>NC_086288.1:34124754-34760908 GCF_963924245.1 Chroicocephalus ridibundus | reverse complement strand
ACTCCTGGGTGGTCATATAGTGACAAAACCTGAATCAGAGACCAAATCAAATGGAGCTGAAGGTTCTTGCCATGTACACTTTACCCGATTCATCAGGTTTCCAAATCATACGTTTCTTCTGTTTCATCTTACACTACAGAATTTCAAAGTATACAGCTGCTTTAAAATACAAACAGGCAAATAATCAAACTACTAATCCATTGTTTATTTCTGCCTTCCAAGAACTGAAAAAAATAACTTAATTGTACAGTCTAACAAGCTCCATGATTTACTTGCTGGGCAGTTCATTATTTCATATAGATGTCTTTTCTGGTTTGTTCATAGAGTGCATAAAAGATGCATAAGCCCTGGGTACCTATATGCGTTCATTAGATAACATAATACTAATCAGCCTTCTCATGAACAACTGGAAACCTAGATGGATTTCCAGGGTGAACACCCAATACACCTAAATGAGAAGTCAATACAGCTCAATAGCTTATTTTGCAAGAAGTGCTGCTTCTACTCCTGCCCCCATGTATGTAGCTTAACACAAAGATATACTACCCGAGTAGAGAATGTCTCACCTAGAGTTGCAGCAGAGAACATGCTGTACAAGCAGGCTAAAATGTCAACCCAGTCAGATATTTGATTGCATGTACTTGATAGAAAGACAGCGTTCAATTTCCTATGCAGCAAACAAGATATTCTTGAGAAACTTGAACATGCACTCGTGTATCAATTAGCAAAGATATCATAGCTTATTAAAATGAATCCTAGTTCTACAATTTAAAATAGGAATATTCATAATTTTAAAGCCAAAACCAGTATTGTATGATGTAGTTCTTGAAGAAATATTTCTGGGAAAATAGCATAGCTAGAAATAGAACTATATTCATTATATATAAGGACGACATTGATCAAAGCCTGTTTCTGCACAAAAGGATTTGTCAGATGGAAGAGGATCACAGTGGTGTAAAGCTATTGATTTTAGTTGATACTCTTTTCCTTAGCCTGAACTACCAATATGGTGAGCTCTTCTTGAGATTCCATGTGCAATGTATTGGGGACCCCACAAAATTCAGCCACATGCCACCTCCGGTCTGTGATGAAAGGCCTTTCTCACTGTTTCCACAATTCCAGCAAAGGGAGGAACCTCTTGCTACTCTATGTTGAGTGAGAGCATCCCAGGCTGGAGCAATGAGGAAAATACTCATCTTAGTACTCACAGCATTTAGATTGGGAAGTTTTCCTGCCTTAACAGAGGACAGCATGAAGAGGACAGACTGGTTTTATTATAAGCTATACTTTCTATTCTCTCTCACGATTCTATGATGCTCTCCAAAATTACAAGACTGTTACAAAATAAAAGGCTTTTAAAAAATATCTTCTATTTGTGGTTTGTCTAATGTTATTTTTGATGCCCCCTCCTCATCCACAGCATGTGTAACAGTTATGGTACTGGAACCTTCACAGCTATAAAGTAATGCAATTTTGACCCTCGCTGCAGCCATCTTCACATGAATCCTAACAGAGATGACAGCACTCGCATTTCTATGAAGTTTATATATCCATTCATAGTTTTTCCCAGAAAATCTTAACTGCAGCCTCTCTGTCACAATGTAATACGCGTGTTGGTCCCAGTTCAACAGTAACGTATGCTTATGCCAAACCCTTGTAAATTCTGCACTCATATCAAAAGTTTTGTATCCTCAGCCATCATCTCCACTTCAGTCAGCCAGGCAACATCAACACTTCTACTTTTCACCACTCCTGGTGTGAACCCATGCTTCCCCCTTGTGTTCTCCCCCATATAGGCTTTTCATACTGTTTTCAAGCACTCATCTTACTTTTCTAAGTGTGGCAAAAGGCAATTTCAGGGGGTCTTTTACTCTCCTGGAGTTTTCCTGGGGGGAACTTCATCAAGGTACCTCCTTTTTCAGATGTTACTGTTACATGCCTAGAAGAAAACGCTGAGAAAGAGCGAGGATCTGAGGGACAGACCTGTTTTTTGCTCAGGAAGGATGGGAAGATAACCCAAATTTTAGGACTTGCTAAACCGTTCCTGCTCTATGACAAACATTCTGGAAGTTTCAGAGAAGAAAGTCAAAAAACAGTGCCAGCTTTCTTAAGTAGCTTGGATGAATGACTTCTCTTTCCCAGTGATCAGCCAGGTGGATAACGTAGTCTCCCATAATCTCAGGCCCCTGCAAATATACTATGTTGAAGGCTATAATCACATTAATAAATTGGGACACTTAACCAAGCTCCCCTTGAAAGCAAGAAGATAGATAGCCAACTTAGCAAATTAAGATCCCAAATGATAAAGACTGATCAACCCACTTGCTCAGAAAAGCTCTAGTAGGCATGAGTTTAGGAACATCTAAACTTTAATGCCCCTTTTTATAACCTACTATAACGATGAAAGAACCTAACCCCAACCTAATAAAGCAGTTTGGTTTTTAACTGAGCTTTTTCCACCACCTTGTTGATTCTGAGGTCACTCACTTCCTCAAAGAGCTAACACTGAGCACTTCAGAAAGAGATGTACACAGGCATGCAAGCGGTATGAGTGTCACTCCACACTGAAGGTCACAGCTTCATTATTCCAAATTCAGACTCCTCCTCATACAGAGTCACAAACAAAAGCTCTGCAGTTTATCATCAAGCAATGTTCAGCATTCAGCATCTAATGCCTTGAACACTTCAAGAAATCTATAACAAGGCAGAAAAGGGAGAGGGCAGATGGAGGGTCATCTTCAGTCACAAAACATCCTCATGTTGTAATAACATATCTGGAACCTGCATTTAAATAATAACTCAGAAAGTTGCGTCCAGTCTCTAGAACTGCTTTGTGCTGACTGTAACAGATCTGAGTGCAAAGGAATTTTTCTCTGCTAGTGATCTTGGCATGAAATTTGGTTTGGAAAATGTCTACGGGGTTGGGATGGGTTTTGGGGGGAGTGGGTTTGTTTCTGGTAAGTTTTTTTTTTTTCCAGTTTTCATCTAACAGTAAACCTTTTTATTGAATATAGAATACTAAAGGGAAATAAAGATATTAATAATATGTAATCAAATCCTATCTACATATGAAATAATTAGTGATCTTCAAACTTCATTGCACAATAGATTTACTTTCCATGTTCTTTTAAAGCCTTTTGAACATGACCCTAGGGCAAATAACAATGAAAAGCTGGCCAGTATGAAAATACTTTCACTGTCTTACTTAGCATCACAGTCAAGAAATAGCTACACTGGCATCCTTGCCAACTAGGTTCATATGTCAACTGCTACTCGGATTATTTGGAAGCAACAGCCCAAATAAGCTGTCCTAGTAAGGACTGCAAATTAGGGGATCCTTATTCCTTGTTTTAAAAAAGAAAAACTTTGGAGTACAGTATGAAGAATCAAATGAAATAAAACTGGGAAACACCACTGCTGTATAGGCTTGGAGCAACGTAGCATCTACTCAGATTTAACAGATAATTTTCTTTAAAAGTTTTGATCTGAAAATCATACACAAAAATCCTTAGTACTTATTTCAGTTGCAGTGATGTTTCTAGATTAAGAGTGAAAACTACAAGATCTGTCTCACAGCTTCATGTCCCAGCTCCAGCGTACATAGGTAGCTCTGTTCATGGAGAAAATACAGAGGTGAAGGTACCCTTTTTGGGGCCATTTACAAGAACACGTACAGATTCTTGTAAGCTCTTCCACAATGCCCTCAAAAGCCTGTTTGAGAGACAGAGCACATGAGCTTAACACCAAACCAAGCTCATGTGCGGCCTGCTCTGAGAATGAGCAGAACGAGCCCGAATCTGTGTGTACCTTACATCTGTCCCAGAGGATGGTAAGAGAAAGGATTAGAAGAAATACTGTGCCAGGTCCCCTAGCCAGCACCTCCCATCTCAATTCACCGCTTTCCTCCTGTCAGGATCAAAAAGATGCTTTTTCAGATTTGAGTTCTTATTAACAGAAGATATGTATATCCTTCTTTTGATCTCTTTGGGTTTGAATCTTCAGTTCCTGTCCTCCCACACATCTCATTTCTGTATAATGAAACCACGTCAATCCCACTGCAGAAGACTTTTGCACTCCTACAGACCAGAAGCCAGACATGCACTTCATAAAGGTTAAAATACTTGAGCTGAAGTGATCTTACTACCACTAACACAAATATAGTATTCCAAATCAGATTCACTAAAATTGTTGAGAATGAACAATGAACAGTTCCACCCCACTATGGAAAATGAGAATGAATGCTCTGGGACAAAACCCAGCAAGTGTGCCCTTCTAAATTAATGGTGTTGTGGTACAACATATTAAAAGAGTAGCATAGAAAAGCAAATACTCTACACAATTGAAACACATGCAAATATTCCAACTGAATTTGTCTCAGAATTTAAAGATCAAAGATAAAATTATTTCAGACAGGATGCTGCTTTTCCAAACAACATGCTTAAGACTGTAAAAAAAATAAAATACCCGTTTCAATTAAGCTTTTGGCACTGGCTTTTGAACATCACAAGTCTGTTAATGTTATGTAAAGCAAAATAAAATTATATTCTCAATGGACTTCAGCAAATTAAATGAAAATATTTCCAGCAGCTAACTTGAAAAAGGATATCATTAAAGTGCTGCATTCAATCTTATCTGTAGTTACCACTTAAACTTCTAGTCACGACACATTCATTCAAAACAAAATAGCAGATTGTAATGTGGGCTGATATCTGAAGGCATTTCATGATCATACTCACGCTGAAGTCTAAATTTTACATGATCACTAGAGAGATTACCTTTGAACTAGTTACAAAAATGTTTTAATTTCTTTGTTCTGTCTCTGAATTAGCATGTGGCATTAGAAAATTTAATATGATTTCTTTCCATTTACTTCCCCCTGATTAGTTAGCTAAAACAAGATGCAACACAAGACTGAAGATCCTTTTCCCTTCTAACAGGAGTGGGGACATAGTCAGAAAAAAAGATCACTGAAATATTCAAATTATATAGCTTTCAAAATTTAATGCCTAAAAGTCCCAGGTTACGGACATCCATTCTTTTTTTGCTGCATTAGGACTATGATTTTCCTCTGTTTGTAACCAGCAGCACTGATGCTTCAATATGTTGTTAAATGAAAAAATTGCTTTGACACTTGTCACTACATCTTAAGCTAGAAAATGAGTGTTGTTCTTAATCAGAACAGACAAAAGTACTGCACTGTTTGATGAAAATTGCAATTTCTAACTGGCTCTATGTAAACCATTCTAACCTAATGCCAAGTCCTTGATGATAAGTGCTGCTAGGAAACATTATTGGGCAGCTCTATGCATGCAGACGGTTAATTATGACTTCAGTGGAGAACAGTTCATGAGATTATGTACAGTTACAACGCAATTAACTCTTGTTTATCATTTCTTATATATCTGCAATGTTAGTGTATGTGTGGAGCACAGATACTTTACATTTCGTTTTAACTTTTCTGTTCAGAGGGGTCCAAATTTATAAGGATTTGTATGCCTTTTCTTTTTAATAGGAAAAGAGGGACTAAATCACAATCAGTTTACAAATCAGCTTTGTCTCCGCCGCTTATTTTTATGATTCCATATATAAAAATTAGCTAGATTTGTGCCTACTATAGCCACCTGCTGAAATTTCAACACCAAAATAAGATCTATAATTGGATACACAAAAACAGAAGCTCTGAAATTACAGCACAACAGGCCCAAAATTTGCAGCCAGGGATAGTGGAATTCTGCAGCAGTGTTTATATGTGGCTGTCAGCAGTTGTACACCCACAGAATCTACTATTAGCAGTAAAAAAAGGCCAAGGAAAAAAATAAAAATCCCTCATACACAACCTTTTACTTTTAGCAGCTCTAATTTTCTTTGCAGGAGCTTTTCCCTGTTCCCTCCCCTGCTCCGAAAGGAGCATATGGGCCCCATGCTGTACAGAAGAAATGTGCAGGCCACCGCCATCTTTTCCATAGCATGTTTAGGAATCTAGATGAAGGGGAGATAAAAACATTTAATTCTTCAAGGCTTCCTCAAAATAAGGCTGAAAAATACTGTCTTACAGAGCAAGAACATCGTTTTTAGTTATTTTATTTTTTTAACTAGAATTCACGTACATTAATTAGCATCTCATATACTTCTGTGAGAGTTAAAATCCATACGCAAGACACAAGTAGAGAACGTTCTAGTCTCTTCTTCATGCATAACCTTAGCTTGTATTTTTATTCACAACTTAATACCTTAGCATTTCATTTTTTAATCTTCCACTGCAGTACTAACCCCAACAAAGCTCCTTGCACAGAAGGAGCATGGCACTGGCTTGTCACAGCATACTGCATTTGATACTGGAGACACATCCAGAGCTCAGGCATGTTCTAGATCTTCTCCACAACTGTTCCAGGTGGCCTCAAGAGTACAAGAGCAAACTTTAAAAACCTCCAACATACATTCGGGATCTGGTCCAATACCTCAGAACAAACTTCATCATGTTGATGCTAAGCAGGGAATTGAGACTGAAACATCTCAAAAATACTGTGTTGACCATGAAGAGCTCTGACATGACTCAGAAGAGAAAAACAAACCTAGGCTCTTTTGAATTTAAAGCCCTAGCAGAAAACATCACATATAGATTATTATTTTTTTTTAAATTATTCTTTTTGTATGCTCTTCGAAAAACACAAGTTTTCCTTGTTTGCTTTTCACCTCAGAAAATTCAGGAGTCAGAGACCTTTATTTGTTCTGCTGAACGTAACTGGCAACAGACTGTCATGAATGCTCACACTTTATTTACAGAGATGGGCCAGAAAAACATCAGCTGCAGAGCTGCTGGCTTCAAACGATGGACAGTAACTGTGCCCACAGGTGTTTTCTGCTTACCTAGAGTACAACCTCCTTTTCTGATGGCTGCTCTTCCTCAGGAGGCAGAGAAATCAGCCAGAGCTGTTGATAGGGTGAGCTAGAACTAGTAGAATTATTAATACTATTGATGCTCCCCTCTCTGTCTGCCTAGTCAAGGAGGTGTTGACTGGGGTGCTGCTTGCACCATTGCCACAAGGACTGAGAACAGCTCTGATCCACAGAAAATATACAATGCTCTGTGATTCTTGCTTCTCTCTCTCCCTGGCCTCCAAGAGAAGCAATGGCCTGTAGTTCCACGTGCAATTTAAAATAGTACAAGGAACATACAACATCAAGGAAGACCAGTGAAACTGAGAGGGGATTATGAAAATAAAGTTAGTGAACAGAGGCAGGGAAAGACAACTACAGCTTCAGAACCCAAATGAAGCTGCCAGATGCATATGGCAAGGAAGCATGTCATATGAATATCTGTCCTATTACTTAGTTACGCAGTCCAGAGGGGGCTCCTGTAATAAGCATCAGAAGCACTTCACAGCATAAACCTGAGAAAATCAGTAACACTGGCTAACACAAAAACACACTAGCTAACTCAGAAGAAGCTGTGAGTTAAAAAAATGGAGGAAGCTTCACTTTGTACTGCTAGCATGCAGAACAACCCAGCAAATGTTCTGCCTCTGAACATGAGGGACTGGCAATGCCATCATTAACGTGTACTTGTGAGTCTTTCAGAGTGGTGCGGTACTTACCTTGGGATTTGTAACATAGCAGGTGTGCGCCAGCACCAGGAAGTGCTATTAGGAGATTCAGTATGCCTGCTTGGAGTCCCAATAATAAACTATTTACTTAATACATCACATGCTTCTAGGGAATTTGATCCTCTGCTTCAGGGACCTGCTTTCTGAATGCTGGAATACTTCCCCCTCACATCTCAAGTTGGACCAGCTATAGAAAAGTCAGCTCTAACAAGCTTACCAAACTACTGTTTTGTGGGTTTTTTTCTTCACTTAGTAGCATTTATTAGGTTTCTCACAAATCTTCAGACATAGTAGCTTTTATATTACTTATATGGAAGCTTAAGACTCTAATGTATTTCCTCATCTTTGTATAAGTCAGATGGCACAGCAACTGTCAGTTACTGCAGCTTACAAAAAGTACATTTTAAGCTATAGTAACTGTCTGAATAATTTATGAGTCCTAATATCTTAGCAGTAGCAATCTAACTTTAAAAATTACTTTTTTTTCATTTCTAGGAAAATCAAAGTATTATCATGCCCATGTATCAAAAATTGTATATTAGCTTAGAGATTTACCACATTGCATCTTTGTTCTTTCTCTCATTTCGGACCTCATTGGATCCATTCCATGTGTTAGACAGACAATCAGCATTGCTCGCTATACGTAGCTTATTGAGGAAGGTAAATTTGCTACCAGCACATTTTCCCACTGCACACGTTGCCGTCTTTGGCCTATGTCTTTTCCCCCTCCTTACACCCTCCAAACTTACAGAACAGTCCTGTCTCATTCCTCACCAGCCTGCCCACCATGACATTTGTGCTTCCCAGCCCCCTATTACTACTCCTCCTTTCCATCTCTCAGTGGCACATCTGTTCAGTCCCCAACTTGTTCTAGCTGCCTCATTTGCCTTTGCCCTGCTGCAGCAGACCATTTAGGCCAGGATATCCTGTCCCCGAGAGTGACATTAGGGGATGCTATTTAGGGAAAAAAAAAAAAAAAAAAAAAAAAGCAAGCCTGACACTGCCTGCAATCCATTCCTCTAATATTCCCACAGCCTAATCCGTTAGTATCCATTTATTGGCCTGTTGTACGTGATTTAATCTAATCCCTTTCAAACCTGCTGAAGTTGTCTACTTCTACAAGCTCCTTACAGCGTGTTCCAGAAGTTCACTGCCTGCTGTGTAAAACTCTATGGGTTCATATCATGCCAAGATGCTGCCCTCTGTCTTGTTACAATGCCCCCCCCATTTTGCTGGTTCTTTTGGATGCTGCAACTACCCATTCAGCCAACAATTTCAGAAATATCTCAATTGACTCTGAGATATTCCTCTTGTGTTGCAATTGCTTGTTCTGAGCTTGGCATTGTGTGGGTATGGTTTAGATTATTTTTACTTAGATGCATCATATCACTTATCTATTCTAAAGCTTGATACGCCATCTTCCTTCCTCCCTCCCCCCTACCAAGTTTCATAAGGCCCTGCTGGAGTTTCTCACCATTAGCACACCATATTTGATTTCTGAAACAAGCTTAGCAATTGCATTTTTGGAGATGTCAATATTTATCTCCTTCTCTGACTCACTGATGGTGATTCCTGAGGATCCCTCTCTTGATTATTTTTTTTTTTCAACCCAAGAAGTGACTGACTACTATTACACTTGGACTCTACCATTTGCTTCTTAGTCTTTAACTGACTTGCAGTCCACAAAATGGCCTTTTTCTCATCTCTGTAGTAACTTAATTTCTTTAATTGTTGTTGTGAAACCTTTACAGTCTTTGCCGTTCCTTCCATCCTGGAAGAGGGGGGTGGGAAGACGCTACAGAGTTTTTTCTCCTCTTCTAGACTGAGCATGGTACTCGGGTCTCCTTTGCACCCCTCTCCCTCAACTTCCTTCAGCAAGTGAAGCACAGAGCAGGAAAGGGACCAACCTTTTCCTTCCAAGGAACAGTGAGATTAACAAGGGAAGGAAACTGAACTCCTCAGATACTTGCCCCTCACCTGAGGAAACATTACTATGTTGTTAGAAGATGCTGTCATCTTTCTCCCATAGCAACTTTGATCATTGGCTCTATTTCAGGCGGTGCAAATGGGACAGGCAGACAAACCGAAACATTTATTGTCACCATAACAGCAACTTTTTCTCCTATTATAAAACTTGCATCAGCCATCACAAAAAAACCCCGCTCCAAACTCATAAGATCATGCAACACTACATATGGATAATATCAATCCCACCCCGTGAGGACACATATGACAATCACACATAGTTCAGGGAGTCCTGACAAAAAGTTCTGTTCTTTCAGGAAGAAATTTTCTAGGAAGTCTAGCCATGCAGAGACAGCTCTGCATCACATGCAATGGAACTGAATGCTGTGACTTGTGGGGAAAAAGAGACCCATAGAAGTCGGACAGGAAAGAAGCAATTGGATCATAATTTATTGAGAACTAGTAGGTCGAAATTTGCTGCAAACATGGGTTTTTTTCCACAGTCCAGTACCAATGGAGTCAAATCCTATCTGACCCTTTTCCAAGAGGAATGATCTGGCTTTGTCAGGAGGAAGTGCATGTCATCAAGACAAATGCATTTCTTTCTGAAATTAATTCCTGTACAAGAGACTGAGACCTTTCCTTTAAGCTCAGAGGGAATCATATTATGCCCATGTCATTGTTTGCCTTTTGATCTGCCAAAGAAAAATTATAGGTGCAATATCCATTGAATGTATCTGATTATTCTTGGCAGTGTTGTTAGTGAGATGATGAAATGTCAGAATTCTTTGTAAAAGCGATGCTTGAAGAAAGAAAACATAGAAAAGAATGACAAACAGTGCTTCCTTCCTTAATGAAATTGTGGCAGAGTCTTGAGAAGAGTGATTTTTTTTTCTTCAGTGGTTGTCCCTTATCAGCTGCTTCATCTGTTTGCTTTGTTTGTTTGTCTGTTAGCCTCAATTGTGATGTGCACTTGCTGCTTGACTGGCTAGATGACCTCAGCTACAATAGCTACGGGCAGTGAAAAAAGCCAGGAGTTTATAATGCCTTATCCTCTTTCAGAAATGCCAGCTTCAATTTGCCTACAGCCAGTGGTTCAAATACATACAGCACATAATTACTCTTTAAAGAGTTAAAGTGTTACAGTTGAGAGACAAGGAAAAGAATGCATTTAAAAAGAGGAGGGAGCTATTCCTGTGAAACAGTCACTGCTTTCAGTTCTCACAGGGAAACAATGAAAACTTCACCTCTCCATAACTGGCATTGCTCAAAGATGCAGACAGCGAGCGCCTTATAATCTAAATCCTACTTCTTTAGTCCACTAGATATTCAAGCATGTAGTGTCCCCAGCTCACCGCATTATGTACAGCCACTACAGCACCTGAAACTACCTGTCACGCCAGTGTTATACCACATCTCATTTCCTTTAAGGCTTTTTTTTTTTTTTATAACTGTAATAAGCCTCATTTGGGTGAGTAGTGGTTTGTACTCATCAGTTAAATGAAATTTAAGATTGTAACAAAATCTACAATGCATCAGAGCTGGCATTCATAACAAACACTGTTTAACAGGAACATTATTATTTACGGGGAAAATGGTTCTGAAAATAAACTCCTACGCATGTTTAATGTCTTCTTTCCTTTATTTTTATTCTATGCAGCAGGAAGGATTTAGAAAAACAACACAACCCAAAACAATGAAAGATGACTTGATGCCCTGTAATGACTAACTATATGCAAAACTGCTTTTTAAAAAAAAATAAAAATAAAAATCAGTTCAAGAGTTCTTCAATCTACTGTATATCAATAGATAAAACATGACAAAAACGTTCATTCGGAAGGAAACTTAAATTAAATTTCAATCTAATAAAGGCTATTTGTCTTCTCAATGACTCATATCCAGGAATGAAGAAAACATAATGTAAATTCTCTTCATCATGACCCTTTTTTCATTTCTTATTTGCTGATGTATATCGGATTATTGAATTTTACAAAATGATGGGGAGAAGATTTGGTGAGTGCTTCACTCTGCAAACTTTCATTATTTTTTAAAAATTATCATATTTGAATATGCTCAAGTTTCAAATAAAGCTGAAGTATTTCTTTAATTAAGCCATTTTAGCTTTTAAAGTTAACTGAAGGACACCTGTGCAGCCCGATCTAGGCTGTGTTTTCATTCTTTGCCCCATAAAACTGCAATGATGTGCCTACAGCTCACCCCAGAATCTACAGATTGCTCTTTTATAGAGCGAAGCAGACACGTAGGGGTATGGAGTACCACATTGCTTTTAAGAGGAGATGCACACCCAGAATAGAATCTTTTTGATTGGAAGAGACCTTTAAGACCATCAAGTCCAACTGTTAACCCAGCACTGCCAAGTTACCCCTAAACCATGTCCCTCAGCACCACGTCTACATGTCTCTTAAATACCCCCAAGGATGGTGGCTCCACCACTTCCCTGGGCAGCCTGTTCCAATGTTTGATAACTTTTTCAGTGAAGAAATTTTTCCTAATATCCAATCTAAACATCCCCTGGCACAACCTGAGGCCATTTCCTCTCATCCTATCACCTGTTACTTGGGAGAAGAGACCGACCCCCATCTGTAATAATTACTAAATTGGCCAAGAATACAAAAGTACAGCATTGTTCACACATTAAGGAAAAGTATAAAATCAAGAAGCTTCTGAGGTAGAAAACAGCCGGAGCTGGCATGATGCAACATCTGTGGTTCCCTGTACAAGGTTGCTTGCGAAGCTACACAAGGGATGGAATGAAACATTATCATTCCGTGGCCTTGCCTTGTGCTGAATAGCAGATATGGGAACAAGATGGTACTATGGAACTGATAAGCTGCCTACTCGCTACCCTGAGCCAACATTTCATCAAATTTTGATGAAATGCTGTCCTTTGTGCGAACTTTGCTCATCATAATGTCCCCAAACACACCTCCATCCCGGAGGGCTACCTGCCTCCAAGGTGCGACCACTTGTAATAAAAGTATTTATGACTCAAGTCACTCAAGCTCCACTTTGAAGATAAAAAAATAGTATAAAAATAACCCGAGAGAGAGCGGATGGATATCAGGGAAGACACCATTGCGAACTAGTCAAGAAGAACTCCACCACTGACTTACGGGACCAGCCAACAGGCTGAGCCTTTCTTCCCCCCCATAGCAACACCTTTGGGTAAGACTTAGATTATACTGAGTGTTTCCTCGGGGAACTTAGAAATCTCCCTAGAGAATCTCTCTCCTACATTTATAGCCAGGCTGTATTGTTTATAACTTCGTCACGCGCTTTGTATATTTAACAATATCTTTATTTGCATGTGCTTTGCAGACAGTGTATTTATCACCAGCAATCCTAAGAACCTATATATCTGTTGTTTAAATAAACTACATGTTTAAGTAGCTAGTTGTTTTGGTTTCTCATTGAACATGACCAAAGACTTGAGAGTGGCTGTGCTAGTTTGTGAAGGTGCAGTCCACTATTAGTGTATCCAAATTGTAATAGTTTAATACATATTAAATGCGACTGGACTGATAGTGGTGAATTGGGCATCACTCAGAATTTAAACCTAGCCACACCTAGCCTCCCATCTCGGTGAGGAGTGTTAGAAAGCAAGGGGGTTTATTTTCTGCCAAAACCACTTTGCCCTTTTTCACACAACACCCCCACCTCACTACAATCTCCTTTCAGGTAGCTGTAGAGAGTAATAAGGTCTCCCCCCTCAGCCTCCTTTTCTCCAGGCTAAACAACCCCAGTTCCCTCAGCTGCTCCTCATAAGACTTGTTCCCTAAGATCCCTCACCAGCTTCATTGCCCTTCTCTGAACATGCTCCAGCACCTCAATGTCCTTCTTGTAGTGGGGGGCCCATAACTGAACACAGTACTCAAGGTGTGGCCTTACCAGTGCTTAGTATAGAGGTACAGTCACTTCCCTAGTCCTGCTCACCACATTATTTCTAATACAAGCCAGGATGCTATTGGCCTTCTTGGCCACCTGACCATACTGCTGGCTCATATTCAGCCAGCTGTCAATCAACAGCCCCAGGTCCTTTTCTGCCAGGCAGCTTTCCAGCCACTCTTCCCCAAGCCTGTAGCGCTGCATGGGGTTGTTGTGACCCAAGTGCAGGGCCTGGCACTTGGTCTTGTTGAACCTCGTACCATTGGCCTCGGCCCATTGATCCAGCCTGTCCTGATCCCTCTGTAGAGCCTTCCTACCCTCAAGCAGATTAACGCTCTCACCCAACTTGGTGTCATCTGCAAACTTACTTAGAGTGCACTCGATAAACCTTGCCCAGATCATTGATAAAGATATTAAAGAGATCAGGCCCCAATACTGAGCCCTGGGGAACACTACTTGTGACTGGCCGCCAACTGGATTTAACTCATGAGATCACGAGCCTCAATCCCTAGTTCTCCCATACACGAATGTTGCCCTGTATTTCAGTACACAGTGGAACTGTGGAGTGTGAGGTCCTTGGATTTGGGACTGGAAATACTTTCTTTAGCTGTCAATCAACACAGAAGCCAGAATCCGCTTCACGCATGCATTGCAAGATACTAAAACTTCACGAACTTGCTGTATTAACAGGAATGTCAGGCACTTCTATTGCACATTACTGCTTTCTGTTTGCAAGAGAAAAATGGGACTTGTTTGGACATCCTATTTACAGTCTGCAAAAACCCACAGCCATCCTTTCGAAACTAACACCTGGTAAGAACAGCTAACTTTTCTGCTGTTCAACTTGATAGTGCCATTTTGTGAAAAACTGCAATATACTGAGTAGATATTTTAAATTATGCTTTTCATGATAAGTAAAAGGAAAAAGCAAACAATTAATGTGACAGTACAAAATGCCAGGAATCATTCAGCCTCCTCAAACCTGCCTAGACAACATTTAAAAGCCAAAAGTTACATTTAGGTCTATGCAACAACGACTTCTGCCCTGTAAATCCAGGATTTATTACTCAAGGGGATAGAGTGCATTTTGCCAAGGGAATTCTCCCAGTCAGTAAGTACCTCTTCAAAAATGGGCAGCACCAGTCAAGAGCAAACACCAGGGGGGTACGGGGGGTATGTATGTGAGAGTTATTCTAGTGAAACATATCAACTCAATTTCAGTTGACCCTCACCCACCATTTACAACTACTCTTCTTTGTCAAAAGTCTCCTTGGGGTAAGCACAATAAATGTGCTTTCCCTTCCCCTTGATATAAATAAGTGAATTTTAAAAAAGTCTTTTTTTGCACTAGCAAGTGGTTAGCATTAATGGTAGAAACACCTCACCAAAGATGTATTATCACAAAAGAAAAGCAGCACACTTATCAGAGAAGTTTGACAAATATTTTGTGCTACTTTTGACTAGACCTAAAGCTCATTTCCACAGTTCATACCAGCATGACACACATACACCTAGATATACATGCCAATTTTGAACAGCGTGTATGCATGTTGATGGATATTCAGTTACTCACATATTCACACACTCTCTCAAACACATACACACACATCATAATACAAGAAAACCATGAGGAATCAACAGGGGAAACTTCATACAGTCATTCACTATGGCATGGAGACTGCAACTAATTGGTTGTCTTCTACATGGTAGTGCGATTTTTTTTTTTTTTTAACAGGATATTTTAACACAAAAACTTCTAAAATTACTCAGTTTTACCAGAAAAGAACATTTTGGCAGAATAGCTCACAGTCCCTGGGGAATCTGGATAAACTACATCCATATGAAAGTTTGCCAATACTGTTGCATTTCAGCAGTGATGCTAAGTAGGGAGGAAACTATTTTCCGCAGTGAAATGCCAGGCTGAAAAGCACATTCCGTGCAAAGCACTGCACAAGCCAGAAAGGCTCCTTATGAACGCAATATTCAGATTCCACACTAAATAGAGTAAAAATGGAACTGAAAAATAATAAAAGTTGAAGATACGTATTATGGAGTTTGGCTTTTTAAAAAGCCTCAATTCAAAAAGCCTCTTTAGGTTATGGAGTGGGAAGTTTGGTTTGGGGTTTTTTGTGTATAAGCACAGTTTTTGATTGGCAGCAAATATTTTGGGCATATTAGGATATTAATTACTTAACTTGTGAGGTATCTTAATGCTATATAAGGTGTCTTCAGTTAATTTAACTGAAATCACCAAGTGCAGATAGGCCTATCACAAAATTAATTTTCAAAATCAAATCAATAACGAACTATGAATAAAATTACACACTCATCAATATGGAAGTTAACCTACTTGACAGTTATATTCCTTAAACAGATAGTTGGCGTGTGCCATTCCTATTAATATTGACAAGGCAGAGGGACAACACTATTACAAGATTTCATGGTTAATACTATGGCAGATGAATTTGCCTCATAAATCAAGTTCTAGACAATGAGATCTACCTGTTTTTCTACCTGCTTTCTACCACATCCTGTGACATGTCATATCTATCTGCCTCGGGTCCCTAGAAGGGAAATATCCACTCACCTCACAAAGTACTGTGAAACTTACTCAGTTTATACGTTTCATATAATCTAAACAGTATCAATGTACGTGGAAGACATTCAGCACCTTGCAATATGTGGTAGTATCTTACAGGATCAAATCTAACCACACAGATCTTTGAAGATCAAATACCTGGTGACCAAATGTACTCCATTTAAGGGCAAAATTTACCTTTTAAAATTTAAAAGAGAAATGTTATGTATACTTACTAATATTAGTCAAATCATCACTTATGCCGCTGGTTTACAGAACAGCAATCATGGTAAGATCTCCAGATTTTCAAATGGTACTAAAATTAGAGTCAGAGCAAATAATGAAGAATAACACAATCAGATTCCAAAGGATTTGGATCATTTAGGTAATGAGGCCAGCAGATGGTAAATGCAGTTCAGTGTAGAAAAATGTAAAATAATTGGTCTGGGAGTATGCACTAAATGGAACAATCATATAGCACTATGCTTAAGAAAAAGCTTATCTGTGGGGAAAAGAATTAAACCATTCAGGGGGCTATGACAACATAGTAGCAAAAACCAAAACTTAAAAAGGAAATAGTAAAAGGCATTTATTAGAACTTACAAGGTATAATTTACGTGAACTGTTTTTACAATCAAGAGATCCAGCCAGGAAATTATTTAATTAGTTAACAGGACCAACTAGCATGAAAGCACAAGTATAAGCAGAAGCATGCAACACCCTTACAGGATGTGTTTGGCATCGCATAGTATCAAATCCAATGTCAGTAAAGTTCTTTGAAGATCAAGTACACTAGGATATAACTAAGGCCTTTTGAAGTTTAAAGCCACAAACGAAAACAAGCCTAGATAAAGCGAGAAACACTAATCTACCCGATTAATAGTCAACATCTCAGTGAAGAAGCAACTTAGGGAGACTTCTCACTCTCCCCATTGGAGTGGTTGGGTTTTGTACATGATACCAAAAATTCTCCTCATCTAAACTAGGCAGACCAAAGACTTTAAACAGAATTGTAATAACTACACTATCAGCTGTTCTAGAGTAAGTTTCCCTACTCTGTTTTAGAGCAAAGGTCCCTTTACTAATACAAATTTCTTTTAAAAGGTTGGAAACTCAATTTTTGTTAAAACTTGGAAAATTCACAACCAGCTGCACTAGTTACATACATCATGAATCAGCATGCCACAAAAATAATTCATGTAGAAATAAAAACTTCGTTCTATGCACTGTGTTGTCCAAAAATATAACGCAACAAACAATGACAGCAAAAAGGAATACAGTAATCACATCTGGGATGCAGCTATATGAAAGCATTGCAGGGTTGTCAGTTCTGGTACGAACTGGTCCACTTAAAAATTAACATACTACAAATGCAAAGATGAAAGGCTAAGCTAAAAAGAAAGATTTGTGGAGCATTGACAAATAGACACTGCTACACTTAAAGGATGTTATTACATATGACCGCTGACATTTTAGGACAATGAAAGTTATGAGAGACGTACAGGCCGTTATGGTCCATTTTCACTGGAAAAGATGACACAGAGATGTGATAAAATAGAGATTTTTCATAACTGCTGTCTGGTTTTGGTTATTTTTCACACTAGTAAAAGGCAAAATCTACAATTAAAAAAAAAAAGTCAATCCTGCTTGTGCCATTAGACCTATTCAGAGGTCCACACAATTGGAGCAGAATTCAAGTTCAAAACTTATAAGTTACAGAATAGGAATCAAAATAGGAAAACAGCAGAAGGGCTGTAAAAAGCAGACAGATGGAATTAAGATATCAATAAATATTTAAAAGCACATTCCTAAACCTAAAGTATCATTAGTTCTTCTAATAAAACAGCAAAGTTCTTCCATTACACCATTAATTTCCTTTTTCATCTTAACCTGCTAACTTTATTTTGTGCTGGAGCTATCATATGAAAGTGCTTTGAGTGCTTTTCTCTGATTGCACTGGCAGAGTTATATGAACCATTACCTATCATTACCTTTATTTCAAACCTGTCAGTTCTTCCTCTTTGTAGCCAACAAGCTGTAAGAAGGGAAAAAATGCAGTCTCTATCAGAGAATAAAACCACCCATACAAAAATGAGCTGAAAGGAGCATGTGAACAAAGGAGAAGGGAGGGTGAAGAAAGGGAGAGATAAGAGACTTGATAAATCTGCTCTCTCTCTCTGCAAAGGACATTCTACTCTCCTGCTATTTAATAAATAAATAAGAGACCCTACAACACTAACACACAATGGATGCTAGAGCTGGCTTCTGCCCATGACTCTCCTTTCTTCTGCCATGCCTTGGACTTAAAATACCTCAAACATTCCACAAATATTATGCAAATAAAAATAATATTGATACCACTGCCTCATGCATGGAAAAACTTACATAAATGGAGCTTGAGTACATGAGAGAAGATGCACTTCCCTCAAAGCTGCATGTATCTTATGAGGTGCTTTTCAGTAAATCCTTCATGAGTCACACAATGAGCTGAGAGCAAGTAATGTTAATTAAATGGCCCCCTCTAACTATAGCACTGCCAGTGACACATTAATGACCTCAAAATGCACTTGGATTTGGAACTTTTTTCCCCCTGGGTGCATGCCAGGCTGCCTTACCTCTGTAAAGCTGTGGCATGCTCCAGCTGCTACTGAACATGTACGGAATGTCATTCCCATTTGCAGTAACACGGACTGTTCGTCAAACACTGAAGGAAAGTAACCGTTAGACAAAAGCACTGCAGATACAGCTCAGAGACTAAAACATGCCAGTAAGCTTTGATTTGCCTGCTTGAAACACCCAGAGAAGCTACATGCAATTGCAAAGTGATGGCGTACTGACAGGCAGACCATCATGAAGGCAGCCAAGTTAATGCAGCAGAAACACGTTCCAGAAGCTTATTTATCACACTTAATGCCCTGGGTTAGCAGCAAGTCTGCCTCTTAACATCTCAAAAATAAATAAGGAAATAAAAAAAAAATAAAAAAATCTTACGTAAACCGTCAAACTCCCCCCACAGTGTAACACCATGAAGCTAATGCCAGGAATTATGGTTCCTACTCTCTGAATTAAGTACTTTACTAGGAGGCAAAGGAATACAAAAGATCAGTTATCCCTATACTCTGGAAGTATAGTGGAAAGCACTGGTAATGATCAGAGGAAATAATGTAATGAAGTCACAAACAGACATCTGAATTCATACTCACTCCTAATTTGGCCATTATCTACAGACCGAACTGCAAACATTCATCTCACATATGAACACAAGATTAAGAAATTAAACAGAAGGACAGAAAGACATGCAACTATCCTTTCAAAGCAAATGCCTCTGGAAAATACTAGATATTCTATCAAATCGAATTAACTGCCAACAAGTGCTGAATTTTAGTTGAATGTCTGTCAACTTTTATCTCCAAAGCTATCCAAAAAAAGAAGACTGAAGTATCTGGAATATGTGTTAAAGAATGAAGCCAGAGCATCTGCTGCGGCAAGCATGTTATTGGGCCGCTGGAAGAAACTGAAGGGTTGTTTCAAGGATCTATCAAAGAAATGAACAGACAGAAAACTTACGGAACTTAACAAAAGATGTGCAAACAGCGGCAGAACACATACAGGGATTACTGAGCCCAGCTGATAGCCCAAAGGTCATTTGATGGCACAGAAAGGATTCAGATTCAGAAGCAGACTTCCCATCTTGTTTTGAAAATATATCCACGCCCTATAGCCCACACATAGACTCCTCCTGGACTGTGATTTACTATTACCTCAAAACAACAAAATCTAATCTGTACAGATAATATTTTTCCTCAAGCTGTTTTTTTTTTTTCTTTTTGCTTGTAGGATCTCTTCTCTCCTTCCATTTTTCTCGAATGATATAGTGCAGTTAAAACACAAGACTTGAATTAGTTTAGACTTGTGATTTTGGTGGGGTTAGGGACAGGTAAAGATATTTCCACTGCTTTTCCGAGATCTAGCTAATGTCAGAGTCAAGAATGCTAAGATGTGGGGAGCTTTCTGTGACTGATAGAAAGAAGCTCAAAGAAAAGCTGTTCCAAGAGCACATATGGTGCAAGAAAAAGTCTGAAGAATAAAGTAGTAGCTTAAAGCAGAGAAAAGTTATGTTGGTGGCGGTATACATTTCTTGCAGCTAATATGCAACTTGTCACAGCCCCTAAAAATCACAGGTTAGTAAGCATGAAAACTAGAATGTAATAATGACATTGTGCATTCCAGCCAAAACAGAATTCACATTTGGATTTTATTTTCATTTCAATACAGTAATACATTCGCTGAAGGCTACAGACTCTGAGTACAAAAGACCCAGGTAAGTTTAGGTATTTTTACCTAAAGATAAAAAAAAAATCTGTTTTGGTGCTTGGATCCAAAAGCAATCAGTGAGAGATTAAAAAACCCACACCCACTCAGAGGCACAATGGAAAAGATGTTGGAGAAAAAAAAAAAAAAGAGAACGAAGAAAGAGGAGAGAGGGAAAAAAGCAATCCCAAAAGCACGGAGAAGTCTGCAAATTGCACTGCAATGACAACATTGTAATTTGTTCACATTAGGCTTTGATACACATGAAATTCTGAACACAGCTAGAGCAAAATGCAGCCTGCTACAAAAAAAAAAAAATTGAAATCTTTAATTTCCCACAGAGAAAGGTCCAAATATAGCAAACATATCAAGCTATTGTCTGTTGCGTTACATACAGTCAGAATATATCAGATCTTCTTACTATCACCATTATTTCATTTGAATTACAATTGTACCCCGTAGTCCAGGGGATAATTTCCAGAGATTCCATCAGTGCTTCAGAGGATTCAGAATCTAAAATAGCAAGCAGCATACACAGGAGGAATGGGAGAATATTAAAGTACACCCTTTCAAACAGCAAGTGTCGGTTTCTTCCACCAGCAAACTATCTAGCCAAAAAATAAGACCTATTAGTACAAGACTTGCACTATCCCAGGCTTGGTGAAAAAAATCTATCATCTATTCATAAATGCATATGGGGGAAAATCAGAACTGACTCAAATTCCAATAAGGCTCTGCTGAGTAGGTTTGCACTCTCATCATGCATGGCCATGAAAATGAAGCATCTGATAGACATATATCTAACCTTCTGAGCTTAAAGGAAAGCATGAGACTAGTCAGCAACTGAGGAATACACTTTCTAGAAGTGCTCTATTTCACAGGGTTCCACTAAGTGGCACATCTGCAGCTGCAACACACACTTGCACTTCTGTGTTGTAGTCTGCAAAATGGGATAATGCTGGCTGACAGACAGCAGTCAAATTGACTAGCTGTTTCTGGCATTGGGGCTCATACAGAAGCAGAGATTTGAAAATACTGTCTTACAATTAAAAGAGAAGGCTCAAAATGCAATGGGCGCAAGTGAATTGTACAAGGGTTTCTTTCCGTGAATACTTTTCAAATGGCATACACTAAGCCTTTCCAGCAACTTGACCTGTTTGAAGACAGCGTTGTAGAAAAGTTCCTAATCAGACCAGGAAGCACAAGTTGTGCACATGACATTTCTCTGCTACATCCGTGAATTTACAACTGGAATGATAAGTGAGAAAAGACATCAGCCAGACGGACTTGACTTCTCTTCTGCAGACTCTGTTCTCTGGGATGTTTGCAAACGCAGTATACAAAGAAGTGGCTTATGGACAGAAAAGAAAGCCATAGTCATAAATATTGCCCCTTATAGCGTTCCCGTAGCGTCTGTGCAACTCAGGTCATTCTCTTCAGCACTGTATGAACAAAGATGAAGAAGGAAAAGTCCACTACCACAACTTAAATAAGAGACAGCAGATGGCAAAAGGGATAAATGCAAGGAAACAATAGGATAACATTGCTCAGTATGAAGAACAGTGGTCTCGGCATAACACAGCTGCTTAGCTGGTGGTAAACTTTTGTAGGCACCACAAATACACTTTTTAGAGGGGCTTTGAAGAAGGATAGTTCACAGCTCTGCACCTGTTTATGAAATAAATCATAGAATTAAAAAGTGTTAAAAGATTTTAAGTTTGATGACTGGCAACTGAAGGCTGAAATAAATGTTATAATAATGCAGGAGATGTGACATGTGGGAGAGAATACAGAGCCTTGAAAACAAAAGACAAACCTCTTACATTTAATGTGACAGGTTAGATGAAGCTATAGTTGATGAAGTCAAGGAAAGAAGTGACAGAGGTCAAATTGAGAGCTAAGGAAATGATCTTTAGAGCAGCAATTATCATTGACACAAGTGGGTCAAAACTGCATTCCCAAGGCTAGGAGAAAGGTTGCTGGCATTATCAAGGGATACAGGAGAAAAGTATGAGGATGGTTGAAAGGGAAGAAAGACTAAGGCTTCTGTTTCAGCTATATTGACCTTCAGCAGGTACACAGACAGGCCCAAGCAGATAGGCCAAGATTTTAGTTTCATCAGGGAAGCTGTAGAATACTTCTGTATCTTGTCAGCATCTAGAAGGTGTATGCATTTCTATTCAGAAATCAGATGTTCAAAACATGAGATTCTGAAAGACAGAGGACAGTGAAGCTTTTGGAGATTATGGACATGAATTAGGATGGGTTTGAGAGGACAGGATGAAGATTCAGGAATACGAGAAGAGAATTCAGCTCATTCTACATACTACATAAAAGCATACTACATAAAATACTACCTAGAAGGCAGGACAATACACTTAGCAAAGTAAGTGTCAGTTGTTGATCCTTATTATTTCTTTGCCTGCAGGAGCCTCACTGTTACTCACATGCACGTGTGTGTGTACATTAAAAGCAAGAGAGAAAGTAAAACTTCAACTAACAGACTGCTAGCTCTTGACTGATGAGAAAATCTAGTAACCACCACAGGAAAAGTGCAAGACCCTCAGCAAAACAAACCAAAGACTACAGATAACGCACTGTGCTTGTCCAATATTAAAACCGTTTTCTAAATAGATTAGTGAAAAAAAACCAACAACCCAAGACCCAAAGGAAAAAGTCTCATGCATCACTTGCCAGTTTCTTACATCCTAGATCTCTTATATGGGCTTTATAGAATCATAGAATGGTTTGAACTGGGCATCAGGAAAAACACATTGCAAATTTGTGTCCTAGAGCTGCTTAATTTATGCCAGAAGATTAACACATTCCCTCGTCAACCTGCCTTGCACCCAAAGTGCAGACAGCTAATGCCACCAACTTTTTTGTCAACACTGAAATTTGTCCTGTTTAATCTAACAGCCAGGTAAAATATCTCCAACTGAAATACCAAGAAATTCTTTAAAAAAGGTTACAGTAAAAGCTCCATCTGTGTACGGCCTCCAAAACCCTGTAACTGACTTACACTGAAAACTTCTTTGTGTAGGGGATGACAGGAAACAGGAGTAGAGACTGAACCAGAAAGCTTGTCTCCCTTTCTAGATACCTAGTACCTTGTAAAGTTGTCACAAAAAAGGGTTTTGGGGGCCTGAGCTGTCACTGCATATTGTTTCAAAGCCATGCTTTTTGTTCTGTGCCTCCCTTCTAGACCAAATCTGTAAGTTTCCCGCTTACAGAAGGAAAAACCCAAGGCCCTCTATTTGTAGCTACTCTGTATGCCTGCAGTAAAACTGTCAACATCTAAATGCTCATGTAAACAGGTACATATTTTAGTTCTTTCTCCCATCGGCATAATGAGTATTATTAAGACTAGGGCAGGCGGCAGATTTTTAAAAGGCTTTAGTTATATCAATGGTAAATTTGAATGGATTTTTAGTCTGCTGTAGTAAGGCAGTAAAATATAATAGCCTCTTAACTGACACATTGTTATCAGTCTTATTATGGCTTTTTTCATGCCTGTCAGTGGATTATGGTAATTTTTTTAGTCATGAGTCTAATCAAAGTAGAAGATTCTGAGCTACTGACAGCTCAGGAGAGATATAACTGCTTACATACTGTCATAAAATTCTAACACAGGCAGAAACTTCAGCATCTCTCTCACCCAACTCCCTTCCTAGTAAAACAAAGCAACTTTTGGAACAACAGGTTCCTTTTCTACCAGAAATTCTACTTGGAATTCAGTCAAACAAGGGAACAAAAAAATAAAGTTCAATGCTTTCCCTCAAATTAATACAGCATTCAGAACGAGAAATGTTGTTCTTCCAGGTAGCTGGTGTGGTTCAGTTTAGAAACGTTTTTGTGATCACTACTGTAAACTCATCTTAATATTTACCTATCCAAAACACCTCCTCTGCTGATTTTCTGAGGATCTGGTCAAAGTAAACTTTTATACTGCATGGCAAAAAGACATAAGTAAGGCTGAAATACCACTTTCTCATTCAAACAACCAAGCTGCATTTACTTTATTCTTCAAGGCACCAAGGAATAGCTTTGTGCAAGCTTTAGTGCTTTAGAAGGGGAACAGCCAGAACATGCAAGGTGTGCAGTGTGTATCAGCAGGCATACGTTATATGCAATGGATATAATCATACTGCAGTTGTTGGATTGTATCATATAGTGGGGGGATTTCTGTTTTCCTCAAGCTTTGTATCTACTTCAGTAAAAACCTACAAGTACACAGCAGATCCCAGCATTAAAAGCCTTACAAAGCATAAACCTTTTGCACTCCAAAAACAGTAGTTCCAGTGTAATTTGTACTGAACTTGAGGGGGACAGATTAGAAACCGTGAAAGCTGAATTTACGCATAGAATTAGGGTGTAGACAAGACATTGCATGGAAGCATTTCACATCAGCTCTCTGGTAAAAGTAAAAAAGTAGAGGAGCTTCCACTGTCCATTCTCTTCAGGCCTACCACATGTGCCAGCTGCAGTGATGGTCTGTGACCCAATGGATCAATTATAAATATCACTGCAATCACCAATATATTTCACATTGGCTACTGAAGAACTAGATGATACTAGTGCTGATGTGAGCTTGAAACACTAACCTAGAAGTAAAAGGATTGACATAAGAATATAAGCCTGACATACCACCTACTAAAGGTGGCTACTGAACACTAAATTTAGCAAGTCGGGGGGGGGGGGGGGGGGGGGGAGGGAAGACAAACCTGAAAAAAAAAAAACCACACCAACCCACAGACAGCAGAGTGGTGGTACATATTTTCTCACCAGCATTCATCACCACTGATAGTACAAGAGAAAAAGTGAACAAACAAAACAGCAATCCATGAAGCAATCCTGCTGTGGAAGACAAACCCAACAAATTCTTGATGAAGGTAGTACAAATGTTGCCACAGCCTGGATTTCATTCATACACCCTTTGCATATAAAAACAGGTTGGTAGTGTCCTGAAGCTTGATCTGATGGTGAGTGACATTCCTTCAACAAAATAATTTCTCTCTCAGGAGCGTGCGAGATGTCAGAACACTCTGAGGCACAGGAACCACGCACTATGAAGGTATCTAAGAAAGAACCTGTTCAAAAAATGTAGCCTTTCCTGAGCGTCTGAAGAGAGGCCTTTTACATTTGAGTATTTGCAAGTCTTCTGCTTCTCCTTCCTCCATTTCTATTTATTTTACTTAAGTTATAGACTGCTAAAAAGGCTACGATCAAAAACAAGCACAGGCAAGTGAGCTAAGGATTTAATCTTCACATAAAATACAGATGGGTACTCGAGTTTAAGTGTTGCCTGATACTACATTTGCATTATCCACAATGGTACAAATCATACCCAAAGAACATCTTTACAAAGAAAGGCAAAATATTAAAAAAATCCAAAATTTGTTTTCTATTGTGTGCAAGCTAAGAATTTCATTTCTCAAAATCTCTTTAAATTCCTGGCTACTTGAATGGCCATTATATTATCAGTCAAGTGCAATAATAAGAACTCCGCAGAGCTTCATGAGTCATAGTATTGGATCCAAAGCCAATTGATGTAAAGGTGAAATATTATCCTCTCGTTGACTTTAAAGGGTATTGGCTCAAGCCTATAGCAAAAGACATGAAATGAAGCACTGAAAAAAACACTTGAAATAAGCTAAAACACTTCTTAAGATTAAAGACAAATTCTTATACAATACAGTATCTTCAGGACTTACTGCTTATCATTGTAGGATGTAATGCTATTTTCCATAGTTTCTATTTTGCAGTCAACCAAGGTTATCCACAATAAAGATTTCTGTAAGACATTTGTACTGGTTTCAGCTGGGATACAGTTAATTTTCTTCCTGGTACGGTGCTGTGCTTCGGATTTAGTATGAGAATAACGTTGATAACACACTGATGTTTTGGTTGTTGCTACATAGTTCTTATACTAGGTCAAGGACTTTTCAGTCCCATGCTCTGCCAGCGAGGATGCTTACAAAAAGCTGGGAGGGAGCATAGCCAGGACAGCTGACCCAAAATGGCCAAAGGGATATTCCATACCATATGACAACTTGCTCGGTATATAAACTGGGGGCGTTGGCTGGAGTGCTGGGATCGTTGCTTGGGGTCAGGCTGGACATCAGTCACCAAGTGGTGAGAAACTGCACCATGCATCACCCATTTTGTATAGTCTGAATAAAATTATTATTATTTTCTCTTCCTTTGGTGTCCAATTAAACTGTCTTTACCTCAACCCAAGAGTTTTATCTTTTTTTCTATTCTCCTCCCCATCCCACCGTGGTGGGGGAAGGAGTGAGTGAGGCTTGCATGGTGTTCAGTTGCCAGATAGGGTTAAACCACCCTGCTTCTGCAAATCCTTAAAACTTTTCCACCAGTTTTTTTTATAGACTTCAATCTCATCCATCCTTTTTAACAGCATACTGATTTCAAAAACTACTGAATCAAGCTTTAGCATAAACAAGTCAAAATGTAACTTGAGGGCAGAAAGTAGTAGAATCTGAAATATTTTCCAAATAAGAGTGATACGGAGTTAGCTTTTGTGGATGAAGGAAATGCACTGCAAATAGTATAATGGGGTTCCAATTATATATGTGTACAAATACTTTCTACTAGAAATCCTTCCTTTTTAGGTCTCAGAATTTACTGTCCTCTCTGGACCTATCCTATGTTTATCTCATTCACTATCTTAAGGTATATGTGGGGGGAGGGGGGAAGACTCTACTTCATCCAGTAACCAAGTTCTAGCTGACCAGCGCTATACAACATGAATTTTAACTAGCACTTATGAAGCACCTTAAAAACACAGTTTTCAACAGGTCAGCGATAGGCTCTGGGCAAATACTATGTGAGCTGTTTTTTTAAAAAAAATGTTTTCCTTGTAAATAAGAAAACCTAGACAAACTGGAAGAAGCTTTTTCAAAGGTCATATCAATACTCCTCTTTTGTTTAGTGATATAAAATTCCATCTCATTAACATATGATAGAAATACATTTATGTTACTGATACTACAGACTAGTAAGTGCCCAGCAGTGATGGATGAGATATCAACAGAAGAAAGTACTGCTCTTCTAAATGAAAGCCATGGCAAATGCCAGAATTGCAAAATACTGAGATCCTAGAAGCATAGAATGCTTTGGGCTGGAAGAGACTTAAAGATGACCTAGTTCCAACGCCTCTGCCATGGGCAGGGACACCTCCCACTAGACCAGGTTGCTCAAAGCCCCATCCAGCCTTTCCTTGAACGCTTCCAGGGATGCCACACTTCCAGGGCAGCCACAACTTCTCAGAGCAACCTGTCCCAGCGTCTCACAGCCCTCATAGTAAAGAATTTCTTCCTAATATCTAATCTAAATCTACCCTTGTCCTATCGCTCCACTCCCTGATAAAGAGTCCCTCCCCATCTTTCCTGTAGGCCCCCTTTAGATACTGGAAGGCCGCTATAAGGTCTCTCCGGAGCCTTCTCTTCTCCAGGCTAAACAACCCTCTTAGCCTGTCTTCATAGGAGAGGTGCTCCAGCCCGCTGGTCATCTCTGTGGCCCTCCTCTGGGCTCACTCCAACAGGTCCACGTCCTTCTTACGTTGAGGGGCCCAGAGCTAGACACAGGGATAACACAGTCACATGCCACACTGTAACACGCATTACTTGCAAGTTCTGATCTGGCCACACTGTGCCACTGTGTTTTAACTACACTTTTCATACTGGCACTTCAATGCATTATTTTACATGGACTCAAGTACAACAGGATGCCAGCTTGAACAACAAGTAAGTACTACACCCGCACAGCAATACAGTAAAATTAACATTTCAAGTTTGCTTTCCCTGTGAAGCATTCTCTACCTTCCTAGTGGTAGGCTTCCTTGGGGGGCACCTGCTAATTTAAGGAGCTGGAAGGTTTAGCTGATGGCATAACATATACTTCTTGGTGATATTTCTCACTACCACAGCAAGGACAACTACAGATTGAAAAACTCCTTCTAAACTGTCCCTTTTAAAGATAACTGGCCAAATGCTAATATCGCTTTCAAATTCCCTGGAATAGGAACTTATTTCTCTCTCTACTCTGCTACCACCCTATAAGGTTCTGTTTGTAAAACTGACACAGAATAGGTAATATCATTTATGCTGATTTGGGCCAAATAAAGGAATAAAAGCTAACAAGAGAAATTGAGGGGTGAAAGCTATACAAATTAAATATGGATTCCTTGACATCAACTTTGACTAATGTCTTCAAGGGATCCAGGATTTACTCTTAAGGGACTGATTGTTGAGGGGTTTTTTGTTTGTTTGTTTTGGGGTGTTGGGTGGAGTGGGGTGTTCTTTTTGTTTGTTTTTTCTATTGTTGGGGGTTTTTTTTGGGTTAAGATTCAGTAACACAGATCCATCAGCTTTGAAGGTCACTAGATAAGGACATGACACTAGAGTGTTTTTCTTCCTACTGTTTTCCCTGTACAATGCACCTAAAATAACAATATCATCATATGCTACTTAGTGGAATTGAATCAATTATATCAGATTGCTGTGTTGTGTTCAAATACATGAAGCCCAATAATGAGCATTTGGTTTATTGTTCGCCCTTTTCAGGAAACTCGGTCTTGTGGGAAATTGACAATCAAAATAAAACACTATGTTATAGCCTGTGGGGAGTGCTTCTGCTCCAAAAACAACACTAAGTACCATTGTCTTTCATTGTGGAGGTAACCCCACCAACACAGGCTACTCCTGATTAGCAGGCAAATACAGAATGAGCCACCTGTATGCCCCACAACAGATTTCAGAACAATACCACTTCTAAAGACCCAGAAGCATCAGGCCACAGATGGTGCTTTAAAAATCATCGCTAGGGCAATTTATTGCATCTCACCTCAATCTTTATTGTTGCAATTATGCAACAATATATGCAAATCAGTCACTGAATTTCACAACAGCTATAGTTCTTTTTCATGAAATCCATGGGATCACAATAATAACTGCAGAAATAAGTATTAAAAATTCACATCACTGTCTCACAAGCCTGCATCACCATCTAGGATCTGGGGACCAGCTGGACAGTGACAGTCAAGATGTCACACATCTTGGTCCCTATGGAGGTCTCAAAAATAACAGCTTTTTAGTGACCAATGATACTGATGGAAATACCCAAGTTATTGAGAAAAGAAGAAGTGTTTTAAGTTTTGGACAGTTCTCAGATTCCTGTGACAACTGGCACCACTTCAGTCTTTCTTCTCTAGGGTTTTTTTATGTTGTTTTTTAGGGGTTTTTTTGTTTGGTTGGTTGGTTTTGTTGTTGTTTTTTTTTTTAAATAATTCCCTGCTTAGGGCATTAAAGACTTGCTGCTCTTCTTTCTCCTTCTAAAAATCGATCCTCTGAAGGAAGCCTACACATGCTATGATCTGGGAGGAGGTCATATTCTTTCTATCTAGTCAACTATACTTACTAAGCTGCACTCTGATGGTTTCCCAAGAATTTGGGCAGAGGAGGTCTTACAATTCATCATATGCAGTTCAATGCCCCAGCCAGATAGGCAGAGCTTGGTTTCCTGCACAAACTCTTTGCTAATCATTTCCACCTCTCTGTTGTTTTCCATAAAAAGGATTGATTCTGTTTAAAAACAACTCTTTAAACACATGTATACTCTAACATTCAAATCTACTCTCATATTTCAATCCTATAAGTGAATATTATGAAAATTAAATGGCAGAAAAATTAGCTTAAAAGATCATCACATCCCTAAAATTCTAACAGACAGTTTTTGGATCTGACAGGACAAACTGGATTGTGGTTGCTCCATATTGGGGAAATTTTGAGATCATCACCTCTGATTGCAAGACCACTGTAAGTTTGCAAAGACAGATTTTCAAAACAAGTCTTCTCTTCCAAATATTTCAGAGTAAGGGGGGAAAGAAAAAGAAAAAAACCCACACTACTCAAAGAAGAAATACTAATGTGCTACTGAGAAGTCAAATGGACTATAACAGCATTAAATCCCAGAAAAATCCCCTAAAGACTGACTTGCCATCTAATTTTTTCAATTACTATCATAAAACTTAGTTCTGTATTGCAATCATTTCTCTTATAGGGAAAGAGCTAGAACCTGCCTTCTCTCAAGCAGAACAATTAGTCTGTTAAGAAAAACTACATAACTTCTATTAGTAATTGCAAAGTGTTCATATCACAAGTTTGTACACTTAGGCAGGAATAATTAACTGGTCAAAGCACACAGTGGAGAACAGCTTGCTAGGTATCAGTTCTGTTGGAAGAATCTGGAGGTTACATTGGATCACAAATATGAATTAAATAATTTTATGTTTCTTTTAGTACCATACAATAAGAAAAGCAGATGTGCCATTTGTAGGCATAAATAGAAGCTGAAAGATAAGTGAAGTAACTCTATTCGGCACAAGTAACGCATCAGCTAAGCTATGGATTCACATCTGGGCATGACATTTTGGGAAAAACAGACAACATGGAGAGACTTCAGAGAAGAAGAGAGATCAGGGATCTAAAAAACACCATATATAACGAAAGACAGCTTTAAGAGATCAAATGGAAACGTAGTAGTAGAGTCTTACTGGATTACAAAGGACTGCTGCCAAGGGGAAGGGATTCATTTGTTCTGCCCATTCACTGTGTAGTAGTGAACACAAAGTAGTGTACACAAAGTAGTAGTCTTAATCGTAGCAAAAAAGAGATTTGTGGTAAATATTAGGAAAAGTTTTACATTATTAAAGATAGTGAAGGACTGAAATAAGTTGGCTGCGAGGCAGGAAATATCTATTGCTGGTAGTCCTTGAGAACAGGTTAGACAAACATCTATCAGGAACACCACCAGACTACAGGCCCAGAAACAGATGACTTCTTGTGATCCAAGAGTATTTCCTGATTCTTTGCATACTCTCCTCCTTTTCAAAGTGTTTTGTAGCAAGTAGCTGTTAACCATTTTAGCCCATCTCTACTTTCTGGCCTACGATAGTGCAAGTGTTCATTCATGTACTGAAAGCTGTTGCAGGCAGAACTGCCAGGTTTGAGGACTCAGAACAAGCACACCAATGCCTAGTATTAGCTAAAAAAACCAACCAACCAAAAAAAAACCCAAAACACCCAAACAAACAACTATGGAATAAAAATCTTATAGAAAATACCTGAACTTGTGAGGAAAAAAAGTAGTCTAAAGAATAAAGTAATAACTTCAGAAGTACAATCCACTGTAAGGCTTCTTGAGTGCTGGTAAACGCCTGAGAATATTCTTGCTAAAGCAAAGGTATGCATTTCTGCACCTGAGAAGCAATACATCAAAGTTGTCAACTTCTCCAGCGTACTGTGCTTCATTTCTCTCTTTCAAAAAATTTGAAAAGCTATGTAAATTCTAGGAAGACATACATATCATCTTGCACCTGACATGTACATGCACCTACTAATTGTGTTTAGGAACTGAAATAAAGGAAATTGAGAAAGAGAAAATTCAAAAGTGACAAAGCAAGAATACTGCAATATTTGCATGCCCTATCCTTCTTCTCTGTGTTCATGTGTCAAATCACAGCACACCAAACAAATAACCTGACTGATTTCTCACAGTGTTTAAGAATTTTTTCTTCCCTTACACATGATTTAGCAACTCTAGTATTTATTTGTGGAAGGAGGAGGTGGTAGGTAGGAGAGAGTTAATCAAAAGGGTTATTAATGTGTAGCACAGTAGCATTAGTAAGCGTGGGGGCAGATGGGGCAAATACTTTAGTAATAAATAACAAAACTATTTGAAGCACTGCAGATTGGCAAGAAGTCTCTGGGAGTCTTTCTTTTCATAAAAAAAAAATCTGTTGCACCACTGTACTGATTAACCTGTTCGCTTCATTATGATATTTATCTTCCAGTAAGAACTGACAACCAACACGATGCCTACAGGCTCCAGTAGGATGAACATTACAAAATTTCATGCAACTATACAGGACAAACATGGCAGGTTAATCAATATTATAGCTGGATTGCTACTTATCCCTATTTTATCTTAAAATCTCACTACATTATAAGCTTTTTTTTAAAAAATATTTTTAAAATATATGTGTCCAGTTGAGCGAACAGTTCCTGTTAACATGAAATCTTATGGGACTATTTGTGCAATCAAGGAATTACCCAGATTAGAAAAGACTGAAGGGTTTGACCCAAAATATTTTTTCCTCCATCCTTGAGATTAATTGTGGAATGAGGTAACAACTGAACACAAACAGTATTATCAGCATCTGGAACTTAATCTACTTTTGTGAAGGACAGAGTCAAACAACACATTCATACGGAGCAGTAACTTACACCTCAATCTCACTGAATTGAAAGTATGAGCGTGACATTAGTTTCACATGCCTATGCCAAGGCATAGAATACGTGAATAGCTTGTTCTACTGCTGGAGCAAATGCAGAAGCATGACAACTGGAATCCTAGACAGAAAGGCAAAATCATGACTGTATTTCAACCAGCTCTCCTCCCAGTCCAGCAGATTAGCACAAACCTACACTCTGTTGTGGCTTGTGCCAATATACGAAAGCACAGACACAGGCCTCATTCTCTGCTGCAGGAGAGATGTTTACATCTGGCATATAGGTGGAGAAAACAGCAGATATAGTAAAAGCTGACTGCTCCCAAGACCTGGTAGCAGAGGTGACAATGACTCTCTCACCCTAGTAGAGACTCACTTGGTGACTATATTCAGATTGGGTCAGACTGCAAGAGTCCATTTAGTTCCCTCTTGCATGAGAAGGGAAGAATAGGTAGGGCACTCACTTCCCCTTTCATAAGGAACTTTCCTAAAGGCCCATCTATATACATGCACTTTTCAATAAAGCACATTTCCTCTGCTGACTGTATTTTCACCTCCATTTCCATTCCAACCTAGTTGAATGGGTTGTCAGCCACTGTTTGGCTAGCCCTGAATTGTCCTAATATGTAAATTAGACTCCCCTCTCATTTAAATACTCTAGAGAGCAATTTTCCTGCATTTAAATCATTGTACCACCCATTACATGGACAATGAATCCAGCCCCAACTATTTGCCTACACTAATGAATATATAACTAATGAAATGAAAATTAAATACTAGCACAGTGACATAAGATAGGAAGTACAATGAGAGTACTAAATTTTAGTAATGATGCATTTATGAAATATGTGAACAAACTCTGAAACTGAAGGTTACATCATCTTTGAATCTAGACATCAAAAACAAATATGCAACTCACTCATTGCCAGCACGCAATACACAATTACTGTATTACATCTGTAACAATTGCTGTGGCAAGTCAGTAGTCCAAGTAGGATGCAGCCCAAGCCATAAGACATCAGGCACTACATTCACCAGTTTACTTCTAGGCAGTAGAGCAGGTGCAGCCTATTAATAAAATCCTCTACCCAACAGACAGACTTTCTGGACTGGATACCAGCTTAGACTACATTTATTTTATATGGCTGTAATGACACTGTCATCATTACACTAAAGTTTGATTTAAACTAGCATCGATGAAAATGAAGCTTCAATCGCACCACAATTCTGTTTGCTACCACCGATTATGGAAAAAAAACCATGGAGCCACATCTACACTTTGGAAACATACAGGACTGCTAAGAAGCCATTTGTCTTCCATTATAACTTAGAAGAACATCAGGTTGGCTTTAAATTACATTTTAATGCAATGATACTTAACCAGTTTGTCTGAAATCCTGCATTGCCAACACTCAGAGGAGCACTAATAATGCTTTATTTCTTCATCCAAAACCTTCAGCTTTCTCACACCAACTTTGGGACAATCTGCTTAAGACTGCACTATCCAAAGAAGCTTTTCTACCTGGAAAATCCTCACAGGTTTAATGTTCTTTCGAAGGCCCCCCAAAATATTTCTTTTGCATTGTTAATGCTATTATCACTAAAATTCAGGCCACTGGAGTTCCATTTGTTTGCTGCTTTGCTATCCTTGGAATGGAGTTTAGAGAAGCTTTCTTGCCTCAGCTAAGGGTAATTATACTAAAACTGGTATGTGTTTGTATTATTGGTCAGCAGTTATCACATTATCTGCACCAAAACAGAGGTGTACCCTGGAACACTGTGCTTTTTGCAGTTATTTTCTCACAAACAAGTAATGATGCAAAAGGGAACAATGTGAACCTAAACCCAGACCTACTGTAGCTGTGCTGAAAAAAAGTAGACACAATGCTGTAAAATCTGGGTGGAATATTTATGTTACTATTATCCTCTAGATAATTCCACATTTGGATATGAAAGCCAATATATAAAGTGATTTTCAGCTATCTCTTCCAAAATTAATCTCAGAGAAATAGTCCAGCAGACAATACTGAAGGTCAGATTTTTTTGGTTTAATACGTAGGTAGATAAATAGCATTAGACAAGCCATGTTTAGGAAGCCTAGGTCAATGGTACTTAAATAGCAGTGTGCAAGATGAACATACACTCCGAAGCCTTAGGGTTTCTTGGCATCCTGAGCCACTTGGTAAGTTAGGGTGGAAGATCTTCTCCAGAGTGCAGGGCTTCTGAGAAAGTCAAGATACACAGTCTGGGAAAAAGAATCACTGCTGCTTACAGGCTGCATTGCTGGCTGGCACTAATGAAATTGATGATAAATCTGCTGGGTTTACCTGTCAATCCTAGAAATCCAAGTCGCATTCAAAATTTCCGGTAATCTTTCCCAACTCGTGCTCTTCTGGCCTGGCCTGCCCTTCCTCTCATGTTAGTCACTTCCACCCATGCAAGGGAAAGCTAAACTTTTGCTGTGTTCAAACAGGTGTCAACGTGAGAGTTGCAGAATAGATATGAAATTAATCCAAATATGTATGTGGAATGATACACCCTGATATCTAGATCCCTGTGTGAAACCTGCTATCAAGAGCCATTTATGGCTTAAGTTTCAAAACAGACAAAGGAATTGAAAGAACTCAGAAATACTTACGTCTTGACTGGAAAGAGCCGTGTAGGTACCTGAGTCTGTGTGTGAGTGCCAATGTGAATTTAAGCAGAAGGAAGGGGGATGGAATTGCTAAATCAATGTCTCTCCCAAGTTGGGGCAGTAGGCTTGCAAGAAGGAGGGGAAAAAACATCCAAAAGCATTAGTCTAGGTTTTGTCATGACTGTGAAGAACATACTTCTCTCTCTCTCCTCAGGGGGATTTAGAACAGCAAGCTACAAACTTCTGTGTCAGCAGCAAAGAACCATAACGGTTCAGCTATGCTTTGCCCTGGTTCCATTACCACTAGAGACATTTTTGTGCAAGTGAAAAAATGGGATAGATGACAGAGAGGAAACGCTAGCTACCACCACTATCATACATCTTGTTGAATTCGCCTCACTAATACCAGGGCAGATCATGTAAATTGCCTGCCCAGGGCCTAGTAAGTTTAGTCCCTTGAGTTTTCAGTTTGGTATAATCACTAGGCTTGATTAATTGTGTGGCAGTTCCCTAATCCTGCTCTGTTCACTCAGAGGATAAGCACTGGATACTAATTTTTTTAAAGTTCTTTTTAAAAAGCTTCTAGAGGCCAAAGCCCATCTTTAATGCACATTATTAGTTCATTCCTAAAAACCAAACACCTGACTGACTGAAGCAGCTTACAGATGCCCTTGAACCTTTGAATAATCACAGTATGCTCCTGACTTTGTTTATTTCCACTTCTATCAACTGCAGTGAATCAACAGCTCCCATTATCAACTGAAAATGCCTAGTGCCATCCTGGGATCTTAACAATTTAATACTCCATACTATCTTCATATTTACTTTATGACATTTATACAGAGTTAGTTGTTCTGTATCTTCTAATACTAAGGTACATTTTGATGTTTGGTACTCCATTTAAAGTCCCAGGTTTGAGAGTCTTGTGGATTCATGAGAAAACACACCCCTAAATTTGATTTTATGTTGTTAATTAAACTGAGTTTAAAGAAAAACTGAGAATATGTATCTTAAACAGAAGCCAAGTAAGTAAGAAGCTACTTAAAAAAGAGAAAACCCACCAAACCCCAATCTCACACCCCTCTTGATATAGGCTGGTTTTGTGATCTGGATTAGAGGGCTCAAAATCTCAACACTAAGAACTGCCCTTTCAATGAATTCACATTGCATGGATTTGGAGCTATACTTAAATACGCAATAGAAAAAAAAAAAAGAAAAAAAAAATCAAGCCTGAACATCTAAGTGAATACAGCCACACTCTGAAGAGATAAGCTATGAATGAATAGCTTAATTGGACACTTGCAAAATTAACTTGTCAGAAGTAATTACTCTATACATGATCCAACTGCAAGTGTCTTACATCAGCCACAATTTAAAATACTATTTAAGCTATTCCTTGGCCTTTGAAAGATATACTCACAATGTTCTGCTTATTTACTATGCTACTACCATGTATTTGCAAATCTTTCAAGCACTCTTTGGTACAAAGAGACAACAAATTCATTTTCTGTTCAGTTCTGAAGAGGTTAGCAGATACACTGACTATATTTTTCATGGAAATTTTCCCATTCTTTCTTCTCCTTAAGTTAGAGTAAAATCATCCTGACTAAATGTATGTCTTTGCTATCTGTGTATAACGATAAAAATGGATGATTTTAAAATGAAACAGATGGATACTGGGAGACATTTAGTGATTGGGAAAGATCAAGTAAACATTACCAGAAGCAAGACTGTGTAACTTCAAGACATCTGAAGACCCACAGAAACTACCATGGAAGGCAGTTTACCCCTTTTCATTGAGATTATGAGCTACTTTGCATTATCAAACACTATATATACATAATTATAATACAGTATGTCCAGACCTGCATATTTCAGAGCACAGCTTGTACCGCTCTTGTCCTTTGTGTTTTCCAATCACTGAAAGAGTGGCAGTAGTAATATTTGGTTTTATTTCTGTCCATTTGTTTTTTGTGGTGGTTTTTTTCCAATTAATGCTGAATTCCACATTTCAGAACACTGTAAGAAAACAACAGACAAGCTCTGGGGAAGAGGACTCCAAGAGGAAGTTAAACCTCTCCCCCTCAGGACCTGAAAGAAAGAGTAAGTTTTGCATGACACATATAGAGGTAATAAAATGCTCCCTGAACTAGACAGTTCCTACCTAATACCATGAGATAGCAGATCATAATTGGAAAAATAAAGTCTCTTGATACACAGATGTGTTTCTTTCATCCATGCATAAGGGAGCTGCATAACTATTCAAAATTGCGTCTCACGGAATCTCCATCTTAGTAACACAGGAACCAGTAATCCAAAGCATGCCGTTGAGGCCAGGTACGTCACATAGCCTTCCAATACAAGGTCTCTACTGCAAGCCTGGTCTAGCAGAAAAGTTCTTCTGTACACACATTAAAAACATATGAATTGGCTAGTGACTCCGTAGAGTATCACTTCCCATACTGATACTACCCTGATGAAAAAATGCTTCCTATGCAATCACTTATTTGTTGCCTTAATCTACACAGTAACAGAAAAAGAAGAGAAAAGAGATCAAAAGTATTGTTAGAACAAAAGCCAGCAATGCATTCATATGCCATTACCACTACTTAGGCCACTACAATGAGCATCAGGACAGAGAAAATACTACTAGAGCAGATAGAAAGCTGTGCTACCATACTATAAATGCTAATACTTCAAAATGAAAGAGAAGGGCATGTGGCAAAGCTAAAACGGTTGGTCTCTAAATTCCCTTAGGCAAAGGCATTATTGCAATTAGCTAACACACGCTAACTCTTTGGTTTTGCTTTAGCAGCAGTTTTGGGATCAATCCCAAACTCCTCCTGAAGTTCCTGAGAGTTCTATTTGAACAAGGCCTGAAGACACAGCTTTCTGACACAGCCAAAGTATACTGTGCTGCTGATGGCTTGTACTAAATTCCTTGCACATGCTGCTGTGCCGGACAAGGCAAGAAAGAAATATAAACTTCAAAGATTATCCAGTTTATTAAAACTTAATGAGCCATTGCCTCAATATGTGCAAAGCACACAACACCTCTTACATTCTGGCTTCAGACAGCAATTTACTAATCAGTTACTGAAGCACCTCAATCCCAAAGCAGTTACTGATTGATCGGTTAATAAAAGTTTCTACAGAAAGAACTTCACTTCCGTAATTGGAAATTTAAGGGGCAAATCTGAGATGATGTTAAAAGCAAAACAAAAAACCACACACAGCACTAAATTCTTTTCCTTACCTTTAAAATAATAGTAAAAGGGGTATTCTACTATCAATGTATTTTATACAGTGGCATACAGCTTTAATACAGCTGTTGTCTACAAGACTACACAATTATTCATACTTTTTCTAAAGAATAAATTGGAAAACAGAACCTCTGTGATATAATATGTACAAAACATCACCCCAAGAGTCTTGAATCAGGACAAGTTATCCCACGAACAACCAGGCCACAAGTTCAAAACAAAATAAAAAAGATTCTGGGTAGTCAGCAGCCTATATGAAGTAGGCTGCTGTTACTGGTAGGCAGCAGTTCACACCAGTCAGAATGAACTGATGATGCCACAGAAAGCCCAAGGACAGAATAAACTACACAAGATTAAATACATGATTCAACTTATTAGCAGTCCTTTCCATTAGGACACTAGATACACAACTAACAAAACAGGAAATATGTCTGTGCCGCTTCTGTGTATTCTGCCCTGTTTTGCACCCAAAGGCACTCATTTCTCCAGGTGGTCACAATATGACTCTTGTTTACAAGCTTTCAGTTAATGCCTATGTTTACAAGCTCTCAGTTAATGCCTGTGACTAACACACTAACGATCCTTACCAGGTCCATGGAGAAATCATAATCAGGATTCAAAAGCAACGAGCCTTTCTGAATCTGCAGAAAAAACTACAAACAAACAAACAGCATCCCTCCATCTAATCTACTAAATAGTGGTACATACTTCTGTATTTCACTTCTGTATTTCACCACTTTGGTATGTGAGTATCTGGCGTTTATACAGGAATAAGTATTATTCAAATTGTGAGATGGATGAATAATTTTAAGAGCACTGCCTTTCTCTTTTTATTCACAGGAGGAAGCAATGTTTACATGTTTTATTTTTTTTCACTATAAGAAAAGTTACTAAACATGTAGTTATGGCATAAATACAGTACGGGGGGGGGAAAAACAGAGACACCACAAACATTCTTGTCACTTATTAAAAAAAAAAAAAAAAGAGGCAGAACATAAAATCGGATTTTGCTTCAAATGTCACAGGCACTGTGGGAAGAGGAGGACAGCTGTACAACTATATACGTAAAAAAAATAAAAATAAATTATGTCCCAGAGTAAAGACATAATAGCCAGCAGGATAAGGGTTTCAACCTGTGTTCTTCAAGTCCACTTGGGTGATTCATAACACAATATATAGGTGTATACATTTGAAGGCAAGGAATATACAAACAGTCTTGAAAATAAGTAACCCCTTATAAGTCAATTCTAAACAAGCCAACCAAAAGTCTGTGTTGTTGCACAGAAAAAAAGGTGAGACAGGGTTGTCTCACTTCAGGATCTGGGACCTTATTCAAAGCTTTTGAGCATTTATCTGCAGTATTTCCCTTTTCTTTCATTTGCATTTTTGCTGTGTTTTTAGTGAAGTAATTAATCACAAAATTCCATCTGGTCAACAGTTTTAGTTCACATCCTTATTGCTTCAGACAATTAAAAACAATCCTTAGTGCTAAGAACAACAATGGCAGCCCCTAGAAGCACTGTGCTAAGGCTCTGGAATATAATTTTCTTTTGAAATACAATCTCTTCAAATTGGCTTCAACCTACAAGTAATCTCACGTTTTAAAGAAATCCCTCTCTAAAAAGCAGCACCTTGACAGGATTTAACACTTGAGACTATCTTTAGATTGTTTTTGATTAAAAGATTGATTTTAGACTAAACTAATGTCATTATTATAACTGGTTTACTCCAAGCATTATGCTGCTTGACAACTCCTTCAAACAATTCCTTCACTTTATTCATGACAGAGAAGTCAATACTAATTGAAGGTTTTGTTGATTATTAACGCCATCTCCTAAACAGGGGAAAAACTTTGATGCATATTCCTAATTTGACTGTTCAACTAAAATTTTTCTTCTTTAACGAATTTAGCATAGATCTTTGTGTCTATTTTTTCCTGGGGTGGGGCTGTCAGCTGGAATCTTATAAAGAGTATACGAAACTGAAACCATATACAATTTAAAAGGACACCAGAATGGACAACGTATACCTCAAGTGCATTTTGGAAGGTATAGTTTAACCTAAAATTAAATACTTTGACAAGCATGTAGACTATGTCAGGCTACCTTCAGAAACAAAAGCTTAGGATTTAGTCTTGTACTCTGTACAATAGCATTTAATTCTTTCCCTTATACAGGTGTCAAGGGAGAAAGTTTTGAGTACTGGTTTTGTGAAAGCATATGCTGCTGAAATCTTATATCCCTGACTTTCTATACAAGTCATAGACAGCCTGCAACAAGAATTGTGGCTGTTAATTTAGGAAGTAACAGGCCTCAGACATAACATAGCTCTTTGAAATTTCGGTTGAAAATTGCAAACAGAATACACAAAAAAAGCAATGCAAAAAGTAATAAAACACAGGAACAAATTAGTCTCACTTTTACATACTTACCTTCTATCCTTCCTTGTTCTTTACTATATGGAGTAAAGTAAAAACCAAAAGCTGGAAAGACATTTTAAAAGCTTTTTTTGTGGATGCCAATACAATTAGAGAGAGTACACTAGTAAATTTTAGATCAGATGAAATATTATCAATCACTTTCTTCTGCATGGTCCATCACAGACAGTACACACACGAGATTCATACAACAGATTTATGGACTCTTCTCTAATCTAGACACTTAGCCTAGTCTCTGCTGTTTCCAAATGTAGTTCCCACTGCTTGTAAAACACACCATAAAGGAAAACAACCACCACCAAAACATATTCCTTATAGACTGAACTGTATCTAAATATAAACCTGACACAATTCCCGAACTATAACTCAAGCATTTAGAAAACATTGTATATTATAATAGGTCCAAACCAAAAGGAGTGATCACCTTGGAAGTAAATGACACTGACTTCAGACTAAAAGAAATGAATCCCTAGGCAGCTGGAAATCATACCAGAGATAGCACAGACTCATAATGTGAATTTTCTAATAACTTGGTCAAGATACAACACCAATATGGCAGTGATATACTAGGAAAATCTCTTATGCCTATAGTAGCTGAACTTCACACTGGAAAAATAAAAGTTTAATTTATTAAACAATAGGATTAGCAGTAGTACTCACCATAAAACAAGATTAGCAGTGCTGAACTCCCTCAAACACTGCCTTTGCCTTCAGGGAATGAACCGTCAGGCTCCCCAGCTACAAAAAGCTCAGTAACCACTTCGCTTTCAAGTAACTCAGTGCCCTGACACACAAGGAGTATACTATGTACCAAAATGCTACTTTTCAAGATTGCCAACACCTGATACAAATCACAGGTGCAGTCACTTGCTCATTGCAGCACTCCCAGGGAAGACATGCCACGTAAAAACCACTACAGAAGAGCCATAGTATAAGGGTTTCTCATGGCTGCACAAAAGGTACAGGTTCTCTCCTGCAACACAGCCTCTGAGGAATAGCGAAGAAGAACACCTTCTACAGTAATATCAGTAGCTTTATGTTACTTGTATATTTCCGTTACTGTTTATAGAAATTGCTTGTGCATACTTTTTTCCCCAGCCAAGTATAGCCCTTATTTTCAATTCATGAATAATAACACTTTTATGAAATAAACTTGCACTACCTGTTTGCCAATAGAAATTGATGACATTTTGTACATTAACGCAGTTTGATACAAGACCCCTCAAACCATGACGCCCTTTTTATTACTGAATCTATCCCTGCCTGCATGCACACGTGGACAGCAGATCATACAAGGCAGCTCTATTAGCTCCCTAAATACCGTCTCCTGTGGTCAAGAGAAATAGCCTTTCCCAATCTGCAAGATGAGGTACTTTTTTTTTTTTTTGTATTTGCCATCTCCCATTATTGGTAGATAGACAAATTGAATCTATAGTCCAGGCTGAAACTCTTTGCCCTTTTAAGTTGAAAGTTGCAGAAAATGAATAAAATTTTTCTCTTTATACCTGTAGAGAAAAAAGGCTTTCAAGGTACATAAGTGATCTTAGGGGCCTAAAAGGGGCCTAGGAAAACATCCCTTACCATAGTCTGCTTACAAACTTAACAATCCTCTTTATTACGCTTATCTGTAAGGCAATGGCTGATTATTTGATAGACTATGGATATCTACTCTTCCAAAAGCCACACCCTCTGCTTCAAAATCTAACAGAGATTCCTGCCTGTTCCTTATTTCGCATGCTGAAATAAGACACTGCAGGCAGCCTGTGAGGTATCTAACAAACACCCCAGTCTGAATACCCCATTCCCTGCTATACCAAAAGGAGATCTCACAGCCTACAAAAGGACTAAGTATGTGTGCTATAAACATTGCTTGCAAGAAAGCAGAATTTAGAGCTCAGATCCTATAAACTGAAATTCAGAGGGATCTTCTTTCAAATAAATGGGACAGATGGGATGTTTATGTCTTAAATGATATGCTGTTGGGTTTTTTGTCCTCTACAAAATTCCAGTTTCCTCTCAGGCATTGGTTAAATTCCTACAGTAATAAGAAACTCAAGCTCAGAGCAAACTGTCCCCTGCGTCTACCCTCTCTAAAACAGAAGGCTACATAGTTAGTACTGAGCTACCATTGTACAAATCTTTATGCAGTGCTGGAGAGATTTTCCTATTCCAAGCCACAGCATGATCTATAAACACACTGCAAAGTAGAGGCTGCTGCCCAGGGTACATAAGGAACAAATATGTAGCCTTCCCTACCTCAAAGTAAGCTGCTGAGAAAGGCAATTATTCCCTGCTTGTCTGTGATTGATCAGCTTCCTGTATATGGGTGTGTGAGCTTTCATTTATTACCTACTTGGCCACTGGCACAGGGCTGGAAAGAAAAAGGTCTTCCTAATAGGATTTTTTTCTGTGAAAGGAATTAAAATGGCATTGAGACAATTTAAATCACAAACAATGGCACTTTCCAATCCTCCTTTCTGCATAAGACAACACCCAGACAGCTACAAGTTACAGGGGAATTGTTTGGGATGTGGAAAGTGGATTTCAACCCCTCTATGTTGTCTTCGCACTTTTAAATAATATGCAAAAAGGGCAGAAGTCTGTGCAATCAAGGCAAAGTAAGGCTTTAAGTAACATGATTTTAATATTCATAAGGTTTTAACTTCTTAGTAATTACTTATGAAATATTCTATTACATCAGGATAACAGGCTTAGAAGAAAGTAAAATAATAGAAAACTTATAATTTTTATACCAGTAAAAATATTTCAGAGCCATATTCAGAACCTATCCTCATAGCTGGGTTGAAATGATATGTCAATCCTAACAAAGTATCAAATAATAATTAAATCCAGAGTTCATGGAGGACAGTTGTTAAAGGAATAAATTTGTTACAGAAATAACAATCGTATACTACAGCTTCAGCCTGAAATGCATTCTTTGCACAGTACATTGCATAGGCCTCGCTAAGTCCAAAAGACAATGGGGTTTTCTTCATATCAAAATTATCAAAAACTCTTACCTATTCCATTGGCTTCAGACTGCTATATAGACTTTACATTAGGTTATCTCATATGTGAAGAGGTTCACAACAGGAGAGAAAGAAAAGGGTCATTCCAGTGTTCTTTCATTCTCCACAACATGTCCAAGATGGCCTGTGGCCAGTTCTTCTTTACTGGAAAGGAATTTTGTCTTGGTCACACTTTCATGTACAAGGGAGGGATATTCCGCAAGAAAAAGAATGCAAAAAACTAATTAAACTAAGCTATATTGTACAAGTAACTGTAGATCAGTGTCTGCTGAAGGTCTCTCTCAACTGGTTCTTCTTGTAAAGAACCTCCTGCTAATGTAACTCATTTAAAATATAAATATATTAGAAAATTAGTGCTGTGGAACAACCATTATGAAACATTTTCTTAGTTGGATAAATTATCTTCCACATGATTCCAAACCACTCAGCATCTCATATTTGAGCTTGGGAAGACAAGGGGGTATAAAGGTTGCAAGATACTGTCAAGTGCCTATGTGCACCACTGTCCTCTGCTGGAAGAAATCAGTCTTACTCCTATGTTTGTGGCTAATTAGCTTCTATTAGCAGTGGCTGACATAGAGCAAAGATGACATAAGCAACAGCTAATGTACATTCCCATTTAAGCTCCACAGGCCTGTGGCTTAGGACAGAAGGTTGTTAATTCCGTTGTCTGTGCAATGTAGCTGCATAAACAGCATTTAAGATGTTTGCATGTGCCCCAGATGCCTTCTTTATTACCATCTATTTGTACAGCAATAACACTCTCAGGCCCTGCAGACACTGGACCTCGCTGCTCTACATACACGGAGTTAAGATCCAAGATTTCAATTGCATGCTACCGTATCATTTGATGCCCAAGATTTGCAACGTGCCATCTATAAAATAGCAGCTGCTTTTACATCAGTGTGAACCCAAAGGAAAACTACACGACCCCTCTGAGGACCTGAGCATAAGATATTTTGAACCACAGATAAAAAACACAAATGCAATCACTGTCTCTTGCTCCAGCATTTCTAGGACAAACATTAGTTTTCTCAGGATAGGCAGAGGACCCATAGGGCCCTTCATCAAGGCCTCTCAAGACCCCCTCAGATTGTGGTGCAGCTGCTTCCCACACTAACGCTACCACATCGTTGGATGCCTGGGGAAAACACCTCTCTGGGAGGTGGGAAGCAGGAGGGCTGTGTGCGAGGAGGACTTGCACCTGCCTGGTAAAAAGGGCGCCATTACCCTGGGACACCAAAGCAGGGGAGGCCTTCCCACAGCAACAGTGAGGGACAAACGTCACACATTCACCACAAGCTGAGACAGAGCCAGTCTTCACCCAGGCGGGGCGGTGTGTGCCTGCAGCTGGCTGCCCACCTCAGCCCTGAGGAGCTCCAGGACCCTTCACGATTCCTTCACCTCGCCAGAGCCGCCCTCCTCAGGTGGCGCGCGGGGGCAGCCCCCGCCCTTCTGTCGAAGTGCCGGGCTGCGCGGGAGGGGCGGGGACCAGGAGAGGTACCTGCCGGGAGTTGTAGTCCTTCTTCCCCCCTCACACCCTGCCGCTCCGCGGAGCCGTCCCGCGCGCCGGACTACATTTCCCAGGGGGAGCGGCGGGAGCAGCAGCCAGCAAAGGCAAAATGGCGGCGGCGGTGGCGACAGCGGCGCGTGGGTGCAGTGGGGTCTGGTGCCGGGCGTGGCAGCGCGGCGCCGGGGGTCCCAGTCACTCCCCCCATGGGCAGCGGGCTGCTGCCTCTAGTGCCAGAGGCGGGGCGGTGCCGGTGGGGAAGAGCGGGTACGGTGCCGGGACGTGCGCGGGGAGAGGGGCCGGTGGAGGTGGTTCCCGCCCTCAGGGCGTAGCCGTCGGGTGAGGGCCGGGCCCGGTTCTGGGCCGCGGGGCTTCAGCCCGAGAGCAACGCCTGTGGGAACTGGGCGGCGGCGTGGTCGTAGCAGCAGGGCCCGCTTTAAATACCGTCTTCTCAGCAGTGTAAGGCATCTACAGTTTGTTCATGGCTGGCAGTGGCTTCTCAGCACGCGTTTTTCTCACAGCCCTCCCAAAAAACTCCAAAACCGTATTTGTCTTCGCAGTAGGATGGTGTCCCCTTGACATGTTTGGTTGTGATAAAAGCCAGACACAATGCAAGCAGATTAGAAAGCGCTAGCATTCATGTTTTCGGAGTATAAACAGCAAGGGCTGCACCAATTTTCATAAGTATTTTTTGAAGGGTTATTGTGGTCCAAATGATGCTTCCAGTGGAAAATTGTGAAACTTGAACAGTGTACCTAGCACGAAGCACTTTATTGCTGCCAGAACTGAAAGTTACGGCCTGTAGAACTTTCGTGTTCTCTGGTGAGATGCAGGTTTCTCTCCGCACAGCTGATCGCCTAAGCGAAGCTGTGCAGACACGGGCAGAAGTATGCTGCTGATTCTTCAGAACGTAAACCTGGAACAAACATGGCAAGAGACTCCGGGTTTCTCATGAGGGTTGTTAGTAGGGGTAGATGACTGAGTTGATGCACGTATCTTTTTATCTGAGTGTAAGTGAACACACTGATTAAGTGAAGACTGATGTAATTTTTAATGCTGTGATGTGATGGGGATGCGTTTCTAAAGAATGCAGGAAACAATGAAATAAATTGGCCTCCAAAATGAAAAAAAAATGCAAACAACTTTTTTTTCCTAAACCTTGAGGCACTTTTATGAATAGTTGAAAATACTAAATAAAATACTGTGTTACAGTAGAAGAAAATGTGTTAGCTCCGGTAAACATCTGAACCTTAATCCTTTATGATAATATTCTTCCTAAAGCAGAAATATAAGTGGCATCTGCATCACTAGTTTGGTGTTTGTAGGGATGTCCTCAGCTGTTGGAGGGCAGACAGAGAACTAAAATCTTGGCAATGTATTATGTTCACCTTTGGAAGGAACACTGTACTTGATATATTTTTTTGATGTTTTTCCATAGCTCGCTTATCTCCTATAGCTATCTGGGTACTTATACTGCTGAAGTATTCTGCCACAGAAATGTGATTTCATCACTGAAATATTATTTGTGCCACTTCATTTGTACAAGGCCACATAATTACTTACAGAAACTGTCAAGCAATTCATACTGTAAAGGTGACCTTTTTCTCATGTCCATATAAAGGTTATGGATGTGAGAATTGCAATTACTTTTTAGATGATATGGAGAAGCTTTATTCCGTGGAATATGTTCAGAGAGCAGTAGCTCTCTAGTTGAAATTATGATTTCTCTATTACCAGATTACTAATGTTTATGCTAATATGCTACTAACACTGCTCTGGAGAACCACCTTTCCCAGCATGCAAGTGACTAGGCGACAAAGAATACATAATTTATTATGCCACCTGTCTGCTGGCGATTTATCAAGCTACGTGAGAAGTAATTGATATTTATGATGATTTTGTGATTTTCATGAGGTACCAAATTAGGGTTCATCCAGCGTGCAAGTCTGCCTCATTAATTTTTCTAAGATTTCTTATGTAAGGAAAAGTTAAAAGTTTCAGACGATTACATTTCTTTTTACAGCATTCTTTTTTGTATATAATGAAGATGACACTTTGCCATAGTCCCCTCTGTATATGTTGTCAGTTAGTCTCACTTCTCCAGTATTGCAACACAACTTTTGCCGTTACACTGAAAATGTATTTACAACATTGTTTACAATTTTTTTACAATTTAATTTTTGTTAATAAATAAAAAGTTCTTAATTCTTGTATTTTTAGATGTTTATGGGGTTTAATGTAATCTATATTTAAATTGTATTTCCTTTCTCCTCTTTCCTTTTCAGTCTTGCTCCATGGGTACCAGTTGTGGGTTTGGAAATTCATGCACAGATCAGTTCCAACTCAAAACTTTTCTCTGGTTCCCAAGTCCAGTTTGCAGCACCTCCCAACTCTTTGGTTTCTTTCTTTGATGCTTCTTTACCAGGAACTTTACCAGTAAGTTATGCTTCGACTTAACTTGTATCAGTATTAATGTCAGACAACTTTGAGTACATTTCTAGTATTTTGTTCTTCCCAAGATTTGACTATAGAACTACTTTTACATATTTTTCTATTTTCTGGTTGTGTGATAACATGAGATGCCTAGTACTGCTTCTCTTCAGTTTACTCACTCCTTAGTTATCACTACAGATACTTGATATCCTCTGCAAAGGAAAAAAATAAGGAGTGTCTCTTCAACATATTGAATGAATCGCGGTATTTCTCTGAGGCCAGAGTGGGTGTATTTGGTTAGTATGCCACACAGGAAATTCCTTAAATATGAGAGATACTTAAAATCCTATGAGAGAAGAACATCTTAGACTTCCGACTGGCCATTTGATGTTACTTTGCCATATGTTTGTTTATGTAGCTGTCATTTGCCATTTGGAATGTCTCACTACGGAGGTACTTTGCTTCCTAAGTAGAAAGTCTCTGATTTAGGAAAGTGTCAAGCGTTCCTATTTCCAGAGCAAAACAATTATTTAAAATAAAAAAAAATAAAAATCTGTGTGAGACATTGTGGAGTAAGAAGTCAGAATAGCTAGCTAGCACTTAGCAACAAGATTTTCTAATGACAACGTAATGAATTTTTGACATCACAGCTTAATTATAAATTTGTGATGGCTATGGTAGTACTGCTATAGAATTCTCTGAGAATCTAAGAAGTTTAATATAAAAATAATAGTTAAAAAGTATTACATAAACTCTTACTTTACAGTGAAAATAAATACTGAATAGACTTAACCGTTGCCTCATGCAGCAAGCATGCAGAGGCTATAATGTGGTCAAATTATTTAATGCAAAAGTGTAATATACTGAGTATATTTATTGCAGTGTAAGTTTGAATTCCATATATATATATATATATTTAATCCTTTGGAAGCTTTTCATCAACACAATACAGCATCAAATAGTATTCTGAAATTGAGAATTAATTTATATCTGGATTTCTAGGGTCCTCATATATGCCGTGTGATCCTTACAAAGAGAAATGATTTGCAAAGGTATTGAAACCTGAGGAAGTGAAGTTTAGATGCCGATAAAATTTGGACTTCACTCTGGTCTCAGTGGCGATTCACGGCTGAGTTTCAGATCTAACTACGTGGAAATTTCAAAAACTTTCCAGAGAGAATGGGAATCTTATGCAATCGTTTGGTTTTAGAAAAATCTAGTTAGACTTAAACACGGCAAATGAAGTCCCTTCATTTTGGGGGCAGGGCTAGGTTAGGGAGTTAATAGTCACAAAATTTAAAAGGTTTCAAGGTTTTGGTTTTATACCTTCTATTTAACGTTCCGATAATGCACAGAAATCCTCGTAAATTGTCTAATGCTTAGCTTCAGTCAAGTAGAAAAACTGTTCTTGAATGAACAAAAATAAGTATTTATGAAGAGTTTCATTTATATATATGTTACTACTTATTTGGCGTGGGTTTTTTGGCTTTTTCCTCTGTTAAAGTGCTCTGCAGATGAGGCTTGGTATGACCTTTGTGAGAAAACCCCAGTAAGTGTGGTCTTTGGCAGAGAATATAACTGCACCTGAGAAGCAAAAAGCAGTATGGTTAGCTTAATTTAAAAGTAGTGATGCTATGTTAGCTTCTACCAGGTGCATTTATCTGTACAAAGAGAAGAAAGATTTTTCTCACTGTGGTACTGGTGAAAATAGAGTTGAAAGTGAATGTTACAAAATACATGTTCTTTCATGTTAGAATGTGATACGAAGTCCAGTCAGTAGCCATAGTTTTATTTTCCCATTGTACCTGCTGCACGGGAATTAATGTGAGAGACCAATGTCTGTTCTGGAATCAAACAGTTTGGCTTATTTTCTTGAAATAACTATATGTATTTGTACAATGTATCTGAAGTGGAATTGGATTTTGGTGGATTTTGAGAGATGGAAGGTAGTTTTTGAAAATTTCTGCGTATTTGTAAAAGAAGAACACAAAAAACATTTTAACAAATTTTAAGATTATTGCCTAATAAGTCTCTTTAGAAGGTAAATATTTGGCCTTTCCTTTTGACTCTTTTTTGTTGAGAAATGAAAAAAATAGGAGCAAAGTTTTAATACAGTAGTTATGCTGTCTGTATCAGAGAATAACTGCTGTTACAAACTGAGAGCTATAGGGACAGTTTTCAATGTCACAGGGATTTAAATTTACTGTGGGACCGTGAGATCATTATGATAGACAACCATGCTAGTGTTTGCTGCTTCACAGTGGGACCAGAAAGAATGGTGCTAAAGGGAGCTTTTCTGATTGCTATACATTTCTGCGTCACTAATGAGTGTGTGCGTGAGCCTTTCCTGTGCTTTGCACAGGAGAGGGGAAACTAGAAGAATGTATTTAGCCCTCCTCCATCTTTTCTCTTTATATTTTCTTCCTCTACTGTAATACAGCTTATTTTATGCTTCCGCTGCAAGTAGGCCTTAGGAGGATCATCACAGTATTCGTGTCATGGCCATTTCACTATGCTGCTCTCATAATGTGCCTCTTACAGTCAGCTACAGGCAAGAGCAGCTATGCAGGTGCACTGCTGTTTGGCATAAAACAGAAAAATTGATGTGGCAAAGCTTTAATTAAAAAAGTAGATTTAAAAGTAGCCAGACTGGATCATAGAATCATAGAATGGTTTGGGTTGGAATGGACCTTAAAGGTCATCTAGTTCAAGCCCCCCTGCCATGGGCAGGGACACCTCCCACTAGACCAGATTGCTCAAAGCCCTGTGCATCCCATGCTGCTCTGCACGCTTCTTGTGCCCTGCGGTGATGGAGCCCCTCCCCACTAGACTAGACAGCATCTTACTCAAATTACTGTAAGGCTTTCCTGTCTCTGGGACTACATACGACTATGTACATTACATTTCATGTCATGAAGTGTGCAAAGGCCTGTTTTGGTTTTTTTTTACATGTTGAATGGACTTGGCAATGATATTAGCTTGGTGTCTTCAGAGGATCTGTTATAAAGGAAGTATTACGCTACACGTCGTGGCTTATGGTGCATCATACCTGCAGATTAATCTAAAATTTTTCTGAGGATCCATAAAGGTGGTTACGTTCCCAGTCTGATTTATCCTCTTTGAAAATTCTGAGGATCTTTTTAAAGGTTTGTAAAGATAAGACTGGGCTTACAGAAAGAGATGATTATCCATGATTATCTTATCTATTCTCATGATTGAGGTGGCTGACTAAAGGTTAATTATAGCTCAGCCACAGAAATAAGACGGTAGATATAGGAGCTAAAGGCTGAAACCTTTTTGTCTGTGCTTAGTCTTTTTTGCTAATCACACCAAAAGATGCATCTTTTATGTTTGTCTCTTGCATGACTAAAGTGAAAGGCTGATCCTATTTCTTTGTAGGCAAGTGTACTAAGAAATAATCTAGGATTTACATAACCAAGGTTTAAATTAATAAGATTTGAATGGATGTTAGCCCTACAGTCTTAAGTATTTTGAAATTTTTGACACCTTCTCATGCATTTGAATTTCATTCTCTTCACAGTGTGAACAGCATCTGTTTTATCTTTTTTTAAGATAGAATTTTCGGAAACACTTGGTAGTGATCAAGCTCTGTTTCTAATGAAGAAAATGTAAATACCTTCTGACCTCAGAAGAAACACTGCTGTAGAATATCATATGAGATGCATGATTTTATCTGAATATAGAATTTTTTCCTGTTCCACTGGACATCTTTGAGGGCTTGACAACTAGCTCATTGCTCCTATCCTATACTGAGATTTTCATATTCTCTTGTTTTAAACTTCAGTTTTCCCTCTGTAAATAGTGTAGAAGAAAGCATTTTGGTCGTACTGTATCTTCTCTCACCTGTGTAATGGCAGCTGGGCAACTACATAGGCCTTTTCATGGAAGAAAATGTGGCTAGAACAGCTATTAGCCCTTGTTCCTTTTGGTATTGCACCACTGGCAACCTCAACTCCAAACTCTGGTTTCTCCAGACTTGAGGAATGTCACTGCAACACTGCACAGTAGCAGAGAGCACATGTATCATGTTGTTGCTTTCCCACCCTGCAGTGTTGTGCTTGTTGAGATGGCTGCCCAGGGACATGACAGGGGTAATACCCAGTCTGGGGACATAGAGGGTGCTTTAGTTTCCCTTTCTGTATTGACAGAGCATCCATCCTTGGCAGTGGCAGATACCCAGTGTTTTTCCAGATGTCTTGGGTGATAGATTACCAGATTCTGTGATGAATTTTAGATGTTATTAATATACAGAATTTACCTGATGCATTTGCTTTCAAAGGCACCAAGAAGTTTGTGTGAGATTTTGGTGGATATATTAGAACAGAAACAGCATTTGAGACCAGAATTTATACTTTACAGCTTGAAACTAGATTTTTTTGATACCCTGTGCCTGTTAAATCTGGTGATTCCAACAGCTGCTTTACCAACTTGTGATTTCAGTTTTGTTTTGACATTCCTGCTGGCACGCATATGAATTTACTCCCTTCTTGTACTACTTCACTTCGAAAAACACCTGCTGCTTAGCTTGACTTTTGATAACTACATTTTTAATTGCACATACCTTTCTTGGGGAACTGGATGATCTTCTGATCTTTGTGTGCATGTTTAGCTTCCATCATATAAATTTTCTTCTTTTCTTTGCAACCACATGATGCCTAGGTTGTTGTATCCATGAGTTCTCTAAAAATAAATTAGTGGCAGTGCCTGAAGGAAGAAGGGAGTTCGCGCTTGTTTTAAACCATTTACTTTAACTGCTTGTTGCTTCTTTCAGTAAAACTGTAGTAATTGTACTTAGTGGAAAAAAATGAAATATTTTCTGAGAAACTGATGGTACATTTCAGTTGTAGTCCTTTCTTTCCTGATAGTATTTGGGTTTGTGACAGGCATTGAATCATCAGTGATTAACAGTCTTTTGTTGTTCACACGGTCCCAGCTCGCTGGACTTCAAGTCCCAGTAAGCCTCTAAAAAGAAAATCCCACATAATTTAGAAAAAAACCTAGGGGAGTGAAATAGGCTTTCAAACCACTGGTCCCTGAGAATGCCTTTGCAGTTCATAGACCCTTAAATTTCTGAGTGCGTGATGGATTAAAGCCTGCCTACATAATTTCAAACTATTAATCAGTTCAGATTACCTATTGTAATTACCGCTATTGTACTGGTCAGGAGAGGCCTTTGAAAGATGAGGGAGGCCTGCTGCAGGCGACTTTCGGGACTGGGTTATGGCGCGGGTTGTTCCATATTCTGTATCTTTCTCTTTCATAGGATCATTCACAGCCCCAGGGTTACCTGTGGAACTGGTCTCCTTCACTGGGGTCTGAGAAGCGTTATACTTCTGAGTTACTGCAGTTGCTTAGCTCAACTTTTATTTCATACTTAACTGTAAATGCCATTTTTCTGGAGACGCCTCTGCTTTTGTGCTTTGAAGTATTTGGTGACATTTGTTGCTCTTCTCTCAAGCTTTGAAGGAGTTGCCTGTAAGATTTTCTCTTGCTTTTTGCTATGTCTGCTTTATTTGTGAGAAGTTCTGACACTCATTCTGGGTGTTTTAATCTTTTTGTCAAGGCTAACAATTCCTGTAGGGCTTTGTCTCCTTAGCACCTCAGTAACTATTGAGCTCCCTTTCTGTTTGTTGTTCTTGTTGTCTTTCCTGTTCATTCTTAACAGGTCCCTCTGGCTGATGTAAACTTGCCAGTTAGAACCACATTGAGTTGATAAAACATCTTGCTATCACCTATTTCAGTAGATCCTTCAATGCATCAGTGGTGTTCTCTATGTGTTTTCTCTTATCTCCTTTTGTGTTGTTTTTTTTTATTGCTTTACCTTTTGCTTTATACTGACATTTTTCTACTTCTTAGTGGGGAGTAGGAATTTGCAGTATCTTGTTTCCTTTCTTTTGCACAGTTCTGTAACTGCAATTACTGTGCCATCTTTGGTACTTTTGGACAGCACAACCATTACATGACGACTAGACAGGTCGGTGTCCCCTCTTTCTGGATTCAGTCTGAAATTGCTCCTGAAATGCACATTAGCTTTTTGCAGTAGTTTTTCGGAGTGGGCTGGGAATTCCTGTATTTTAAGTTCGATCTGTGAGTGGATTTTTTGGGACAAATTTCTGTTACTTCTATTATCAGTCACTGTATATACTCTGGCATCCTTAAGTGTTTGAGTTAATTTTCTCTCTGTATGTAGACAAACAGTCTGGTTCCAGGTGACTGCCTTTGAGGAAATCCAAGGTAGGATATTATATACAAAGTGTATGAAAGCAGTGCTCTGTGAAGCAAAAGTTTCTGTAACAATCATGGTTCTACCAATTTCTTAGCATTTTAACTTTGCAAACTGACATCTTGCTTCTTTGTTGTTCTTCTTAACAGTTTTTTTCTTTGAACAGTTTTTTCACTGAAAGGTATTTAGGAAACCTTGTCCAATAGTAATGACAGATAATTGTAGAGTGGGTCTTTGTTCTCTTCATGGTTAGCTGCCTCCTGTGTAATGTTGCGTAACTGTCAGGTTTATGTATTTTGTTTGAAACTTATCTTGGTGCAATTAGGCTGTAATTGGTTCCTGGGGTAAAATTAATTTATTTCTCTGTGTTCTCTCTGATTATCAGCCACCTTGCCACCTTAAATAGATTATGATTATGTATTTGATTTTGAGAGGATTATATAAGCTTCTGCAACTGGTGTTTATTAGTTATGTGTGCAGATTTTGCCACTGCAACCATTGTTTTCTACGTAGAAATGCTAGTTTTGCCATTTCACTACCAAGTTCAGCCAAATTTGCCTCAAAAAATTTTAGGTTTGTAGACGTATTTGTGAATATATTAGCAAGCACGTGAAGAGGAAATTAGCGATTGAGTCTCTTCTCCCCACTAATCTCAGCTTCATTTGGGCTGCTGCTGTTCACATATTTCTGACACTTTATACTCAATTTGGGATGTTTGGTGAAATGAAGAGAAGATGGAGGAATCATGGAGGAGAGTGTGTTGAGGTCACTGGTTAAGGAAAACAAACCAGGGCAATAATTTATAGGAAATTAGTCTTCATTGGTTCTGCTGTTCCAGAACAACTTTGTTGAAAACAAATAATTTTAGTTTGCTTTCTTAATAGCTTTTTGCAAGACTTGTTGCATTATATTGCAAAACGCAAAGGTCTGGGAGTTTATAGTGTGTGTTCAGCATGGGCTCTCAGACACACAAAGATTGCAAGAAGCAGCAGAGGGCAAATAGCCAAGACTCACAAATGATAGAAAATGACAATGTGTATCAAAGCTCAGAATGTGTAACATCTCGGAAAACCACAGAGCTGGCCCTCAAAAAGCCTACAAGCAAAGGACCATCTGCAAGGATAAACAGGGCAGGGGTTGATTTATAAACTCTGTTCTAAGTGCTCTGAATTTTGTGTTTAACAAGTGAAACAATCTAGGTTATATTAAAGGCGGCAGATGTTACTCATGTTTAAATAACTTTTTGGCCTTTTTTGTGGAGCTCAGTGTAGGGGATAAGGGCTGAAAAGGTCCACCTCACATTCTTTAACTTAGGTTTTAGCCATTGCTCAGTCTCCTACCTCTAGAAGTGAAGTGTTTTCACTGAATCTTCCTGTATTTAACTTGTCCTGGATCAGATAGCATTAGCAATGGTTTAAATTTCAACTGGCTTAGGAGAGGGAGCATCTTTATGACAGGTCAAAAAACCCCAGTGTGTCAGGCACAGAAGACTGCTGTCAACAGGGAGGACATGGATGTTAGAGAGATACAAGACTTCTTGATGGGAACACCATAGAAACACAGTGTTTGATTATGGATATCTTGAACAATTGTATTGCCGGTGCATTGTTCAGTCTTCCCTGTGGGTTCTCCTGCTTGGAGCCAGTTCTGCATGGTAGAAGTTTATTTGGTTTTAGCTGCTGCTGATGGGATCTGAAACATGAAGATCACTGGTTTGGGGCAATGCCAGTGGATTGGCTGCTTCCCTACCACTCCAGAAAATAGATTAATTCCATTGAGAATATTGAGCACTTTGCCCACACAGTGATCAAATGGATTTTTTCCTTCTGTGGGTTTGGTGTGGGTTTGGGGTTTTTTTTGTGTGTTTTTTTGTTGTTGGGGTTTTTTGGGGTTTTTTTTTGGTTTTTTTTTTAGCAACCCCTGTCTCAAAGGGCTGAGAAGTCGGTCAGTATTTAAATAGCTTTGTATCTGGTGATACCTTCTCATTTTTCTTACTCTCAGGGGTCAGCATTTCTCCCTACTGCTGCTGAATTTTGCTGGTCATCACTGACACTGGAAGATGCTTCCTCCAATTCTAAGCCTTGTGATATGAGCTCTGAGACTAGCTCTTCAGCTTCAAGAGTGTGTGCCCTCTTATTCTTTGAGTACACATAAAGTAACATGTCTGGGAGCTGGGTACTTCTTAAAATGTTAGAGTCACCTCGTTTTAAGATGTGACTTGAATGAGTGCATGCTACATCACCGCAAGCCAACTTTGCCACCAGACAAGGTTAGGAATAATAATGTATTTTGTATAGCAGCATATAGCTTGGGTACCAGACTGCAGAAACATAAAGTTACAAAATATATTAAGGTACATTTAAAGCCCCATCTCCCCCCACACACCCCAGTCTTCCTTTGCTGCTTCAGCTTCTCAGTTGCCATTTGGTTCTCTTTTCTGAAGTTGAAGTCTCTATTAATATAAGAACTTATTTTTAAATTGCTTCCTCCCCTACTCTCTTGCCCCTTTCCTTAGGTATAAGAACATAATGCTCATATTAGGGCAGGAAATACACTGTGAAGTAGATGCTGGACTGAAATGCAGAAGACCCTAAACTGCAGATGGCCTTCTTTTTCAATTTCCCTTGCAGTTAGAGACCTCAGTTTTTGCAACATGTGGTCTCTTTGCAGACCAAAAAATGAAAAGACTTAAGTTAGCTTTTTAAAAAAATTTTTACTGTATGCTTAAGGGATGGGATCTGATTGTACACCTGTTGAAATAAATGGGTCATTTGGGAAATGGTTAGCTCTTCATTTATTGTAATGTATATTCTGTACATGCATAGCTACAAGGCAGTTATGCCCTTATGTGTGTGTGTGTGTGTGTGTGTGAAGATTCCAAGGAAGAAGGCTGCACTGAAGTACACATCTGCAGTGTCAGACTGAACAGTCACAATTACATTTGGACTAAGTAGATACAGGAGTAGTTTATTTTGAAGTTTATCTGATGATTGCACTTCAAAGAACCATATATTGGAACAAGTTGGTACTCTTAACACAGTAAGAATAGTAAGACTGAATATATCCATTAGTGGAAGCAAATAAAAATCAGAGTGATATGAAATGGGAGTACTGGGAAATATGATTAGATATATCTGTTGAGGTTTCTAAAGATTACTGCCTGGTCTACAGGGAGCTGGCTAAGTATATTGCACTACTTCCTTCTTCCAGCTGTTATTTAGAGTAAAAAGGAGCTAAAATTAAGTGTTTCTTAGATAAACAGTCCTGTAGTTAATCTGATTAAAGCTGATTTCTTCATGATTATAAGTAGGAATGAAAGTCTTAAGATAGCCAATTAATATCCAAGTAGATATGAAACCTACTTTATTCAAATATGTGACCTAGAATCAAAAACTTCTAAAATTTCTGGGGATTTTTTTTTTATTTTACTGTTTTTAGTACAAGGAATACTTTGTTCCATAACTTAGGCTTCCTGGTTGCCACGGTTATGGCAAAGATTAATTTATAATTTTTTTTAAAGGTAGCAAATGTAAACTTTTTCCAGGAGAGATCTAGATGTTTCTTCTTTTTTCCCCCCCAATTACCCTATGTAATACTCATTAGCAAAGCAATAAGCTGCATACCTACTCTCTTTAAAATGTAAAAATGATCATTGACTAAATATAGAAACATATGTATTCCCCTAAAAGGTGCCAGCTTTCTTTAATGTATTAATATAAGGAGTAAACCTGCTGTTAAAAAAAAAAAAACTGTTTAAAGAAATACTCTTGGTGGGAATTTGTGCCATTGAAGGTATTGTGTATAGTTTTGTATAGCTATTGGATAGTCTTGTATTTAAAACCAAGGTCTTGACTAAAATGACCTTGCAAATAAAGATGATAAATTTTTAAAAGAAGTCTTTCCACTTGTGAACTGGATGTAAAGAAGAGACCGAGTATCAGAAAATGAGAGATCTTGGTTGGATTGTTCTTTCATTCCTTTAGTGCTCAGTTACCATGGTGCTTTAGCAGGATAGCGTAGCTACAAGAGAAATGGTGCTGGTGTTGTGATGCCATTGTTAAGCTTTTTCATGAGTTTCCAATACAAATGATGTACATTTCCTTTTGTGATAACTCTCTAGGATTTTCTTTACATACCTAGGAGAGATGCTCCCATTTTAGAAAGCCAGAAATATTTAAGAAGGCTTTATAGTCTCTTGTGTTTTGTCCATAACTATTGCAGGAACTACATAGCTTGCTTTCAAGGCCACCACTTTGCTAACATACCAGACTGGCAGCTTGTCAGTTCAAGCCGGTAATTTAAATCTTTGGTGCTAGTCAAAGCTGTCAACTTAATAACAGCTTACTGCATAAACAAGCTTGGGGGACTTATTCTAGGTCATTAGTATGGGAAGTTTCACATACTGAATTGATGTTTATCACTGCAGATTATTTGAAAAGCTAGACTTGTTTGAAGGAAAAGTAGTAGTTTACTTAAACAGCTCTGCATTATGTGCATAGCCTCGATCACTGGAATGGGTAGTAGTAGTCCCTTCAGAAATGGAGCAATATTAAAGAGGTTAAGTTTTGATTTTTGAGGAAGTAGAGGGTCATCTTTTTTTTTTTTTTTTTTTTTTTTGGAGTCAAACAGGGCAGAGGAAGCAGATTGGCGTGGTAGACATCTCAGTATGCCATAGTGGGAAAGATCTGCTTTGCAATGCCTTCTATCACCACAGAGGTCAATAAAGAAGCAGTCCAGGAAGTGGTACTAGTGAGTGAGTAATGGTGCACGTACAGTGATTTAGCTAGTATGACCCAGTACGCTGGGGGCACACACATTATAGTCATCTAAATGCTTAGTAATACTACATAGAAAATAATCAGTACTTCATATTTTTATGCCAAATTTTCCCCAGAGACACCGAAATAGTGCAAAACTTTCTCACAGGTATAAGTAGTATGTCTGCAGTAATTATTTCCATCACCTCAGAACAGTGTTATCCCTTAGAGCGATGAGTAAGATACACTCTACCTCATTTGAAGCAAAAATTGAAGAGCAAGTGGTCAAAGGCAGTAGTTGTAGTGTAATCAGTAGCTAAACTCCCACCTGTGTTTGAAGAATGTGCTATGAGGCTCTAACTGTGCAATTCAGGAGCTGGGTTTTGTCTTGCTCTCTGATTACAATCAGTCACAGCCTGTGCACCATCAAGAAATGCAGCAAGACACCAGTTCACTAGTTTGACACAGTGGTGTTTTGAGTCTACCCAATCCTTATGAAGCCTTAACGGTTAGCGGTGACCACTTGTTAAAGGGCTGACTGGCATGATTCTCCCTAGTTTGTAAAGCTGAACAGGATCGTGCCATAATGCTTTAGTAGGAGGAAATTTTGCCTGCGTATTTAGAAATATGATATTTTAAACAGTGAACAATTTGACTAGCACTTTTACAAGCTTCCTTAAACAGTAAAAAAAAGTAGCTGTACTGTCTGGAAGCATGTAATTGTTGAAAACAAGAGCATATACTATATAATGAACTGCAGCTATGATAGTAAAATAAATTAATATTTTCTAGTTACCAGTTTAACTTTAGATTACAGTCAGGACTAATTGTGTTCATTTTGCTGCAGAACAGTATTTCAAAGGGAAATTGTTCTTCCTTTTTTCTTATTTCTCGTTTGCTTTATGTATCTTTTAAATTTTTTAATAAATAAAATATGCCCGAACAGATGATGTGTTCTAGTTAGCCATATATAGCTACACTAAAGATCTGAAAGTTCCCTTGTTAAAAGTCTTAAATATTTAATTTCTTGTCTGTATAAGCAATTTTTAAGTTTCTGTTACATGAAGAGTTTCTCATATTTTCTCTTATTATTTTGATTTTTGAAATATTAGATGAGTAAAGCAAAGAGATTCCTTTTCCAGCTGAAGACATGGGATGTTGGGAAAGGTACAGCTGCTTAATCTGTTTTCAGAAATCAGGCTGAAGAATATAAAAAGTAAATACTGTCAGAAACATTGAAGAAAACGTTATTTAAGCCTTTTATGCTCTGGTCAATGCAGATGAAGTCATGTAGATTCTTTTACTTAATGTGCCCCTTTAATGGTCCTGCTGGAAATTGACTTCTTGGCAGCTGTACAGTGCAGAATAAGATGGATAAAGTTCTGTTCCTGTTTCAAAATACTGTAAGTGTGAGCATGTCACAGTTCTACCAAGACAAATTCAGTCCTTTATTCTTATCAATTTTATCCATTCGATGTTAGTTAAACCAACTATTAATGAGAGCACATGTGAAAAAAGCTTAACTTTGAAACATTGCTTGTTAGTACTTTCTGGAGTGGAATTTTCTTTCTCCTCTGGATTCAGACCCTGATGAGGAGATAGAAGGGTTTAGCCCTGAGAGTCATGGGTTCATGGTGAAAAACTGCATTTAACTCCTTTATTTCTTCATGAAGGTCTTGCTGGGTCTTCAGATTACGTTGCATTTTGAAAGAACCTTGATCCCATGGGTTACCTGAGTACTGGACATGCATGCATATTTGTAGCCATGGGGTCAATTGATGTCTGACTGGTTCAGTTTTAGCAAAGCATGTAATGTGCTTAACTTCTTCCTGGTTAAGCAAAACATTGAAATCTTATGTGTAGATACTCATGAATTCACTGTGGTTCAGTGGTTACAGGTGTTCCAAAGTGCTTTACTGAAATGACACTGCAGTCCCTAATGCAAATCTCCCTTGTTTCCAGTTCCCAGTATGAGCTGACAGCTGATTAGAAGTCAATTATCATTTCCTATGATTTGTCTCACACCCTTGAAGATTCAAAAGTACTGGAATGTTTGCGAAAGTAGCAAGCCAGAACAGTGCACGCCTCCTTATGTGGCATGACAAAATGACTGAATGGCTTGTTTTTTCCTCTTAAAGCTTTGCAGATTTGTAGCTACCACGACTTTAATGATGAATAAGAACTACCCACACAAGGAAAGAGATCTAATGGTGGCTGAAGGCAAGCAAAATTGAATATATGCTCCATATAAGGCAATGTGTGGGAGACACATTTATTACATACTGAGTATCTGAGCAAAACCATGTGTTGTGTTTCCTTAGGTTCTCAACAGGAGATGTGTAGAAGCAGCAGTGATGACAGGCCTGGCACTCAACTGCAGCATAAACAAGAAGTCCTTGTTTGACAGAAAACACTATTTCTATGCAGATCTGCCCGTAAGTATGCAGTATAGCCGGTTCCTTTACGGCTCTAGGAAGGGACAAGTCTGGAGTACGGGTGGTAATAGGGGATGAGTGAAGAGATGCTTTTTCTGTGTTCAGTCAGTGTTCTGACCCCAACAGGATGCTGTGCTGTGCCCTGATGAATAGACAGCTGTACCCTGGTGCTCACTGATTGCATATGATTGCTCTGATTGCTGACTCCTTGCTTAGCTGCACGAATCCAGTAGCTTAATTTAATTGAATTGGGAGCTGGAGCTGCTTTGCCCCTTAAGTTCTCCATTCCTGGTGTTTAGTACTAATTGTCTGTTAGGGTAAAAGCAGTCTGATAATAGTCCTTCATTTAAAGAGAATGTATAACAAACACAAGTTCCAGTGGTATAAACATAATCGTGTCTTTTTTGTGTGTACTTAGGGACCTAAAAGTATTTAATTTCCCTTTAAAACTTTCTCAGTCAGTAGTTCCAATAACTGTAAAATAAATAAAAAAGAGAAACTTTGCAGTATGATTTGTTGGTAGCTTTCATATTTGGTAGGTGTCACTGGAAGTCAAGTGCATTTTGCTGCACTTGATGTGGGTGTAGAAATACTGAAATCAGTTAAGAATCTGACTTCTGTCATTGCAACATGATGCAGCAGTTTTTGAGCCTTTTTTCTATTTTAATGAAATTAAAGCTTTCTAATTTTGAACATGTATTTTTTTTCTGACAGCTTATTTGTACTGAATATTCAGTTTAACACTAACCTGTCAAAGGGAGGACACTAGTTTTACTTCCTCTGATTTTGGGGTGAAGATCTGATGACTGCATTGAAAGAAAAAAAAAATCTGTTTCTATTTTATCTGAGGAAGATCAGGCATGTTAACTTATCCTCTTTTTAGGTGAGGTGGCTGGGACATCCAGAGAAGCAGAGTGGGAGATTTCTCAGGTCCCAAATTAATGTGTAGAGGTGCTGTATTATTAACCAAACTACTTTCTCTCCCGCTCTTTTGTTCAGACATTGAAAATGTTTTAAAGTTACACAAAATGTACTAAAATAGAATTGCTTCCCACCTTAGAAAGCAAATTGTGTTATAGTTGTCCACCGGAGACCTGGATCTCAGAAGAGATTTCTGTTCTGTTTTCTTCTAGGTTGGGAACTTGTGGCTCTTAGTGAAGTTTATGTAATTACTGTTTGATTTCTGGGGATAACTTTGCTAGTATTTGTGAGACACTAAGAGGCCCTTTTTTGGGGGGGTCTGTAGTTAGCTACTGGGAATGTGAAATGCAAACTTACCAGTTTGAATTGCCAGTACTTTTTTATTTTACTTGTAAAACTATCTTAAAGCGCATTTCCAGACCTGAAGGAGAAAAAAATGAAATAGCGGGAAATAAACATGACTTCGAAATTCCTTTACGCGTCATAAACACCAAAAACATCACAGACCTGTTTGCAAGGCACCTTTGGTGCTTCTGCTGTTACACTGAAAACAACTTCTCATATTCTTGTGATGTCTGCTGCTATCAGTCTACTGCATAGAAGCTACATGGAAGAATGTTGTTATGGGAAAGAAACCACATCCATGTGTTTCAAGAAGAATGAGGTGGAAGAAGGTGTGTACAGCACCAAGTGGGCTGCCATTGTCTGCAGATGTGAGTTACAGTATCCTCTGGTCAGATAAGACCAAATAAGACATTTGGTCAGGGAGATGCTGACACATTTTACTGGGTTGAAACATGTAATTCTGGCTTTCTACTGGGTGACTTCTGGAGTTTAAGCACTGACAATAAACTCGCCAACCTGCATTTCATAGTGAAACAGTCTAGTCAGGAGCCCTGTAATAAAATGCAGAGTTTAGGCTAATGAGCTGTATAGAACAGATAAAATAAATCCAGCTCTTAGGGTCATTTGACAATGGGATTATTGTTACTCCTGAAAATGGGGCTTTGGATGGGAGATGGGATTCTTGTTATTTATTGTCACTCACTATTTCAGGCTTTAAAAAAATCATTTTAATGAGAAGTTTTAGGAGATGGGAAGAGCTCTGTGATTAGCATAGGCTGCATAGAGTCAGTTATTTTATTTTTCTTATAGTGATTATGGCTAGAAGGTCGTGCACTTCATTGCGTATATAAATTGAGCTGTTCACAGGGCCAGACCATTGTTCTCCATTCCAATGCACTGTCACCATCTCTACATTTTAGAGTAAGCTTGTCCTCCCTGCAAAATATGCAAATACTCCTCCCAATTCATTAAAGTCTGGCAGGATTTTTTTTTTAATTCTCACCACTGGGGGCATGATCGGGTTAGAAAGGAGGAAGAGATGGGGCCGCTGCCTCAACAGAGTAATTGATTCAATTCTATATTTTTACATCATTGCAGTTATTCCAACTGGCAGCCCCTTTTCTGGCTAGCAGTTTCCCCTTTGAGTGGAGTCCCAGGCATGAAGTAGCATTTTTCAGATGTGTGTCTTATGTGGGGTTGCAGTGTCTATCTTTTAAACTGCTACACAGTGAAACTGATCTTTCTCATTTTCTTGATTTCCCCCTTTCCCTCTCCCTCCCCTCCCCTCTAATGAATAAAGTTCTGAACAGGCAGAGAGAGATATTCAGCCTGATGGGAGGATGAGTGAGTCCCAGCTTGGGGATGGAGGTACAGTAACTGGCTTCAGACAAGATTTAACATGATCACAGGACCACAGGTGTGGAAAAACCTCTTCTAGTCCATTTCCTGCCCCAAGGCAGTATCAGTGAATTTTTTGTCGTCCTTGGCAAGTGGTTGTGCAGTTGATTTTTGATTGTTTCTGCATTAGTATAGTATCTTATATTTGCCTGTATTGAGGAGCGCTCTTATTTTTTTCCAGACTTCAGCTTCTCACAGTTATGTCAAATTCTAGCCCCACGTTCTAGCTTGCCTACATTCCAGCTAAGCAAAATAACTGAATTTACATGTGCATGTGTTTTATTCTCTTATATAGGTCACTATGGAAGATGTTGCGTTTCCAGTTTTGTTCTTAGCCTTTGATATTTGCACTTGGGCATGCTGCTGCTTTCTGAAAAGTGAAAGTTTTATTTGAATATAAAGCTAATTTTGTTGACAGGCTGGCTATCAAATCACTCAGCAAAGAGTTCCTATTGCGGTGAATGGAAGTCTGTCGTACAGTCTCTGCATAGACAACAAAATGAGCCAGATGGTGACAAAAACTGTGAGGATTAAACAAATTCAGCTGGAGCAAGACAGTGGAAAGAGTCTCCATGATGACACAAGAAGCCAGACTCTCGTTGACTTGAATAGGGCTGGTAGGCTTGGGTTATTTTCCTATTTTCCTTCTCCTTTCTGTGTAAGATGAGTCCTTAAAGGTAAACGGGTGACAGAGAACAGGTGAAAAATAAAAACAGCCTGTTGTCTCTCTACTTGAAAATAAAAATTTGTCAAAATGACCATTACACTTGAAGCAGGGGAATACTTGAGTTTTTTTAATGGCGAGTGGACCTTTCCCATTGCTGTTTGTTGATGGCAATTGGCGATAGCAAGTTAGAAATCCGTTGGCTCCAGTTTGCTCAAAACTGTATGTCAGTCACATACAGCCATTCAGCTGTTTAAGCTCTTGCCACTGTATGCGTTGTATTTTAAAAAATAAAAAATTACAGACCTAGTGAATCAAATTTATGTATAGAAGGAGCAGCTGTTGGAATTTGTCAGTGCATGAGTCAGACATTTCATTATTATCTTTGAAAAAATGTAGATTTTTTTCTTTAAACTTTGAAATTGTAAAGTGAATGAGCCAAATTAGCACACAACATGGGCAGCAACTCGGATGGCTTAGCCTAACTGGGACACAGTGCTCCCATGTGTCCTGTGGCTGCTCATATTCTTTGAAAGCTGGATCCTGGAGCTAAAAACTAGAGTACATCTGTTTACAGTTCTGTCTGTTCCAAAATTAGTTTAAGATAAATAAATTTGAATTTGGAATCGGATTGACTTTAAATGGGAGTTCTCCTAGAGAAGGGCAGAAGATAATTGTGTCCTTCTTATCTGCATGTCATCAAAGGATGGAGGACTGTCTCCCGTTTGTCTGTTCCTTTAAAAAAATAGGAAAAGTTTTTGTAGCAATCTGCAGCTAGGCCCATAGTGACAGTTACTAAATAATACATGGGGGTTTATTTTTTTCAAAAAAAGCCCAAGTGCTTTCATGTGTTTAGCCAGTTGCACTCTAATATGCCAAGATCAAAAGCTATTGTTGAAAATCTCCTGTCTCTTTCCCTGATAGGAGTCGGCCTCATGGAGGTTGTCATGGAGCCTGATATGTGCTGTGGGGAAGAAGCAGCTGCAGCAGTCAGAGAGCTTCAGCTCATTCTTCAAACACTTGGGAGCAGCCAGGCAGTCATGGCAGGTACAGAAGGGGGAAGGGCATGTTCCCTTGTTAACAGTAATTCTCTGCGTTTGCAGGAGTTTTGCAGCTTCTGTTTATTTTGCTCTGTGGTTACTTATAACGCATAGCCTTTTCTAGCTGTTGTTTTTACATTTCTCAGAGCCTGTCCTAATGTCTGCTGTGCTTCAGGTGTCCTTATGGGCCTGCCTCCCTCTGCAGAGATTTGCAGTGCTAGATTTTATGTTGCCTCACACAATAATTTTACAGGATAAACCTCTGCAGGAAGGAATGTCCGCCAGGGTTTATATGATGTTTCTCCCAGTTTGTCCTCATCTTGTTTGCCACAGTGCTGCAGCACAGAAGATCTGTAGTAAGGATTAGTTGCAGAATATGGGAGCGTGGACCATCTTGTAAGTTGTGTGTCAGGTCTCAGCTAGTCATAAAATAGGTGTAGGCAGTAAACTTGTGCTGGTGTCATGGGTGAGATGGGGTAAACGACACCACAAATGCAGACGTGGGTGCTGTGTTTAATTTAAGAACCAACAAGACTGCAGCTTTTACCCTGCTCATTCTGTCTCTCCCTCCCCTCCAGCATTATGTTCACTAGGTTTCAATTTCTCTTCCCACTAGGGGGATCACTGCTGGTCTGGGGAGGTGAGCCAGAAAACTTTGTTGGTCTGTGCTGTGCAGCAGGCTTGCAGGTACTGGTCTCAGGTGTTAGAGGACAAGGTCCTTTGGCAGCCCCTGGCACTTGTCTCCATGCATCTCTCTGATCTTTGGGCTCCTCCCCTTCCTCCAAGATCTCTCTAGCCAAGATGACTGCTATCTTTCTGAGACTATTTCCTCTTCTGGGAACCCCTGCTTTTGGCACCAGCTCTTCTTCCTGGAGCCCTAAGGCTCCAATTTTCCCAATAGGTGATGTGCGGAAGCACAGTGTGTGATTAGCCTCCTAACTGGTGATTTTGTCTCATGCCTCTCTATTAATTGGAGGATTCAGGTCATGCCATCTTTGCTCAGTCCTAATGTTACCAAAATTTACAACCAGCCCATGGTAACAGCTAGCAAATAGCAGGCTTCTGCTTGAGAGTTTAAAAGTACAGTTTTGGGTATTCATCCTCTCCACCCATACACCCAATTATAAGCTAGCTATTAGTGTTCACAGTGTGAGCTATATTTTTGCCTGTGACAGTTGGCCTTACTGTTTGGCAGCAGATTCGGTCCATAGTATAAGTGGATGCATCTCCTAGAGAACTGAGTCAGAGTGGCCCATGAATCACCCAATAAATGGGATTCATAAATGTTGGCTAGTGATGCAAATCAAATTTAATGTAGGGGGAAGTAATAATTGCTAGACATTATATATGTCTCTGAATCTTTTCTCTCACTAGTGTTACACATGTCCAATGGGACACAGTTGTTAATATTAAGCATCCAGTTTGTGGACATACATATATAACATAACTTATTACTATTGAATTTGGCCCTAAGATTGCCATCGGAACTGCACTATGATATCTTTTATCACAGTAAGATTTCTGACTTTAGAGGAGAATTCCAGTGTTAGGAATAATAAAAGTATTTGGATTTTTTTAAAGGTGGTGTTTTTAGGAGCTTTCTACTGTGGTTTTCCTGCATCATAATTGCTTTCTTTAAAATAAGGTCTTTACATTCTCATATTTTACCTTAATTCTACTTGTGTGTTCAGTGAAAACAAGTGCCTGGTTTTATCAGGTGTTATTTCATTATTTCATTGCAAAGTGAAAGGAAAAGAAGCTTGCCTTAAAGTGGGCATAAAGGAAAAAAGCTTTTTTAAGAACATTTGGGGCCTGGCTCTCCTTTCATTTAGGCCTGATTAACTTCATTTTCTTGTCACTTTGACACCTACATCCAAATAGAAGCAGGTCATGTCTCAAAATGAAGCAGGGGCAGGACAAGACTATTCGTCTTCTGGAACGAGTACTCATTTCACCCCAAAGAGGGAGCACATGCAAAACACTTCTCTTTCAAGCGAAGTTGGATCATTCCAGCACCTTTGTCCTTCATTTGCATGGCTGGCAAGACTCTATGAAGACAGAAGAAATTAGTGCGCTATCATCCAGCCTGCTTTTATAAAGTGTACCAAGGGCGCTCTCATCAATTTACAACTATTGACCAGAATGGATTCTGAAGCTGTAGATGTCTTCACGGGTTTAACTCTGAGCTATTTTGCACTCTCTTTGATAATGCTAATGTATCTAAACAAAGTGTTTGTTTCTTTTTATCTTGAAATTATAAAAAAAAAAAACCCACCCCAAAACAAAACAAAGAGGAAGGCTACAGATGTTCACTGTGTGATATGGCAAAAGTGATGTTTCTTTTTAGTACAACCTCTCCCGTTTGTTTATTCCTACCAGTTGAATAACTGTGGCAAGCTTTTTCTTCTCAGAAGGGATGTCTTTAGAGGGACAAAACTTAGAAAGATACAATTGCAAGTTACTTGTGGTAGAGTCATTAAAGATCTGTAAGGACATTATTCTGCTTTGGACTAAAAGTGCAGGATGCTTTTATATATAACTTTGTATTCAGTTTTGGTTTTTGTCAGCCAGGGAAATTTGGGGCAGGGAGGAGATTGCTGTTTTTTAAAGAGAGGAAGAAAATTACAAAAAAAATCCACTGCTCACATTTTGTCCTTGAGCTGTAAATTTCCAAGAACACCTTAGTAAATCTGTTCAACGTAGCCGTAAGTTCTTCTGTTCTATGCTAGGGTAGTATATATCCATCAAACTGTAGTTCCAAAAGGTATTTTTATGCTGTTTTTAGAGGAGTGGAAGCTTACAATCCGCCACTTTAAATTGCTTGTCTAATTCTGCCCTTTGTTTAAGAGCTGTGAATCAGAAGCTTTTTTCACTATATGGCTTAGAGGATCTGTGCAGCACTGCACAATGCAGTTTTCTCTGAGAAGAATTATAAGCAGTATTTTTTTAAAAATAAGTATTCTCAGAAAATTTTGAATGATTGGAGGCAGAGTCTTGAGGTGGAATCACAAACAGAATGCTATGATGAGGTGGTTGTTACTCCTTTCTGAACGTATGGAAGTCTGCTATTAATGCTCTGCACATAACGTGCAGTTTATTAACGCCTGACAAGGTTTTCACTCTAGTTTACAGGGAAGACTATTCTGTTGATGAAGTTTTCTTTCACAGAGGGTCAGCTGAGAGTGGATGCCAATGTTTCTGTGCATCACCCTGGAGAGCCTTATGGAGTGAGGACTGAAGTGAAGAATATCAATAGCATACGATTCTTGGCAAAAGCAGTAGGTAAATGATGGTTACATTATTACAGGAGCATTGTAGATATTTTATGTGGTCTGATATGAAACAGGTCAGGGTCCTGAGTGCAGTAATTGGCCTTAAATGCCCTGACTTGCTTCATCTGGGTGTCCCCCATCCATGCACCTTGCCCATTGATCCAGAAGTTCCATTTAAGCTCAGGCTGGGGCCTTCAGACTTTGCTTGAGCTGCATCACAGGTGTGACAGTTTTCAGTCCTGTCTTCTGATGGGCCTTGGACCTGTTCAGTAGTCTTGTTCCCAGTACTGTCTCTGGACTTTCCTCCTGCTGCTTCTGACTGAACTCCCTGGATGGACCCTGGACCCAACTCATCCCCTCACCTGAGCCTGTCAGTGGACCCTGTTAATAGCACATGTCTCTGCCCATGCTGTTCAGACCAGTGGGACCGCACCAGGCAGTGGGAGCTCTGCCTCTTCTGTCGTCACCCTTGGCTCCTGGCACGTCCCCCTTTGTGGAGCAGCCCTGCTCTTGTTGCTCCCTGACAGAATATACCTTAGCATGGGGATAGCAACCGTGTTAGTCTGCAGTGTTTTTGCGGGGTTAACCCTCTGCCTGCAAGAAGAATAAAGCAAATGATTCAATGCCTAGCATGTTTAGTGCAGAAATACGTTAGTAGTAGCTGTGTCCTCCAACGCAGATGATTGCTTTCCACTGAGTACGGTAGGTGGTGTGTTATGAAGTTCAGATGCAGCTTTGGTATCAGCAAGAAAGGATGATTATTACATCTCCAAAAGAAAACTCAACTGGGTAATAGGACAGTCACTAGCAATGTATGGCTTGGCTGCAGTGCCTGGGAGAAAATGTTTTCTATTTAATGGGAATGAAAGAAGATGAGGAAAACAAGCAAAAAAAGAAGCAGTGCTGGAGAAAGAGACAGTGACTGATAATTCTGCCTGTAACTACTGCTGTTTATTTCATTAAGGTTAAAACAACAAACTATTCCATTATTGCATAGGAGTGAAAAATGAAATAGTGGAGTGTACAAAAGCTAGTAGTGCAGTATAACAAGCTTATTATTTTTCTTCTGTTTCTGTCAGACTATGAAATACAGAGGCAAATTGAAGAACTTGAAAATGGAGGAACAATTCTGAATGAAACAAGAGCATTTGATTCCAAGCTTGGGTGAGTTTTTATTTTGGAGGAACATCAGGAACAGCAGCTTTAGAGTGCCAGGGATACCTAGTAATATGATCAGGAGAGGTAATGTAGTATTGCTCAACTTCTGTCTTCTAAAGCTAATGTTTACAGGCATAGTCTCCTCACAGGCAGTAATATATTCTTAAAGTCGAGGCTTTTTCACAACAGATTGTGTGCTATATCAAGCAGTGTCCATGTGACATACACACATTCTTTGAAGCAGCCTTAGGAAGCTCTCTGGATCTTCATGAGGAGAAGTTTTTGGGTTTTGTTTTTGCCATAAAACTAGTCCTGTGGTGTACTACTTACCACATCTTACTTGTTTTGTTTTTATTTCAGGTGCACTGTACCAATGAGAGACAAAGAAGGAAAACAGGATTATCGGTATTTTTTTTTAATAAAGTTAACGTTTCGAGAACTGAGAATTTGTTTCTTAAGTATAATCAGAGTAATGAGCATATAAAGTTAGTCAGCATAGTGAGTATGTTTTGGAAGTTTACTTTCCACTGGAAGGGGAAGAGACCTGTCAAAACTGTCTGAGCAGTTCAGATCTAGAACTGTGTCTCATCTCTGCTAAAACCCATAGACCTTTCCCAAAAACTAAGCTGGAGTACCGTAGCTCAATGTGGGTAAGTTGAAGGTTTACTTTGTGGCCAGTACACACATCTTCTTAAGAACGGCAGACAAAAAATCTAAGAATATTGTGAGTTAAGCCTTACTCCCGCTTTAAGAAAATGCTGAGGGAAATGATTTTCAGATAGCTGGCCCTGCTATTTAAGTCCATGCTTAAATTCTGTGATCATAGATCGCAATCACTATTTGAAAATCCTCACTACTACTGAAAGGTGCAGCATTCATAGGCAGGCTTCTACCATTAAATCTTTGTAGACCTAATGAAGACGTTTCCTTGTGAAGTACTTCTTGCCTTCCACCAGTGTGAGATGACAGCCATCAAACCATAAACAACCACCCAAGAAGAATTTAGCCAGAGGGCCGGGGAACAAGGCATGGGTCGTCTTGGAAAGCAGCACCGCTGGGAACAAGCGCTGAGGCAACGCTGCAAAGCAGCAGCACAGCTGCTTGGTGCCCTAGCATGGGAGGTAGTCACAGTGGCGTCTGGATGGGATGGGGAAGAGTGATGCAGCTCAGTAACTGCTGATTGCTCTGGGCACCCCTTCTTCTGCTCTGTGCATGCCTGCCTCCTCCTCTCGTTAGGGCCATCTTAGTGCTGATCCTCCCAATAGTTCCCTAGTTTGCATCCCATAGACAGTCTTCCTGTTACTCACAGAGTTCACTTCCCAGATGGAGAATTGTAGTTCTGCAGGAGAACTTCAGAGCCTCTTAGCTTTGCCATATCTGTGTTCCTGTTAGATCTACTTATCTATATTCTAGCCTGATCTTACTAGAGCAGAGCAAGGATTTTGGAAATTTCCCACAAACTTTAAATTTAAATCTGCTCTTTAAATTCTTGTTTGTAGAAATGCAGCAGAAAAGGCAGTGATCATTTTGTGAATAGGGTAGGGGCTGACATAAGGCTTATTTAACAAGACTAGTTGGAACAAAGGCAAAAGAAAATTCATGAAAAACTAGGCAAAACTGGTGAATCTAAGATATTTCAAATAAAGACCAGAAAGATTATTACTATTACTAAGACTATGATCAGTATTAAACTGTGTTTTTCAGCTTGTTTGTAACTTACAGCAGTAAGCACATTTTACATTAAACTTAAAATCTATGTTTAGGCAGATTTGAAATAAAATTTATTATAGTAAAGGTAGAGGGTGCCCAGTGTCCTTTCTTCTGATATTTTTTTTGAACCCCTCATTTGATCATGTAAGAGTGAGGTTTCTGCTTCAATCGCAGTTATTTGAGTGGTTTGAATTGGTCTTCTCTTTAAGGGAACCTTTTGTTCTGTGATGGCACCCTGCTGAGCACAGTAACTTTGCTTTTAGCACAGCATGAGATTTCACCAAGATTTTTGAAGTTAATCTGGAAAAGGTTACAACCTGCCCAGATCACTCCTGGCAGCTGGCTGTCAATCTGGGTTTTACCCTGCAGTCCACTCCCGCTTTTGTCCAGATCCACGATTCATGCTTGATGCCAAAAGGAGTGGGTTATTTCCATATCTGTTCTTATTGTTTTTACTGGATTTTTTTAATTATTGTTTTGGGTGCAGAAGTGTTAATTACCCCTTTCCTTTCATCGACTCTTTGACAATCAGTGGCAAATACTCAGAGAATAGAGGCATTGCAGCAGTTCAGGGGCTGATCTCTTACTACTTAACAGTGATATACCAAGTCATGAATTTTTACTATTTTGTTTAGTCGAAATAGCCATACAACTTCCAGGTAAGTATAAATTTGTGATATAAATTTTATTCCTTGTTGTTTAGCTTCTGACTGAAAATAGTTATAAAGGAGGTTTTTTTTTTTTTTTCATTTTTACTAGGTTTATGCCAGAGCCAAACCTTCCTCCTCTAATTCTGTACGATGCAAAATCTTTGCCAGCTAATATGAACCATCAGCAAGTGGTAAATATTGATTGGATTCATGAGAGACTTCCTGACCTCCCCAGTGTGAAGAGAGCAAAGCTTGTTGAACAGTATGGAATTCTTCCTGAACACAGCTTCGCCTTATTGGTAGGTCTATTGATCAAGTGCTAAAATAAGCCTAGAAACTTCAAAGTTGCACGTTTTTTGAAAAGATTTACAAATGTCATATTAATCAGCCGTCAGTTTTCATGGATGTTTTTTAGTTGGAAATACGTCCAGCGCATATTCTGTACTTCAGAGCCATATACATAGAATGGTGGGGAAAAGAAACCATACACAGTGCGCCTAGAAGTGTTTCTCGTGCAAGGTGCAGTCAAATAACTATTATTTAATATTGATCTTGTCTGTCTACTCATGGATGCACCCGTGACTAACTGCAACGGATGTACAACTTCCTGCTGACAAATCCTTGTCTGCAAGTGCCTCCTCTTGTCTGTGGGTCTGGTACAAGGCTGGGCACATTGTCAGTATGTAACAAATTAATAGAGGTGTGTTCCTGATTGCAGAAGCAAAACCCAAAGTTTAAATCTTTCAGCTTCATGTGTGTGTTAATCTGGTTTACACGTTATTTTGGAAAAAAAATTACTTATTTTTAGGTAAATACACAAAATGGATGGACAACATCAACTTCAACCTCACAATGCAATTTACCAGGGATAGGTTCAGAAGAGGGGATGAGAAAGAAATGGATCTGGCAAATATGGATATAAATAAGGAAGTGACAGAAAAATCTCATAACTTCCAAAATTATTCTAAAGGACAATAATCTTCTTAAATACAAACTGCATCATCTCTGTTTGCCAATGATAACTGTGTGGGGGTTAGACATTTCACATAGCCAGTTAAGCTAGGATGGTGTCCTGCTTTGGTTACCTCTGTGACTAATGGAGACTGAAGGGGAAGGACTTATTCAGAGTAAGATTCAGAGCGGAACCATAAGTACTTTAAATTGTCCTCTGGAGGAGTTCCTTTCCTTCAACTATAAAAGGAGCACAGTGCCCCTAACTTAACTACCTAATATTCCTCCTTTGTGTGCCTGTAATTTAATACACTTGTACAAGAAGCTGGTTCTACAGGAAAAAAATGGTTCTTTCTTTTGAGGAAAGCTGTTAGGAAAACTGCTTTTGTGGTGCTGTGCCATTTTAGTGAGTTGCAGATCTTTTACTGTTCAGTGGGAAGGCGAGTCATAAATCTCATCAAAGTCATGAGGCTGCAGTGATAGCATCGAGAGGCATCAGTAGTTCTTACCTTTTCTATTTCATTGTATAAGCTGCAAAATGTGATTTTGCCGTCAGTATTCCTATCCATCCGTGCATTTTTTTCACATCAATGTATTTCTCACATATTAAAATAAACAGAGCTCAGAAAGGTAGATAGGTCCTGAACCCTTTTTTCTGACCTTTTTTTCCTTCTTCTCCCCGTCTGTGGTGGGTTGACCACGGCCAGCTGCTAAGCACCACAGCTGCTTGCTTATTCCCCACACCAGTGTGTGTGTGTCTTCCAGACAGGGAAGAGAATTGTAAGAGTTGTTTGAGATACAGACACTTATTTAAGTGAAGGAAAGAGGAAGAGAAAAACCCAAAAGTGATGCAAATGCAGTCACTCACCACGAGCAGACTGATGCCCAACCAGATTCCAACCAATGACAAAGGCTACCTCCCCCAGAATCCCCTGCCCTCACTTTTCCTTGTGAGCAGGGTGTTATATATAGGCATGGAATATCCCCTTGGTCAATGTGGGGTAATTGTCCAGGTTGTGTTGCTGCCCAACTTTGTGCCCACCCTTGGCCTACTCGCTGTGGGGGGCAGAGTGGGAAAAAGAGAAAGTGCTGCTCAGCAGTAGCCAAAACACCGGCATGTTGTCAGCACTGCTTTAGGCACAAATCCAGAACACAGCACCCTCTTAAGAAAATAAACTCCATCCCAGCCAGACCCAGTATACCCACTCCTTTCACTTGGCATCAACCCACTTCTTGAACGTTTCAGTTTTGCTGGTATTGATGGCTTCTGCTGAGTGGTTCTGTCATCTCTATCAACTAGCCCTATATATTTATCTCATCAGCTGCCCTTTCTTTCCAGCCATTTGCTGAAATTCACTATTGCCTTTGCTTTTTCCCTTTAACTTTTTTTCCGTTTTGTAATGTATAAGATAATTAATGAGCTCCAAGCTGAAATTTGGGATTCAGCTTGTAATAAGATAATGCATCCATTTGAATGCATGAAGTGAATACATTCTTCATTGTGGGTTGTCTTTTATTGTGCATTAGAATGTCAGCGTGTATACTCTCCATAAAAGTTGCTTGCCTGTTCACTGGGAGACTAGTTAACCTTAATTCATCTGAAAACGGTATGTCCGTTGCTGTGTTAAGCTTACATCAGGAGTTGCAGAAGATTGCTGATAGGGCCAGATGCACAAATCTAATGAGCATTCTTTCAGGTTAGAGCGCCCAGGAGTGCTCATTAAATAAACGACAGTAGTAGAGGGATGACTCTAAAATGCAAAATCTCTTTTCTGCGCAAACTTGTTAGAGAAAACATTATGCACCAAAGTTATAATAAAACAATACCATACTTCAGCATGCAGGTTAGTTCCTGAGTTTGCTTCCTGAGTGTCATTCTCATATATGGTAGCTGCCTGTACGTACTGTAGTATTGAGAATCTGAGACTCCTGCTCTGCTTAATTACAAGATGTACTGAAATGGAAGGAGAGCATTACCTATTAATATCTTTATATCTGAAATTTCTTAAGTGTAAACTGATACATTTTTGACAGTTTTGTATAAATTGCAAAAATAAAACAAGTTTCTGATTTTCTGCCTGCAGAACCATTCTTACTTGTAAAGATACAATTCTTTGAGCCACGTAGACTCCATGGTATTTGGATACTCAATTTCTGCATGCAATTTCTACTTTGCTGTGTTAACTGGTAGGGTGGCAAATACCGCAGTCAAGAGGGGTATCTAACAACTTTGCCAGTTATGGTATTGTAATATTCTTATCTTGCTTCCTGTTGAGTCAAAAAAATAAGATGTATTGGTATAGACACTAATGTGATGTTTTGTTTTCAAAAAGCATGCTGAAGTCTGGGGAGATCCAACCAAAAAATAGATCAGTTGGCACAGTATGGTGTTGGAAAAAATCAGTCTGATCAATTCCTTTCTCTTCCCAATTCCAAGCCTTCCTGTGCATTTACTGTTTATCTGCTTACTCAGGTAAAAGTGGCCGTTCCACTTGGGCTTTGGCTTATTGCTTTGGTGAAACAATTGCATTGGTGAATCCTTCAAACGATCAAAAGTGGGATGCTGTAGAAGTTGGTTTTGACCATTTTGTTTGTGACATGTTGTTCTCATACATGTTGGTGTGCAGGTGAATTGATGCTTATTTTTAGAACTTAAATCATTTTATAAGAAGCTGTGGGAAAAAGTTTGAACTTTGACTGCTCTGCTTGTTTGCTTTAATAAGCTAGATTTTTCTGGGGTTTTTTATCCCTGACAATCTTGCGCATTTTTGCAGCAGTTGTTACCTCACAGTTGGTTATCGTGGGAACTGTGATAGTGAAAATGGGAATAAGAAAGCAGAAAAAGATATTTTATTTGAGAACATTGATGTGGTTTTCTTCTTCAGTTCTTTGGGAAACATTAAAAGTTTGCATTGCAGACCCAATGTTCCTAAAGATTGTACTCATGGTATTTTGTAAAATAATGTATTGTTTAAAACTCATTTAAAAAGCATCTGAAATCACTCCACTACTAGTTTTTTTGATATCTCAGTACGATTAAATGATCATTTTAAACCATGTTTAAGAAAGAAAGAAGTTTGCATCTGGTTGAAATATTGATGTGTCAGATTTCATGCCGGTGACAGTCTAATGAGTAAGTTACAGCATATTTGGTGTGTAATGGGAGCACCAAGTGGGCCTGGATCACAAACATGGTGCTGCAATTCCAGATTTCTGGTTTTACTTCTATAAAGATTAAAATACATTATTCAGAATTGAGAGAGAACAGTCATTTAGCATTCCTGTAAACCAGTATGTTAGAGCATGCAGTGGTTTTGAGCTCAGCTCTATCACAAGGGACAGGGGTGTGGGGGTGTGTGTGTGTGTGTAGTTGGAATGAATTTGACGTGAAGGAAGTTGACCAAAATACAGAACAAACTAAAGTCATGTTCAGGTAGTACAGTGTCTAGAAATTGAAGCTAATCAAGTTTTCCTTGAATTTTTCTAATATGGCAAGAAAATCAGGAAAATGTTTCATTTTTGTCAGTCATTCTGGTGTTTTGACATTCTACCTTACTTGTTTCAGTCTAGCTATTGATGGGTTTTCCTACTCTTTGGCTACAGAAAATGGTAGTCACTTGAAAAAACCTAAAATGAAATGCAGAGGAAGTTGGGGGAATATGTCTGGTTTTATTTGCACAAGTATTGAGTATGGGGTTTGGTACCCGATGGCAAATGTAAGTCTGTCTGAGTATTCCTGGGCTTTTCTGCTCTTGCTGCCTGGAAATCATCTGATTAAAATGTGAAGGCTGGGTATGTTTGTCCTTGATTTTCAAAGGTCTGGCAGCAGGGTCAGAGCTGTCTGTAGCTCCAGCCAGGCTGTTGGTATCCAGAAATCTGAATGTGTCCGCTCTCTAGCCTTTACGTGATGAAAGCGTTGGACATACTGCATCTGTGTGGTGTAGCCTGCATTCAGACACATGCCATCCGCAGACGTGGGGTTTTTTTGTGTGCGTAATGTTGTAGCTAGACCTACTCTGCCTGGAGTGTTTGTAAAACCTTCTGCAGCATGTGTAAAGAAAGCAGCATTTATACGTGCTCACTTTTTTTCCTACCTAAATTGGACAGGTGTTTTTGTGGAAGGGAACCCGCTGTTTAAATAATCAGTGTTTGTTTGTGCTGTTGAATCCTGAGGTGAATTAGAAAGAGTACAGTATTTAGTAATGGATCATTTTAGTAATTCCTCTTAACACACATGCAGTTGTAAATTTAGTTTACTGTGCTTTCGTAATCATGTCGTTCCTTTACTGGTGGGTTTTTTAAGCCAAATGTGTTCCTCTAGTCTACTTAGCCTTAGATTTTACATAATTTGATTCCAAAGTAACTGCTAGTTAAATTTGTAATACTACTAGAAAAGAAGGGAATTATATCTGTATGTGTCAGATGGATAACTAGGGGGAGTTACAAGGTTTACTCTGGTTCACAAAAGACCTTTGTGGCTTTCCTGTGCTGAGAACTTGGTTTCTTTGCTCAAGGTAAAGGGGACGGGTCTGATTTTTGTCACACCAGTTTTACAGCAACCATTAGTCTAAGTGCATTTTGTTCTGTTTCACAGAACAGAGAGCAGTAGTCTGCAGTCTTCTCAAAAGCCGTACATCATTACTGGTGAAAAATGTGGTATCTACAGTTGTTGGAAGTTTGTGTTGTGAAAGTTTTGAGGGGCAAAGTCTAAAATTCTGTGTTGCTATGGTGATAAATTGCCTTTGAAAACAAGTGAGACTGTTTTGATGGGATGTGTTTGAGTGGAAAAGTTAGCCTTTGGTTTAGTGTGTAGCTGCACTCTTTTTGCTCAGAACCGTTCAGAGATCTGGCTGCAGTCAGCGTGTGCTTGGGAAATGTTTTTGCTGTGATGACAGTATACTTAGAATAGCTCCTTGGCTGGCTCCAAACTGTTACCTCTCAACTTCTGAAAGCTGGCGTGTTCTCCTGTGGGTTTATGCTACACACTGCAGAAGTCCAGTGGCACGCTGGATTTGGATTCCTCCTTGAAAAGGTAGGAGCTGCCACTTAATATCCCTTCAGCCTTCAGTAGACCTAATGAGTTCTGTGCTACAGTTAAAGATCCATCAATGCCTTGATGACACACAGCACAGCATTCAACAGACTGTGCAGTATCTGTTCTTCTAAAAACAATCTCAGATTTCACTTAGCTATAAATTGAATCCCCTACTGTCATACCTTCTGAGCATTTAGGGTGCTGTGCAAAAGCTTACAAAGCTTCTCTGAAAAAACTAGAAAAATAAAACTGCTTCTTACAGTATGACCTTTCCATATCATTGGAGGGTGAATGCAAGCTAAACTTACTCCTTCAATCCAAAATAAATGGAAGCGATTGCAAGATCGAGTGAAATGACTGTAGATGGTTTTGGGAAAAATCTCTTCTTGGTAAAAGGTAGCGCAACAGCCTGTTAGATCGCAGCATTATATTTTCTAGCATTATGTGTACTTAAAATACATGAGGAGATGAGAAAGGTTCTCCCCAGATGCTAATTTTAGGGAGGAGTTAAGAGTTAAGATTGCTCTTTTATTGGAAGTTCCATTGGAACAGACAGGCTGGCAGATAAGCTGTATGTACCTATTCTGGATGTAACATAGTTTGTTTGCTGTTATGTTAATAAAATCACTTCAAAGTCTTGTGACTTTCGAATGAATTCGCAAAACCAAGTTTACTTTAGGATTAAGTATTTATACTCCAAATGTAATTGTATAATTAATCGTTTGCACTCTGGTATCTTTTTTTGTGCATTTAACTTCTCTCAAACAGAATGAAGATGGATTAACAGAGTTCTTTGAAAATGTGGTAAAACAGACACAGATGAAACCGAAGAAAGTGATCGGCTGGATTCTCAATGTCCTGCTCAGTTATTTGAAAGAACATTCCCTTACAGTAAAGGAAAGGTCAGGCTTCTTGATTACTACAGTGGTGAAATAAAAGTGATCCTTTTCTCACGTACCATGAATAGTATCGTGTCACTCTGTTCCTCGCTTCTGCTTTAGTTATTTTCTGTGAAGTTTGTTAGGCTAGGCAGTAATACGTAGGCCTTGACATTGTCATGCTGAATGAACTTCACCAAATACCTTGCAGAGAAGATGACCATGTAGTTAAGAGTAGTAATCAGAGCCTTACCATCCTCATATTCCAAAGAAGGAAGGCATAATCAGGCGATCAGTACCAAATTTGAATATAGTTTATCTTAAGGGAAAATACTAGCTTGTCCTGCTGAAGTGATGGTTTAGTGATGGTTCTTATCAGTGTTAGGTTGGTGCTTGGACTCGATGATCTTAAAGGTCCCTTCCAACCTAGAAAATTCTGTGATGCTAACTGTGTGATCTTTAGGCAAGCAACAATAGCCTAGATGTATTACTCACCTTATTCTGAGGTAACTTATGCCCCCTTTTTCCCTAGCCCAATCAGTTCTCTTATGATGGCTGACCTTCTGAACCTTCTAGAAAAAAAAGAAATTTCTTCTACAGCAGCAAAGCAGGTAAGTACCTTTCTTGATTTTACTATACTTTGAATCTGTGGCTGCTTACTCCATTTGTGTAGCAATTTTATAATCAGTGTCTACTGGTACATCAGTTGCTTTAAAAGGAAATTATGTAGAGTGTTGATGAAGGATAAATCTTGTGTCTACTGTATACATACAATAGATGAAAATACCTCATGTGTAGATAATTTTACAGATACATCTGCATATTCAGTGTTAGGAGGAGGCACAATCTAAGTAGTAGATTTAAGCAATGTGAACTGAAGTCAGTTAAATCAATCCTGCTTCTGAACAGATGGGACACGATCTCAATTTCACAGTTCGAGTCAGACCTGAGTGAAAGGTCAGTGGGAGCTAATCCATGACTTGCAGTTAAGCTGAGAGTATCTGTTACTAGGTAGTACGGGACAGTAAGGTCTATGTTCCCAAGCATTAGCTTGTGAAAAAGGATGTTATTCACCTGAGTGTAGTCACAAAAGAGTTCTGCTTTGGCGTACCCCTGAGTTAAAAGTGGAGAGGTCTGCCTTTCTTTTATCCTTGCTTCTTGGAGCAAGTGCTATCAAGGACCTCTGAAGCAAGTGCTGCTGGTAAAGCTAGTTTCTCCCTCTTTTTAAGTATCATCTTGCTTGGGACAGGCTGAAAAATCATCTCTTGATGATTTGTGTCTAAAATTGTGAGATGCTTATGATGGATCTGGTGACTGCTGTGTCTATAGACAAAATTTGGAGTTTTTTGTGATAGGGAATAATCTGTCATTCACCTTAAACTGCTGCCAGCTCATTTATGTGGAATGCGTTGTCTTTTCAGATTAATTATTGTCCTCTAGATAAATGCATTAGATGGCTTCTTCTTCTCAGATGTTCATCGGTGAAACTGTTTGTGAAGATGTTTAACTTGCAATGAAGATATTTAACTTGCCTTGTCTGCTTTCAAGCTTTTAATACTCTGAAATACACAGGGCAGGTTTCCATCCTTCTAGCATGTACTGAAGTCAATTCACTTTTTTTTTTTTTTTTTTTGCACGATTATAAACCAAGTGTAACTGTTGCAAATGTGTCTCTTTACCCTACTTGGAGACATTTAAACTTCCTGGTTTGTTGTTTTCTTTTTTGGAGATGCTTGTGGATCTTAATTAATTTGGTCTCGTTGGTGGTCTGCTTCTGTGAATAGCCAGCTGCATATGACAGGCATCATAAATAAGGATTTTAAGTGCCTGACTTCAGGCATCTGCATTTGGAAATTTTGGATTGGAAGAGTAAAAGCTTCAAAAAGGAGATAAAGTATTAATAGGAAAAGCATTGGAATGCAGAGCAGTTCTGTGCCTGCGGGGTTATGGCACACCCATCAGTTTGGTGTCTGCGTTCGAAAGGGAAGCTTCAGAACTCCAATCTTGACTCTCAGCTTCCTTGTGGAGGTAGAGACAGGGTACTGCCACTCTTCTATGGGAGTTTCTTGCCTTGTGATATATTTGTGTGCCAGCACTTCTGACAGCTTATGAAATGTCAAGAATTTCAGAGATGCTTTTCTTGTTTAATTACCAACTCCTTGTAATGTGCATGTTGTCCTCGGTGTTCTGAAATTGGACACAGAGAAATAACAGTACTGTTTGCCATCACTGAGTGATGCTATCAAACTGCAGAAACCTTGCCACATTTAGAAAAGTATTTCGGTTGCCTGGATGTCGGAAGAATAACAAATGTTTATAACAATTCTCAGCAGTAGGCAGAGATACTGGATGGCCCGAGGGCAGAAAGGGCTATATATACACAACAGCAGACGAATTGCAGCACTTGGGGTGGGGGAGAATGAACTGCAGTGGTAGAGACAGATCCAACAAGAAAGGATGGAAGGGTTCGATGGGGTGAGCGCACAGACATGCACACACATACATGCTCGCTGCAGGAAGCTCTTAACAGTTTAAATTTTTTAAGAGGTTTTGTGTTCGGTCTCTGCTGTATAAGGCATTAAAACACAGACAGATAAAAGCTGTAAGCACTGATTATAGACACAGAACATTGTATGGTAGGATGCATATGCCAAAGAAAGGGCACTGTGCGCTTCCATAATTACCACTTAGGTAATTACAGAGCTCACGCCCAACTTGCCATCAAATATAGCATCCTACTCTAGAGGTCTCCGAAGCAGTTTCAGACTGGTGTGCCTGTGCAAAGGGGAGCAGCTTCCAGCTCTGCCGGCATGCAGGGCTGTAGGGGGAGTGTGTCCTGGATCGGGGACCTGCACAGGCACACCCTGTGTCCCACCTCAGAGGCACCGTTTTGAAGATCACAGTGGGAGGTGCTGGTGCCGTTCACCCAAGGCTGAAACCAGTCTGCCCGATTGTTTGTGGGGCTGGCAGTGAGTATGTCTCTGGCGTAAGGGGCCTGCCTTTGACTTACGGCACTGTGGGAGAAGGCTGGCTCCTAGGCTGGAGAAGCAGAAACTTGCCCCTGCTGAGAGCCACGCTGGAGCAATTCCTCGTGGACACCCTCGTTGCACATTCATTGGGGATTTATTGCAGGGTATGGAGGAGAGCAGACCCCAGGTCTTGTTTGCTTCTGCAGTTGCACAGGTCACTCACATAGGAGTAACTTCAACAGACCCACTTGGCACCCCTACTCTAAAGTAGATAGCAGGGAAATGAGTACAGTACACAAACCTAAACAGAACCATCTGCTTTGACAATTATGGCTGTACCATCTGGAGGACTGGACCCAGCCTGCCCCTCACTTTTGTCGGAGGCTGAGGGACAACTGCCAGACATCGAGGCTTTCCATCACTGGGAAGGAGAGATGCCCACAGGATGGACTCGAGTGGTACTGCCTGCTGCTTCCCCCCACACTTGGCAGCAAATCACTGCAGATAGGGTTTCCAGTTGGAGCGTTCTCAGGCACAGCAGTCAGCTGGCACATTCGCCAGTTGCAAAATGTTTGATATGATGCCCGTGGCAGCCAGACGCGTAAGTCCTGATTAATTCATCTTGACCAATGCTTTGCTGCTATGCCTGTGTAGGTAGAGACAGCAGAACATCATTAAAATCTAATCACGCTCGGGCAAGAATCAATAGTAGAAACTACTGAGATTTCAGTAATGGAAATGAGGCCTGAGATTCTCGTTTTGGCTCTGGAGACTTCATAATTTGATCCTCCTGTTCTGGTGCAGGCAGTTTGTGTAAATGAGCTGAAATCATTTTTTAAACTGCTTTCTTTAGATTCATACTCCTTGCCAAGTGGAGAAACACATTTTTAAAAGTGCATCTTTGACAGGTCTTGGCCACATCTCTTTCTGCTTTTCTAGGTACCTGTAAACAAGCAATGGCCTTGATAACATTGTTGCTCTACTAGCTAAGCGGAGGTGCTTGTTACCAAATCGAAAAGTGCACACCATGCAGATGTCACCGGGAAAATCTGATGCCTTCAAGGTTTCTAATGGGCAAGCTTTTCTCAGTGCCAGGAGATGTTTGGCGCAGGGAATCAGAGCTGGATCTCTGACTGTCAAGCTGTCCTGCCCCTGATCTAAGTCAGCCTGATGTACGAGTTGCTCCTGGGTAACTCTGCCGTGGTCGGCTGCTTAGATTTTTTGTTTGTTGCAGATTTTCCCCTCCTGCAGCTCGTGGCATCCTGCTTGAATACATGCCAGTCCTAAAAATCACATCTGCCTTTTCCCAGGAGAGTGATATGGCTTATTCATTGTCCAGCCCCTGATTTGAGCAGCGCTTCAGATTCTCCAGGGTGTTTTGCTGTGGGCTGGGCTGTGCTGTGCATAGAGGACAGGGCTGCTTCTGAGGGGTGATGTACCCTGCCGGTGCCTTGGGTGGCCTTAAGGACAGAAAGCTTCCTGCCTGATCCCTCAAGGAAAGAGCAGGAGGGGGTTGTGGGACAGGTAACAATGGAGTGCAACAAAAAGAAGGCAAGTGGCTGCAGACAGGTTGAATCTCTGCTGGCTGTATTTCTTTCTAGGGGTATTCCAGGTAGCACTGGCATGATGATTTTTAAGTGCTGTACTAGAAGGAAGATCTTGTAGAAGACATTGTATAATGCACTGATTTATTTAGCTATAAACATCTGAAAGCTTTACCTATAAGAGCGGTTGTAACTCTGGCTGCTTATCAGTAACTTTAATATTGTGATCTGACTTTAACCCTCTTACAGGGGAAAAAACAAGCTGTAGCTGCTACAGTATAGCTGTGTGTCATTACCTTCTCTCGAGGTCTCCAGCGGAGGGATAAGATCCCATAAAAAGCTTTGGGATACCGCTGGCAAACAAATCTCCTCTTGCAGGAATTGTATCAATGCATGGTTCTTAAATACCTGTTGTGGCCACAAAATTGTTTAACTGAAGGTCTTTTGTAGCAGAAAATTCTTCATGCTGAAGAAAATTGCTGGAGTAGTTAAGATACCATCCCACGTGCTTCGTTTTTCCCAAGTTGTCTTGCTCCCCTGCTGATTATTTAACATGCAGTTTGAATGCCCCTTCTCCTCTCCTTGTCCCAGCTGCTGCTTCATCCTGCAGTGAGTATTTAATGCTGAAATTCTGGCGTGACATCCATTTCCATATTGGTACACAGCAATGGCCCAAACATACAATCATATCTTCAGCTCAGGATGGAGCACAAGCAGCTGTTTTAATAATGGTTTCCTTTCTCTCCTCCCACAGCTCTGAAATAAGAGCAAAGGGAATACAGAAAATGACCGCCCAAGGAAATTGGTTTTTTATAAATGTTCTCTTCTCTCAAGTTTATTCCAGGGCGATAGCCCTGCTACAGCGTAGGAAAACACACTAGCATTAACAAGTGATTATTCTGGAGGCCTGGGTTCACCCAGCATTCCAGTACTTGGAGGTGATGCATAGGTGGGCTGGGGCTGCTGCCTTCGTTCTGCTCGGCACTATTTTTCTTCTGCTTTGTCATACGTATCCTCATTACAGCTGGCTGATGAGGACTGGTAATGGGATGAGTTACCTGGGATTGGACTTGGTACAGTAGTCAGCTAATCGTCAGTTCCCGGGCAGAGACATTGCTCATGGAAATGCATTTTCTTACTGCTCTCAGGCAGTTCTTGTGAATAATGTGAGATGAGCGCGAGTACTGCCTGAGGGGCAGCCTTGCAGGCAGTGACAGTCTTTGCTGTGGTGCCCCCCCTCCCAGCGAGGTACACGGGGGCTGCGAGAGACAAACTTCTTCACACAGGTTCTATCCCTGGTAGTAGCAGGCAGGCCCCGGTACTGCGGTAGGCTGCAGAGGACCCGTTGTGAACCATTAACCTGCACTCATGCAGAGTGAAAACGCTTTGTTTTATTTGAGGATGCAGAAGAAGAGGGAGGCTACAAGAGCTCTTTCAGCGAGGCACAGGTTTAAATCTTGGGTTTGTTCACATTTAGATAATCTGCTCTTGCTTTAACTAAAATCTGGCTTCTTGGGTAGTAAACTGAAATACTGCATGTAAACAACAGTGATAAGTCAAGACACTGACCTTCGCTACTCATTGTGATTTTCAGGTGCTTGCGGAATTGTGGAAGGGAGAAGAGAAGACTCCTCTTGAAATTGTTAAAGAAAAGAAACTTGAACTGATACAGGATCAAAAAGAGCTTGAACAGATCTGCCAGGCGGTGATTGATGGACAAGAAAATGAGGTGATTATGATGGCGCGGGGAAGATTGTGCACTATGGCAGTCTGTGGCACTAAAAAGGGGCTTAAAATGGCCTTTTTTCTTTCTTTTTCCTTTTGATTGTCATTTGAGCTCTAGAGCCAGTATAGGAGCATTAAAGCTGCTGCTCAGATATTATCAGGCTTTTCTTCTCTTTTCTTATTTTACTAAATGTTATTTTGGAAATTGAAGCATACACAAAATGATCAGCAGAAGAAATTACCAGTCTGGCTAATATGCTAAGTCATTCTGAGAGACCATAAAAATTTAATGCAGGAAAGGAAAACTGTGCGGCTCTTTCCCTCTTCAGCTATACTGCCATTAACCTGATCTGGCCACCCGGCCACATAACTCTGATTTTTATGTCAGCTGTTGTGATATCAGCGCAACGCTGTTAAACTGTTCAGAAGCTGGAGATTGAAGTTATCTGCCAGCAAGGCATATATTAGTTATGGAATTAAGAGACTGTATCAGGGCTGGCAAGACAAAAATTTTACTTGGATCTGTCTCTTCACCATGTTCCTGTCTCCCTCCACTGCCAAAGAGCCAAGTTGAGCTGGCTCTCCTGCCTGACGCTGGCTGTGGGGTGGGGAGGAGACGGACCGCCGTGGCAGTGGCCTCGGTGGCTGCAGAGTTGCTGTCAGCTCGGCTGTTCTGCTGCTGGGCTGTGGCAGCAGTGCAAATGCTGTGGTAGGAGAGGTGGGGTTTGGGCTCTTCCCCATCGCCTTGGAAGAACATGCAGCGGTCTGCCTGGCTTGTGGGTCTAACAAGGTCTGAGCCAGGAAAAGGGGAAAAAAAAACCCTTGTTGATCATAAAGGGGAGGAGTGGGAAGGGATCTCAACCGAGTCTAAAATCTGCTTTATAAAAAGCAAAGTGAAAACAAGTGCTTATATGTTCTGTGGAGCAAAAATGTAAAAGCAGAAGTGAATAGCGTACTTCTAATATAAACATTGTCTAGATACATTTGCCATTTGGAAAAAAAACATTAACATCTTTTGAGAACAATACCACCCACCCCAGATCTCATTGGGGGATGCTAACAGCTCCGCAAGAGCTTTTGATAAAGAAAATGAGCTTGCAGTAGGTCGGCGTGACCTCCATCAGACTGACTCATTTGCAGAGCCTGATAAAAGTGCCGCTGTATTTTCAGACTGGCACGGAAGCACAAGTGTGGATAGAAAGAACATTAGAACTGATTGGGAAGTGCAGAAGCTGAAGGTCCGTAACTACACTCCCATTTCCATAATAATGCTTTTTCTGAGAATGTAATTCCTCTCTGTTTTCCACTGTTTTAGTCAAGCCAGATGCAGTAGAATGGCCTCACTTCCCTGCTTTTTCCAGGTGATCTTCTGCTAAGGCAAAAGCTGCCTTGAAGGCCTGCAGTTCATTGCTTTAAAGTGCTGCGAGAGAGCTTCCCGTACAAAAGAGTTAGCCGAGTACTTGACGGGAAAAAGAAAAAAGTGTGCCTTGCTTGTTGATAGTAACTTTCTTTAAAATGAACTAACTTACAAACAGTTGCTCGAGCCAACGCTGAGCACTTTATGAAAAATGCAGTGTCTGGATTGTTCTGTGCTCTGCCCCGCACAGGTCATTTCTAGCAGATCAGGAGTCGTGAGTCCTTTCTGTATTGTGACATTACAGAGAATATTTTAGTGTGTCAATAATTCGGATACCGTAATGAGTGGCAATATTTGCATTTGTGCTTGCTGTTGGCACAGTGGGTGGTTCATATGTTCGCAATCCTTCCCTTAATGTCTGTAAACATGACATCCTGTTTAATTGAAGCTATCGTGTTTTGCCCAGTAGCTCTGACAATGTAGAGAATGTCTTCCCTGCCACACAAACAATATGAAGGCCAGAAGCTTGTCTTTCAGAGGTAACATCTCCTTCAGAAATGCATGGAAGTGAAATTTCCAATGCTTTTTTCAGTGTCTTCACTTTTAAATACGGCCCTCGCTATTCTGTAGGTGATTGTGCATCAAACACTAGCTGTCTGATAGGAGGCCGTATTTCTGATCAGCTTATTAATTGCTGTGTTGCAAAGGGTTCCTTGCTTAAAGGAAATAACATGCTGTTACAAAAGCACCTACGTCTGTGCTTGAAGGATCTCACAGATATTATCAAATAAGATTGTGACTCGATACAAATTACTTGTTATAACTGAACAGTATATTGAGTAAAAAGGTGGATTCTATTAGCAAAAAGAAGTTCATCTCACTTCTGGCACTTCTCCAGGAAGGCACTGTTCAAGTTGCAGACGCTGTTAAAATCCAAAAGTGTTTCTGACTTCCAATAAAAGCAGATCTTTCTATTAGTTGTAAGGCCCTGCTGCTGTAGGGACTTGCTGTTGTCTCATGGGAGCAGAGCAGGAGCTTATTGCAAAGCTGAAAGCAGTTTTTATAAATAACAGCCCAAAATACAGCATTCTATGACAATGGTCCAAAGAACAAAAATATTCATACCTTGGCTGTGAACGAGTGAGGGCATCCAGTTTTCATGTAACAGTGGTGTCTGTTGTTTTGTTTTTCTTTAAAGGTTATGGCGATAAAGGCAGGAAATCTCAAAGTTCTAAATAAGTTGATTGGCCTGGTACAAAGGGAAACACGAGGACGATCCAATCCTGTTCTGGTGAAGCAATTATTAGAGAAGAAGCTGTCAGAGTAGCCGCAAGAGAACAACCACCCAAGTGTCTACAGAAATCACGTGCTTCATTCTGTCTAGTTCACTGCAAATGAACTTCGGTGCCTCCTCCTGCATCATCAGGATTGTTGGTTGTACTCCAAGCGGCATTTCGTCCTAGCCTTCCCTGGACGCAGCAGCCAAAGGCAGATGAGCAAAAGACTAGCAGGAGACAGAACAGTCATTTGCATCTCCCTCCCTTTGTCGTGGCATTCAGAAATGTGATTTCCACACCGCCACGGGAAGCAAGTTCCTGGGGGTGTCTGTGAGTACGCAGAGCGCTGGAGCTCTGTGGGTTACGTTTGTAATAAAGCGAGTGCAAACTCAGCTTTTCTAGCGGCCTTGTTGGGAGAAGAGAAGTTCACAGCTCTTGAATGCAAAATTTGATGGTGCACACTAACAACTCATTGTCAATTAATGGGAGCACACTAGTAACAATGATTAAAACACCGAACGGTAATTAAGAAGACAATGTGTGCCTCCATGCCTAGCAGAAGGGAAAAAACCATCCGCTGCTGTCATTCTCCCTGGTTTCTGAGGGATGGGGAAAAGATGAAGTCCCGAGCTGCTTAAGTCAGTGCCCAAGGCTAGTGCCACAAACAGGTGTGCCTACAGCTAAGAATTAGCGTCAGATTGTTTGCTCGCCTTCTCCTTGTTAGGTGCGCAAACATCTGCTTTGCCTACTCACAGCTCTTTCACTTCTGACGAGCGCCTAACGGATGGCTGCCCGAGCGCTTCCCAGGTTCACATCCCAGTTTGGCCCACGAGGTCCAGCGTAGCAGACTGCCGCGGTAGTGTGCTTCTGCCGGCCCTGCACAACCCACAGAGGAACACGTAGTGCAGTAGCTCAATAAAGGTCCCATTTGCCCCGATTTGTTTTTTTTTTTTTTTTTTTCCTCTGCTGCTGAGAACGTGACCCTGTGTTACAAAGGCCCAAGCCCAGGGCTGCACCCTTCTCTGGCATGTGGCTTTCTGCTCTCACCTGGCACTGCACCCTTTCATGGAAGAACAGAACATGCAATTTTGGCTTACCAAAACCGAGCAAGGTTCCAGGGTCTGCTGGACTATTTAATCCAAGGGAGAGTTTTATGCTGGTTGGTTTTTTTATATCTTCCATTTTTCAGCGCCTACCTTTAAGTACCCACTGAAATCCAGAGTCCTAGACTTAACCTCCCAGTCCCAACCCACTTTAGCTGATCAAACTATTAACAGAAAACACAACTAGAAGCAACCCATCAAATTTACATTTACTAGGGAAAGAAATCCCACTTAGTACCAGGGGTTTGAAATTCTTAAATCCCTTCTGGAGGCTGCTAAGCCGTGCATTTTAAAGATCACATTTATCCCAGACCTCAGCTGCTTTTTCAGAATTGTTCTTTAGGCTATGGCTGCAGGGCAGATGTTGTCACAGGAGTGCAGCGGGTCTGGCCCTGGGACTTCGGTCACCTTTTGCAAACGCAGTGCTTGCAACACTAGTTCAAACTCTGTTGATGGCAGTTCATTCTCATGAGGAGTAGTGCTAATGTATGACTCGGGGAGAGCGTTTCTGTACAAACTGGCTCACAGTTCAAGTGTGAACTCTTAATAGAAGGAGAAAAACCCTGTGGTTTTCAAATACATTTAATGAATAAAATGTATACCCATTGTTCACATAAAAATAACTTCACAATTCAAAAGTCATAGAGCTGACAAAAAGCAGTAACATGGTTGCAATCAAAAACTGTGACCCTTAAAAAAAACCAAAACCAAACCCCCCACAAAAACCCAAAATCCCAAACGAACCTCCCCCTGATTTTCATGTAACCTGACCTTCACACAAAGGCTTTTACTATCACTTTTCACATCATGAGCAAGAAGTACCATTTTTACTTAGTGATGTGAGTTTTCAGGTAAGCGTTCAGTCAATAAAGGTTTAGATTATGCAGCAAACTTCAAATTTTGCAATTCTGTTCAACTCTTGCCGTGGCAGCAAGAAACGAAAAGGCACAAGGGCTTCTGCATGAAATCTGGAACCTTAATTTAAAGGTACTCCCTCAGTTGAGAGAAACACAATTGTTTCCAAAAGGTGCTCCTCCAAGGTTAATGCTTTTTGCTGCCCAGCTTGATGCTGCTGGGCTGAGTTTCCCCTCTGCTGTAGCGTGCGCCTCTTAAAAAAGAGGCATCGTCGGTATTTGGAAGAGCAGTAATTAAGCTGTATTTGAAAGGAGGAAGCATCTCCACTGCTGTACTGTGGTTACTGCTGGTAGATGTCTTTTTAACAGCTACTTCTTCTTAGCCACTCTTTTCCTACGTAATTACACTTTGCTAATACGGTACAAAATCTGTTAAAAATCATGAGCCAAGCTCAAGATGAGTACAGCGTGAGATCTTTAAATGGATGTACTGTAAATCTCCATCTATTTTCACCTCTACCTGACAGACACAATGGATAACAAGAAAGATTAAAAAGGGATAACTGTAATATTCTTCCCCTTCCAGGGAAGGGAAAGAGCAGCTATAGTCTATAAATTTTGCACTATATTATGAAACAGTCACTTGTAAAATTTTTAAAGAAATCTTTTGCAGACGCACACAAAATGTAAATTTCTTTCTGATAGAAAAAAGTGGTTTGAATCAAATGAGAGCGAGATGATGAATCTTTTTAACAGTTGTGGGGCTATGAGCTACCAACTTTGAAGCGGTGGCAGCTGGCAGCGCTAGGACCGGGAGACAGGAGAGCTCAGCAGGGCCGGCCAACAGTGCTCCCACTGTGGCAGCCGGCATTAAGGGGCTCCGCAGTCACCTTACACCCATTCCATCCAACCAATACAACCAAAACACCGGATCCCGCTTTGCCTGCCAAAGGCCTGATAGAGCAGCCTAAATACAACCACCACCTTCCTCTGTGTCCTAAATGGGGCTAAAGGCAAACTCTCAACGCTCCACAGGAAACTCCATCCCGCGCAAACTAGCCTTGGTTTATATTCGTGTAGCAGTAGTTGATGGAGCACATTAAAAGACAGAAGCAGCAGCCTCAAGGAATTCAGTATCTGCGATTGTCAAGACAAATACAAAACTCCAGAGGACAGTGGGGCCGCAAGGTAAAAGGCAGAGCCCCCCGATGAAAGCGTTTGGTGTCAGAACGTGTTGCAGAGCAGGAGGCTGTTCTGAGCGTGGTTGTACGGAGGCTAGGAACCGAAGAATTAACACTGAGGCTTTGACCCCACCTTGCAAGTCTTATTTAGCTACAAGAGCGCTCCTTGGTCTGCTGATTGCAGATGCCATCTGTGCGACAGCATTAGGCGGGGTGAATTAAGGACAGTTCCGTGCAGATTTTCAGCGGTAACCGTCCACGAACAGAGGGCCAAAGAAAATGCTCACAAATTAAAAGCTGACACCAGACGCTGTCATGACAATCTCATCTCATCTACTCGTTGCTGGAAGTCCTTTAGGAGGTCACTCCTGAGGGTGGAGAGATGATACTTACTATCCTGTATAGCTGAAGTATCCCATATCCGAGGTTGCAGAAAAGGAGAAGAAAGTTGTTTAAAAAGATGCTGGCAATGCTGAAGTAGTGAAGAAAGAATTTCTAGCCCTCAGCCTCGGCTCCAGAGTTTAATTTTAACTGTGTTAAAAATAGAAGCATATGATAGGAACCTTAACTAAAAAACTTACAGCGAGAGTATTCACGCTGTGGTTTCACCGCGGCCCCTTTCCACTCCACTTCTGCGGCGTGGTGTCGGTGTACTGTAATCTTCTCATTTCTGTTCTGAGCACCTCTCTACCTACGCGCTGGCACAACCACTGACCTCGGCAGCACCTTCGCAGCGATTTATGGCCTTGTGGGTACGCTCAACATGGACAGTGTTTGGATTTCTTCACGTAAAGAAAAACAAATTGGGTGTTTACTCAACTCCCTTCTCAAACCGTGAGGGAGAAGAGGGAATAGCATGCTGGTGGTCCTTTTGCCCTTGTTGCCTGCATCTTCCTCGCAACGCTGTTTACAAATACTCCAAAGTTCATTGATTCTGCTTCACTTAATGGCCACATAAAACCAAGTTAGAGCAGGTAGGAGGTCAAGAGTTATTGACCCAAGTGCTTAGCAGCTTACCTGCATTGGGTTGGATGTTCAGTCATCCCTGTCCCCCCAACAAGCTGTAAACTTTCCGATAACATACACAGCGAGATTCTATTGCTAAACAGTGTGAGGAGGACAATAAAATAGAAAATCCTGAATTGTTGTGACCTGTGATTTGCTGTGCCTTTTTCTGCCCATTGCGATAGCAAATTTAAACTCCATCTAGCAGAGCTTCTGGACCAAGCCAGATCAGTAATTAGGGATTGACTGCAGTGGGAATAGAAAACCTCCAGGAGTTCTCCTTCTCTTCTGACTCCGCTCCAACACACATCCCACATCAGGCCGTACAGCTGGAATTTTAACTGCAATAAAGCAAACCTACAGAAATGTTCAGGTGCTGCCATGAGGCAGCAAAGATGCAAAAGAAGGTAGAGTTTAGTGAGCGGCGCGTGGTCCTAATGAGCACTGATGGTGTTCCCCGTAGGACTGTCCTAGTCCCAGACGCTTAAGAGCTCCTGTAGGGTGTACAGGCGTTTCACAGTTCAGAGCACTTGCAGATATTGTACATATAGATGGAGAGGGAGCCTGACCTTTGCTGTCCCTCCCCTTTATCTGTGTGTGGGAGGTCCAACTCATCTGCTGGCTTTCCCCCCAAAAAGACTGGTGACAGCCGTGCCAGACCCCACGTTACCCCAGCACCTACACGGACAGCCAATAATTTATGCCACATCCATGGCCTTGTCATTGCAGCCTTGGAGAAAGGCCCAGAGCTGGGTTCAGTACTTGGAGCTGCAGAGGTTGCACCACCGTGAGCTAATCCTAACAAGAGCACTTGAAGGCCAACAGTTTCACTGTAGGGAGCGCTCCCCCACGCACAGGCGTTTTGCGTAAGCACAATGGAAAAGTTCTGACATACGGTTGCACCAGCCCCAGCTTTAACTATCTGAAGCATTTACACCCACTGAGCAGGCATAACCATCAGTGAGTTATATTTTACCTTCTCGTTTCTAGAGCTCGAGAGGCCGTATTTTCAGACTGGTCTTAACAGTCCACTAGGTTTTTCACACTGAAGCTCAGAAACCAATGCTACTACTCTGGAGTTTTAAAACAGACACGGGTCAGAGCTGCCAACAACAAGCTGCTCTTGGACACCGAGAGACATGAGTCGGCTCAAGGTGCAGCAGGGGATACCGAGACCTGGAGCCACCCCCTCTCCTTTGAGGATGAGATGGCATTTCGTCTGAGCTCTGGCCAAACTGACACAGCAGCAGTGAGCTGGACACAGTTTAGTTGTCTTGGATTTGATTCGTCCACGTTATTTTTTGGTCTAAATCCAAGCTAGTTATTTTTAAAGTAGACCGCGATAAAACACAGCTGCTGTGGAATTGACTTCGTCAGAAATGTAAGTTTGCAGGTATTTAGTCCACAATAGGTAATTGTATGTGGGCAGTCTGCCGAAGAGCCAGAGAAAGTTACTTGGTTAAGAAATGCAGCCTTTGCACAAAAGTTCCGTCAGGGCTTTTAGCCCAGAGACTTCAGTCTTAATTTAATCCAGCTGCCACACAAGAACCATTATAATCAATGAACAAAAAGATTTGCACAGTCAGCAACAAACCACCACTTTAAGTACCTACATATTTGAGAATCCAAGTAATGCCCCTATTCATAAGTAAGAGGCTTCCAACTGAGCATATAACAAATGAAGTACATTGATGCTGGGCCGCAATGTGTTTAGGAAAGCTGGGGGCCCCTAAAAAATAAAGTATGTTTAGTCAGAGCTGGCCTTTCACCGCCAGCAGAGTCACTGAGATAGCCACAGAACGCAGCGCTGTCTTCAGCCTGACAGCTGGCATCGCCGGCGTATTAGCTGAATACCTATTTATGCAAGTCTGACACCACCTTAACAGGGAGCAATTTTTACCCTCTTTCGCACGGTTTTGGCCCAAAACATTACATATCAGCGCTACCCACTTGGACAGTTGCCATAGGACACCGGCATATTCGTTTTTCAAGTTGGCTATGAGCTTTTTCTTTCTTCTCCCCAGCAAATCAGAGCAACACGAATGTAAATTCTTACCGCATTTCACACGGAGGCAAGTGCCCCCTGCTAATCTGCGGTGTTTTACTGTTAGTTTGCTCATTAACGTAAGCAGCCCGAGTGTCATGTACCCTCCGTTTCCGCTGATAATGCTCAAAAGGTGCAAGGAAGACCATACGGTAATTATCTAAATCGGATCCGGACACAGAAGCAGCATTACTGTATTGTGTCAGAGCTATCTGAGCGAAAAGAAAAGAAAGAGGAAAATCCCAGTATTCTACCCATAACTGCAGATGCAGTTTAAATGTTACAAATGTAATAGGAGCCGTCATAAAAACTGCAGGCATGACATAGCAATTTCAGTAAATACAGCACAGTAAATTGCCTATTAAATCAAGCTGCCCTCAAACAGTAGCTGCGGCTACAAATTCAAATGATGCAATGACATAATTTAACTGCACGAAATCACGCCGCTCCCATCCTTTTCTTCCTAAATTTTGGAGGAGCTAAAAAAACCTTCCTGAAGCACAAAACCTTCTGTGAGGCTTAAGCGGAGTGCACAGAAGGGTAGGGAATGCTTACGCGCTGTGCTAGATGGTCTACTTCTCTTGGTAAATAGAACTTAACCTCTTGAACTTAAACCCTTGGACTCCGCGGGAGGCAGTAAGTTTGTTTGCAAATGTTTTTCTCTGAAGGAGTGAACGGACCACTTGGGCATTGTGCCCGGGCCAAAGAGCAATTAGGATGGCGCTGGTGGTGGCAGCAACGCTGTTCAGGCTTACAGCCTGGCCACTCCTGTTCCCAGGCCAAAACACAGCCCCCGCCGATGTCCGGGGTCCATCCCAATCACAGCGTGTTTTCTCCCATTCTAGGACATTTACTGATCTTACTAAAAAAAAATCAAATTGCATCCGAAAGGCGAATGCACCAAGCAGGTAGGGCAGCACCACACCACTGTATCCATCAGACTTTTTACAAAGCGACAAACCCCAATGAAAGAGGAAATAAGTAGTTTCTGAAGGGGATGCTCGGAAGGATGCGTCTGGGTGTGCTGGCGGGAGGGACATGCCCGCTACTGGGAATTGTCTCAGCTCTATGGAGCACAGCTGAGAACAGCAGCTCTCGGTTCTGTTCTTCCAAACCAAGGTCAGAAGGTACCTGGACAGAAAAGGCAGTGCATCTCTCACATCCCAAACTGCAATACCAACAACTTGATCTCATTTGAAATCCCGTATTTTTCTTTAGGGCACAAATGGAAAATGTCAAATTTAAGAAAAACGTCTAGGATACAATAATAAAAAGGCAGTAATTAGAGCCAACGACACAGCACATGAGTTGCAACTGACTGCACATATCCAAAGATCAACACGCGCAAAGGGTGATGCTGTTTTGAATGAAAGTTGCCGAGCGCTTTAGCCCAATTAATACAAACTGTGTGTGTGTGCACACCGAGGCTAACCCACAGGGCACCCAAAAAATTGTTGAAGGTAAAAGAGAATGACCACAACTGTTTTAAGACACAAAGTGTTTACTTTATAGGTAGGTTGCAAAAAAAATAGCAGGTTGAAGTTGCCATAAAGATTCCTTGCTACAGCATAACAGCTTAAAAACACACTCAAAGGCCATGTTATAGATTGAGGCCCAATAATTGACAGGAACCAGTCCAATTAATCAAATTAGTTTATTAAGCAAGCGGCAACAAGCAAAACAGCGCTGGGCGGCCGGGGAGTCTTTGCTCCGCCAACGGCGCACACCCCTTCCCGAAAGTAGTTGATTATATACCCTTCTGGTTCCCGTATATGTGTCAATCCTGGTGTATTCCGTGTCTGAGCGACATGTTGCTAGGGGGTCGGTCTTGTCCCGCCTCCTGATGGTCGTGAGGCTGAAGGCTCCTCATCTTTATCAGTGTCCTTGGGGAGACTCTTTTCAGCTTATCTCACAACTTAGCTCTTCCCTTTGAAGTGTTAAAACACACCAGATGCCTGTGATTTAGGCCTTTAGGTGTCAAAGTGCCCCAGACAGCACACCGGATGCCTGTGATTTAGGCCTTGAGGTATGAAAGTGCACCAGATAACACGCTGGATGCCTGCCTGCGATTTAAGTATGTGAAGAGTCGAAACAGTGTAGGTTTTCACCAGCCTTTAAGAAAGCCTGATTTGGTTAACAAACATGATTCTATTTATTACAGGCCACATCGCTCAAAATGCGGCAGTCATCGTTTGAAACATCTAGCAGGAGACTGGACTTTGGTATCATGGAGCCACCACCTGCAGGTTTTGCAATAGGTCTGCCAACCCCAAGACACTTAATTTGTGAGCGATGCAGAGACAACACGTGGAAGAGGGACTGCTGTGGTCACACACATGCCTGAGGGTGGGGAAATCCAGACCATGGCGCACTTCCTTACTCTTGGAAAGAGCAACACAACACCGTGTCTGCCAGGGGCCAACTTGGCCGGAGCACAGCTTGGACCAGAAGCATATGGGTTTTTTTGGAAAAAGATGTATCATTGGTGAGAGACGGGATAACACTTCATCTAACTGGAGGGAAGCAGCTTATTAAACAAGCATTTGGCTGAAGAACTTACACGCACAGAGGTAATTAATCTCAAAAGATCAACATTTTCAACCTAAATCACAGGTTCTGCGTTTTGAAGACAGGAAGATGCACTTCCTGCCAATATTTTTTTCGCTGGGTGCTGGCCATTATGCTCCTATCACAACTAAGACACAGCTGCAAGTCTGACGCAGCTCAGGAACCAGGTAACAGAAAGTTACAGGTACGATCGTCGCTGGTAGAGTCCTGAGCCAGGGTCACTGCACTCTTCCACCTCTTCCTTTTGGGGACCTGAGAGACGGATTTCCCATTTACGAGGGGACACTGTGCACACACACAGTTGTGACCTTCCAGCAAGAATTCTTCCACACGACTCCAGATTTCAAAGGCTGGCTTTATCCTACCGCACGTAGAGCATAAGCTCTACTACAGCTTATGAGGTAAATCCTCCACTTCCTCAAATTTACAGATGCTTTTTTGAGCGGCCCACATTTTAAAATCCCCACGTAGCTTAACAGACCTGCTGAGATGAAACTGCTGTGAATTTGTACATTTGTTGAGAACACCAGGTAAAATTAACAATCTCAAAAGAAATCCCTTCTACCCAGCAAATAAGATTCTTGTTTTAGAATAAAAACAAGGGAAGGGACTGTTCACATAGTAACTTTACTGCCTTGAGCATGGGTCTGCAGAATTCTTTATTTAAAAAATAAATAATATTTTTCATTCCTTTTTTAAAAGTCCTTCAGAAAAATGACTGAATCGCTTCTGCAACTTAGCACTTGTTTCTGAACTACTAAAAGCTACCTGATCACACTTATTTGGTACTTTTTCTTTTGCTCACGTGAAGTTCCTCCCAGAAGAGGTGAGGAGCAGAGCAAGCACTGCCCCTGCATCCACAACGCCAAAACACTTGCCACACACAACACTACTGAGTGCCTTCAGGCCAGGCCTGCGAGCACAGCATGAAAGACAGCACTACTGGTAATAGTGGGAAAGGGGAGTGGAGAAAGAAACCACCATTGTCCTAGGACAAGTTCAAAAGAAAAAAAAAAAAAAAAAAAAAAAAAAAAATCTTAATTCGTTCATCACCCATTTACAACAACAACGCAGGGGAAAAGAGAAAAATAAAGAGCTCTTTTAAACCTTTATAACTGAGATTTAAGAAAACACTGCCAGCCTCGGCTTCAGATTCTAAGGAAGCTTGTGAGGTGAAACAGGGCCATGTGGAGATCAGTAGATGACTTACAGGATGGATGATGCAATCATGCCTTAAAAAAAAATAAACAAGTTAGAACAGAAAGCAAACCAGAGAGTCAGCTAAGAAGCACCCAGCCATCATGGAAGTGAAGACTGTACAGCAAACAAGGGAGGACGCACCCAGAGAAGTTCTTGAGGTGTCTCTGTTAGAGGTACACTTTGGGATTGTTTTTTTCCTTGGAATAGCCTACAGCATTCTGACCCAAGAAACGCATCTCACAGCTTGTAGATTAAAGCTATAACTTTTCTAAAGCATCTAAAGGATTTAGGAACCTAAATTGCACTGCAAATTCCACGGGAGTTTGATCTGTAATTAATTAGACTCCTCTGGGGTGTCTTTGTTTTTTGTTTTTAAAGTGTTCTTTTCCCTTGCGGTCTCTGAGAAAGTGTGTTTCAAAATCAGGACGTGATTAACTGGAGCATCCCATATTACAGAATTACAACGAGCAGGAGAACTGATGTATGCAAGTGTTATTTCTTATTTCTGTTTCTTCATATTTCCTGGAGTCACTTTTAGTTTCTTTCCTGGACAAAGGGGTTTAAGGCCTTCTTGAACTAAGCCCCTCGTTATGTAGCCAACTACAGCACACTGGAAGCACAATTATGCTACTAAGATAAGATGAAATGCAGTGATGATGCACCAATTCATCATGTTTGGGTTCTCCTAATGAAGCCCATTACTCACAGAAGAGAATTTTCTCAAGCATTTAGTCACCAGACGACAGCTTTCCCTGTAACTCCTTCCTTTTCTACAGCTGGTGAATAGTCTGGTCCTCCCCTCACCATCCCAAAAGTGCAATATTAGGAAAAGTCAACACCTAAACTAAAAGTAAACAAACAGTATTTAACTTTCCCTTAACCAAAAAAAATAACAGTAAACCAGAACATCTTTCAGGAGCAAGCCAACCTTTTTAATTTAAAAAAGAAAAAAAAAAAAAAAAGACGACAAAACAGCCTGCTGTCCTTTTAATACTACTGAAAGATATTGAATACCTTTCTTTAGCTTATTAAAATAAGCATAAAACAAACTACATACTAATTACAGCTTGCATAGAAACATTTTGCTTTGTACTTTGTGCAAATCTTACTAAATAAGGCATGCTTGAGAGTTTAGGTAGCAATGCAGTAGTTATCAAAGAATGCTGAGAAACTGCAAGGAAAATTCCAGGCAGTCTGCAATCCACATCCACTTACACAGTTCATTTGACTTCAAAGACCAACAGCTGATGGCTGCAGATCTGTCTGCAACATAAGGCAATATGGTATGTGTAGGGTCCAGCACCTGCTTTCAGCTAGTCATGGGTTTAACACACATAAGATCACTTGAATTCAAAAAACCTGAGCCACTAGTTAAAAAGAGGGCTTCAGACGTGGATCGGTAAGAACCTCGTTTCAGGGAAAAGGAAGGGAAGCGGGGAAGAGGACAAAGACATGAAGAAGCACAACCCTTCACGTAAAGGGGGTTTTTGTGCAGGTGTTGCGTATATTTTTATACCCTGAACTGTCCCCACGGGACAATGTTTTTTTCCAAACAAACTGTCTTCCAACGAGTTATCCAGAAGAGTATTTCTGGAACAGAAAAAGCGACAATGTTTGCCTCTCTTAGCCAACCTACAAGTGTCTATTGCAGAAATTCAACAGGAATCAGCGACACTAAAGAAGGGTGGCTGTGTAAAGAGGAGAAGTAGGGAGCTGCAATAAGAGCAGTATCAGAAATCTCTCAAATAAGTTACGTAGCACAGAGGGAAATTATAAGGCCTAATATAAGGTAAGGTGGAATAACATTTTGCCTCCTTCTTCCCCCTTCAAATCAAGTATTTTCAGGAAATATTGAAGTACAACATTCTTTTGTAAGCAGCTTTGCATTAAAAATCTGTTCAAACTCCACAAGTTTTTTTAAAACATGTTTTAAAAACCCACTAATAATAATCCTCAAAATCCCCTAGTATTTTGTAACATAAAATGGAATGCTCCTGGGCGAGTGCTGCCAGCTCCTTGAGGAACTCTGGGAAAAGGGCAGCTGCAAGTACGGCATTCCTCACGTGCGCGGGAAGGCCGGGATGAGCCAGGCCTTTCTTTCCTTTCTGTCCCAGGAAAGGCTGGAGTACAGCCGGGTAAGCTTCAGAGAGGTTCCTTCCTTTCCCCGCGTTGCTGCTGTGCTGGATATTACCTAAAGCCAGGAAAAGAGGAGAGGAGAGGAAAAAAAAATTTAAAAAAAGAAAACCAAACAAAACCCCCTCAGTATATTAAGCACACACAGCATTCGTACAGTTTCCAAACCCAGTTTTTACAAGGATTGTGTTCAGAGCTGCAGTTTGCAGTACCCAGACCGTGCAGGGAGATTCTCCACTAATCCAACATTTTAAAGTTCTATGTGGCCTGATTATATTGCATTTTTTATTAGCTATCTTTCCCCAGGTTATATATTATTCAGTTCCAGCTCTGATGAGAGAAATATGTGGGCAGAAGAGGAGTCAAGGGAAAGAGTAATATGGATTTACCTTATGAAATAGCAGATAATATCTACCCATCTAGACCCAGCACGGCTGTCTCAATTTAAGTGATGCTGGTGCTCTAGCCCTCCCCCAGATCAAAATATCGTTTGGACTTCACTTCCCTCTTTCTTTCTCTATCCTCTCCCCATGAACCACCGTGTAAATGGGTTTGGGGCCGAGCTATCACATCGCCACGGGAGTTTGAAGCAAGCTAGAAACTAAGTGGAAAAAAACATTTGAAAACTTGATTTTTCTGCGGCTGTAACACCACTAACTACGCTTGCCTTTAACTCCCTGTAAAGCAACTAAACATTAAAAAAAGAGCAAGTGAAAGCCACCGTGTGCTCTGTTATATGATCTCTGCTGCCAGAGTTCAGAGGATCAGGGCTCAAGCATCAGAACGCACGGAATTACACTGACAGCAGCACTTAAATTTCAATCAATTGCTCCTTGATTCAACCTGAAGCAGAACCGCACTTTAATTAAATGATAATTAATTTAGTGAAACTAAAAAGGTGACAAAATTTAACACCGATGGAAATAAATACTTTACGAAGAAAAATTAACTTGCAGAACTCACTGCCCCAAGATGTCATTGAGGCCAGAACGGGACACAGATAAAATCCCGCCTAACTTACAAGGGGATGTTCTCATGAGCTGCATAAGTAAATAATTTCTTTAAAAAAATAAAGGACTGTCATATTAACTCCCATACTGCGGATAAGCAACCGCCACATGGCTGCATTAAGAAGAGGTTTCCCTTGAAGCGCATGCAGTTTCTGTTCAAACACCTCAGTCTCAGGTTACACCACCCTTTCTCCGAAACCTCTGCAAGTAGCTGAAGCCGGGACCTGCAGATGAACATCTCGCCCCACGCCACAGAACAACCCCCCCGCTCAACACCTCTGCACCTTTCTTCCTTCCCTGTAGTTCTCCTAAGGCACCGTGGAATTGCCGTACGCTTCCAAATACTCGAAAGGAAATCTCATCTTAATCATCTAACGGAGTTGTACTTTCCTTGAGTTTCACAAAAACCTTTCCAACTCCAGACTTATCAATCATTCATATTGTTATTCTACAAATTTTTATCTACTAGAGACAGAGTACAGGAATTTCAGTTCTGTGAAAAGTTCTGACTGTGGGAGGAAAAACAACTTAAATTATGAATTACAATGAAAAGATAAAGTTTTGAGCTTCTTCCCTTGAAGATTATTTTTTTTTTAGATTTTTCTAACATCAAAATGTTTCATAATTAATATTTTAAGGTTTTAAAATCATTTAGCCAATATAACCAGAATGCTAGTATACTGTCAAAGCTTTTCTTTTTTTTTTTAGACTCTTCCCTTGAAAAAGCATAGAAATTGATATGTTTCCCTAAAAACCTTTTGATTTAGATTTAACTGCTTATTAGGGAGGAAAAAAAAAAAAGAAGAAAAAAGCACAGAAAGCTGGTCTAGGGACAAGAGATTTGATTATTTTTTTTTCTTTGACCAGGATTGTCCACTTCTTTCTAGGGTCAGGATGCAAACTGAATCATACAACTGAGAAATTGAGTACTCTGGAGATGTTATTACCAACGCACTGAAAGAAGGGCAGCATTTCATATGGGATCTACATCACGACAGTTCTACATATCTAACCAGAACCCAAACTATTGTGTAAGAAAACCACATACTACTGCAAGCAGAAAATAACAAATCATCCATTTCTGCTCGAACGCCTTCAGAGAGAATCACTGTGTCAAGAGAAAGGAAATGCTCTGGGATATTTCAGTTTTACATTTGTGTTCCCCACTAAGTCTGGCTGCCGTTTTTCAGGTGTGAGTTCCGTAGGAGGCCAGTTACGCTTAGACCCATAGAGAAAACTTCGGGGAAAAAACCCTCAGAGAACAACTAATTTGCACGATGCTCAATGGTGGCATTCAAGCTAATGCAAAGAAATCCTACGGGAGGTCCTCATTTTTTGAATTTTATTTTCATTTACCATTATTCTAGCAGTTCCTACCTTGCACTTCTTAATCAAAATAATGAGCTACCGTGGGCTGATGGACTACGGAGCCAACTTGCCCCAAGAATTGCAATTTGATTACTTGCATCACCAGTCTTGTTGGGAACCAAGTCTGCAGTTATCCCAACATTTATTAACTCTCCGTCTATTTGTCAAGAGGTGCCTTCTTTGCAGGGGTTGCCACAACACAGAAGAAAATGTACCAACAGGGTGACTAAGCAGCCTGGTTTCAAATTCCTAAATAATGGCCAGCATGAGTCAGCCTAGCAAATTCTGAAGCCCACAGAAGAAAACTGACGTAAAACTGGAAGCATAAATAAATGCCATTGGGAGTGCATTATATAAAAGTTCTTTTTGCCAGCAGCTGAAAAAAAGGACACTAAATGTTGCCTCCTAATCTCATCTCCCACATGCTAGCTACAATACCATCTAATTGTAAGGCTTCTCTAATCTACGGCACCAGAATGTAGAGCCTAAAATGCTACCGACATTTGCAATACACAGCTCCTTTACAGCAGGCGCCTTCCACAGACTAATTCTTTAAGAAGCAGCCTTAGCAAGATCATAATTTTATAGACTAGATGTACTGCAAACCTTAGAAACACATACCATGCTGCCTAGAAACCAGGTAAATTATTATTCAGAGCCTTGAAAAATTAAAAAACAATTAAAATGGCACATAAAAAGCCCTGCTTTCCACACCTCTGGAAATCCAAGGAACGTATCAACAACTTCCCAGAGGTATAGGCAGAGCAGGTGATTATTAATGACTCCCAGTGATGCGTAAACACACACCTGTAAATGCTGCCTCTCTTGAGCCCTGTTGCTGAGTCAGCTCTTAATCACTGTGGTCACTGCTCTCGCCAAATTCGACACATTCCCGTCACAAGGGAAGCTGACTTTTAAGGGAACCCTGCACCCAACGTTGCCTGCTCAGCAGCAAGCTGAGAACAAGCACATCCCCAGGGCAGGGCCCCAACTCTACCAGCTGCCTGGCTGCATCTGGAAAGTTCTTAATTAGAATGTAACATTCTTCATTTTGCTTATTTTCACTTGCTTCCCCCACGTCAGTGTGGATATTGGTAAACTGTCAAGACAGGTGTAGCGTGCGCTGTGCTTGATAAGCATTAGATGTTACAGAAGTCCCCTGGAAAGCTGGCTTGTTGGGATGATACCTGTTTAACTCCCCACTGCTCTCAAAGTGTCCTGGCTTTTATACCCCCACCCAACCCTTTTTATTTTGTTTTTCATTGAAGAAAGCACAGTTTTCTGGCTAATATCCATCTCCTTCAGTAGTAGCCCAAAACATGATATGAAGCCTTATTCAATTGTTGCAGAAACCAATTCATTCTGGACTTCTGTCCTCCCTAACATTTATCAAAAAAGAACCAATGACTAGCTGAAGGTCAGGCTAAAAATAAAATGAAATCATGCACATATGCCATCTCACCTCATGCCTTGAAAGCAAGTTTGTTTATGGCCAAACTGACAGCGAGCCAAGAGATGATTTTGTTACTCCTTTAAACAGACATTTTCGGTAGCAAATAAAAGCTTCTAAAGAGCAAAGAATATCCAAATAGATCCATATACAGTGGCCTACTGAGCATCATCAGCTTAAAGTCAGAAGGGTACATCTGGTTAATGATATTCACAAGGCACCACACCTACTTTTAATCATGCTGTAGAAAACGAGAGAGGCAACTGGTGAGTTGTTCCACCCAGCGCTCCTCTGAGTGCGGTTAACATTTACCTTTGGTTAGCAATTCTTCCGCGGCATCAGACATGTCCACGCGAAAAAGCAAGTACTGTTGGGCCTCCAGGAGAAGACCTGGGAAGTCTTTTTCAATGGAAGCAAAATGTTCAATTTTATTTTTCACAGATGCCAGCACCTGCCAAAGCAACAGTAACAATTACTTCTTGCTCCCAGTGCAGCCCGACTCAGGCTTTCTCTAGCTACATTAAAATAGAGTTACGACAGAAGTTATGGTCATACAGAATTTCCAGTTCTTTGCACAAATGTAATTAAAACATCGAAATGAGATGAGAGGCTCTCAGACAGGTGGGAAAGCAACAGGTGGAACTGAAAAGAGCTAATGTAAGGTTTAACGAGACACCAAAAATACCGTTCCAATAGGCATGACTAACCCTTGTGGTCAAATACCTGATAAAGTGACCGCACGCTAGGCTGAAACACCATGTTGGTGTTGAGCAGAAAGGAGCGAAGAAGAGGCTGTGGATAACTTGCCAGCTGAGTAATAATCCCAATAAGCAGCAAATTTACATGCAAGGAATTCTCCAGCATGTTCTCCAGCTTCGACAGCACTACGCTGATGAACGGTCCTGCAAGAAAAGAAGAAGGAACCAATGCTTTTGTTTTCACAGAAGAAAAATCCTAAGATCTAGGAAATAGGCATTTAAAAGGAATTTTGATCATAACCAACCAAATCAGACCTCCCACATGCTAATTAAAGCCAGCAGGGAGAAAACCCAAACTGTATCTTAACAGACAAAATAGACTTAACAGAAGTGTTAAAAGCTTTTGTGAGCAGAAGCACTTTCACTAGCTAGCCAATGAGTTTACGTTAATGGCATTTTTAACATGTCATTTAACTATTCTACTTTACATGTGCCAATAAGGATTTAGCCTGGTATATTATGGTCTACGGTTCTATTCCGCTTGAAGTTAAGTGGAATGGTACCACTAGTTCCAATGCAAACAGAATCTGCCTTTTTTACACCTGTGGTGCCCGATTCCTACGAAAGGACTGGACAAAGTAAAATATAGCTAAGCTTTCTTGTCTTATCAAAAAACTGTGCTGTTCTAAAGAAAATAGGAAAATGCTACTCTAAACATAAAAATCAAGGCCTGTGATAGTTCGCAGCACAAGAAAAGGCATTTTCAGTAGTGCAGTCACACAAAGCAAAGACGACATTAAAATGGATTTATAAGCAAAATTATTGGTAGATGTAGGCTTTATCATATAAATGTCACCATTAAATAATAGCTTTAGTTTGTGTATTCATGCTGCAGGATAAACACTGAAATGCAGAAGCATTTACCATGAAAGTACATAAACCCTTAGTGTTCAAGCTTAAGAAACCTTTGCAAAGCTGAGCATGACTTTAACCAAAGAATACATATTGTTAGGCGGTACAGCCGGTGAGATGCTTGAGGCAGTCTGTAAGAGTGACCTAATCACTCGTAAAGTGTTAGAAACGTCCCTCATCCCACACCCAGTCCCACCACACCGTTCTGGCTGTGTAAAAGCCAGGGAAACCACGCAGGAGAATCCCTAGGTGACACGGTTACAGCATTGCTAACTTTGAACATCCCACCCTAGTCCCTGACACAAGATTCAAGCCACGGGCGTTTCTGGGGTCAAGCAGGTGGTTATAAATCCAATCCCATTCCAGCTCCCCTCAGTTAGCAAATGGCTGCCATTACGGCTACCTGGGCATAGTTCAGCCCAGTTTAACACATCTGCTGTAAATTGTGGCACAGGCTACAGCAATTCTGGGCCAGTGCAACAGTAAGGATCAAATCAGAAGTGCCTACATTGCCACTTCACCTAACAGAGCATCACTAAAGGTTGAAGCCTATCATGTTTTATAGCGACCGTGAGTACAAAACGAGCACTCCCTTGAGACTCATCTATCATGGCTAATGCCAGCACAGCTCCACTCACAAGAGAAAAGGTAGGAGTTGACAAGGCTTTATGTGGCTGCTACCTTTCAACCACCACGTCAGCCATCGGAGTGAAGGTTGGTATCACATCCCGCAGGAATCCCCCACTGCCTGGGCACCCAGTGGAGCAGCCCCAAAAACCTGTTGTTGAGATATAGTTTCTCCTGTCCCAACATAACCTATTGCTTCCCCTTTCGTGTTCATGGAGATGTTTTCACAGAGCTCCTGAGAGACCACAGTGCAGTGTGAGCTCTACTGTATCAAGAGGGATTGCAGGAGAAGGAGCTGAGATATATCACTGTTTCGCTCCTCTAGGTCAGACTTCAAAGCTGAGTAGGTAAAGCTGAAGCTAGTACTTGTTCCAAGTGCTGTAATGCCACTGCAAGAGGGGTTTCCCAAGATATAGTAAAAAATTTCTCAGTGTTAAAGTGACTTTCCCCCCACCCCTCCAAGAAACAGGGTAAACAGATGAGAAGTCAAAAAATTATTCCTTTCCTGAATAGGAATTTCTGACTATTCAGGACAAACACTGACTGGCGAGGGAGGGGGGATGTGTGTGTGTGATAAAAATTCCTGTTTCTGAACACTACATTCTTTCTTGCTCAGGGAAAAACAGGTATGATAGTGTTTAATGCTTTTAAATTGGACACAGACAGCAATAGGATATTTTCTTCATAGATCCGTAGGCCTGAAGACAGCATCTTTGCACTGCTGACACTTACTGGGTGTGGGAAACTGTCTGGTTATTTGATTCTGCAGAGAGAAGCCCCATGCCATGACAGCATCCCAAAACAGTGAAATCAACCAAAAATCCTTATCACACGCATCTACAAACGTGATGTAGCATTCCAAATTAAATATATTATTATATCTGAAAGACACTGCAATCTCAACATTTCTGAGGCATTGTTATGAGCACTTGCTTGCACTAAGATCTCCACTAAAGCAAGGTAAACAGCCTAAGAGTAAAACATGTTGTGGATGGGGAGCAAACGGCAAGGCTTTTTGTGCGGATTTTTTTTGTTATTATTATTTTCTTTTGCTTGGTTGTGTTTTTTTGTGGGGGTGGTGGTTTTGGTGTGGGTTTTTCAGAAAGGAACAAATGGAGGGAGGGACTAGACGAAGAATGAGAGACAGAGACAACATTTTTGAGCTACATTTGACAGCAGATAATGTGAAACAGAAAGGTTTGAATGTGATTAGCATCTGATACAAGGAAATTGCCACCACAGCAAAAATAGCAAATTGATTGAAAAACAGGCTGAATTTTTCAATTAAGAAACTGTGCCAGGCATGCTGGCCACAGCTGACCAGAAAGGGCTGCATTTCAATGGACACAAATGAATGTTTTCCCCCAGCTTTCAAATTAACGAGATGCCATCTTATTGAGGTTTTGTTTTGAATGAGGAAACCTAGATACACTATTATTTTTTATTATTTGCATTACTGTGGTATCTAGGAGACCTAATTAAAGATCAGGAGCCTGCAGTGCAAGGAGCTGTACAAGTACAGATCAAAAGCCCACTCTAACCTCCGGTAGCACTGTCATTCCTGAATGGCTTGGACAGTCGGCGGAGACCAAGCTTAAATTGCTGCCTGGCACCAGACAGAAAAGCATCCCAAAAGCGAGGGCAGGCCTGACGTTGGAGGAACAGGATGCCAGGGCAGAGCATGGAGACAGGCACGTACAGACATGGCACCAGTGCTGCCACCTCGTGCTAAAATGTGAAACAGCAGAGAGGGAAAAAAATGGCAACGCGATACCACATCCATAGCATGACAGATGAAAGCCACCAGGAAAACAAATTATTTACCTGGGCTCTGTATTTTAGAACAGTTACTCCAATCCCCTTTCAACTGCAAAAGCTTTCTCTAGGAATGATGGAGCTCTCACATACAAACAGCGTAATCCCTGCTCAAGATTTTAAACAATTACAAAACACAAGCAGCCAAAAACCCCCTGAGGAACCACCATTTGCCGTCACCACATTGACTGCTCTGCTCTGTTTTCATGTTGGATCTCTCTTTCTCCTTGGACTGGTCTCAGCTATTTGGGCTATACCCTCATTAGTGCCAGGACTGTTCCTTGCTCAATGCTTGCGCCGTGTGCCACACAGCGTGATCTCATTTGGCCACCTTTAATCAGCACGCCTTCCTGTATTTACTAGATATGTAATTGACAGAACATTCCACCTGTAAATGGAGCACTCTGACTCCTGGCAGTGTGCTTGGGAGAGACATCCTCCTTCGGTCCAAAGGGAGATGAAATGCTCTCCGCAGAAGGGGTGTCTGCTGAGAAATTCTCAAAGTCCTCCTCTTCTTCTGCAGGAGAGACAGGGTCAGGAGTATCCAACTTCTGCTCCTCCAAGCTTGCGCTGTTTGGATCCAGTTCCTTAATAATTTTGTCATACTGTGCAATGAAATCCTCACCATCTGTGCTCAGCAGTCTTACACTTAAGTTACGATCTGCCTCCTGAGGAGAAAGCTTCAACTCTAAGTCTGGCTGTGGATCAATCTCCATCATTTTCTGGTTTATTTGTTCTTTCATTACACCTTGAGTCAAGCTTGAATTTCTGTTACTGTGCTCATCCAGGTCCTTTTCCAGCTGGCTCTTTGCAAGAGGCCCATTTACTACAGTCTGGCTTTGAACCTCATGTTCTCTGGCTACATTTAAAGTTTTCTCCTTGGAGTTGTCATCATCTTGAGTATCCTTCTGGGCACATAACCTGTAAACCATAACATCATCCTGAAAGTCCGATTCCTCTATGTAAGATCCTTTGATGAGCATGATGGCATTTTTTTTCATTTCTTGAATGTGTTTTGGTGGCTCTGCAGGTGGCTGCAACTCTGTGCTTCCCAGATCATCATACGGTTGCGATGAGCTCACATCAGAACCAGGAGAAATCCCAGTGTCATAGCTATCATCCCATTCTAGATCCAACTGCATCTTCTCACTGAATGGAGTTACTTGAGAGGAGCTACACATGCTTGGTGTCCTTTGCTGGAGCCGAAACATGGGGTGTTCCACATCTGTACTGTTCTCCTCAGCAAGCGTTTGGATGAAGGTGTCTGGATCAGGGTTTATTCCATCATACAAGGCCGACCAAACCTTACAGTCTTTCAGACACTGGAGGATGGCTTCTTGAGCTTCCCACAAGTACTGCAAGTAGCTGATGTCCACAGCTCTTCCACATTCCACAATGCAAGTAGATTCAGAAGAGCGTCTCCCAGAATCTGAAAGTAAAGAAGATTATTCATACTGTGACATAATAAAATAACCCAAAAGTTCTCTAGCAAGGCAGTCACTAAGACATGGCAGGTAGAGTCTTTAGTCCCAGCCATCCAATAAGGCAGGAAGATCAAAGCACAAAGATTAAGAGATTTGCTCATAAACATACGTGACTTGTTCCTATTACCAAGACAGAGCTGCAACTCAAGATTTCCAGGAGACCAGCCCGCATTCAAACCTTAAAACAACAGCGACCACTCTGAAGCAGCAGGAGTTGCAGTCTGTATCTGTACATTACTTTCATGAATGCATATTCAAGTTGGATAACTGTTAAAATGAGGTTTCAGTAGACCTGGACACATGGAAGGAATTAAATAAGCTTTCCAGTTCAGTCTAGCTCAGTTTAATCTTGCCCACCACATTTCCTCCCCCTCGCATCCTCGCCCACCTCCTCCCATGAGCTACTACTAAATCAAACTCAGTTCATGATCTGGTCTTCCCCTGAGCACCAATTACCTTTAGTTTGTGCTGCTTTTGTCCATAGAATATAATCTTTTTCTTGGCTTTCAAGTGTCAAGGTGATCCCAGTGGAGCAGCAGACTGGTGTCAGGGCAAGCAGTTTTGCAGCAGATACAGAGTAACAGTCTCTCTCCTTCACAGCCCACCGCTGGCTCAACATCATGTGGTTACACGGGATCAGATACCTGAAACAGCAGGGTCTAGCATTACTTCATCCTCCTTTCATGTAGAGAAGGCAAACAGATACAAAATTCCCTTCCCACCTTCCTGCCCTCTCCAAATCAAAAGAAACAATAACAATCTTGACAGTGATCCATATTCTAAACCTCTCAAGGGCATGAAACCCTGACTCTTTGTATTGTGAACGTACGGTTTGATGGAGGAACTGTCATGACGAGTAGAGATAGGAGGTCGGTTGCATCAGAACGGGGAAGTGAACAATCCTTTGCAGGTCAGAGCAAACTTGCTGTACGAAGGGATGGAGGAAGTGTGGGATGGGCAGATGTCAAAGGCCAGCAGGGCGGTTTGGTCCCACTATGAATGAGCTCTGCCTCAGAATCCTTAATTTATTTGTTTTCCTGGGACATGCAGAGAGAGTTTACATGTACCAGGCAAGCAGCCAGCGAAAAGGAAGGAAGGGTCACCAAGGTGTTCTACTGCACTAGAGAAAGACCGAGCTCTCAGGCAGAGGAGGGAATAAGCTATGGGAGTACAAGGAATAGAGGAAGCAGAGTCTTCTTTAGAGTGCTTTTGTTCAACTTTTTAAGAGCGCTTTGTTAAGAGCCTCAGTGTTAAGTGGACTGATGTTTTGCCATTTAAAATGCAAACAAATTCTAAAGGATTCCCTAAATAAACAAAAATAAGATTATATACACCACTCTGCTGCTGTTAGAGTAGCAGCTTACTGGAGTTCACAGAGGCCCTTACAGCATTCCCAGGCACAACACCCAGAGTTATAGGGAATTTCACCTTAATGCCTGTGAGTGGAGGGACAGACAGTATCCAAAATGTTCATGTGATCTATGGTGCTAAAAGCCCAATTCAGTTACACCAATATTTCCAAATCAATAATCAATTCTCATCTAATGCACACACCAAAATTCTAAGTGAGTAGTCTGAAGCAGCGCATAGAACCATCAGTTAAAATCAAAAATAATCAATGCATTTAGTACATTACATAACAATCTACCTAAAAGAGTTCAGGAGCCTGCAGTATTCTCAGGGAGAGAGGAATCAAAGAGGTGGAAAACAAGAAGACAGACGGCGGAAGCTGCAAACAAGTATATAGCTCTGTATCACTGTACAATACACCAGAGAAAACATACAGGACAGAAGAATTATACATTTATAAGCAGGGAATAAGCAGTTTGGAGGTGATAAATATATTCTTAGCTTCTCTTCTCTCACTTTTATAGAAATAAATCACAAGAAAAATCTCTTGCTCCTGAAGATCACAGGAGGTAAATCACACTTCTTCAGGTCTGGTAGGCTTTTGTCAGGATCATAAATATTCTTATCTCTGTAGTTGCTTGTATTTCTGCTCTCTTGGAGTACTCTCATCCAGCTCTGCATCCATAGGCAGAGACTGTATGTCCTAGAATTAGGATGAAGAGTCGAAAAAGGAGTTTGGGCTTTACCTTAAAACCAGCTGTAACATCACATCTTCACAATGCAAGCCAATGAGCGTTCTGAACAATGCCAAGGAGACCACACAGAGCTGAAAAAATGATAAATGTTGTCAGTTTTTTATCTGGAAATTGTACCTTTCCAATCTTCCCTGCATACTACATTACAAAATGGCTCTGCCAGAACATCATGCTTTATAAGGTACTGTTAGTATAATATTTCATTTTGCCAGCATCCCCGTGGGATTTTTTTTTTTTTAAGTTGTCTAGAGCTACGCACATAACATGTTACATTTTAACAAAATACAATCCAGAATTTTCCTTCAAATAAGCTACTTAAAAAAAAACAAAACCAAAACAGTAATTTGCCAGTCTTTAACATTATTCAAATTTATTTATTTAATTTAACTCAGCATGAAGTAAACCCTGTAACTTCCAAGATAGTGTGTTAGTTTTTACCTCTGACATAGAATTCGAACCAACTAAAGGTCTTCTCTAAAAGAAAAGTTATAGACATCCCAAATTTCTGTTGCTTTAAGGAACTATTAGCGTTCTACACATTAAGAAGCTGAATGCTTCTATTCATATAGCTTAATGTACTGACATAAATCAGGACTACACAAGTAATTTTTATCAGAATCTGCGACATATGGAGCGTAAAAAGTCCCTCCATCACAGGTCATTTGAATGGCTGCGAACCATAGCAAGGCATGAAGATCCTTTCTGTGAGACCAGGAGAAAGGAAAGAAAAATAGGGTTTTTCATTGGAATGGCATGCTTGCCTTTTTGGCAAAGGTCTGATCAAAAATACACATAACTAGGTATTTCAGTAGCCACACTCAGCGGAGACAAAAATCATACCCATTTCTATGACAGACATCTCCCTTTTAGACAGGCTTTAGGACTCTAGAATCGGGGACTTCTACAGGCTTTTTTGGTCACTAATTAAGACGTACAACAATTTGAAAGCTATCATACAGTACATTTCTGCCTGCCAGATGCTTGCTAGAGCACTGGTGATGTGCAACGTAGTAGAAGCATGAGCTGTAAGCTTTCACTGGTCTTCATGGACCACAGCACCACCATCTCTCTGACTCTTAATGCATATTTCCTTGGACACGTTCTCCTGCACTGCTCTCTCCTAGAAACAGTACCTCACAGCTGGCTTAGACTCCAGGATGAGGCTGACTCTTGTGAGAATCATTTAGCATAAGTTGGCCCTCTACTAGAGTTTCAAGTTGGTGTTTAAATCTTGCCTCTCCCTATATTAATTATGTAAACCCAAATAATTAATATATGAAATTAATTGCACTTTTCAGTAGCTAACAAAAGAAACAGATTAGGAGAAAATAAGGAAAAAGCTACAGATATTTCTCTACCTCATTTTCTCAGTCACTGGACATCCTCTGTAATTCATTCAGGACTAAATCCAGCATCCTGCCTGGGCATGGCTTCTCCTCCACGCTATGGAATTTCCTCTTCTTTTCTGCAGTCACTTCCCTTACTCCCACTGTTAAAATGCTCTATTCTAGCTTTGCAGCAGCACGTTGCTATGTTCCTCTCTCCAGCCCATCCTTTCTCAAGAATGTCAACTTAAAGACTCTTTGTTTCACCATTTCCAGTTCTCTCTTTCAGATGAGCGACTCAACTCCCCTACAATTCGATTTCCTGCCCATGGTGACCAAGACCAGATGAATACATATATTTCTTGAAAAATATATATACATACATGCATTTTCCCTTACTTGGTAGGTATATCTGTGGAGCAGTTAAACAGCGAAGTTTAAGTGAACTTCACTTGATAGCCTCTGAAAAGCAGAAGTTTCTTTGACTGCCTTCCCTAGTTTGGTCATTGAACTAACACTCAGAGAAGAACAAGAGAAAAGGAAAAAGCAGCTGGCTTGCAGTGAAGCAAAGCAGAGCTCAAACTTGTTGCCCTGCCGCCACTGTCCACCGCTTGTACTAGAAGCCAATAGGAAGGCCCTAGTTAGTCCAAGGCCTCATGTCTACAGAAACAGATGAAGAAAGTAAAAGGGCAGGAGAAGAAGAAATAACCAGAACCGATGTTCTTAATAGGAGTAGGAGTTGAAGAGCTTCAAAATAAGCTTTTGGAACAAGCCAGATCCTTGCATGAAAGGACAGAGGGAAATTCTCATTTCCTCTGTGAAATTTACTGAGAGCCAAGTCTAACTTTTCTTCCTGCTGTGAAAGTTCAAAAAAACTGTCACTGCCTTAAATTTTCCTGTATTTAGGAAATTTCAGTTTATAGGGAAACATTTCTCACTTGTCTTTGCAACCATATTGCAAATCAGGAATCATCTGAATAAGTAAAGCTAGTCTATTTTTGTATTTTGTAAAAGAAAAGATTTAATATATGCTCAGGAGACAAAGAGGATAGTATTTTTACAAGTCCTTTTGGCCACCTGTCTGTACATAAGCTTAACCCTGTGAATTATTAATAAGTATTTTCATCAATAATAATGTATGCAGCTTTTCTGCTACAGAAACACAGAAGACTGCAGTTCTGGCTTTTGCACTTGGCCAAGCTATACTGCAGAAAACTCATTTAGCATCACAGAACCATTTTGGCTGAGATCCTGAGTTGCTCAGGGCTGCAGAATTCTTTACAATTCCCATCTCGTTTGCGTATGGAACAGTAATTAATGATTAGCAGAGACAACAGCATTTGCATTTTTGTCGACAGAAGCTGTTTCAGTTTTCAGAGTTAATCCATCTTAGAGATGCAGTAACAGCAACATATATCCGTATTTGCATGCACTCACATTTCAAAACAAATTTCAGATGAAGCTACTGTTCCTAATACACAAATTTAATGCACATGCTGGTGTTCTGGCTTCTCTTGTACCTGCATTAAAACAATATTCTTTTTTTCATCCAATCTTTATTTCATGAAGCTGTGCATCACACAAGATTCAACCAAGACTGCCAGTCAAGCAAGGCTCAGATGCGTAGTCCAGTGCAACAAGTAGTCATTTTTTCTCCCAGAAGATCCAACTGTTAGCAAAGGTAACTCTACTGTCCCTGTCAGCTAGCTCGCTGGTGACTGTGGTGCATTGTGCCTAGGATGAGAAGGGGCTCACTGCAAATTTGAGATAAACCTTACTACACAAGGGAGTGATGGCAAAGAACAGGAAGCAGCAATCGGGTCACTTAAGCAAGAAAGTGCCTTCTTTTAATCAAAGAAGAAAGCAGGCAACATCGCAGTTAAGCAAACATGCTACAACAATACAGACTTGATTCCTGAGCAATGTATTGGCAATACTGCAATTCACAATTTGGATCAATTTGGAGGCATCCTTATAGGGCTCCCATCATCTCCCACAAGGGCTATTTGAAAATGCTTGTTGCTTGGCAAAACTCCAGAGATCAAAAATGCTCCTCACCACAAGTATATTTATAAGTCCCAGGGTGATTTATCTATGGCGGCACTAATTCAGCAGTATCCAGAATAAAAATGCTTCCAAATCTACCTTTAATCTTCTAACAGAATCCAGACTTCCAGAAGCCCTCATGTCCCTCTATCTCATTTCCTGTATGTGTGAAACCACTTCACACATTTATCAACTTAGTACAGCAGTAGATAAATGTAATCACACAAACACACACAAAAAAAAAAAAAACAAAATTGAGGGAGGGTGAAGAAATCACACGTTTGGGTGGGGGGAGAAAATTCCTAGTTAAACAGATACCCACTAAGTATATGGAATCTCCTGTTTAAATATTTAACCTACATCCATGCTGAGTACCTGAACTTCCTTCCTGCTTGTCTTACCCGGAATGGTGTGTTGATTCGACTAGTAAGTGTATCTAGGATATGCACATTCTCATGTCGATGCAGCAAAATAAAACGGAGGAAAATCTTGAGGAGGGCTGGCTCTGAAACGCTACGCAAAAAGAGATCCAGGTATGCAGTAGTAGTCATCACTTCTTCCACAGTCACCTACAAGCAAAAATAATGTTAATGCAAACATACTGCACACACAAAATATCCATCCATCCTCTGCATCTGTACACTGGCAAACGCTCTGTCTCCATACATAGCACTGCCAGAAAAACATCGAGGTCTTTGCTTTTAAATTTGCAAAAAGGATGCTTCTGAATGACTCACAGGCATTTTGAACCCATTTCTTATGTCTTGCTTCCCCAGGGAAAAAAAACCCTCCCCCAAAGTGACACCCCAAATCTCACACATACTGAAATACAAAGAACCAAATCAAGTTAGAAGCTCCCTACCACCTTTCTGCCCATGTCATCTCTTTTGCATCACACTTCTGTCATCCTTCAGAAGTATTTTCAGATGTTGTGAATGCCTGGCACCTATCACTTTATTAAAAATAAACGACAGGGCACAATCAAAGCACGGTACAAACTACCTTTGGTTCTAGAGCTATGAAGGAAAAATCCCCACAGCTATCCAGAATTTTTAATATACATACTCAATTTACATCACTTAATTTTTAATATACTTACATACACACACAAACCAAATCCCAAAATTTTCGCTACTGACTATTCGTTCAAAACACAATTCAAATATCCACGCAACATTTGCATACCATAACCCACACTGTTCTGCTTATGGCAATCCTTTGAAGCTTATCTATTCACAGTATGCACTGGCAAAGCACAGAAAATTCCAAAGGCCACCTCTGCACCATGCATTGCTGTTGCAAAGTCAGCTTTTTAAAAATAGTTACCCAGGAACCTAATAAGCTTAAGTGCACAAAGATAAACCCTTAAATACAAGAATCTGCCTATATGAAAGGAAGCATTAAACATCTTTTGTTTACCAAACTTAGCTGGATAAATGAAAAGACCGATTTTATTAAAAAAAAGAATCAAAGCTGTCACTTAAGAGCTAAGAGGATTTAGAAAATACTCAGAAGGGCAGCATTTACGTAACATGCTGTAATTATTAAAATCCCTGTTCCATTATGCTGCATGTTAGCCACGTACACAGTAATGTCATGCTGCAAACATTCTCTTTAAAGCATTTAAGATCACAAGCTGCTTCTGGCTGGTTACACAGAACATAGGAATGCTGTATGCAGCCTGCAGACCTTATGGAGAGGGGGCACCAATGAGGAGAGCACAGAGAAACTCTAAAGTTAAGGTCATGGATTCACTCTCCTTCTGAGGCTTTATTGTAATACTCAGCTACACCCTCCTTAAAACAAACAGTAGGCTACTAGCTCATTTTGGCATTAGAAAAAAAGCACCAGTGAAGTAGCAGCAGTGGAATTTTTCACCAGAATGGGAAATAAGTTCACCTTCTTGGTTTACTGCAGTAAGGTTGGTCAAAATCAAGCACTGAAATATAACAGGGAACGGAAAGGAATGAGGCATGCTTTCATGGGATCTGTGAACTTTGTAAGGCTAAGGAAGCAACAACTAGACGTATTTTCTAGATCTGTAGTTGTATGTTCAGTGCTACCAAAACCAGAAATGAGACTATAGCTCTTAACACATACTCCAACTCAGAATACAGTTTATGAATTCATTCCTCCTCCTTCCCCCACAAGTGTCAAGTGAAAAAGTTATAGGTTAAGCACCCCAAAGTTACAAATTGCCAGAACTAGCACTGTGGCTACAGCCCTAACTCAAATTCTTATTACTGCACATATGATAAAACCAACGCTCTTATGCACATACATATGCTTTTCTATAGGACTACTCCCACATTTCAACCACCAAAAAACCTGGAGCCAGGGTTGTGAAACAAAGGAAATTATTTCTGGTTGGATCCAAGATTCTTTTGTTTTTTGCAACAGTCAAAAGGCATGGGGACATGTGGGGTAAAAAAGAATCACCTTCTGATGAAAGCTGTTGACTGTTGCCCTGAGGACTGGCTTTTTTTGTTTTGGTTTTTTATAGCAGCAAACTGTAAAAAGCAAAGCCCAAGAAATCCATCATGTGACATCATTATGATAGCATCCAGTTCATCGAAGAGCTTAAACCCTCTGCCAAGGAAAGGCCAGACAGAAGTAATACATCATTATCTCTCTGTGTCACTTCTCCTTCATCCCTTATGGGGAAAAGGAAGCATGTTCTTGGCCTGCGGGTTTCACAGTTGTTGGCTGACAGCAGAGGAATGGGCCTATGTATATGTATAAAATAGTGAAGCTATATATGAAAGCAAGAAAAGCCAGCAGATTCACAAGGGCAGTGACCTTTTTCTGAAACGGATGATCTTTGGACAACTCATCCTACATTTGCATCATATTATTTTCAGAGTGCATATCATGAATGAAACAAAGAGCAGAAGAAAGCCACCTAGAGACTATTTTAGAAAAGAAATGTTCAATTCTGAGAGCATGTTCAGTGCTCCTAACAGCTCGGGGACTAGACAAAAAAAAGAAATCATATTTACTATCACCAACACTTCACTGATGCCACTAAACTGAGCCAGAAGGACCAACTAATGATTAATGACGCTCAAACAGTTCACAGATGAGTTACTAATAACCTTGTTAAATCTTAATTATTTGAATCAAAGTTTTCTGAACAGGGTGCCGCACTACACTTAATTTTTAGCTCTTCTCAGGAAAGAGGTTGCTGAATCTGCTTAACCATTTTCTGAGAAAGAGGGAAGAAGACTAAGTTTTGTCAAGATTTAAATGGATTTGTAAGACCCTTTTCATTTTTCAGTGAAAACACGCTGCCTTAATCCACAACACTCCTTCAAACTTTCACAATAAATGAAGCTAGGATCTATTTCGCAGCTCACTGTGCAACACTCAAAAAGCGGGCAAGTTAATGCTGTACAAGCAATTTTAATGCTATCATGGTCTAGAAGTTCCAGTGCGCTCTCAGTGCACCTTTGTGCGCAACTTGTCCTTACAAACCAGTAGAGTTCTGCTTCCTCACAAGAGGAAATCAAACAAAAATACTGCTTTTTGACATTTGAAATGAAAGCCACCGATGCAGAAAGCACCTTCGGAAAAAAGATCAATTAACCCAGCAAGCAGACATCTGTGCTTTTACAATTATATCTTATTTTGCCACCTTGCGTTCTGGGTTTGCATCTCTCTTTTACCATATCTGACAGTAAGTGTAACTTCTGAAGATTTGAGGCACCTAAAGAAGTATTCAAAATGGCTAATTTTAGCTCCATGAGGCTAATTTTCCTTTTACTCAATGGGACACATTAGCCAGCTCTGAATGAGCCTCTGGAGAACTCACTTTTTTTGCAATTAACTACAGAAGGACGTTGGAAAAATCAGTTACACTAGGCAAAATTCAGCCTTAGCAAAACCCCTTTTAACTCTGTAAACCTATTCTACAGATTGCATTATACATAATACACTGAGTGTTGAAAGTGTATTATGTATACTCAGAAAGACTCATTCAATTTGTGCAGTTATTATCAAAGATCTGTCTTCTAAGATACCAAAGCCACGATATTAAGCTTCATTCAGACTACCTGCTGGTTGTCTTAAACTAATGTCTCATGAGACAGATTTTGGGAAAGTAGGGAAATCCTTTCTAATAAATTCAAATTATTACTTAGGTAAACAACAAAGGAACAAATGCTCCCAGAGAACAAAACATTTACTAACCACGTCAAGCATGTCCACTACAGTCAGATCCTGAGGCACCTTACAAAAACTTTATATCATTGTAAACATTGATTACAGTATAATTTGTAAGCTTTTAGCTAGCCCTCAGAATTGAATAACTTTGAAAGAATAATAAAAAACAAGCCAAAACTTCCATACATCCACAAATCTGATATTTAATTTGAAAATTCTTCACCTCTGATAATTCAAGTACCAAGAAAAATACCATAACAAAGGGTAAAATTAAATTAAATTAAGACATGGTAGTTTTCCAGAAAAGCCCTTTGTTAAGTAAAGTAAATTTCAAGCTATATTTTTGATAAAGGTATTGCAGCAATACTAAAATCCACCACTGCCACAAAAAGCAAAAATAACCCCCCCCCAGCAGCATCCCCTGGATTAGATCCCTCTACTAATGCTAAAGGCCAGGGATATCTCTACTCCTAAGATAAAATTGCAGGACTGAAAATGAAGAATGAGAAAAATCCGTTCATTGCATTAATCAGACCAGTATTCTATAATTTCTATTTTCATTATCCACAGTGGTAACAATTAAAAGTTGTTGGATTTTTTCTTTCAATATACATATAAATTTAAAGTGTCTGTCTAAAGATACCATTTAAAAACCTCATGCACATGTTTTTCTATATAACAATCGGTTGTTAAAGATATTTTTTAAAATATAATCTGCTGCAAGAGGGACTACCTGAGAGTCTTCATAGCCACAGAGATATTTGATTAGAGATTATTGAAAACAGAAAGCCACTTTTAGCCTTGTAATACCCTTCTCTAATTATGTAATAATTTTTAGCAAATCTTTTCTTGCCTCCTCTGATGACTGATTAGATGGTGAGGCAGAACACTGTAAAGAGATCCAGCTTTTATAAGTCACTGTGCCAAGTAATAGCAAAGAGCCAGAAATTACCGTCATTGCGAGTTCAGTTTAATATATTACACTCACTATGTTAGACCAATTGCACTGATTCTTTATTACTGGCTATTTTCCCTTGGGAGCCACACAATATATTTTCTAATTTACAGCTTCATGCCCTCTTACAGGAATATGGCTATCATGATTCCTCCTTTCCTTCACATTTTCCTTCCTTACAAGGATTTCGCATTTCCTATGAAGAGACCATGAACGTTCTTATCAGAACTTATCCTCTAGATCCATGAGCAGTTTAAACCTGAATAAGCCCACCTCACTGATAAAACAAACCAACCAACCCAACCATTCGCATTCTCTTCTCCTTTCTCTTCATTGTCAGCTTCTTGCCCCCTGCAGAAGGGTTCATGGTTCAATTCACCGTACAGTGAATTGACTCAGGGAATTGATTCAGGTTAAAACTATCCTGGAAGTAAAGGCGAGCTTTAAACTCAATCCGTCTCCCATAACGTAACAGTTGTCCTGGCAAAAGACAGGGGCAACACGCGGGATCAGGGACAGAGGAAGTTTGCACGCTGGGGGAACCAGAAAACTGGAACTGCTTCGACTTCCCTCAGCTTACATTTATAAACGGCTTCAGTTTATACCAGGTTAAAATTCAATTCAACTTCAGCGTTTGATGCAAAAAGTGAAAGGCACCTTTAACATATATCCACTCCATAGCCAGTAAAATTAAGTTTTGTATCTATTGATGGGCTTCTCCAAAGCTTAAGACTATTCCAAGTTTTCCAGTAACACTTGGTTTACACCTATTACAGCAGCTGCCCAAATGCTTTTCACTGAGGTGAAAGATGGTATTATTTCTAAACGGAACCGACAGTCTTGTAGGATATTTATAAAGATGCTCCTTCTAATCTGTGGGGTATAATTTACAGGTCATTTCCCCCTAGCTGAGCTGTGCAATCATCAAGCAAGTATTATTGAATTATCACAGTTGCATACCATGTTAGAGGTTTTCGTTTAGATGGGTTAGTGCGCAATATAACTGAGGTCCATTTGACAGAGCTTATTTGACAGGACCGTGTCAGCGCTTCCACAGAGCGGTTCTGTTCACTTGGCCAACAGCAACCTTTTACACTAAATAGCTGGTACAATTGTCCATTATTCAGATTAAAACAAGCCTTCCAAGTAGAAAAATAATTATATCACAGTTAGCAATTAAATGCCATGTAGTATAGCAGTAAATGCTAAGACATTAAAAATTTGCTTTTATAATATAATTTGTCAAATTTTAGCACTATCTTCAATAAATTGAAACAACACAAATTACATAAACACTCAAGATGTTCTGAATAGCTATTTTTGTCACCCAAATTGTCTGAATGCCAAATGAAAATTAAATTTTAATTTAATTTAACACTTACAGGAAAGAGATGTATATAACCAATCTGAATTGTATCAGAGGTAGCATAATATTTATATATACCACAGCGTGGCTTCTAATTATCTAGCCCATGGTTTTGACTGCAAAATATATACATATTAAAGACCTTCTCAAAAGGATTTAATTGATCAGATTTCTACAAAAGCGCTACAACTACCTAAAAGAATAAGGTAAATAAGCACTTTCTACTACCAAATACATAAAGACTAGAACAAGGCAATATGACCTCTAGCAGAACTTAGACTTTGGTAGGGTTATTCTGGATTCACCCTGGGATTTCGACCAGGTTTTAACTGAAGAGAAAATTAGCTTGATTTAATTACTCGGACCCTTGTATTATTTGACCCCAGAAGAACTCACATTTTTTTTGATAGAGCTCCAAAACGTTCATTTTGAAAGCGAAGCAAGAAATAGCCAATGAGATATGTCACAGACATTTAATGGTATGGATCTGTGCCTGAGCAGAATTACACCTTGTCACAAGAGTTTTTTTTCCTAAGTACCAAAACCTAGGGAAGAACGTAAAGAATTGAATAATTTCAAGTTGTAACTGACATGCAATCAAAAAATATCAGTCTTAAATGAAGAAGAGATTCTGCCAGATAGTCTTAATTTTCTCAAATCCCAGACACTTACACCAGAAAGAATAAAATATTGTTTGCGCAAATATTTAAATCATGGATTGTTACTACAAAAAGAAAACTACCAAATTAACCTTTTCTTCAGCTCTGCATCTTTATGGACAAAACGTTTTATTCCTCCTGCTTTTAACTGAATTTGTACAGAAATATGGAATTTGTGTCCTTGCATAAAGGCAAACCTCCCTGAACAATGTCACTGAATCACTTTTTTCACTGTCTCAAGAAACTTAGATGTCCAAAGGGGAGAAAGGCAACTCTTTTTATAAAAAGTAATAAGCTCCAGACAACCAAAGGCCAAGACAGGGCTATCCAGCACAGCCAGTTAATGCACATCCCTAGCTACATAATATAAATCTGGGCTCTGCCTACCCGTTCAGCAACATGCAGCTTCTGAGATATGAACATATTTGTCAGTCGCTCATTACATGTGTAGGTGGGATAAGCCACACAAAGTGACAACAGACTAGTACAGACCAGGTATAAATTAGGCTACAAGAACATGCTATATTTAGAATACTTATCTTTAAGAAAAGAAGTTAGGGAGTCATAAACCTGAGAATGTTTGGGTTATTTAAGCACATTGCAGTGTATCTGCTACGTAAATAACCTTCACAGAGCTCACTGTGAAAAACAGGTTTTTGAAGCTAGCTAGCCAGCCCAATCAATTTGAAACTTCCTTAACTGGAAAAAAACCTGAACCAGTGAATTCTTTTTTCAACTCCATACTAGCTTCCTCAGATAGAGCCATAAAAATCACACCAAGCAAAATATATTGGTCTCCACACCCCCTGATTTTTTCATAGAAACACATCTCTCTCTATCCTCCACACTCTTGTAGTGTTTCATTCACACACTGAACTGTGTACATAGTAAGTACGAATAGGGAGACAAGCTGCAAAAGTGAAAAGAAAAGGCAGAGCTTACAACACAGTTCCATAAATGTTACAGACATTTCAAGATCACACATATCCATATCTCAAAGCTTTGGACCACATACTGAAATACTGAACTATTTTTACTGAAATTCTACTTACCAGAACTCTGGTGCTACTTTTACCAAAGGTCTTGTTTGATAGTCTGATAGTTTTAGTTAGGAGAAGAAAAGGAAAGGAGCTAAAAGGTCTGCATGGATGAACTAGAAGCTCCTCACAAAACTGGAACATAAAAAGGAAGAGACGGAAGCAGGGACGGGTGACCCAGGAGGAATATGGAAAAACTGCCTAGGTGCACAGGGAAAGGATGAGGAAAGCCAAAGCCCAGCTGAAGCAGGGCTTCAGCAGCAAAATGAAGGCTATGAAAAATGTGAGCCCGCTGCTGAATGGGGAAGGGGACCTAGTGACAAAATACATGGGAAAAACCACAGTACTTAATGCCTTCCTCACCTTGGTCTTTGCTGGCAAGATTTGCCTTCAGCAGTCCCAGGTCCCTAAGATGAGAGTAGAAGTCTGGAACAAGGAAAACTTATCCTTAGAGGAGGGGGATCAGGTTAGGGGATATTTAAACAAACTGGACATACATAAGTATGTGGGGCCTCATCAGTTGCATCCCCGACTGTCAAGGCCACTCTTGGTTTTTGAAAGGTTGTGGCTACCAGAGGAGGTTCCTGAGGACAAAAAGTAAGCAAATTTCACTCCAGTCTTCAAGAAGGACAATCTAGGGAACTACAGACTGGTCAGCCTCACATTGATCCCTGGAAAAGGGATGGACTAAAACCTCATGGAGGCCATTTCCAAACATATTAAGGAGAAGGTGGTGACTGGGAGTAGTCAGCGTGGATTTACGAAGGGGAAATCAAGCCTGACCAACCTGACAGCCTTCTACAATAAGATGGCCATCTCCGTGGATAAATGGAGAGCAGTTGATATCATGTATCTTGCAAGGCTTTCAAGACTGTCTCTTGAACAAGATCCTCATAGACAAAATTATGAACACACTGGATAAGTGAACAGTGAGGTGGATCAAAAACTGGTTGAACTGCTGATCTCCAAGGACTGTGATCAGCAAAGCAAAGTCCAGCTAGAGGCCAGTGGGGCTTACACTGGGGCTAATATCATTTAATATCATCATTAATGACCAAGATGATGAGATAGAATGCCTCCTCATGCAAGTCTGTAGACGTTACCAAACTAGGAGGAGTAGTTGATAGACTGGATGGCTGTGCCACCATTCAGAGGGGTCTTGACAGTCTGAAGAAAGAGGCAAACAGGAACCTCATGAAGTTCAGTAACACAAATGCAAAGCCCTGCGCCTGGGGAAGAATAACCCCAGGCACAAGTACACACTGGGGACTGACTGGCTGGAAAGCAGCTTTGCAAGAAAGAACCTGCAGGTCTTTGTGGACAAAAAATTGGCCATGAGCCAACAATGCACCCTTGTGGTGAAGATGACCCACAGCCTCCTGGGCTACATTAAGAGTATTACTAGCAGGTCAGTGCACGGCATCCTTCCCCTTTACTCAATACTGGTAAGACACACCTAGAGTGCTGGGCTCCCCAGTACAATAGACACACTAACATACTGGAGCAAGTCCAGCTAAGACCCACAAAGATGATTATGGGATGGGAGCGAGCATCTATCATGCAAGGAGGAGCTGAGAGAGATGGGAATGTTCAAGAGAAGAGAAGGCTCAGGCAGGATCTTGTCCATGTGTGCAAACACCTGCTGGGAAGGAGCGGAGAAGATGGACCCAAACTCTTCTCATTGGTGCCCAGTGAAAGGACAAGAAGAAATGGGCCACAAACTGAAATCCATGAAATTCCAACTGGACATTAGGGGGGGAAAAAAAAGGCAAACAAAGACCACATACTTTTCTACTGTATGGGTAGTTGAACACTAGAACAGTGCGGCCCAGAGAGACTGTGCCATCTCCAGCTTTGAAGATATTCAGCACCCAACTGGACACATCCTTGAGCAACCTGCTCTAGCTGACCCTGCTCTGAGCAGGACGGTTGGACAGGACAATCTCCAGAGACGCTTGCCAGCCTCAGCCAGTCTGCGACTCTGTGAAGAGACAGAAGGAAGGAAGAGACTGGCCAGCATCTATCATCTACAATATAGGCTTAGCTTTAATCCAGAAGTGAGTAAACCTCCTCATACCAGACATTTTGCTCATATCTAAATATAATCAGCTGCAAAGGCAAACTGATGTTGCTGTTACTCCATGAGGGACTAAGATTATTACCCACACAATTTATCTAATAGTGCTTGTACAACTGTTTGGCTTATTTTATTTTATATACTTGAATCAACTAAATTTGATTTGGTGATCAGACAAGAAGTCATGTTACCATGATTTGTTTACGTTGCTGCTGTTGTTTTAAACAGAAATCAAGTACTATCACATTGAGAACAGCAAAGACTGAAGACTTCTTTCCTAGATGTCTCCATTCTTGACTGGAGCTCCTTTGCAAAAAACAATAAACGCAAGTCTGTCTTGCTGCAGAGCAATTTTTTTCCTCAAAAGAAAAACTAGAATATAGTACAGAGAGAACAGGTCTGAAGTAGTATGCCTACCCAACAGTCATTCAAGAGCAGAGCCAGCTCATCTCCCTTCCGATTTTTGCATTAACGTATAACCATGGGTGCCAGATTGGATATGGGATGTTAAGGCTTGAATGCCACATGAGGTCTGGACTCCCTTCCTTTCTTCCATGTCTATCACCAAGAGTTATGAGAAGCAGCTGATCCATACCAGTTAAATTCTAGAAATAAGATTTATAGGAACACCTTACAAAGATGGACCAATAATTATCATCTCTTCTTACCACCCCTCCCTTTCACTTTCCATAGATCTGTCTTCCTAATCAGGTATTTATACCATGCTCCACTCTTCATTGTATTTGAGCTCATAAACCAGAACGAGTGAGAACAACCCAAACTGAATGACTGAATAAAAACTAAAATCTTCAGCCACAAGTAGACTTAGCACATTAAACCAACTTCACTGAGTTTAAAAGAAAAATCAAGATCCATTTAGCATTGTGTTTAATGAGAAAACTTCTGTTTAAAAACCACCATGGTGCATCTGGCCTTTCTCTCATTTCAGCCCTTCGCCATTTTTTCTCAACCTAAAGGTTAATTACAACACTTAAGTCCCCAAATGGATGATACAGTTTTCAAAGCATACTCCTCAACTTAGCATTAATGTTTTCAATGGCAACTAGAAATCATTTTAATGTATGAAGAGCTGTTACAGCATATTTATCTGTCTTAGCGCATAGACATCTGTCCCAAAGGTAAAGATGTAAAATATTTATTTTCTGTTAAATTAATGGGGGGCACAGCACAGAAAGACTAAAGAGGTCAAATGTGCCTCTATTTACGCGTTTCCTTTTGCTATGGAGTTTTGGTCTCACGTACGTGAGAGCCTTGTATCAGATCCACTAGATGGTGCAATCCATCTTCTCCATTAAATGCATTTGAAGTATACACATAAGTAAATTTTTAAAGAGGAAAAAGTCAAACTTAACACTAATCAAGGAAAGGTTTATTACTGGAAGAACAAGGCACCAAACAGAATGTCGGGGTTCAGGAAAGATCTAGACTTGAAACTCATGTATGCTAGCACCCAACATCTCCATTTTCAAGAGAACTATGATTTCACCCAATTTCAGAGTATAAATGAGGTTCAACAAGATTTACATCACATAAAAAAAAATTAATCAGAACAGCATGCTTTAAAAGATTTAAGTAACATCAACAGGGAAATAATCAACCCAATATGGGGTTAGTAGATTTACTGACCAATAAGCATGACATTCAGCAGCATGGTAGCATTCAAAAAAACCTAAAATTTGTCTTAAGTACTTCAGAGGTAAAAACAGGACCCACTAAGACCAGAATCCCACAGGTACATTCTGATATCTCCCTTGTTATTCATAACCTTTACTTAAGGCTGGTTAGCTTTTTCACTTCTGATTCTAATTCCCAGTCTTGGTACAGAATTGAGAAAAGATACAGAAATACAAAAAATTACTCCCAGGTAAGGAGGTGATCTCAATGACAGACTACAGCCTTGATTTGGATTGCAGCAAAATTTTATTTCAGTCCTTGCCAAGTTATCAAACGTTTGAGGTCTGTCAAATAATTGAAGAAGATTCAATTACTGTTTATTACTTTCTTGGTAAGCAACTACTTACCAGTAAGAATTGTGTGCACTGCTAAGACAAGTCCTGGACTAGAAAGCAAGGTATGGTGTTTCACTGGCCTCCCAGAAAATGGAACAGGTGCAGAGCTTTCTGCTTGGCAGGCGAACTAAAATTTAGTAGACCTTTGAAAAGTAATTTATTAGTCCTCTCCTAGCAGTTTTTGGTGGATCTTTACTCTCAGCAATTTCTACTTTTTCTCCTCAAACAAGGTATTCTTTTTACAGGGTAATGAAAACTGTTAATTGACGCGTTCTGCAACAGTTGGAAATACAGTTTCCTGCAGACTGACAAAAAAAAATTAAGTAATTCCCCAGTATCAGTGACATATTTTGCAAAGGATAACCCCTAAAATTCAAAGAAAAATGGAGTCTTTTTCTTCAAAGCAACATAAATTGCACCTTAATGCAGTACAAAATTGATACCAAACTCCATTTCTTCTCCACTTTATGAAAATAGCTCTACCAACTGTGATAAGGAAGTACCAAACAATACCAACTTTGCTAAAATTAGCATAATATTTCTTGACTGAACATTTTCCTCGTGGGCATTTTCCTTTTGGAAAAATGTTCATTTGGGAAAAAAAAAAGTCCTCATAGAAACATCTGTCATGATGAAATGTTGTCTAAAAGGTCACTGCTTTTTTGATGACATGTCAGCCCAGTGCAACAAAAATATTCTGGTTCTTCACTTCACTTAAGAATTTTAAACATTTTCAGAAATAACTACATCTTGCCTAATAATCTGTATAGTGTAAACAGAAAGCATGTAATAAAAAGATGGAAAGCCAGCCTAGAAACTTCCTCAGTTGTACGGAAGTCACTACTGACAGTACATTTAACAGTATCTTTTGCACAGAGATCATCCATAATGCTTTTGTCCGTTATTATTTTGTGTCATGCTTGCATACACCACTGACCTTATGGAGCGCAGGAGCCATTACTGGCACCAAAAATCCATTGTAAATGTAATTCACAAGCTGGTTACGTATCAAGGGATGTGCCACCTAAAAGGATGGGGGAAGAGAAAGACACAGAACAGTTCCAGTGAGATTTAAAAAAAGATGAGGCAGAGGCTACTATTATCCACTACCAAAACCCTTGCCCATTTAACAAGACATGTTCATTTGTCATTCTCACCAACATTTGCTATGATTGCGGTTCTTAAAGATTTTTCCTTCTTCAAAGAAATACACAAACTGTGTTTAATTACAGTAAGCCTGTCAAATTTAGAGAACAGGGCTTTTCAGTCTCCCTGTATGCTGACAAGGATGAATGGATGGACAGAAAAGCGTGTATACCCATGCACCAAAGATCTGAGATTCTAAATTTAGCTCCTCCAACCTCGTCAGGGTCCTTTGAAGGTGGATTTGCAATTGTTAACCTGTCCTTTTATACAAGAAGAAAAAGCAGAACAGCTGCTCAAGAACTGTTCAAGAGTAGGTAAACCAAAGCGCTCTCTAGCTATGGGGTAAGAACATACAGTTCACATGGCCTTCTCCCAACCACTGTAAAACAAACAGAGGTGAAAACAAAACCTACATTATTCATTCGATAGGTCGGTTAGGAGCTTTAAAAAATGAACTGTTAGTAGAAGCTAAAAATCTACTTTTATAATTAAGCATTCATTTTGTTTTCACAAAGAAAACATATTATCAGTTCAGGCATTTAAAAGAAATTTGATAAAAGTGAAAAAAAAAAAATTAGATCCAGAAACATTCTAAGTTAATGTATTCTGTTTGAAGTTCACATAGAGACTGGAATGTCACAGCCCACATATGGCCACAAATACATTCTCCCACTTGCAATTCTTCCCAGGCTTCCTTTAATTTGTAACCCTTACTCTGTAAAGGGGAAGAAGAAGGGTTTCCCTTCCTATGCTGTTATCCAGGGAAAAAGTAGTAAATGGCAAGAGGTCTTGGCTACGCTGTCCCTTTTTAATCTCTGGCCAAAGTTTTTGAGTCAACACAGACCAAGCCACACCACAAAAAACATTCCATGCACAAAGCAAAAATTCCTGCAGTAATTGAGCTTTCAATCCAGCTGAAGAAAGACTATAAAGACACAATCAAGCAGCAGACAGGAACTGCTCTTTCTGCATGTCAGGTGAAGATCCTTAACCATTCTGAGTTTATTTGAAAAGCAGCTTTAAAATAATATGTTCTTCTTTAATTTGTCTGCAGTAACCTTTATATCAATTTTTTTTTAAAAAAGGTGTCAAATATGACGTCCTGCAAATGTAGATCTGCAGAAAAATCCTGCTTAGACACCAAAATTAATATTATCTCCTTTTCATGTTTAAACATGCATGATAAAAATCTTGTATATTGTATTTAAAGAATGACAGCTATTATTATTTTCGTTTGTTCAATGCTTTAATAGTCAATCAGTTGCTTTACTGTATTTTGCACACGTCTCACTAAAACATATCTTTTATTTAACAGTAAATGTGACTAAATTATCAATCCTATTCAGCACATTTCTTCAAGTAACACATAAATCGACAGTTTCTGTAGAATTTACATCATGCTTAATAAAATACTGGACAAAGGTTCTATAGGCTTTTCTAGCCTTAAAAAACAATATAAAAAGACAAAGAATCTCATTTTCCATTTAGATCAGAGGAAAAACAAATAGTAAGGGATCAAAGCCAGAAAAAAAAAATAATCTAACAAAGAAATAATCATTAAGAACAGAGACTGGATTCAAAACAGGCCAATCTAAAATGAATTTATATTTCTAGGAGGATACCTAAACTCTGTTTGGAAAGCTTTCTCTATGCATTACTCACCAACAGGCAAAACAGACTATTTTCTTTTGTATGCCATTATGAGAGCTTAGACAAAGACAGAATATTTTTCAATGTTTAAATATAGAAAGACTAAATTTTCCAACATGTAAAGGCATTTTACTTTTAGTATCAACAGTGGTACTAAAATACAATAAACATTTATTTATTTTTTTAAAACAAAAAATCCTCTCAATTACATAATGAAATATCAAGCCACCACAAAATTCTACTGCTTTCATTTGAAACATTTGTCACTTAAAAAACATATTAATTCATCCTCCTAAACCAGGACAAACAGCACAAAGCATTCATCTTATATGTAGCTTATTTTAGAGTAACTTAAAAAGTCCATGCCATTAATAGAAGTAAATAATCTCTATAATTTACAAACTTCTGCAGAATATATAAAAAAATACTACTTCGAAAGGATAGTCCAACTCTGCTCCATTACCTGTATCACAGCATTGCAAAATTCAAGGGAATTCATGAATTGTACAAGGGCTGGTGACAAGAGCCAGTCATCTTCCAGCAGACAGTGCCACTCTTCTCCCTTGTCTTCCAGCTTTGTAGGCAAAGATGAATAGAGGCCACTTAGTCCAGTTGCTAACACCTGTATTTCAAAAACAGGAGAGAAATAAGTTGACTTTCCAACTGTCCATCTGCTTGAATGGCAATGCCACAAATCTTTTCTCTTACTAGTTTTAGTAACATAAAAGAGTGCTGAGATTAATTTAATTTCCCTTTGAAAGAGTCCTGTAACAGAAAGACATTAATATTTTAAAGAGCATTCCATATAGTAACTTCTTTCAAGAGCTGGTATTTAGGAGAAAGTGATGGGCAAAAGCAGGTTGCCTTTTTTTTTTAAATCCTAAATTATATTTTCTTTTAAATACTTGTAAAATCATTTTACATTTTCCTTCAGTCCCTTCCAGAAGCAGCCATCATTGCCATCTATCTACAGCTTGTCGTTCGTTGGTGATTTGAATGTTACTGCTTACACGTGCATATACGAAGTGATTCCACATGGAAATAAGAAATATTAGAAATGGAGGGGGAAAGTGCCCCCATCAATAAAAATGCAGTTCAGCCTCATATAGACCACAGATATATGTTGACTTTCATTCCTAGGCACTTGAGCTCAGCTGTTCTTAAAAAAAAATTAAAAATTCTAACTGTTCGTAATTTCTCATTTTCTTGTCTTATTTATTTGGAAGGGAAGAAATAAAAAAGCCTGAAATAAGTTACGGTATAGACATTGTTTCCAGTCATAGTAAGGCTTACAGACAATTTATACTGAAGCACAAGATTGTATTTTTAGTTACAATTTAAAAAGCGTATTTCCAAAAAGGTTTGTGGGTTGTTTTTTTTTAATTTTACTGAATATATCTAGAGTATTCATTGTTTCAGATCAAGTTTTTAATTATTAAAGTTATTTGAAGCTGGAAACTTTCTAAATATTATTTTCAACTCTTGTCCTTCTGACATGATTTTACACAACTTCAGCATAATTTTTAGGTGATCCTCATTTTAATGGAATCATTAAGAGTCAGCCTGATGGAAACCTTTTTAGTTTTCATTCAACAGACTCTTGTAAGAATTCTTCCTCTTTCTACAAAGGGCTGCTTGGCATCTACAGGGCTAGACAGTCAAAGCTCTGATGAAACACAACTCCTTTATCTATTAGGAAACAAACAGCAGACAATGTGCAGGTCAAAGACCAAGAGTTCAGGGAAGGGGATTCAGGTTTTGATCATATACAAGCGTAACAAATTAGAATTGCTAACTCATCCAGTCAGACAAAGGCTGTCTTTCTGGATGCTTTCCATTCCTAAATCACATAATTTTGAAGATGGGTTTATTCTGGCATACACAATTAAGCCAAACCTTAAGGGAAGAGGGAATACTGTGGAAAATTCACCGCTTTAGCACACTGTGCTACTTTTTTTATACACATGTATACGTAGATGTATAAAGAAAGATGCTGGAGAAACTAAGAAGCTAAAGCTGTTGAGCAAATCTTACACAGTCACATTCTTCTATAACCAGAAGGTTTTTCGCCTTTGTCTCACGGTGGAAGAGCTCAAAGCAAAAAGTTCGGAAAAACTTATGAGGCCTATAGAACTACTTATACATAAACCACACACTTACACTCCCAAACCCAAGCTTCAGACGATCCTAGGAAGGAAAAAACTCTGAAGACAACTTGAGTTTCTTTTGTTCTGCGGCCTGTTAATTAATGCACACTTAATTTTCCATTGCCTGCTTAAAATTTAATTGCTATTCATAAACGCATACTTACCCTCTCAGTAAACAATCTGATTATCAGAGCTGCATACTATCCACATTTCTTCTTCATGTGGAAGTTTAGTCCTTAAGCACAAGAAACTGACCTTGAACAAACATTCTACTCTCCACTAAAAGGAGCAGTGAACTCACTACCAGTCAACGTCTTGAAGTGAAGGATTCTTTAGTTTGTCTGATTTACTGAAGTAAGAAGTGACAGATGTAGCTGCTAAAATCTGTAAAGTTTAAAAAGCACTTATTTTTGCTATAAAGTACAACACAAATGGCTCTTTGTGATATTATGTTTCTAAAGCTCTGAGACAGAGAATAGCCACTGGAAGCAATTTCACCTCTTAGGTAAAAAACATTTGAAAATTTTCATAGAAGTATATGGTATAAAACAGGATTACCATTTGAAATTACTAACAGAACTCTTCACATTCTATAAGCAGACATATAAAGTAATGCATATATATAGACTATATTATGGAGTTTTAATCGGTAAAATGATAGACATCAGTGAAAAAAAAAAAATCTGAAAGGAAAAGAAATGAATGAGTCCTTATCCTGGGAGGGCAAGATTCGTTTTATTTTCTGTTTTCCCCAGAGCAGTTTTCTTTTAAACTTCTCACAATATTTGTCAAGTCAACCCTACATGCTCGTCTACTTTTACAAGCACCTCCAACAGTTTCTTTCTCACCATCGAGTCACGAGTCTCTCTGCAAACCAGTCTCCTTGATTTATTTACTTTCCCTTGACTCACAGAAGACACTGACTGAGTATATGATTTGTTATCTCAGACACATTATATGATTAAAATGTGTCATTAATACATAATCAATCGCTACCTGGCCAATTCCTTCCCTTTAATAGTTCCCTTTCCTCCCACATCCACAGTCCTTCTACCTCTGTGCAGCCTCAACTTTTCAAGGACATTGCAGAGCCATACTTCCTCCTGCTTTAATACTCAGTACCATGGACAACCTAGTTTTAAAAAGCTGCTAACAAAAGTTAGCTCAAAAAATAACATCAAGAAAGCCTTCAGGTTCACTTTGGCACAGATCTAGCACTGATTCGGGTATACAAAGCAGCAGAGATTTATGACCAGACCCCATCCCAGGGCACACCTATACTATGCAATAAGGCATGGCAAAGAAAACCCTATATGCTACCAACCAATTCCGCCCCAGAACCAGAGACATCACCAGCACAGTGCCACCCAAATGCCATTCGTATCAGCACAGGACTGCACCAGCTGTTTTGCAGAGTAGCTGAGGCCACATCGGCACTGATTTGAACGGTATGCAAGCAATGCCACTGACACCTACTGAATCCTGCACCAGAACAAAACCTGTTCCTTCAGCTCATCATACAAATTCAAAGATTTTGTGCTAGCGAGCTAATTCTATGTCACCGCAATAAAGTTTTATTATAGACTTAGGCCAGTCTCATTACTGTTCAGAAAGTCTCATTTTAGCACATTTTGACAAGAAGCCTTCCTAATTAGAATGATTGTCAATCACGGCTCCCTGCTGTTTGAAGGTTAATATAGCTGGCTTTTATCTTCAGTGTAGAAAGGCTGTTTTTTTTTTTTTTTTAATTAATTTGAAGATGTAATTATGGAAGTTATAGCATGGATCCAATAATAGTATCTGTCTCAGGGACAGTTTGAGAATCAAGTTCATATTCTTTAGCAGCATCTATTAGACAAGGTCAACTAAAGTCTCTCAGCACAAGAAATTTGATGCAATATTTACAACTGACAAAGGAAACTATTTACAAGTTTTGTTTTGCAACTTGTAGGCCTCCTCCAGTCTGCAAACCTGGCTTTGCCCTACGACTCAAAGGACACAGCAATCTCAGAGGAAACGGAAACCCATGGCTGAAACAGCTGTCATGCACTAATGCTTAAGGCAGGGATTCTAGTGTGCTCTAAAGCTCTCTGCTTTAGTAGCTATATGGGGTTCCCCTCCATTTTTTTCTGGCATTTATTAAACTAAAATGCAAGACAAGCATAAGATAAAAGAATCAGTCAAACAAACTGGCACACAAGAGCAACTCTTCTACAGAATGATATCTGGTTTTGAACCCATCCATTGCAGATCTCAAACTGATTTTTGTCATAAGGCCTGAAGAAGTAGGTGTTGTCACTTTCATTCTGCTTTAGAATGGCTGTATGGCAACTTTGTTTGGTAAATTAGACTACTTACTTGGTTAACAGCAAAGGTTTTCTACTCATGTAGTAAGAGTGATTTGCCAGATCTAACAATGCAACACTACTACCAAGTTTTGTAACAGACTACAACATAGCAAGAGGGTGGTTTGCCTGGGATGGCCATAGAAACGTCTAATTCTGTGACAAAGGGCAAGTCTCCCTTTTATCTTGTAAAAATATTAGGTTTCTGTAACACTCACACTATTGTCACACTTATTTTTTGAACTGTCGAACTGATGTTATAGTGTGGCAAGCATAGTCCGCCTAAGCTAGCACTGCCACCAGAAACAACAGCTTCAGAACAACTTGTTTCCATTTCTCATTCCCTTCACACCCAGAATCTCACAGGGGCGTCACGGTAAGACAGAACAGTTTTCCCTCCCACCAAGTTCTGCTATAACCTCCACCAGTTTCCCAATTCAATTCACTGCATGACTGCAAAAACACTTGCGCTGGCCCAAAAGTGCAAGGCGCTGGTATGGAAACAAGGAGCAAGACTGCGTTTGGGAGTAGGGCTGGCTTAAAGAGTATGACAATTTGTGAAATAGCTGTTAGCAGAAACAAACATGTTACAATACATCTTTATCTAAAATTATAGAAAAGGATGAGAAGAATACAGGGGAGACAGCTAGTTTAGCACTGAAGAACAACTTACTGGGCAAAAATAGGTGTTTTCTGCTATGTGGTTTGCAACAACGTTGTTTTCTGCAGACAGAGACATTATGAAAAGCAGCGCATCACGGGCCTGTTGGCCTACTGTTCCTTCTCGATGGATGAAGGGAATCAGCAGGGAAAATATGAGGAAATTGGCAGCTCCTTGGTCCTCGCTGGTGTGGAAAAACAGTTCTAAAATGGAGGGATCTTTGGCTATTATAGAGCAGAGCTGGTTCAAGAGGACAACCAACTCTGTTTCCACCGTTGGAGTGGCTGTTCCTGAGCAGGAACTCAGCAACATCATCAAAGGCTTCAAGATGGGCTTATGATGTAGCAAAGGCTGATGAGACTGGGTTACTAGCATTTCATACATTTTGAGTTGCTCGATTTTTGTCTCATCGGTGAACTCTCGACGTAGGCTCCAAAGAAAAAGCTTCTCCATGATGTTTTCTGAGACCACAAACTCCAGAATAGGCCCCATTGAGGCATCCTTTGCTTGCTCTTCAATTAATAAGAAAAGCATGTGCTCCACATAATTCTGAACAGTGCTGGCCTCATCAGGTGAAATTGCCCCGTACTTTGCCTGAGTGTTTTTCAAAGGATCATGCTTCTCTAAGATTTTCAGAACCTAAAGAGAAACAAATGCAGATCAGTTATTTGAATATATTTTTTAAAAATATGCACTTACCCCTATAAGGAAAAAAATAATCAAAATTCTTAACACAAAAATATCAAACTCTTTTTATGCTTTTAGTTTTTGTCTGTCAAGCTTTCAAAAATTTAAAAGTTTCACATTTGGCATGTACAATGCCAAATGTAATGCTTTCGTTAGCTTTTATAAGCACCTAAATTTGCCACTTTTCCTGTTGCTGAAAACTTGGGGTTCTCTGGAGTACGGATAAACTGGATTCCCTCAGCCTTCAGAAACTGAGTTTCAATGTTTGCCATAAGTTTCTTCGTCACAGAGGACTGAAATCAAAGGGCCTGCTCCTCAGCTAGAGTAACTGTACTCAGGAGTATCAATACCACGAGATGACTTGCAGTACTAAGAGTGGCAGGAACCCACAGAGCTGATCTTTTCTTGCCGCATCTTACATGATACCAAATGGCGGCTGATGCCCACATACTCTTTCAACATTCATTATAGATTTAGGATTGAGTAAAAATTGTCATCCCAGCACTTACACCTCTGGGTTAAATTCTGTTCTGTATGCGATCAATGAAGCTCCTTGTCTGTGAAACAACCACTGTCTTTACCTCTTTTGTGGATTATAATTGCTACAAGAATGCAAAGGAACAGCAGCTCACTTAACATGACAACATTGTTAGAGTTAAGTGAGAAAAGGTGGCTCTTGAACAGTGGCTCCTCTCACACTGGAAACATCTCAGAAACACCAACATTCGGCTGGCTTGCTCCTCAGGATAGTCAAAAAACAGCAAAAGCAGCAGTACAGAAATCAATTTTACATAAACTGTTAGTTATTCATATTACTACAGCAAATAAGACCTTATATTATGGTGCTCGGAGCAAAACATCTTCGCCTAAAAGCAATTATAATCCTGATGACATGCAAACAATGTTTAGAATATGCTGAAGTGCATAATCTACACCTATCCATAATAAACAAGACTGTATACAGCTTTGCACCATGTGTCTAATATACTTTACAAGAGCCAGGCAAGCCTTAACCAGCCCAGGAAAGGAAGCACAGAAGTTTGCAACAACGTCCAAGTCACAGTGAATCACTAGGAAAGGCAGTTATAAGATCTAGGCCTTCCAAAAGATATCACCATGTCCTACCACTTCGCTTTTAGATTCAAATCTAGAGTTCAAAGTGTGAACAGTAACAGATAACCATACCTTGGAAAGATCAATTACCTCTGTGTTTTAAAATGTTTTAATGTCATCTACCACATTCTGCATGAAAGATGTTTGTTCCTGAGCAATTCAGGATTTTTCCAGAAGTAAAAACGAAGCAAATTCCTATTAATGCAGCCTACTTCAAATCAATAAAACTAATTAACATTACCTGTGCCCAGTGTGTTCTAAACACTATCATGCATGTTTCTGGGTCAACACCCTGCAGGCTTGGAGCCTGCCGATTTTTGCTGATACTGGTTCCAGAAGACATTATAAATTTTCCAAAGGTCAAGCCAACTAGGCCATGCTGGATTTCTTCTGAAAATCCTGTAGTTAGCTACAGCTGTTCAAGCATCGTGATGAGACCGATAGTGTGTTTTGAGCTTTGGTATCCACAGAAATCTGTTTAAAGAAAAAACAAACAAAACCAAAACACACATATACCTATGCACATCAGATTATAGTGTATAACAGAAAACCCCCATACTCAGAGAACACTAAAACCTTCTTTCTTTTAATTCAGTTTGAGGATGGAATTTTTTTAAAGCATGTTATATGAAACCACCTTCTCAAACTTCTCCTCATGGCAATACTTTCTAATGCTTAAACTTTTGAGATCAGTGACTGAATTAAGGTGCTACAGAAATAAATAAGCATAACAGAAGCTCACACAGTAAACATTTTATGCATGTGTCACTACAGTTTTAGTTCTTATTATGATATTTTTGCCAGCTGACCATGTCTCTTTTCAGAGTTGCTTAGTAACTAGTGTTGCATAGGCTATACAGGTTAAAAAAAAATACAGGTATTTATATATTTTTAAACAATATTTTAATGAATAGATATAATTACAAATACTTAAAAGTCTTCTGTCAGAAAGCATATCATAAACACTTGAAAACATCTGTAGAACACCATATGCAAGTAGAAGTATCCCTCTGTATCAATACAAAAGTAACCAAAACCAAACAACATAAAAGATAAAACCTTCGTGTATCCAAAGTCAAATAAATTGAGATGTCATATTAAAGGACTATGAGAATAAGACCAAACATTGAAACATTCTTTTCATCCATTATTTAATATCCTAGATATCTGAGTATCAAAGTAGTTGCACACCTGCGGGGGAAAGTTAAAATGAAATAAAGGCAGATACCTTACAGATATCTGAGAGGCTTAAGAGAACATATTATTCCCTCAAGCACCAATATCTGAGTCACACCATCCCCCCCCCCCTTTTTTTTTCCCCTCCATAAGCTTTTGCAAACCAACCAGGCTTTTCATTTAATTCAATTTTGGACCATACCAAAAAAAAAAAAAAAAAAGTCCCACCACACCAAAAAAAACCCCAAAAAACCCCCACCGCCAAAAGAAACCCCAAACCCCAAAACCCACCCAAGCCTCCACAACACCAACATACAAAGAGTTTAGGAAGACAACAAATGCACTACAAGTTCCAACAGCTCATGTAAATCATAGTAGATTTTTATTTTCATTGGAGACTGCATTTTGACGTGCTCTCCTTTTCTCCAGTCTTCATTAGGATTCCAGGGCCCCTGGACATTCATTGGCTTAGTGAAATACATGAGGATATTTCTGTACCACGGCCCATATAGCAACTCTGCCTGTACAGTAGGTATTTCTCTGCATGCATCTTAAAAATCTTTTTTCTGTAGCGGACATCTCTGCGTGTGTGCTCTGCTTACGTTCTTGAAACTGTTAGCACAGCAAAGCATACAGCCTGTCTCAAAAGCAGCACCAATTTTTGCCATTTTCAAAACCTCCAAAAACATACAGGGTACAACTCTTAATTAAGATTTCTGAAGCAAGCAAAAAGCAAAAGGTGGTTATGCATTCCCCTGTATCTATGTATGTATAATTCATGTGTTTAAAATTCAACTGCATGATCAGTGTCTCCCCCCTCCCCAAAGCAACCCTTGCTGCTTACAGCACATAAGATGCATTTCCTATGGATTTTCTAAACGCTCTCACGCACTACAATTAATGCAATATAGTTCATCCTTTTTGCAGATAAAACAGCCCATGTGCAGAGAAGCCAGCATAAATCCTGGATGGTTTGTCTGTTTGGGTAACACTACTTCCAGAACAAAGATGGCACTCCATCAAGCTGCTCTCCAGATAATAAACCACCTGGAACCAGATACACTAGACACCATTGTGCAAACCAGTGAGAATTAGCTCATGAGAGCCTGCCAACACTGGGAACAGAAGTAATCCCTTATAAAATATTATCAAAGTCTCTCTACGCCTTGCCCCCCTACTCCACTCAAACTTCTCACCTGCCTACCTCTTCCATGCTCACACTGGTGTTACACTTTCAAGCACTCTCCTTCCCAACAATTTGCTTCATATGTTCATTTACTTGAAAGCACCTACCAGTATACTGCTACTTTGTAAACAGTCCTGTAAAAATGAATAGTACTGTTTCTACATCACTGATGTTCCTGCACAGGGAAAAAAAATATTAAAAATAATAATAATAATTAGAGATCTAAGTAGCAAGTAGATTTGAGAACCCAATTCAGAGGCCTAGGATCTGTTGGGATTTTTTTAATTGTTACTGACATAAGCAAGTAGGTACCATAAGTTAAGTAGGTAGCAGTTCAATTCACTGCTTCTGGTGACTTTTGCTTGCATCTCTGAGCGCTCAACATTTCTACCAAAAAACACTCAGAAAGCAAGATGCACGCTTAGAGATCAATCAGAAAAAGCCTGCTGTAAGTAGTTTGCCTAATACTATACCTAATAATCCAAACCTGTCCACTTCCTGCCAGTTCCCTCTTTGTCAGCCCTCCCCTTCAAATGGAAATCTTCCCATTTCTGTAAAAGTTCAGCAGCCTCCTCCAGGCAAAAGTGTCCTTCACTGCACAGCCCCGATTCACCCTTTGAGCAGATCTGTCCTGCGCATGAAGTGAAGCACGCAGCTTTGGAAAAACTAATGTGATTGTGTAATTAAAGATGGTATCATAAGGTGCAGCAAGAGAACTTAATTAACAAAGCAGAGGCAAGCTCAATTCTGGAATTTACAAGTTGCTTGACTTCACAAGTTAGAGGTTGTTTCAATGTAGACCTTACATGTTATTTACCAATTTAAATAAAAGAAACTGATGTTACACATCTAGATATCACAGGACAAATTCTGTCACCAGTATGATACCAAGAGTAGAATTGGAGACTTCAGATCAGCCTCCACTATTTAAGCTAGTAAACAACAACAAGGGAGATTATGGCTTTCTTCAAGAATGCTGATGAAAATCAAGTACCAGCCATGTAAGACTCTTGAGATGCATGAAGAGCTCTAGGATGTCCCACACACAAGGTACTATTTAACCTGTTACCTTCTCTTCTCCTCTAATCTGTTCTAATTCTCTTTTCCCTAGCCTTCACAGTTTTCTTTTTTCCTCATGTATCTTTCCTATCCCAGCCTCAGACTCTATTCCACAAACTTCAAGACAGTACTCACTCCCTCCCCATCAGACCCTCCTTTAAATACTTCTATCTTGTAGCTCTCTAAACATACTTTTTGGGGGTAGAGGTTCCTTACTGGTGTTTCGGTCATTACACACTCCTGAAATACTGCCTTACTTCTCTGCAGCTATGAGAAGACCTGAAGTGAACAGTAATGGTACATCTCTCACCACACATTCAAAACACAGCAAGATGCCAAGAGATCCAGTGACAGAGACTGTTATGTTTACGTGTCCAGTAGGAAAGCTCCTTCCACAAAAGTGCTACTTAGTTATTGACATTTATGTAAGAACCACCGCTATGTTACTGAACACTCAAGTCCTGCCTGTTAACAGCTTACTACCTAAGCAGATGACTGCTACAGTCTGCACTTGTAATATGCACATCTTTTCCTACACAAGGATATCCTAAGTCTAGCCACCATATATAAAGAACAGATATAGCCCATGTGAAAGAAGTCTTGAAGACAAGCAGGTGTGTCCCCTCAACTGCTGCACAAAGTCCCTTAAGGTCCTATTTCATAGAATGGTTAGAGCTGGAAGGGACCTTAGTATTTAAGAGCTTCTTGCTATTTCCAAGTCCCGATTTGGGCACACTCAAATTACAACACCGGGAGCTCTTGGATACACACGTCATTAGCAGCTGCCGGCATTTTGATTCAAATCATATCTTTTTCAGAGTTAGATGACACAAGAACAGAACAGCAAGGGCTTTCAGTGTTGCTAACTCTAGAAATGTCTATGCTACCGACCACAGAAAACTTCTAGGAAGGTTCCCTTGAGCTGATGTTGCATGCATCCTGTCTGATCCATTTACTCGATTTGTTATTAGAGGCACAAACACTACCCCATTGCTTGATAAAGATCTTTGGGAGTATGTGACTGACAAACTGTAAAATAGCAAATTCATCTCCAGCATTTATGTTCTCTAACTAAAACCTGCACGTAACAGTATACTGCACATACATAAAATCACGAAATTCAAGCCACTTACATCTTTAATAACAAAGAATCACGAAAAAAATCATTCATCCCTTGGAGATAAACAGTAACATCTCAGTAAAATTCAGTCTAACAGTTCATTCTCAATGTCCACTCCTGCTGCACAAAGTCATCATAAACAGGCTATACAAAGCATCAAATGAAGAACAAAAATACCAAATTTAAGTCATTAGCTGAAAACAACTTGCCTGCAGCAAAAATTATGTTGACGAGGGATAAGTTCACTTGCATCTAGCCCAGCTATCAGATCAGAAACCTAGGAGTAGTGGGAAAACACAGACATTATTCTCACAGCAGCAAATACTATGGCTTTTTAATCATCTCTAATTTAAAAATAACAAGACAGCAGCAAGAAGACTGCAATGTGCAACAATATTTCTAAGAACAAATCAATTCCAGTTTGGAAAGCATCTTGGGATACTGGGATTTCCTTAGTAATACAAAACACTAATAGATTGTGTAGGCTTCAAATAACTTCAAACTCTGTAATAGTGTTTCAAAAGCGTACAAAGCTTTTGACAACTTAAGTGGTCACAGAGTACATCCTAAAAACAGTGCACCTATTTAAAAAAAGGAAAGTAATTGAATTGAAGAGATACGCTCTTTTAAGATACATATCATTCTAAAGTTAGCATGCTCTAGTTATAGCAGTAGAAGAAAGAATATATTCATTATATTTCTGGTAAGCAGATTTTGTTACTAGACTAGTAGATTAGTAGATTTCCTTGATTATTTTGCAAGACGAAGTGCACCACAGTAACTGCAACATTGCATTATTCCCTGTGAAGTAAAACTAACTCCAATTAAAAAGGACAAATAACCTGACCATACTGAGTCCAAAGGTGAGAAAATAAATTAATTTATAAAACGTTGATTCATGGAGGAAGAGGTAGAAGTGAACTTGGGGGCCACTAACAACAAAAGTAATTGTTTATTTTAATCAGCTCATTGTAAAAATTTTACAATAATTTAGCCTTTCCTCTCTGCTAAATCCTAATCAAGGTATTACTCCATTATTTTATAGCCCTGACAAGTGCAAATACACCTCTCCTGCAGTCCATTCAAAATTCTACTTCCAAAAAACACCACTCAGTTTAATTCTTTGACCCTGCCATCCCAGAACAAAACCTTTTTAGCAGGTAAACCTTTCTGCAATTCAATCGTATCTTATCTATCAGTCATTTAACCCTATTACAAGGCCAGGTACACTTACATATGACTTCTAGAGCTATTTCAGTTGCCTATACTGATAACACTTTTGTCTCTAATCACTTCTCTCCTACACAAGGTACCTGCCCCTACTGCTAAGGGTTTATATGTTTAAAAAAACCCATGTGGAACAAGAAGCCGCAGCATACACATCACACACATGAGAAACTGAGGTTCAAATAGACAAGTCACCATCTCCCCAAAGAACTTCCTATATTCTCTGTGTAACTGGACAACAGCTTTTGAAATCAAGCAACTAATTTGCACCTACATAAACTTTGTTAGTTTCACATGAAATACCTTTCAACATTGGACTTTTTTCCCCCCAGATCTGGTCAAATGTTGCATATACAAACATGCTAACAAGCACCTGTCTCTTCTGAAGCAGCAGCAGAGAAAGTTACACAGTCACACACACAGGTCTGTAACCATGTCGGTGCAGTCTCTGGTAAGTGAACAAGGGAGGAAGACAGCAGAAAACTTTACCACAGTTCAACCTATTTGCAGTTTAAAAAAAAAAAAAAAAAAAAAAAGGCAGTAGTCCACGACTGCATTGAGTAGCTTTAGATTAATGATGAGATCGAGACCCAGCCATTGGACTCGTGGAGGATATCTGCTTTCAGTTTTCCTTCAGAACTCTGTAAATCATCAACCCTTTTTCCACAGCTGATTACAGGGCTGAACTCCCCAATCAACAGAAGTACTTATTTTAGTGCAAAGTACACTGGAAGAACAGCTTAGCAGAGAATCCCTTGTGAAGTCCGCTCCCACTACAGTCTCTCTCTTCAAAAGTTTCACTTTTGAATTTAAAAAAGTAGCACAGAATTTTGCAGGACTGGGGCTTCCCAGGCAATGCACAACATACAGGCAAAAGATACACTGCCTAATACAGTAAGGTATATGCAAAATATACTGCAAGGCTCTGCAATTTAATTATCAACGTTGTCTTCTGTTGAAATGTGAAGATGATGTGCTCGCCAACAGTTCTCAAACACCACTGTACCTCTGTTATCAGATACTGTACACTTTTGCTCTACCAGCCAGAGCTTTCGACTCTGTCAGTCCAGGTACACGAGAGACAACAGAGAGATGGGTAAGAAGCCTCGATGGCAGCGAAAGAAACAGCATATATCAAAACATTTTCATGGATCAGTGTGGCATAAAGGGGCTTGAAATTAGACAACTTCAAAGAAGCAGAGGGAAATTATATGGTCTTATACATAGCTATGCAATCACGTCTCTGCAGTCTCTGATAAGTGGATGAGGGAGGGTAGGAGAGAAATGAGTGGCAAATTTTAGCATGCCTCAACTTAGTTCCAGCTTAAAAGGGACCTTGTTCAGGGTTTGTTTATGTTTGATTTAAAAGAAAGCCTTCTGCATAAATTTATCAGCTTTTCTTTAGGGACTATGATCAGGGAGAGGGTTTAAATTTTATTAACAAGAGTGTTTCAAAGGAAGACATCAGTCCTTTCAAAGGAAAGGATTCACCCTGCTTGTGAGATAAGTTTTGCTACAAAAGCAAAGCCTATGAAGAACAGTCATATCCCCACCCTTAATGATCCTATACATTCACCACCAGAATGCAGAAGGATTACAGCTTGCTCACTGGAGAGCAGTAGGTCTGTGGCAGGCAACTAAGAAAATGTCAGTGGTTAAAAGCCACTGCATCAGAGGACCCTCTTTTTGGTTAAGTACTACTCACCTTCAGAAGTTCTACTAGCAAGAAAGCTGCAGCAGATTACTAGAGGAACAATTTAAACAACATGAATAATCATCCTCCTCCATTATTTATTCTTTCATGTTTCAATGCTGCAGTTCACCAATTGTCCATCCTTTGTCTGCCTCAAGCAAACATTTCACATTTATTCAGCTTTCTTCAACCTATCTTTTCTACCCAGTATCTGCAAAGACACTATGCCTTCCATGTGTGGTTGGGAGAAGATATGTTTTACGCTGATAAAGCTATCTGCTTAAAAGCCTAACAGAGAACAAGTCACCACAAATTGTAAAGCAATGTAGTTAATCAAAGTATCAATCTGTTCTCATCAAGCATGATTTAATCCAACCTGCTAACATGAAAGTAAGAACGTCTTGAGAGTTGTCCCCACAGAGACTGCCTAACAAGATCTATCTCAAGAGAGAAACTACACACGTTTTATAATAAGACAAAAATCTTACTGTCCTATCTACAGTGAGCCTGCTGCAGTTAAAAAACACAACTCATTTTTTCTCAAATCTCTAGGGGGCTACACTACTCACGTGTTTATTGTAGATTTACAGTAGCTCAGACAACTAATTGGGGTATCAATAACCTCTTCATGCGATCTACATAATCCTGGTATTACACATTAGGGGATTCAGGTTACAGACATATAAATAATATAATTAATAAAGTAATAAATACATGGTAACGTATTAATAAAGTAATAAATACATGGCTCTCCGGACATGAATGGACAATTCCTCCACAGCTAAGTACAGCAAAAGCGACAGGGAAGAGGCCCACCTGACAGCCCCAGTTCAGCGGTGCTGCAGTGGCATAAATGTGCACGCTTCAAGGGCAAGCAATGGGATCAACTCACACCAGCAGCCTATGCACTGGGACACAGGCTAAGCCAAATCCCAAGCCTTCAAAGACTTCTGCTGCATGGGTCAGCCAAAATGAAAGAACAGAGAGGCCAGTTAGGCAGTATGGTCCAAAATGCATTGATGGGTTAGGCTAAAATTATACACAGTGGGTCTAGGAAAGTATACGGCTAACCAGCAAAGACAATTCAGCAAGGGTCATATTACCAAAGCAAGAGAAATGGCAGTGATTGCTCAAGAAAACAGTGATTTAACAGAGGAGAACACCTGACAGAGACCTTGACCTTCTCAAGGAGGGCTCTATTTACCTGATAATGCCATAGGGTATATTCATCTACCACATGGATTTACACATAGGCAATTTCACTGGAACTCAAGAGCGTACAATCACCGAAGTTACTCTTGCAAAGTCCCAGGAGGAATAAACTACACGTTCATATCCCTAGGTCATAAATCTGAAGCTAGGGAGGGAAGAAATAAGGTTGCAACTCTAGTGGTATGACTTGTTCCTTTTAAAAGGAGATAAGGAATATAGTAAACCTATTTCTCTGTTGTATTTGATCTCCTCATATTTGGCCTACTACAGAAAGGTAACAACTTGGTAACAATTAGTAGTTCAAAACACAGTTTATGTTGGTTAAAAACTTAAGAATAAAATAGCAGGTAGGGTTCTTAAAATCCAAGATAGATATCTCTATTCTTAGTAGCACTCAGGTACAGCATGACTGAGGTATCTTGTCTGCTACTAGCAGACAACTGCTGCAAAAGGGATATTAAAATCTTAAATTAAACTGAAAAAAACTTTAACTCTGCTGGTTCATTCCCAAATCACCACCAAAATTGCTGACCCACGAACAGCATGTTTCCATAGAAAACCACATAATTTAAATGTGTGAGGCCCACAAACCAAAGTGTTTGGTGTTGTACTGTGTGAAACAGGCATTACAAGCAAAACAAACCTCAGTTTAAAACTGTACTGTGAATATGCTTTCATACTAAGTTTCAAAGAGAAAGAGAACAACCCCAAAGGGTATAGCACACGTCACTGAATGAAAGCTACCTTCCATTCCTTGATTTATGGAGAAATTGCAGATACCAGCTGCTGTGTCTACACTAGTAATTTTGTTTTGTCATAATTGAAGTGAATTATTGGGAAAAAAATAGTTGTTGCCAATCTCCTTGTCTCTACTGAGAATTTGCACAGGGTTTGTTTCAAAATTTATCACTATTCAGGAGTGGGAGGGAGCAACACATCATAAAGCAGACATTTAACAAAACCTACTTTATGTTCTGGTTATGCTAGCGGAAGAAAGAAATCCAGATGAGCCACGCAATCTGCAACATCAATTTTGCTTTCCAACATAATTCTGACAGTTGCGTAACATACAAATTTGGCCCCAACATGCTCATAATTTAGGAAAATCACATGCCTCTTGAAGTGATGCTGAAGTGAATGGAACCTCTTTTCTTTTTAAAAAGTTTTTTTTTGAGAAAGGCAAAACAGTATCTATAGCTAGAAGTACAAAATAAATTCATAGAAAATTATTAAGTTGCCTATCTACAAAACCTTCCTGACAGGAAGATGAATGAGACCAGCAAAGCAGTAGAAGACTCTGTACTCTGAAGATTTAAAACTGTTTTCAGAACGCTAGCATGCAGAATAGGAAATACTACCTTCCCACGAGAAAGATGGTCTAGAAACAAAGTTATCAATATACCTGTAATTATCATATGTAGATTACAGAAAACTAAATTAAGCTATATATTTTATGGCTACAGTAATAATATGTAAGATAATTTTTCAAGTGATTTGTATAACATGTCAAACTACTCATTATAATAAGCATAAGAAGCCCAAGAATAATGTTCTCAAGTCTACAAAGTGACATTACAGATGTGTGTGCTTTCAGCACTAATCCACAATAAAATGCAAATACACATATATTCTAAACATTCCACGTTTCATGATAAAGAAGCCATAAACATATTTTTTTATTTCCAAACTCTCAGATGATTCTGCAGGTTCTAAACATAGTTCAAGCACAAGAATCAGTAGTAAAGCATCATTAATATTATCCTGATTACTTGATCAATAAATCAACAAACCAACCAACAAGCTTCCCCAGAGGATTGTCACCATGTTTTTACTAAAAAAAGAACTTCCACTTTGCAGATGGAATTCCTCTCTCTTTGTCCACATGCACGTTACTTCTCTTTATCTGTCTCTTTCAAATTAAAAGCTCCGGAAAAGGATAGAATATGCCATAAAAATCAAAACTGTTAGGTATAGAATGGGTATTGTGTAGTTGTTAACATACTACGCATTCATTCACAATACAAAGTTGTTTGTGGGTTTTTTTCCTGGAAATATGGTTTATAAACATATACAAATTTAGGTAGCTATCTGTCACAATAAATCCCTCTCCTACTTCTCAATATGTTCATTATAATACATGGACTATAGAGTAATTGATTAGATGACTTGAATCTGTCATTTACCTCTCTGTACATGATTAACTGAAACTACTCATTTTAGAGAGAATTACCACCTCAAGATACTTACCCACCAAGTCAACATTATTTCCTACACTCTGAAGTGATAACCTGTTAGTGACACGATGAACTAACGAACGAAGGGAATGAGTAAAAGCATATTGTTACACAGCTCCAGGACAACTGTTTCATTGCACTGTAGGATGGCAGAAGCCCATCACAAACTTACTTCTCAAACCTAGCAAACTTAATGAGATACTAAAACCTGAAAGGTCATTTTCATATCTCACCCTATGTACTATGTACTGCTTGTCATTAGGTAGGGGGTTGTGATAAAATGTTATATTTAGCGGATTGACACTTTTGAATGTAAATGTACTTCAGTGGTCTTTTTTCCTTCTTTTAAAAAAATAAAATGAACAGAAAGAACAGTTCACTGTGTGAACCAACATTGTTTGCATCAGACATTTGCAATTTAGCTTGGAGAAAGCTCCAGAAGCTAGTGAACTCCCTCTGTCCCAAAATTACGTTCCAGGCTTGGCAAAGAGAAAAGCACTTGCAAAATCCTTTTTAATTTCCTTTTTATGACTATCGATCGTCAAATTTGCAGAAAACCACTGAATAAACATTACTGTTTAAGATGAGACCCACAAATCACTATAGCACACGGGTCACTGAAGAACAAGGATAAGGAAGAAAAAGGAAAGAAAAGGAGAAAAAAGCAAAACAAGCACCCCTTACAAAATCCTATGCTGTCCCTCCCGCTCCCCATTCCCATAACACACAAAATCCCACGTATCTGATCTGATAGAAAACTGCACGTAAACGCTGGTCTCCCTCTTTCTTTCGATTCCAACTCAGGGCAGACAAGCAGAAGTTGAAGATTTATTTTATGTTAATTCCTATTGCAAAGTCAAGAACCTCAATAAAATAACACTTGCCCCATCTGTGAGCATAGATTCAGGAAAAAAACAACCTCTCCTCCCGCAGTGACACCCTTATTTAAAAATATTAGTACATATTTGCAAGTTGAGTGGACATTGACAGATTATGGCTTTCTATATATATGTTGAATTATTTGCTTTTAATACACATGGTAGTAAACAGCAAAATCCAAAGTGGATTGTTGGCATTTTTATTATGTTTAGTGCATAAAAGCCAAATCAAAGAAAAATCCCCATGTTATTGAATTTATAGTTCCATTTTTATTAAGTTTCATTCCCTTTTATACAGGTGGTAGATGTTTTTCCCTCTAAGCTTCTCCAGCTTTCCTAGGAATAAAATTATTTGTGTCATGTAAACAGTGCTAAGTTGTCCATTATGCAGAGTAGAAATTAATTCTTCATCTCTGATCTCATAACATGAGTCTACTCTACTATGAAAATATGCCACACTTTTACACTGACTAGTCTTCTGCAACTGGAAACTGAATGACGTTAGAGCATCTTCCATTCTTGCGACTGTCTTTGCCTGGATAATAAGGCACATGAATGCACTGGCAAAAGAGAAACTTATATAGTCTATACAACACTTGTCTTAGACATGTTGCCAGCATGCAAAAAAAGAAACTGCTAAATAATCAAGGGAACAATTTCAAAAAAAGAAAAAATCTAGGTAATCTGACACTTCTGTAACAATTCTGTGTAATTTTTTTTTTCAGTCTTGCCTTTGAACCTTTGGGAAAACAGGAATAGAAATACAGGTGTCTTTCTAGCCCAGGGAGGAATGAAGATATACTAGCAACTTTCACACCCTGGAGGGTAAAAGAAGGTAAATAATAGCCCTTTCCGAATTGCAAATGAAGACTCTACATCTTATAAAGGGAGTGCTCTGGAAAACACGGAACCTCACAAATTTTGCGGGAAAACAATATCTGCTAAAAGGTGAGGTAAATATCAGAAGCTAGTAAAAATAAAATTTAATTACTATTTTAATTATTATTTAAACTTTTTAACACTTGGAATGATCAATACTGAAAGCCTAGTAAACAAGACAGTTGGCTATCAGCCCTAGCAGGAATGCTTCTCGGTACAGATAACTGAAAGTCAAACCACAGCCTCTCCCATCTAATTTTGTAACACTTAAGGAGACCTCTACAGACATGGGCAAGCACAGGTTCCACCCATCAACAAGTTGTTATTCTTGCTTGAACACCTCCAAAAGTGGGGAGTGTCTGTGTATGTCTCTGGGAGCCCTGCTACTTCTCACCTCTACTACCGCCCTTCCATCAGGCTGTCGGAGCTGCAGAAGCTACAGTACACCAATACGCTTCTTTTTTTTTTTCTTTTCTTTTTCTTTTTTTTTTTTTTTTTTTTTTTTTTAAAGTAGTTGGGGTGTACTCTTAACTCCCATGCCTGAAATCCAGCACCTCTCCTCTCCTATTTCCCCTCACCCCAAATTTTTCAATTCACCTTTATGATCTTTTTAAAAATTGGCAATGGGTGTGCTATCCAAAACTGCAAACTGAGCCTTATGCTAAGTCACATACAACATACCAATCCTCACAGAGCTCCGAAGGAGAAGCACAAGCTGAAGGCAGGAACGGTTTGAAGAGGAATGAGAAGGTCTGTCTGTATGTGGGGCCTTGAACGTTAGTTGGTTGTAACCACAGCTTGGAAGTAACACCTCCAACTTTATATTTATAGGACATGGTTCTGGACACTAAATTACAAATTTATGATTTTTTTTCCAGCCTCTCATGTAGAAGGGAAAAAAGGTTATGAGAATTAGAAAGCACATGTCAAATCAATTTTTTTGTTTTGATATATCAGTTATGAAAGTACTTTAGTCCGTGCAAAACTATTACATAGTTTACCAGTTATCTCTCTGCTGAAACAAAACTTACAGTATTTCTACTGTTACCACATATTTTGCCATCTCTGTACTTTATGTTTTTCCACATTTTACTCTGTTTTATCTTCAAGTCCACCTCTCTGCACAGACACCATTTTACTTGCATCATAATTCTGGCACTCCAATAATAAGGCACTTCAATACTGTTTCGGAATATGCCATCTCTCCTCTAGTCAGTAAGCACTCAGATATCCCTGCTGTTCTCAAGCAGACTTGTACTCAGAAGGACATTAACCTCCAGCGCTAAGAGTCATGGAATGGTCCAGGAAGCCCTTCACTGACTTTATGGGAGGATTTGCATACAGTCAAGAATCTGCACTGAAAAACTAACCGCAAATAAATGGTGTTATTAGTAAGTTACCACTAAACAAAACATATATGACTAATGACCAATTATTGATTGATGGTAGAAAACTTCTCTTTAGGAGTGCCAGTACCAAAAGCACATCTACCTGCAATTATGTATACCCCAACAATCAACCTAATTGGAAAGAACGAGTCCCCGGAGTCCTCAACACAGATGGGGTTGTGGCAATGCCTCTCCATCCTCTAATTCAGCAGGACTGGGAGCCAAGATCTGCAGTTTTCTCTAACAACAGAAAAACTGAGTTTTCCCTGAGACAGTGTATCTATCTACCAACTCAACCATCAATAAGATCAATGCAAAAAATAAAACACAGTACTGTGATGGATGGCTACTAAAATAGTAAACCTACCACCAGAAGCAGTCAATGGGCTCCATGGACCCACGAGGGCTGTAGCTACTGCTATTAAAATACAGTGCTACAGCAGCTGTCCCATCTCACATCCCTCAGAGCACTACAAAGAGCTTTAAGTATCAATTTAACACAGGATGGTAAGAAAAGAGATTCACCTTGCACCTCTATCAATCATTTAAAGAACAGATTCTCTCATGATAGACCGTTTCAGAGATATCTGAAGTATTATTTTAACGTTGCTTTAGAAAGAGGTACAATCATTAAAGAACTCAACTTGAGAAGATTAGTGTAAATTTTTCAAAATAAAGACCACATGGAAGCAAACCTGAACTCAATCGGCTTACAAGCGGAGTTGATTGAGTTTTGTTGCCTCAGACACCAGAACCAACCAAGTTCACTCACAATCACTGAACCTGACAAACATTTATTGGGAAACCTTGAAACTTTTGTAGTTTCTAGATGGATGAACAAGTTTCTTTGGACTTAGGTAAGATTGTACGAGCAATTTGATGGGAAAAAGTATTAACTGGACGTGCCAGAAGAATTCCCTCAAACCTGTTAAATTCCCTCCTACTTGCTCTGAATAGCATGCCAGGGACACAATCATCATCACGAGCCACTATGGTAACTGCCTACATACAAGAGTTCAAGCCAGGAGACTTAATGTTCTCCTCCATTTCTCTTCCCTTTTATGTGAGCCTAAGGCAAGTCACTCAGATCAGTTTCTCTTGTAAGATAGCAGCAACAGACTTTTGGAGAGCTCTGATTATTATTAAAGCAGCAAGTCATCATTATTCAGTTGACAGTCTGACTGCTTTAACTGCCCAGAAAGCTCTGAGTCCCTACACAGACTACTCAGACAACACGCTTCGACTTAAGGCCCTCATCAGAAACTCCTACTTGGCAAAATGTTTCTAAGCCCAGGGCCTACAAGTAATGAATTCTCATCTTACCTTCACTTCTATAATTTTGGCATTGCACAGAAAAGATAAGACACAATCAAGGTCCTCTAAATGAAGAAAAAAAAATACATTAAGTGTTTCAGAACACCAATGGGAGGACTTCATGCAATGTATGGCTATTATTAGAGTGCTATTTTGCTTAGCAGATCAGAGGATATAATCAGCAGATGATGCAGCCATGATCTGCGAAGCACAGCCTTATTAAAGACTAATGAGATAAACGAGTTAAAATTTACAATTTGCTCCACTGATAAGGTTCATTGGCACACTTATCTCCAATACCACGGTTTGAATATTAAACCCACTTATTAATGTCTAGTAAAACTAATTGTAATGCTGAGCGGCATTAAAGTACAATAACCAAGCAGCTTGTTAGAATCACATCCTTTAGCATTACTGTAGCTCTGAAGTTAAGTGTTCTGCACCTGGAAATAAACACCTGTCGAATTCAGGCTGTGAGAAAGCACCAGCCTTCTGCACCTTTTTCCTGACCCTTCTGAAATCCCAAAGCCTTGTTCTAACAATGCAACAGACAGGTAAACATTGCTTGTTACTATGATTTCAACTGCATCTCTCTGTCATATTGCAGTAACAGTAAGGATTAAGTGACAAGTATTTTTGTATCTACAATATATTACATTACACTTGGCATCTACTCTCTAATCCCTAACAGAAAAAACACTGAAGTACTGACAAAATCAACAACAAAAGCCTGGAGACCATATTCATTTGTTTTTACTTGCCTTTTTCACCATCTTCTGTCAAAACTACACATATTACTATAAAACACACACCATTTACTGAAAAGGATACTGAAAACACAATTTAGACCTTATATATTTTTATATAGGCCCTATATATTTTTATGCCACATCTATCTAATGTGAGCACTTACATGGACTACCATCATTTTTAAGAATAACATAAGAGGACAAGAGCCATAATGTTCTTTCCATTTTAATCTCCACAATGTATCTGTACTGTGACAGCAATGGAAAGAAGGGAAGACAGGGGATAATTAAGTGCCAGCTATCCGTGGATCAACAGCAATCCATGTCAGGACTCACAGGTACCAGTCCAAAAAGAATTTCTGGTAAGCACAAGCTTAAGATGCACAGTTCCTCTGGGAGCTCCCCATCCCAACACAAGAGTGGCACTAGCCCTCCTTCCATGAGGAGAATCACAGAAGGTACAGGACCACTCAGCAGCCATCATTAGCTTTTCAAAGTAAAATACACAAAGAGAAAGACAACAAAAAGCATAAAGCCACTACAGATAAAACAATTCCACTTCTTATTTGTAAGGTAATACTCAAAAGCAAATATTCATTATGCACATAAAAAAAGCATTGCAGAACTACCAGAATTTTTTCTTCTGTGGGGAAAACTGAAAAGGCACTTAAAGTGTGACAATAAAAGAAACTAGCTGAGCAAATGTGTGAAGCGTTAAATGCAACTGCTTTTTGGAACACGCTTTTGTTCCTTTTGATTTATCACCCAATTTAAACATTCAGCTTGTAATACAATCCCTTCCACTTTATTCAGCCCAGCTTTAAATACAGGCATGCCATATTCCAGCAGTACAAGCCAAGAAATCCAGTGGAGCTCAGAAACAGAAGATGAGGTATATGGCTTGATGTGAAGCATTCCAGTGCACATGGATTACAGGAATCCATGGGTATACAATTGTGTGCACAAGGCCGCACTGTAGCCAGGCACAAAAAAATGACAGTCGCCCACTTCAGTGGCAGGTTCTAGTGCCACAGAACCACCAAGCCAGATAAACTCCACCAGACCCTTTCAGCTACTGGTAGCATGAGTTATGTGAAAAAAACCCCCTTGTACTCTTCACACGTTTCCTATGCCATGCATCAGGTCCTGAAACCAAACCTGGAAAGGAGTGTTTGTTGAGTGCTTAGAGGATCCCTCCCAACAACCTGGCTTGAAAATGGATACTTGTGACTTCGGAAAAGCAGAGCTATCAAGCCTCTTTCCCTAAGGGAATATCCTGCCACCCTGATCCCACAGGAGCTCCTCTCTCTACACAGGTTCTTCCCGTAGAGGAGAAAGTGGCTCTGCAGTCTTCTTCCTTCAATAAATTGCAGTAGATGTGACTTTTCCCAAGCCACTTTATGAGTATGGTTTGTTTGCTAAGAGAATAATCAAAGAAGCTGCTCCAATTACTCTTTCAACTATGCTAATACTTGGTAGGTATTCTGAATCTAAATGCTTCAATACTTCCCTCCATCATAAACAAGAGTTGCATCTAAAGCATAATATATTTTTAAAAGAGAGACAGCCAGCAGCACGGTATTCCCACAGGCAGCCTTGTCAGGAAAAGATATAAGTGGTAAATAATTAATTTTCCTAGGTTAACTTGAATTCCAGACTAGCATTTGTAAGCAACACTGCCATGGAAAGGTGACTAACAACTCTGGTTTGTATTCCTGCCCAGTAAGGAGCTTTACCTTACATGCAAGCACTGACAGCAAAAGTTTTATCATCTCAGAGATAGGAAAAATAAAGAACTCTTATGCAAGTCCAGCAAAGACTCTTCTGTGAAATACAAAGTTGTCTGTGTTTGGCTACTACTGTATTTTTTATGATTTCCTTTTCTGACAGTTAATGGGCCAAACAAAGATAGGTGCTGAGCACTGATGTCAGACTGCAGCATACAGAACCCTCCAGTATCATCTACCCTACAAATAATTAAAGATGTCATTCGCTGCTTACTGTGCTTTTTTCTCCTGCATTACAGACGTTTGGCAGGAAGGCTGGGGACAATTCTAAACCTGGGGGGGGAAGCGGACATGGGGAACCGGCACATTCCAGTCAAATCTTCTTTTCAGAATTTATCTTAAATTAAGCAGTTTAACACATAAAGGTTTAAAACAGTACATAGAATGCAATGAATAGTACTGGTGTACATTCAATATTTGTGGTTTGAAGTGACTGAAGTTTTATATAGACTATCAACTGATGAATTGTGATGCTATATCGTACTTAGAAAAGGTAAATGATCTAATTCTTTTACCACTTCTATTTGTTGCCTCAAAAGTGCTGGCAGATCATAAGAGACAAAGAGCAGTTCATACAATCAGGAATAAGCTGGCTGTTGAGACGAGACTTTGTAGAAGGTAGTTCCATTTCCTGGGAACAGTCCACAGAAATGGATTAGAAAACCATCTACATAAACATTTAAGAAACATTTAAGAAACAAACTTCATTAACATATTATTGCTTACGCATTCGTTTTCTGACAAATGAGGGGTTTCTTAAGTAATTCTATACCTGGTGGTACCCACAAAGGGAATGGAAGAGCCCTTCATGCTTAGCTTCATTTTCAAGCCATGAAACTAGATCTAATACCCCAGGAATTTTTCTTCCAAGTCTGATTTTATTTCTTGTGCTTCTAGAACTGCCTTGAGTTTGTGACTGAGAGCAAAGTTGATGGACCTCAAGATCCTATTTCCTTTAATTTCAGTCAGCTGAATTTTTAGAGGATCAGAATTGTCACATATTTCTTTATAACAGAGCTGCATTACAACCCTGATAAAGAAATGGGAGAAATGTTCTGCTCTGTTCATTACAATCAATAGATTATGTAGCTCAGTCAGAAAGCAGAAGGAATTATGAAAAAAGAAAGTAATCTTTAAACTATTAATATTTCCAGAACAACTTTTCTTTCAGATACGCAGATTCCCACCTCCCAAACACAGCTAATAATGTCAGAAGCTCTGAGATTCATATGGTCAGAATGACTAATATTTACATTAAGCAAATGTATTGCCATAGTAACATAGACACCACAGAGCTATCTACCTGCCACAGCTCACTAAATTATTTAGTATGCCAATACTACAGTGACACTGTGTAAATGATCACATTCATTAAGAGGAGAGTATGTGCTGAAAAACTGAATGTTAGACAGCTATATTTATTGCCATGAAAAAAACAAAAAAACCCACAACGGCACCAGTATTGGGGAAAAAAAAAAAAAAAGCAGAAAAGCACAGAGGAAGGCTACAGCCTGGCAAAAAAACACACCTTGAAAACTTTCATATAAAAAAACACATGTCCACAACCCCATCCCTGTGCAAAGCAGCACAAAGTATAATCCCACTTATGGGACATTAGGCTGACCCACCGTGGCCAGAACGAATTGAGATATTAGTTACTTCCCGCATTACGTTTTTGGAATAATCATTAGATTTGTTTAACATGCATCTTACGTTCCCAAAATATTATTCTACATTGTGGGATTTTAAGAGCTAGTGCACAAGAAATATTCAGAAGTAACTGTGACATACTTCCAGAAATCTGTAGTTCTTCAACAGTCAACGCATTTACAGTTAGGAGAGAGGTGCAATATTCTGGGTGATGGTCCGCCACGTCCTCCAAGTGGTAGATGACTGCAGGGATCTGAGTGGTTTGTGTAAGTTGGTATCCTCAACCTGAGTTGAAGCAGTTTGGAAGCCTCAAGCATTTCCTGCACTATGGATATTTTCCCCTCATCACCTGCAATGGCAGAATCAATAACAGGTCAAGAAAAGGAAGACATAGCTCAGGTCAGCTCCTGGGACCAGAAGGATTTCTTCCTCATTTTTGGCAGCTGTAGCCTCTTCTTTTGTTGGACACAAATAATGATTTTTCACATCTCAATTTGAGCTCAAAAAAACCAAGAGGAAACCTCAGAGTTATAGCACAAAGATCCAGACACAAAACTAACCCAGCCCAGCTCTAACCAGCTCCTGTTCTCTGATCTTTTTGATTCTTCATAGGCTCAATTTACAGAATTTCAATGTAAGGGAAAGCTTTAAATTATTTCTTCTACTAATTTTTTATGGAAAATAAGTCTGGCATACACCCTTCTCCACCCTTATGCTTGTATTATTATTCACTCACATGGAAATGCCACCAAGTCTTACTTAGAGACATTTTTATAGTACTAGCAATAATCAAATCCAACCTCAAAACAATAGATTACCATAACAGAGACTCGTGTAGAATTTGATCTTGTGAGACCAGCTTTTCGAAATATTGAAGTGTTTGGGACATGCTGTTCTCCAGAGAGAATACTACTTAAATAACAAGAGTGTGTTTTTCTTAAGCAAGTTATTTTAATTAAGAATTATTCAAGAACTGACTTGATCGTCCACAGGAGGACGTCAGGAAAGTATGGAGAACAGCACCATGGTTTGCAAGCAGCTTTAGGAAGTAGCCTCATGGGATATATCATTAAAATCCAGATTACTTTCCACTCTCTACTAAGTATTTTCGATCCTTGGAATATATTCCATACTGTAAGACAATGTGACATGCATGATTGATAGTTTTTAACTCATTCAAACAATGAGTGACATCGCATACCTCTGTCACATGAATTCAGTCCTCCCTAAATGCTCCATCTGTATAGCCTCAGTCTTTCCCTCCATTCACCAGCTGAATCTTACTTCTGAGATAAAACAAAGATACTCATACCAAAGTAATACTACCCCAAAACAACAACAAAAAAAACCCCACCACAACAAAGCCCCACAAGTTTTTCATTCCATTATCTTTAGAAGATGACACTAATAAAATTATTATTTTGAAACATGCTCTTGACAATCAGCTTTATTCTGACTGTCATCTCAAAGATCCTCTCTCCTACTGGAATCTGCTATAGGAACCACTTCTTCAAATATGCATTTTTTTCAGTAGACAATATAAACAATTCATTCAGTTATTTAGTGACTTCTTATACCAAAGTAAATAGAACTATAGCTAGTGGCATATCATACTGAACCAATCCATGCTAACAATTTTCCTGGCATCCTGACAATTCTTACAGCTGAGAACATAAGATTTGGCACTTTGAATTAACTAAAGCATTTTCTAATGCTAAGTAGAACATCAGCATTACTGTTACTAGTCATTTTAGCCAAGCTTCTTGCTATCCTAGACTTATTGCAGGAGCCTTATTTGCAAGATTGCCATAATCAGACAAGAGGTATCAAGGGGGTTGAATGATTTGAAGTAAGAAGGGAAAAAATAAAAAAAAAAGGCCAAAAAAAAAAAAAAAGGCCAGAGCTGGCTATGGAATCAATGCAGGAATTGGGTAACTTTACCTCTATGTTCTGTCCATTCCTCTGAAGCAGTACTATAGAAATGTTATGCAAGATCAAAACAGAGTTCTGAAAACTATGCACAAGCTATGTACAACTACAAAAAGACAAAAGCGTCCACTTAGCCATGACTATACAGACAGCTTCCCAATATTCAGATTAGAGAGAGATGCCTCAAATACTGGTATTGGAGAGCGCAGGTGTGGCGAAGAACGCCAAAAAGTTGACTGCTTGCAGAAGTCAATCCATCTTCCAAAAGTATTTAGGCAGTGAACCTCTTACACCAACTCTCCACTCAGTATCCCACTTGAGATTATGAGTTTAAACGGAGTATCTGCTGGCTTTAGAGAAGTATCTTAGTCTGTGAAAGATGAATACCGCTGATAAGACTGTCGAAATATAAACTATCAGATGAAAAGCAACTGACTAGTGGACTAATTAACAGCAAGGAATAGAGTTATGCAAAGCCTCCAAACTCCAGGCAGAGGTATCAATTACATTTACATGTTACAGATCACCTTCCTGACAAAGTGCAAACTGGAAAGAGGAAGTCACCTTGAAGGATTCAGCATCTTAAAGCACATTTGCAACGGAGACAGTGGGGATATCTGCTTGGTTCATTGGAGTAATTTAAAATGTGCACTAATACTTGAAGTGTTTCTATGACAATTAAGCACCCAGCTAAAGTGGCTGAGATAAGCCTTTGACAATTCTAGTTAAGAAACACTAAGCAATTAAGAGAGATATCCAAACACTAACCTTAAATTCCACCTAGGTTGAATTTTCTCCTGCAACTTCCATCTTTCGAGATTATAACTGAAAGCACTAGAAAAGTCAGTACTGCTACATAAACCACAATTAATTCTAAACACAAAACCTGTATTTTGTGTTCAAGCCAACAGTGAGTAGATGAACCCAAAAAGCAAAAACAGTCTGCAGAAATACTGGCTTAATTTTATTAGATTTGGCTCAGCACTGCTACTACTGGATCCAAACTGTCTCCTGCAGAACAATTCAAGTAACAGCAACAAGAACAATTGCTCTACAGAAGCACATTACAGATCAGATGTGGTATCATTCCCAAACCCAGATCACGTTTTTGCATGGTGCTATATTATGCTATAACAAATCTTCTCAAAACCTAATATTAAGCAAGCTTTACATGTTACCATCTTACATACAGCAGAACAAGAACTAACAATGACTGCAGATGAAGCTGAGCTGACTTCAGGCAGAACAGAAGCCTCTGTGCTGAGCCACACAGTGCTTCCCGTTGCAGGAACACGTGTCCAAGGTCGTTCTGTACAGCAACCATTTATTAATTGTGGTTCTGTTTCAGGCAAAACTGGTTGCACCATTACCAGAGACAAACTGACTTTTGAAACATTAAAGCCAGATTTTCTGTAATGCTGTGCCATGCCATACCAACTCTAACACACCTGAACTATTTTGGACCTACAGCATGGTTATCCCACAGTCCAGCTAATCTGGCGACACAGAATTGTGAGTTGACATTACACATGGATGGGCAATATGGATGACAAAAATCTTGCACACTATAAATTATGAAATTATATAACCTGACATAAAGCATGCTGCACAATAAGACAGATTTCTTCTAGGCTTTCCCAGTGATCGAATATAACTGCTGCTTGAACTCCCTTATACAGCCCACAGAGTACAGGTTCAGAAGAAAAGCAAAGTATGAAATTTCAGGACCACCTACTTTTAAGATGAATCTTTAAGAAGAATTTTTAAGAAGAATCTTTTTTTTTACTCTGTATGTACAATAAATTTTGACCTACTGTAAGGGTTTTTGCATTCAGATTGTAAATAAGCCTATCATGTACATCCACAGGTAAATTAAGATAGATAGCTAAAAACTCATACGTGTACCCAATTTTAATTTCTGGATGATCAAACCTGTTTTGTGTCAGCAAGGCAAACTTCAGCCTGCAAAGCATTACTGGGTAGTCCTCTACTACAGTTATATATGCACATATGCTAACTGTAGCACATTTGCACAGCTCAAAGTATCCAGAGAATAAGAACAAAAAAGTCAAAATACACCATTTCTCTGGCTCAGTTAAATTTAAAAGTCAGACTAAAGCAGATATAGGAACTGAATGGCAGCTCTACTGCAGTTTCACATACTGAGGTTAACAAGCAGCAAGTAGGCTAGCTGACAAGGACATAATTGGCATTAAAGGTAAGAGCAGCACATCTAATTTCCAGCGCTACAGTCACTATCTCGAGAGTGTTTTGTTAACACTGAAGTATCAATGACTGTACAAATAGAATAGCTTACACCACTGTTTTTACTTTTAACATAGTCAAGAATCCTGTGGTGTGTTTGGTTACTTTCTCATGCATTATTCTGATAGGAGGCTTGGTCTCACCCAGTGTGATGTGTCCTGTTCAGTTTAATGGCAACTTGATTCCCCTTAAAGTAGAATAGAAAAAATATAAAAGGTTAGTTTTTATTATTATTTGTTACTATTGCCCTTCCTTACAGGCTCCCACTTCAAACCCATTTTTTCAAGGGACACACTCTAACCCTAACTGCTTCAAAGCCCCGCAACCTGACAAGACAACAAAGAAAAGGCAACCATATGTTTAACACAGTCATCAAACTGATGTAGAACATCCATGCTTGCAGAAGTGAACACATTTAAATGCCTTGCTGGACCAAGGCCAACTCAGCACTTTGCAGGACTAAGCCCCAAAAGAGCAATAAGTCCGGAAAGAAGAATCAAATCCAGGCCTTCCATATGGTATAAAAGAGCATTAACTGACAACACGGTTGGCCTCTGTTTGGTCAAACTGTCATTTGTTTGGGTTTATTCACTGATGTATTGGCATGCTAAAGCAGGCTCAAGAAGGTCCTTGAACATGAGGAGCTCCAGAGACTTTTTGCTTAGTGGGTTAGAAACCAAAAGGTGAAGACAAAACTCAAATATCTCTCATCCTCATTTCCATATCTTAGTCCTCCAACCACTTAATTTTAATGCAAGTGCCAAAATCCTAGTTCTGCATAGTATTTTGCCAAAAACCAAAATCCTTTCAGACAAAACAGAGTTAAGAGCTGATACCAAGGTTTTTGTTTGGTTTTGAGGTGTTGCAGTACCTGGCTAAATGCAACTTGCAAGAACGTACTAAGTGTTCAAATGACTCACCAAGATTCACAGGCAACAACCAGAGCAAAGAATCTGTAGTTATAGCTGGGGAGTGGGATCTGCTTTTATTTTTACCAACCCAGAAAAACTCCTTACACATTCTGCTCTCCTTCTCAGCCAGGATGGGAAGGGAGCCCTTTGTCAGGGTTAGCTTAGCCAGCAGCCTCTCTCACGCTGCCAGCTGCTTTTATACATAGAAGGTTGACTGAAGAGGTAGAGCAAAGCTTTGCATTATCGGCTCAAGTCCAGGAACTTAAAAGGAATAAAGTCTTTTCCCTCTTTGCACACTACAACAACTCAAGCAACTCCCTGGTGCAATGAACTACGCCCTTTTCCCCTTCCATCCTGTCCCCACGATGAAAAAGCATCTTTGCCAGGTTTTCTAACTGGCAGAAGCTTCCAGTCTGGACTCATCAAACAGGATTAATGCAGATATGCCCTGCACAAAGCTAAGATCTGCTCTTTTTAGTCATGATTTACTTGTATCTACGCATTTCTCCCACTCTTTCAAAACTACCTGTAACAATGATCAGGGCAATTTCCTTATAGTAATTCCTGTATATCTAGGAATAATGTTTTTAATTGTTCCATCATTTGGTGTCACGTGATCTCCCACAGACAACCAGCCATATTACTGAAGGTATTGTGTGAGTGATAAAAATAAAATGGATAAAATCAAAAGAGGTGTATAAAGGAACAGACCAGGCAGAAGTAATCAAAGTTTTTTTCAGCCTCTCCTCCCCACACACCCCCTCCCAGCCTTCTCCCTGCAAAAACCCTGCAAATGTTTCAAGTTCCATGACTAAAGCCACAGTTGGCACCAGTGGCACTGGGATGGGACAATACCAGAGAGTTCAGTAAAGTAACAAGCAGCAGCTACCTAATATTTTTTAGTTAGAAAAAGAGAGGCCCTCTCATCATGGATACCCACTCACCATCAATGGGAAGACTTACATGAATTCAATAAACGTAGAATTCATACAAGTTTTGGTATAACAGAATTCAACCAACAGCAGAACAACCAGCACAATGTCTCTGATGTAGCCAAGCCAAACAGAAATCAGGTGGACAAATCCATAAGGACCTGAACAGATTGCCTAAATCCTAAACCCTACCTCCTAATTCTGCTTGTAAATAAAAAATAGAAAAATAAAAATCTGTGCCATTTATCCCAAATTCCCTTCCACCTCGTCTACTTAACCTGAGGTAAGAGTAGAACAAGCATTCCAAGTAGGGAGGCAGACACACACAAGGTTCCTCTTCACTCCAAAATTAGATTATTAAGACAACTATTTTAAACACAGTTTTATCAAGTTTACCACACCATTTTCTCATAGTAAGTACTTATGTAGTGCAAAACCCCTATCAGCTTTCTTCTTTGCTAACCCTAGTCTTTAAGGTTTGCTTTGTTCTAGTAAAATAATTTTCTAATGAGCTTGAATATCCAGAGAAGATGCATGATCCAGGACAGGTCTGAAACAGAACTAGCTTTTTGCTGCCATTTCATAGTTCAAAGTAAAGTTGACTTTGCCAGTTAGAATTATTAAAAAGTTTTAAGCTTTTCCATTTTCTGATCACACTTACGCAGAGTTTCAATTTCTCTCTCCCTCCCAACATCCAAAAGGCAAAAATTATAATCATTGTTTTGTGTCAAGCAGCTCAGTTTGGATGCCTGCTGTGCTCTCATTGACACTTTTCCCACAGATGCTCCAGGCAGTGCAGAATTAAGATAGTGAAGTAATTGCTACCATACTTCTGCTTTTAGTTTTTGTCACTGCCCAATTCAAAAGAATTGGAAGCGCAAAGCACGACCATCCATGGCTGACTGGGGAAGAAGAGCTACAGAAATAAAGGAGACAATAAAGCAAGAGGGAAGAAAAATTAGAGAGAAGTGCAGAGAAAAAGGATAGATGCAGATAAGCAAGGGCCACTTAACAGACTAGAGTTTGTCATCTCTCCCTCCAGTTCCAGTATCATTTCTGCAGAAGAGCATTTGGTTTATCAGAACAGAGTAAATGGAGGGAGATGGAAATAGCAGAGCTGAAGGAAACAAAACCAAGCTTTTTTTTTTTTCCCCTGGACAAAAAGGGATGGTAAGAAATAAAGAAAAACAAACATGGAAAACAAAAGATAGATTTATGTGATTCGCATTGATTAAAACACTAGTCAGCCTCTTTTTTACTGTACAGCAGTGTTAAAAAAACTCTTACCACCACCACTACCCATGCACATACATACCAATACATATACAAGCCAATATACATTGCTATTAGGAGTTGAGCTGCTGCATGCTTAATAGAGAGGCAGATTTACTGAACAGATATTTCTGAATTCATGTTCAAACTCCACAAGTGCCATACCTAAAGCATATGAAGCCCTCAATATCTACACCTTGAACATGAAAATGACAATTTCAGATACACATATCTTGCTATTAAAAAAAAAAGCTGAACAATTACATATGCATTAAATAAACCTTATGCCATTTATTTCCTTGATTCTTTATGTGCCAAAACATTAAAAAAAAAAAAACAGACACGGGCCTACCTTACTATGCATCATTAAAATGCCAAGCACAGTAGGTTGTTAATTTTTCACTTGAAATAACTGCATAACTTGGTTGGGGAATCATTTAGTTCTAAAAACTCTATAGCCATTTCATTTCGCCTTTCATTATCTATCATCCACAAGTCAGAATCGTATATGCAGTTTAATGAAAAGTAAAGTGCACAAGTCCTTGAATCCCAGATACAGATGGGATGTGCTGTGAGTGATTTTTCTCACCGTAACTGATAAATAAGCAAAAAAAAAAAAAACCACACCAAAACCCCCAAAATATTCAGAGATATTAGTGTAAGAATAGTAAGTCAGAGGTTATTTTTATCATATTGAAAACAAAACTTCTTCTTTCTATAAGCCCAAGATATATTTTCAATCTTTTATCATGTCTCCATGCTATGCATCATGACGATAGATGGTGACAGATGAATGGCAATAGAATGGTGATAGATTAAAAATAGTGACACTCAGGAGTACAAAAAGCTTTAAAGAGTGCTTTGAGTATAAACATAAGTGTGTGAGCAAGAAAATAATTGTCTATATGCCAACAGAAAAACACAGCACATCCCCAGGGACAGATTCTTTTTCTGTGAACACCCTCCTGCTATTAACTGTGCAGGAGTCAGGGTGAGGGAAGGATGCTGAGTCAAACTTCTGGTAAATAAAAGATTTAACCACAACAGATGCACGTTTACCTAATCGCTGTTCTCATGACTCACACAAAAGAGGTCTTTTGAAACTTCTTAACGTGTAGGTCCATTATTGATGGTTGCTTAAACAGTCTAGGAGATGGGAAATGTCCATACTTCTCTTCTTTAAAAAGAGGGCAATTGGAAGATCAGGGATTGGGCTACTCTTTGTATAAAATGCTAAACATCCCCCTGGGCAGCAATTTGGAGGCACAGAAGTTGTCACCTGGTCACTTATACAAATAACATCCTATCTTTGCACTCTCTCTTCAGGCTGTGAGCATGCTGAGGGTAGGAAAGATTGTGGCATCGTCTCACTCCTGACTTAGGTAAGTGGGAATCCCACTTGCAGGGATCAATTGTTCCAGCTACTTCCCCATAGATAACTTTTAGACAATTATTCTGTATCAGGAGATGTTTACTGCTTTTGCAGAGTGCTACTACTGCACTCTAAAGAAGCTCAAGAAAGACCGTACACCATACAGGTTTTAAAAAAAAAAAAAGACGTAAAAGAAATATCGTACAATACATAAATTCTGTAGTTTGATAGGAGAAGGGGTTTGGGGGGCCATGTCCTCCTCCAGAAGTATCCAGCACAGGGCTTGCCTCCATTAGATTCAATGCCCATATTGTTTCAGAACATTTAAGAACTTTTTTGGAAGCTAATGGTGACACGGTAAATGAAATGTACTGACAGAGCACATGCAAGCTCAGTTGTCTTATTATTAGTAAGATGCTAGACAATACATTCTGAAAAAAGAAGAACACATTTAAAAACGTAGAACAGATGCACTTAGATGATATCCCCAGTTTGCATTTTAGAAGACACAGATATAAGATACACCGCCCTGTACCAGTTCAGGTGATTTTCTGGTGTATATGTTTGTAAGACAATCATGCAACCAATCAAAAGTAATTCCATTATGAGTGTATTGGATTTGCATGACAAGATTTTGGTAGCAGAGGAGCTACAGGGGTGGCTTCTGTAAGAAGCTGCTAGAAGCTTCCCTGATGTCTAACAGAGCCAATGCCAGCTGGCTCCAAGACAGACCTGCCGCTAGCCAAAGCCAAGCCCATGAGCACAGTGGTAGCACATCTGGGTAACATTTGAGAAGGGGGGAGGGGGGAGGAATCACAACAAAAAACAAACCTGCAGGAGAACAACTAGGAGAGAGGAGTGAGAGAAACAACTCTGCAAACACCAAGGTCAGTGAAAAAGGAGGGGGAGGAGGTGCTCCAGGCACCAGAGCAGAGATTCCCCTGTAGCCTGTAGTGAAGCCCCTGGTGAGGCAGGCTGTCCCGCTGCTGCCCATGCAGGGTAACAGTGGAGCAGGTATCCACCTGCAGCCCATGGAAGGTAATGGTGAAGCAGATATCCACCTGCAGCTCCTGGAGGACCCCACACTAGGGCAGCTGGATGCCCAATGAAGGCTGTAAACCTGTGGGAAGCCCGCACTGGAGCAGGCTCCTGATAGGACCTGTGGACCCATGGTGAGAAGCCCATGCTGGAACAGGTTTGCTGGCAGGGCTTGTGACCCCATGGGGGACCGACAGTGGTTCCTGAAGGACTGCACCCCATGGAAGGAACCCACACTGGAGCAGTTTGTGAGGAACTGCAGCCCATGGAAAGGACCCACATTGGAGAAGTTCATGGAGGACTGTCTCTGGTGAGAGTGTCCCCACGCTGGAGCAGGGGAAGAGTGTGAGGAGTCCTTCTCGTGAGGAAGAAGGAGTGGCAGAAACGTGTGATGAACTAACCACAACCCCCATTCCCCATCCCCCTGTGCCATTTGGAAGGAGGAGGTAGAGAAATTGGGAATGAAGTTGAGCCCAGAAAAAAGGGAGGGGTGGGGGAAAGGTGTTTTAAGATTTGGATTTTATTTCTCATTACCCTACTCTGGATTCTAATAGGCAATACATTAATTTAATTTCCTCAAGTCGAGTCTGTTTTGCCCAAGACAGTAATTGGTGAATGATCTCTCCCTGTCCTTATCTCAAACCCTCGAGCCTTTCATTACATTTTCTCTCCCCTGTCAAGTTGAGGAGGGGGAGTGATAGAGCAGCTTTGGCGGGCACCTGGCTTCCAGTCAGGGTCAAAGCAGACAAAGAGAAAAAAACATTCATAAAAGAGCATCAGTAATTCTGCTCAGGGTTTGTCAGGTTATTTTTTTGTCTGTTTTTTTTTTTTCCCCCTGCCAGTTTCAGGAAAAGTGAGAAGTTCTGAACAGGGTCATTCATGATACTGATTAAGCTGCTGCCTTGCCTTTCAAAAGTGCCAGACCAGTTTTTCTCGTTTCTTTTAAGCAAGCAATGCAATGGAACAATAGCTTCATCTCCCGAATTAACTATTGTTGGGCACCCAGCTCTAAGAAACTGGCTTACACTGTGCAAGCACTTTATTACTACTCTCCTACTTGTTTATATTTCTCAAAATGCAGCATATTATTCTCCTCAACTGTAGTTCCTTCCCACATGTTCATTCATCTTAGTTTGTCTCACCGAATTTCTTCAACTGTGTCTCATTAAACAGTCTGAATTTTTCTTTCCAGCTGCATGCTAGGTTGACTTTCAGTGAAATTAAGGTAGATTTACACCAATGAAAGGAAAACAGAATCCAGTCACACAGTCTTAAGATTTAAGAGACAACAAAGTTTTCTAGGCTATGAATTTTAATACTCAAAGATTAGCAATTCATCTTAATCTCAGTTCTATCCTTCTAGGACAAAACAATTATTTAGAGTAGGATTTTTACTAAAAGAATAGCTCCAAAAGCTGGGGTGAGCCAGTAGAACAGTTCATAGTTCCCACAAGGATGAGGTACCATCCCTTGGCCCCATATCTCTAGCACATTTATTTTGTACTTCCTGTTCCGTTCACAAAGCAAGTCAGTTTACCAACAGCTCTAACAAGAGTCAAAACAGAAAAGAGTAAGCCCACATCACTGCAAATTGTGAATGGAGGGAGAAGCCAAGGGGTGGAGGGAGAGAGGGAGGCCGGGGGGCTGTGCAGCTTCCACCTTTGACAGAGACTATCAGCTCTGCTGCTCCTGGAACTATTCCCCAATTTTTATTACCATAGTTGTATATTTAGAGCCAGCAAGTCAAATTCTGAAGATGTACAGCTGATCCCCTGTTACTGAGCCAGTAATTAATGATATGTTAGTTCTTCTGAAACAAGAATTCAAACTTATTAGTAGTAAACATTTCAAAATATCAGGAGACACTGGATTCCCAGTCTCACCTTATTCCAAACTGACCAAATGCAACAGAAATACTCCCTGGCCTGATAGCCACTGTGCCCCTGGTAAGGGACACAAACTGATTAAGGAGATGTATGGAAACATAACATAAAGTGCCAGCAGAAGTGAATAAAAACTCATTTAGATGCACTGAACATGAGCACTAGTCAAAACATTCCCAGAAATGAATCTCTTTTTGCAAATATATTAATAAAAATTCCTTATTTTCTTAAAATAAAATTTTCACGTCCTTTCCTCCGCTGGAACTGCAAGAATTCTCATTTCTCAAAGACTGCTTTCCTGTTTTATTTTTCTAAGATTAAACCTCCAACTCTGCATTTGGCCAATGGCCATTCCAAGCTGAACATTACCCTTGGGGGCCAGCAGATTCTTTTGCATCTCACCCACCCCAGTATCTGTGCCTCTCCCTACCTGGACACAAAGAAAAATAATAGAGGATACAGCAACTTCCTCATCTATGCTATCCCACCCTCAAAGATCCTTGGTGCGAAGGGAACCAATTCCAGAATGCATCTACCATGACTCCAGTCAAAGGACTTTCAAACACGCTTTGCTGTGCAGCTAACAGTTTTGAAAGAGAAAACAGACTGATAATGTTACAGACTTAAAATAAGGGCAGAAGCAGGAAAGTTGTTCCTCTCAGGAATAATACTTTTTTGAACTGCTCCTGGGATCACAGCAAAATAAAGTCCCTGTCTTGACATTCATGAATAGCAAAAACTTATTAAGTTTCCAAGCTGTTTTCAGATGAGAAGTACTTCAATTACTTTGGCTTTTGAAAGTTTCCCCCCCTGTCATGACCTTCATGGGGCTTAGAACTGAAGGATTTCCTTGGTTATCAAGTCCCCCTCATCTGCTGTCATAATTTATAATCCTTCATAAATTGATCAAGCTCCAACTTTTTAACGTTCTCTTATATTCACTGAAGATACTATGACATTTCCAAAACAGTGAAATATCAGTGCACCCGTTTTTTTCCCTCTCAGTATCATGTTGTAGCCTACTTACTGGAACCACCCACAGAATCAGATAACTGTCAAGAGTGTTTTATGAGTCTGTTTTGTAAATAAGAAAATAAATGATTAGATCATTAAAGACTGTACTGTAAGATAAATTTTAAAGTTACTGAATTCGTACGTAAAAGCTTCATTACCACAGCATCTTCAAAAGATTCATTTTTTCAGTTGCAGCTGGTTGCTCAAGGGTATACCTAAACAATTATTTCATGAGGGTAAAACGAAAGCTCCTCTCCAGCACATCCTACAACAATCATATTCTGCTGCTGGTGTGCACAAAGAGTATTTTACATAGGCCACTTGAGAGTCTACAACATTTTACAGATCAGCAATGCAATTTCAGCACACAGGGAGAACAAACTCTCAACTGAAGCAAAGCTCATTAAGACTTAAAAACAACCAGCAAAACTAGGAATGATTAAATATCAACATCCTAAGATAGAATTGTGGAGTTGTGTTTTTTTTTTTTTAAATAACGTTGTTATATGTCTTCTCAGTATAACTGGGTAGCCATTAAGTGTGAAGAACAGCTATGAAGTGAGAGAAAGGCTATTGAAGAAAATCAATATTAAGTGGTACTTACCAAGTTATTTTGTAATATCCCTTTTTATATCTGAAGGATCCCAAACAACTTCAGAAAGCAATCAGATTATAATTGTGCAGTGATTAAAACTGACAAACACTGCACTGTTCTGCACTGAAACAAAATATTTATACATTTCTTGCACTTTAAGTTCAGATGTTGATAAAGTAAGTCCCAGAGTAGTACCAATCAAGTCAATGAGTTACATTACTTTTACCTACGAGAACACAGACTTTGAGTCAATGTTTCAATATTGATTCGGGTTAGCGTCTTTCTGCAGTACTGTAGTCAAAGATTTCCCCAATAGCAAAAGATTCACGCAAAAAAAAGTCATTCACATATTGTCACACACTGCCTTTGTGCCACAGCTAGAATGCAGTGAAAGACTTTCCCTTCCTCTTGAATATAACGTTCCTGCTAGAAGAGAGGCAAAAAACCCCATGCATTTCATAAAACAGTTTCCATGCAAACTTCAAAAACAAAAAGCTTCAAAACCTGGGACTGAAGTAGTCAGCCACACACCTTTGTAGTAAATGGAAATGGCCTACAATAAAACAGCCTGTGTGTAAGACACAGCGTTGCACTTTACTGGTAGGAAGAGGACACTTTCAAATTGAATCGACATCAAAAGAATATCACAGTAAATCATTTTGCAACTACATGCTAGTTCCAGCAACCAGTGCCTTTCAGGAATGCATCATATTTACTTAATCACTGCCACCTTCTCTTGGTTAAGATAAGCCACAGTTCATTTTAGTTACTAGAGACACGAAAGGAGGATGAGACAAGTATTCTGCTTAGCTTGCATTTTGTAAACTTGAGCACGCGCGTGGCAATGGAATTAATTGAATTTACTACCCAGTCAATTTCTTCACTTTGAACCTCAAGCACTGCCAGCAAATCTTATTAATCTAATCTGGGTAGTAAAAAGGTTTCTCCAAAATTCCTTTTCAATAATGTTATACTTACAGTGTCCAAATCTTTTGTTTTAAAAGACTTGCAACAAAAATAATATTCAATGTAAATTTTACAACATTCAACTTAATATGAAACTAAGGCCACAAACACTGTTTTAAAAAGCCCAACAGTACAATTGAAGTAGATGATGTTGCTTTTTCATTAATCCAATTCTATTTCTAGCAAACCAGAGTTTAAAAAATTTATCCAGAATCCAGGGAGATAAATGACAGTGTAAATCATAGCCATGAAACATACACTAAAGCACAGAGTCCTTTAAAAAAATTAAAAGGAGTATATGATACGTGACTTAAACAGCTAAAATTTTGATCCTGCATTCTTCTCCCTCTGGATATCTCCTTTTCCCGTCTCTGTTCCTGCACAAGTGTTAATTTGTGACAAATTATAGAACTCATTGTTACAGGCCACAGCAGGTACCAAAAGTATACACAATTTTTAAAAGCAATAGTCAAATTCATGAAAGAAAAAAAAAATACACTGAACTTACAGAACAGAAAGACTATGGCTTTTGATTAAATAAGCCCATGGACAGCACATGGCCCGAGATACTGCCACACGCTTGGACTATGCACATATTTCGCCGCCACTGGAAAACACCACTGTGCCGAGCTGATCTTTGACCCAGGCCAGTACAGATGCTCTTAAGCTCTCTTCCAGTCACAGGTGTGAGTGCAGCCGGTAGGATGCAACTCAAATCCGACCAACAGGAAAACATACTGCATCGCACGCAAGGCCCTCTCTGCTTTTAAATCAAAACAGCATTTCTGAGACATGGCCACTGGGAACCCCAGCTTCTGTGCTTGGGCAGCACAACTTCCACCAGGCTTCTGCTGCCTTCTCACAAGAGCCATAAACCCATCAACTCCTGTTGTAGGAACACTTCAGCTTGAAAACCCTCACCAATCCCTACTGCCCCATATACAACAAATGCATCGAATATCGTTATCTCCATTGCTTGTCTGATTAATGAGAAGCTTGTCTGACAACAGCTACAAAAAGGAAGGTTTCCCTAGTGTTTTTATGATCAGCCCAACAGATTCTAGGACTGCAGAAACAAAACCAAAATCTAATGAATGAGTTTACATTTAGCCTTCCAATTCAATCAATCCTTGCAGGCCCCTATATTAACAGTATATCTTACTCCTCTCTCATTTATTCCAAGATTATATTTTGAAATAATAATAATGCACACTTTTAAACAATTTAATTAATCCACACTTGGAAAAATTAAGTCGGCTTTACCTGAAAACCCTCTTTGTTTTAAAAAATGTTGGGAAGTAAAGAACAATGATACACGGGAAAACATCCTGTCAACTGAGAATTTGATCCTTAGAGATTTTGTTCTGTAGTTTTATTTTGTATTAGTGTAACTTTTTCCTTATAAGTTTACTGTCATTACCGTGGTGTTTTTTCCTTCAAAATAAACATAAAACCACTATGTTGATAATGCTCACTTTTATGATGAAAAACAGAATCACTTTTTTTTTCTGGTTTCCTTTTTGATTTTTATTTTTTTTTAAGACTATCATAAAGTCTGTTAATTTCTAATACTGAACTTACCAAGTTTCCTTTCTTCAGAATGGTGACAAATTCCCTTAGGTTTCATAAGGCTGCTACCAAGTACAATTTACACTAATTTAGTACTAAGGTGAAGCCAATTCTGCAAAGATACCTACTAACTATTTTTATTTCAATGGGACCAAGTTGAGAAAAACAGCTGTCACTATTATCAGAAAACTTGTCTTACTTTTCTATTTCATCATGCCAGTGGCTTCTCCTATCTACCATTACACATTGCTAGCTTCCCTGCACTGTGCTTAATTCTTCAGGGCAAAATATGCACTTGTCTAATTAGACTCAAGACACAAGCAATGACAAATAAGTCAAGATGGTTGGACTAAACATTCTTTATGACACACCCTGAAACTCTGCAATGAATAGCCCACATTATGTGACATATACGCAAGTTTTTTCCGTGTTTGTCTTGAGCTGAGAAAGAGCAAGTGTCTTATGCATTACTAGAGCAATGTATAGACCTTTATACTACTCCAAACTGCCAGGCAGATGCATCCTTTATGGACCTATTCCTCAGCACCATAGTGAGAGCAAATTTGTACACTAGTATATAGTGATGAAAGATTAGAAATAAGAACTATTTAAATTATTTATAGCATATCATTGACTCCTAAAGAAGGCCATGCCAAGTAGCCTGCAACCAACCCAAGGAATCCTATGAAAGAGTAAGATCTAAATAATGTAAGAGCTCTTTTATATTAATATTAACATTTTGTGAAGCTCAAGGCAGTTTAAAAATTACTTACATCAGTAGAACAGGATCTTCCCCTATAATATTAATTTCAGAAAACTGATAGCAAGCAAGTTTTTACTGGATTGCTCCTAAGATCAAACTCACTGCTGAATGAAAAAGATACTTCCCTCCCCACAAGTCTGTCTTCACAGTTTTTCGACTTTTTTTTTTTTAAATTAGAACAAACTGAAAACCCTACACACCTTTCACCAGAGGAAAAAAAAAAAGCAAGCCACAACACAAAACCAAAAACCAAACAAACAAACAAACAAAAAAAAACACCCACAGGAAGAATACAGCTCAAAGGAAACATGATCCTAAGATCCTGCATACAAACTACATAACTTTAAAAAAGGGCTTATATCCATTTTGTGTCTTTATTCATTCTGAAATTCCAACCTGAATCTAGGAAGGCTTTCCTTAGAAAAGTTTAATTGAAAACAAAAACATATGGGAACATACTTATTTCAAATGTGTTAGTATTTTCTGATAAAAAAATATTATCAACTCTAGTCCCAACTGGTATCAAAGCCTTAATCACAGATAAACTTAAACTAGATACTCAAGCTCTCATGTTATGAAATTAGAATTTTTTTTTCATGACTACTGTTAGCTAAAGCAGGGGAACTCAAACATACTAGTATAATTGATGACTTGAACTAACATGGAGTAGGAACTAGTGGCAACTAGAGAAAGACTTCACATCACTGTGTTGGTTCACGTCACTTTCCACTATCAGTGACTGTACGGCCTTTCCATTAGCACAACGAGATTTTAAGTCAGGGACAGAAGAAACAACTAATCAAAAGCTGTACACTGCTTTCGACAAAGTTACAGAATGAGATCGGACTATAATTTAAAGTAACAGTTGTTGTTCTTTTGCTTTCTATCAGGAGAAAGAAATAGACTTGCCTTTATTGTGTAAAATATTAGTGTAATTAAATTCTAATGCTACAAACCATCTGAAGAACAACTCTTACCTACAGTAACTGATTGAGAAATAGTGACTTTGGCAATCAAAGCTGCTTCCATACAGCAACAGAATCATGGATAAGCTGTAGCTCAGTACATGTAAAAGCTGATACTCATTCAGTTTTGGATATAGTGCCATCTGTGTTGGGAACATGTCGTTCTTCCGGACAAACACCCTGCTAGCTGAGCTTCTGGACAAGGCCTGACATTCAGAAACATTTTAATGATTTGCAAATAAAACAGGTTTACACCACTGTTAGAGCTGACAATTAATTCCTTCAGAGAATGAAGACAAGAATATATTAAATACTTAACTTGTCAAGCATCAGTGTATCTACAGACCCTCAGTTTTCCAAAGATACATTGATATGATACTTTGGGAAATTGCAGGATATATTACAGAGAAACCAGATGCCTCCCCAACCATTACAAAGCAGCACAGGTTAATATGAGAAGAAGAATATCCTCACTTCCAACTTGACAAAACAGAAGTCACAGGTCAGCCTCAAGAACTGCAACAAACAGCATCAAGAAAGCGGTGGAAGAATTAATATGTAGCATTACAGAAGAGGGTAAGACCAGACACATGCTACACAAAGGCTGCTGAAAGACAGTGTTCGTTTTCACAAAGCAAGCATTTGGAGTTTTAAAAATAACAAACAAGGCACAAGAGTTTACCCAATTGTTAATATTTATTAACAGCTATTCCTATTTTTCTCTAATCAGTTTCAAAGAAAAGCTAGGTATATTAAAAAACCAGAACTAGTAATTATTGTAAAGTATCATTTCATATTTGTTCCCTGTCTAATGTTATTTGACTGGTATTAGTGGCCTACCTGACGTAACCAAGACAACTCTGGAAACCAAACATACTGACAAATTTCAAGCTTGTCTGTACTAATCCCAGTCTCATTTCACACCCACACATCAGGCTCCCTCCTACTAGGTAGCTTGGGCTTCTCTTATGCACACAACTTCCTTATATCAGTCTTGCAACTAACATCCACATCTCCTCCCCAAATGATGCCAACTCTTCTATGAAACATTCAAGTGATGAAGACCACACCGCCCTTCATGCTCTTTCATCAGCCCCTTTCGCAACCTGAGAATAAGCTTCTCTTGGGAAGGCGACTCATTAACTGTTTAGCGCTTTTCACCTTGTAGAACAGCTTATCTAATAAAAAAAGGCACACGTATGATGTTGCATCAAGAACCAACTAATACTCATGCTCGTAGATCAGGTCAGGGAAGAGATTTATCTGAATTTTCATGTCAGCTGACTAGTTTCACCGCAGAGTAAGATGAAGTAAGATGATTTAATGACAAACCAAAGTCTAGGAGCCTCTACCCCTTACTTAGTTTTTGTTGTAAAAGGATTTCTAAAGTTTCTGTGCTCAATTTTTAAACATAGATAAAGAAGATGAGTCTTTCCTCCTTCAACTCTTTCTGTATCGTGATCAAAGGGCTGGAGCACCTCTCCTATGAAGACAGGCTGAGAGAGCTGGGGTCGTTCAGCTTGGAGAAGAAAAGGCTTCGGGGAGACCTTATAGCAACCCTCCAGTACCTGAAGGGGGCCTACAAGGAAGCTGGGGAGGGGCTGTTTGCAAGGGCATGTAGCGATAGGACGAGGGGCAATTGTTTTAATCTAAAGCAGGGTAGGTTTAAATTAGACATTAGGAAGAAGTTCTTTACAGTGTGGGTGGTGAGACACTGGAACAGGTTGCCCAGAGAAGTGGTAGAGGCCCCATCCCTGGAGACATTCAAGGCCAGACTTGATGAGGCTCTGACCAATCTGATCTAGTTAAAGATGTCCCTTCTTATTGCCGGGGGGTTGGACTAGATAACCTTTAAAGGTCCCTTCCAACCCAACACATTCTATGATTCTATGAATTACCTATAATATGCACACACACCAACTTTACCTGCAATTAAAGCATGTCAAGAAGTCAGCATGGAAAAACTTGCTCTGGCAGCTGTTCCATTTGGTGGACAATCTAGATCTAAAGTTTCTTCAGCTGACACCTTTCAGCAGCATTCAGCTTTCCACTACAGACAAGGAAAGTCGGAGAAAGTAGAAAAATAAAAATTATCAGTCTCTATTACTAGAAAGTAACTGCCCAACACCTGAATGAGATTTGGCAGTTTAACAACTGGGGGAATAAAACAAGCCATCTTAAAGAGAACAAAAATCTCAAGTATACAAGAGAAGCAACAACAAAGTGTATCCCACAGCATGAGACGTCCACACAGACAACATCAGAGCTTTCAGGCCTTACACCATCACCTTGGTGAGAAGCCCTTGAAAACACCAAGGCCATCATCAGCTATGAGCCCACACCACCAAAGAAGCAATCCACATTTCTCTTCCTTGCTGCCCTCTGTTCACTGCTGCAACACAAAAACCATTTGCATCCATGCTGCACCTCAAAAGCACTTGTGCATCACACACTGAATATGTTTGGGGCAATTAAAAAACTGTCCTGGCTAAAAAGTAAGGGGGGATGGGTGGGGGCAGGTGGGGAAAAATGACGCAAAAAAACATCAGAAGCAGAAAAAAGTGATGTGACGCTGAATGCTATAGCTGGCTATGCTGCCAAAAAGTTGATTATAAAACTCAATTTTCAGACAGGAAATGCATCATAGCAACATCTTGTTAAACAAACTAAACACATGCAAAGGCAAAGGAGAAGGAAAAATCCACACCTTTCTGTCAACACTGTAGTCATTTATATTAAATTTATATTTGACATGTAACAAGGCTGCACACATACAAAAAATGCAAGTATGAAAAGGGTGTCTATTCATTTATACAGTGCTTAGCATTCAAAATTGATTTTACAGACATCCTGCTAACCTGTCTGGCAGAAATTCCTCCAGACTACACAAATTAATTCAAAATAGGGAGGCTGTAAGTTTTTCTGTCTTATAAGCAAGAAGGCAAAATTCTGAAACAGTTTTCAGCATGCTGAAAGGAATCATGCAAAAGTTAAAAAGGTAAATACATGAAGGGAGAAAATAATTATTTTGCATAAAGATAATTTTTGGCCAAAACCTCATAGTTTAAACCAGGTTTTTAAACAGCTTTCCCATCAAAGTAGCGTGAACAAAATCACCTCAAAATTAAGAGCTTATTGGAAGACACCAGTTTATACATCACAAATATAACACAGTCACAGTACAGGCTGGACTAGATGATCCTTACCATTTTATGCTCCTGAATTTTAGGGATGATTATACCAAGTTCCTCCACAGAGGTAACTAGAAATCTCATAATAGTCTTTTAGCATCATTTTCCTCCTCTATTAAAACAAACAGGTAGTTCTAAAAACTAGCCGATTTCCTCAATGAAATGATACCAGGGTGAATCTCTCTATCCTCCAGTTCATCTCTAAAACATTTCCTGCCAGTGCCTTTAATGCAGTCTTACTCCAGCCTGTACCTCTAAACAGCAGAAAATAAAATACATATATATAACACCAACATGGAACCAGAATAATCCAGGAAATGTTATAACCCAGGGTTGGGGCTTTTTTTTTTAAAGTACCCTTTAAATAGTATGTGGCGATGTTTTATTATTTTTTTAAATTCTACATGAGGAAAAAAGTTTGTTAGGTCTTTTTTTTTTTTCCTTTGACCACGGTTCAGAAAGGTACTACTTTGCATAGCTCACTAGAGATAAAAATCCGTAAGAGACTCAGGACAATTTCACATGCTTTTATCTGCCAACATTCTGTATGGCCTTTGTTACTACTAGCTGGCTTCCACAATTTGAGGATTGTGTACAGCATCACTGAAATAGTAAAATACTGTTCACATAATGCTAGTTCATTAACCATGATATTTTTAATATATTTTCTTATTATTCAAAATAATGCTGAGTGGGGACTCTAAAGGAAGGAGATTTCTCCATAATTTGTAATTAACACTAACTCTCCTCCTGTCTGCTTCATAGATCCATTGCGTTTTGTCATCAAAGTAAGATTATAAATTTGATTTGTTAAATACAGTCTTTCTATTTTTGTTTTGCTGCATCACTTATCTGTGTAAATTTACAAGTGGAGCCTATAATTCTGTTCTTGACCAAGCTGTCCTTTAGTTTAAATAATTTTTTTATTATTTTCTCCCTTGGATTTACCTTCTTTAATTTGCAGCATAGCTTAAAAACTACTGTCATACACATAATAAATGAAGTCCTTGTGCTTGAGGTTTACAAGTTGATCAACCTGGCATTTTTCTTTTCTTTTAGCTGCATATGAAATAGTCAATCACAGGACTGACTATTCACAAGAGGAAAGAAAAGGAAAGAGAGGAAAGAAAAGGAAAGAGAGGAAAGAAAAGGAAAGAGAGGAAAGAAAAGGAAAGAGAGGAAAGAAAAGGAAAGAGAGGAAAGAAAAGGAAAGAGAGAGAAATAGCCCCTACCCATAATCAGAACTAAAGTCTAGCCCAGAAGGTAACCCCAAGCCTCACTAGAAATCATTGTTTACTACAAATGTGGGAAAGGAGTATGCAAGAAGCACTCATAGAGGGGCTTCAAGTGGATCAGAAGTAAGGAAGGTGGGGGAGGGAGGGAGAAGTGAGCCTCTTAGCACATTTGTTTTAAAGATTCCAGCATGCTTCAACCTGAAGAACATTTCTTACCTAGAATCACTAGCCTGAAACTGAAAATTGGTACAAGAGACTGAAACCATAGCCAATGAAGAACAGAATCATATGAGGAACAATCCCATTTCTGATCTGGCTAGAGCATGTTTTCCATTATGTGCTTAATAAAATATTACACATATTTAAGAGTGGTGCCGTATTATCCTAGCATATATTCAGTGTTTCAGGTTCAAAGTACTGCAAGACTGACGCAATGACTCTTTGTTGCTACTACTGAGGCAGTAAAGAAAAACAGAAAGGTCTGTTCTTTTGTAGTCTACAAAAGCATGATTTCTCTATGATATGCAGTTAATGTGCAGGTTTCAAAGAGAAGGCATTTGGAACACAGAAAGAGTCTCTGATCACACATACGTAAAAAAATTTGTATCTGAAACCTTAACATCAGTCTATGATAACTTTCCAGAACCTTAATGCCTTTAGCTTCCCAACTCATTTAAAAACAAAAAACCACAAACACACACCTTAGGTTAGATGGCAAAAAAAGACTCAGTCTAGTATACAAAAATCACAAGAATTTGAAAAATCTAAAGAAATTCCAATTTCTAATCAGCTTTTTTTCGTTAAAAAAGTTGTAATTAAATTAAAGAAGCACAGTTATAATTAAACCGAGAGCTTCCTGTACTTGTGGCCCAGGAGAGTCATATTAATCACACAGTATTGCCAGTGTGTACTTGTTACCAGCTCCCATTCACCTCCAGACAAAATTCAGTACTGCCGAGTAGAAAATAATACATCCTTATCTCCAGAGAGCACTGACTTTCTAGGCACTGAGAAACCATTACTGCCAAGCACAGTCTTGCCTTATGTAACATATTTTTGGAAGAAAGAATATTTTGCTTTTGCATCAAATACACAGCTTTGACAAAGCTAGCAAGCAGCACCACCAGCCAGGTAAAAAATAATACACATCTGCATTCTGTATCCTAAGGAGGGGGGGAGAGAGGGGCAGAGGGAAAGAGAGAGAACGCAAAAAGTTTCTGCCTTCTCATTTCTGAAAACAAACAAATGAGGCAAACATGAAATGGTAGAGGAACTGCTCAAAGAAACTGGAACCAGATATTAAAAAAAATAATTTAAAATCATTTGGATATCAGAAAGAAATGTTTATATATATGTATATATCAGCTTACATTGCCTGGATAGCTTGAAATCCTGTCCTAACATCGGTGTGTTAAGGATATTAAACAGTTTTAGGACATAAAACCAGTCAATTCATAGTAGTAACCTTCATGAATTAAGATGCTCTATTTCATATCTTGGTATCATCAACATCGTGACAGAAGGCAGTTTCCAACGTTTCTTCAACCCACAGCAGAGCAGTCTGCTAAACCTTCTTTTAATAGGCAGGTTACAGAACATCCTCAGAATGGCAAAAGCCTTTTCAAGGGTTTGTAAGTGAATAGCCAAGAACTAGCCATGCTCTTTTACACAATTAATTTTGAGGTCAGGATTATACTGCATTTTATTTGAGATGAAAATTGTCCTTTGAGACTGTATTGCATCCCATGTATCATAACCTACACCACTACTCCGGCTAGATATTATGAAAGATGCATAGCCTTGTGGTTTGGGAAATTTAAATTGCTTTCCTTATCTTTCCCCTTCATGTGAAAGCCCAAGAAAATAACCCCAGAAAGCATAGTCCACAGATCTATGAATCAGTACAAACACTCCCAGTAGCAATACATGCCATTCAAAATCTCACAAAAACAGCAGATGGACTTTAAAACATTAAAAGGGAAGTATGTTAAAAATTTGCTCTGTTTCATACATGCATGATGGTAATTAAGAGATAGAACATACCATAGAAGTGATACAACCTGGGAAACTTCCCTCTGTAAGTAAAAAAAAAAAAAGGTCTCCTCAACTGTTAATTTTACGTAAAATTGTGCCTATTTGCTTTTGATTTAAAGATCAGTTGACACTGCAGTACTTCCTCATATTTTTATTTTTCTTCTGCTATTCACAGCTTTGCCCGATAGCATCCAACTAAAATTAAAACCTTCGTTTCGTGTCACTGTTGTTATTCCTAGCATTCAGACAAGAAATCTCACAGTGAAGAGCCATCTCTGTTTTGTGCTGTAGCCGGACAATTATATTAAAGAGTTACTGCACACAAATAAACACAGGCTACAAGGGCAGCACAACAGAGGGCTGTTTACAACATACAGTGGATTACACGAAAGAGTTTGCCAAATTGTCACTAGCACAAGCTGATTAAGTCTTCATGTCAGAGAGCAGACATTAGCATAGGTCTGGAAGCAGTAAAACCACAGTGGCTTGGATGCAATGCGATACAAATATGACTAAACTGCTTTTGAAGCTAACCTAGGCATCTTTACACCACATTTTCTAGCACACCCTGTTCTAGGATTTGCTCCCGCAGAGACAGTGTGGGTATAGGCATGGCTGTAGACCTTTTTTCATGTTGTTCTCTTATATAACAGTTCTAGCTACTTTGCAACAGCCACAGCAATGTGAAGATTTACGTCTCACTCATCTACTCCATGCAGGCAGGAAGAAAAAAAAAAAAAAAAAAAAAAAGAGAGAGAGAGAGGCATAATATTTTAATATATTCTGGATCCTCCCTGTCAGATGAGACGTAAATGTTTGGAGAAAAGGAAATCTCAGTACTGCACTATCCCTGGATTTTACAGATCATGCAGCACCACAGTAACCGTCTCCCGTTTACCAGTCAAAGGATCAAAGTCATCTAGTCCTCCCTGTGCCATGGTAATACCCATCATGTTTCCATCACAACTCACAGATGCTTGCATCACCTATTCTTAAAATTATTCACAACTTTTTCTGATAATATATTCCAAGTAACAGTGTCTTACCAACCAAGGAAAGAGAACAGATCATTGTGAGAAACATGTATATTTCACATACTTATACTAACACTCACTCTCATTTCTCCACTACCTCTTTCTCTTCTTTGAAGCTAAAATAACAGTGCCTGGTTCATTCAGTCATTCCTCCAGATACCCAGATATTCTCACTGCTCTCCAGACTCCCTCCAATGGGTTCATATTACCTCCTTTTTTTCTTTTTTAAATGAATTCCATCTCCAAAACTGGAAAGTACCTCAACACTGGCTAAAAAGATTACTTCATTTAACTTGCAGAATGTACTTCTATTCACACATATGTGATACAGTCACAGGACCCCACAGTAAGAACTAGAAAGGTCCTAAAGGTTTACTGAATCAAGCCTCAGGGGGAAGCATTTCGTCCTTCTGGCCTTCTCTGATTGCTCACATCAACCAGGAGACAGTAATTACTTAGGCTCGCTGTGTTTGAAGCAAGGAACCGAGCTGTGGGGCTCATGCTTTTGCTATGCAAACCTCAGCCCCAACCTCAGAACCAACCCTATTAAAAAAAAACCTTTTCCGAGGGCAGTATTCAAACGTTCCATGACAATATCTTCCTATGATAGTCTCTAATTTTACAGTTACTTAACAATGTTAACTCTTACCATTATTGTCACACACTATAATACCTAAATCCTTCATATATATAAAAAACAAAAAAACCCCATCCAAAACCAAAACACTATTTCATAAGTCCATTTCTAGAGAAGACAATGTTTTTCAAGCAGTTTAACACTTACCACACTCAATTCCTCCAGACATTCTTTAACAAGAGTGAAGTTTTGACATTTTCTATCATAAAGAGTGAAGCTATCAGAGATCAACTGCTCCTCTTCTGATTGCAGGGCCTGTTAGGATTTCAGAGAAATGAATTACATTAGTCTAACATGGTTTAATCTTAAAAATAAAATAATATGGGTTACTGCTCATTTCTTTGTCATCTACTGCTTTAGGAGGGTTTAATTCCCAGGAAAAATACTGGAACAAATAATCAAAGCTAAACTGGGTCTACAACTGCTCATTTCCACTTCCCCCCCAACACCTGTAAAGACAGACACTATAATCACGCTTCTCAGTCTCACAGAATTACACACATTCTCCGTCAGTTAAGTAACTGCTGCAGCTCAGAGATTACATCAGCCAGCTCTTACCCTTTCAATAGTGTTTTTTTAAACACTTCAAATTTAAACTTATCTAAATGCTCTATAACTCATTTCCTTCCTCACACCAGCTTAGGGTTTTAGCACTTGCCTTGAACACCATGTTCGCCTCCTAGTCCCAGTCTCTCTTCTTAAACATGAGGTGAAAAAAAAAGAAAAAAAGACAACCTCTTTGCATTATCTGTCCACAGCTCCAGTCTTCAAAGAGCAGCAAACCTTCCCTGTCTTTCTTTTTACTAACATATTTCTATAATGATTTCTTGTTACTCTTTTTGAGTTGGCCATTCTGAATGTTGCATTTTAATTATATGTGCTTGCGCTGTATTTTCACACTTGCCTTTCGCAATCCAGCTGGGATTCCCTTTCCCTTCTTGCTGTGTTTCATGTTAAAGAGCTCACTAATAGACAAACCAATCTCTCACAACATTTCATATTTTCTGAAGCTATTCAGAGGTATAGTTTCAATTTCTGCCATTAATATAATTTCCTGAAGGAACAATGTCTCTCCTAATTATTTAATTTTTTTTGCTCTTAACACACAGAACTACTGGATAAGATTCATGTTAACCAGACTTAGCTGAAGTCTGCCTTTCTAAAAATCAATTGCTTTATTTTAGCACAAGTCCTCCTTCCCAGACTCTCACTTGCACGCTCTCGCAGAAGTTACTTATCTTCTGGTTGCTTTCTTCATATTTAGTACCAGGAAAGCTTTACCAAGGTCCTCCAAGAACTTACTAAGAACCTGCATCCCACCATACTCTCTAACTAACACTCCTAGGTAATTAAAATCCTGTGATATAAATGATTTCTGCTAGGTCTCCACAAACACCCTCATCCAGAAAATCCCTCCAATTTGCCAGCCTTCGGTTACCTCTACTGAGACGGTACCAATATTCTTTTCCTTTTTATTCACACAGACTTTTAGTAGAATTTTTTAGAATGGAAAAGTTTTATTCTGACATCAGTTGTTTTTTTCAACTTCCTTGTGCCACAGACACCAATATTCCTGTACTTGAATAAGTAATATTTTTATCTCAGAATATTTGACTGTACTTTGGAATGATAACTGCTTAGATCACATTATCTCCTGTCACTGAGCTCAATGCTGAGTGCTCCTGAAATGTTGCTGTTGAGTTGATGCCTCTTTTAGACCTAAACGGTTGTTCTTTAAATGTTTGCCAAAACTCTGTAGGAATGTTACCACTAGTAATGCAGTACGACTTCCTGGCAATACAACAAAATTTTATCCCCTACGCTTGTTGCTACTTTAAAATCAAACAGTAACTTTCCACCTATTGAATCTTTGCACATGTACCTGCTATGTTAATGATATAACGCACAGCAAGTGCTGAATTTAAGCTACACATAGTTTATCACTTCCTAAACTAATGCAACATCCATGAAATGGGAGGCATTACTATCACTTTAGAATTCTAAATTGTTAAGAGGAAGAATCAGATGACATTTCATTCATCTTTAATTCATTTAACTTTTTAAAATGTATCTCCACACAAAGTAATTCAAATGCTGTTGAATTTCAGTGAAGGCTAATGGGAAAAGTTCATGCAAATACAAGCCACAAATTCTGCTAACATTTATTTTCCTTACAGGCAAAGACTAAAAGAAACATTAATACCTAGAAAAGTGTTCAGATAGCTTCTATATACACCAAAAATCAAATAATCCAGTAATTTTAACTGAGCTGGCTTGAATGTCAGCAGAACCAAGGTCTGTGTGCCCATAACTTTGTCTATTCCCTCAGCTACAGAAATTGGTCTAACAAAGAGCATTATAACTTCCTTTGACCTTTATCCCTACATCCTTAATGTTGGTTGGTGAATGCAATTTACCATTTCTGATTAACCCATTTTACTAACAACTAAGTTGCTAAAAACAACAACACTAACAAAAGATATAACTTGCGTACAGCACACATCGTAAATGCAGTATTTGCTAAACTTCCTTAGTTGTTTCATAGAATGGTTTGTGTTGGACGGGACCTTAAAGATCATCTAGTTCCAACCCCACCTGCCATGGGCAGGGACACCTCCCACTAGACCAGGCTGCTCAAAGCCCCATCCAGCCTGGCCTGGAACACTTCCAGGGATGGGGCAGCCACAGCTTCTCTGGGCAACCTGTTCCAGTGCCTCACCACCCTCACGGGAAAGAATTTCTTCCTAATATCTAATCTAAATCTCCCCTCTTTCAGTTTAAAACCATAACCCCTTGTCCTATCACTCCACTCCCTGATAGAGTCCCTCCCCATCTTTCCTGTAGACCCCCTTTAAGTACTGGAAGGCCGCTAACAAGGTCTCCCTGGAGCCTTCTCTTATCCAGGCTGAACAACCCCAACTCTCTCAGCCTGTCTTCATAGGAGAGAGGTGCTCCAGCCCCCTGATCATTTTCATGGCCCTCCTCTGGACCCGCTCCAACAGGTCCATGTCCTTCTTATGTTGGAGGCCCCAGAGCTGGACACAGTACTCCAGGTGGGGTCTCACGAGAGAGGAGTTTCTCTCTGAATATTTAATTTTTATTTTTTTTTTTTTCAACAACAAAGGTTCTTGTAAAAAGAAAAAAAGTTTTCCAAGTCCAAGGACTCCACTAGCATCCAAGCAAGACAAACCTAGCTCTGTCTAGCCTAAGGAAATTCTGCAAAATCATCTCAATACTACAGTCTGTTCTGCTGTATCAACACTATCAAGTCAGGAACCCTTAAGCACTGGGCTGTTGGCAAATGTCACCACTGTAAAAATCATGCCAGTGAAATAGTGCTGAAGGCAGATGTAACCACTGACATCCATAAAACTTCTCTGGTATCTGGCAGCCAGCTCATGCTAACGTTTCCCAGTTTTGTTCACATTGCTGGGACCAAAATATTAAGAACAGAAATATAGAAATCATTGTGAGGGCAAATCAGTTTCTGCCCTCCATGTTTATTTACTTCCTTTCCACACACCCCACTCCCCCAACTTTTAAGAAGACGTACTTCCATTTCACATGCTCCTCATCCTATGAAAATGTTTCAAGGAGCTGATAAAGAACTTTCTAATTGTTTACCTGAAACTACTCCAAGCAGGCAAGCATAATTAATCTTAATGCAAGTCAGCAATTCAAGAAGGAAATTATCCTGTCACGCCTATTGCTGACTATGTGTTCTATGCTTCCCTGTACTGAATGGCAAAATGGCCAATTAAAAAAAAAAAAGAAAAGAAAAAAACATAATAAAAAGGCAAGACCACCTCAAAGTAACAGACTAGCTGAATTCACTAATTCTTTGAAACTCAGAATCATGAGTCCCAATATGACTGATATTCCCAATCCATGCCACAGGCACTACAGGAACATTTGGGTGGTTCGATAACATCAGAGCAAAACAAGGAGCAATGCACTGTTTTTGAAGGCATTAATGGTTCACAGAAAAATCTGTTGACTGCTTAGCACCTGTCATAGCTGTACCTTCGTCAGGCATACAGGAAAAAGAACCCACCATAATTCTAAGTCACACACAGAAAGGAACAGAGCCCTCATCTCTGAAATGAATCCACATCTTGCTGTGGTTGGCAGCATGCACTTCCTGCGAAGTCCAGCACTGAAAAGAAAGGGAGTTCTTCGCAAGGGGAGATAAGCTTTTGTCCTCCATAGGTTTTCTTACAGGAATACTGAATTTATGACCCTGTACTAAAACATATTTATGGCACTGGCAAAGCACAAAATTGTCACAAGTGTGCAAGGAGGAAACAGCACAGCTACGTTTAATAAAGCACACAGGTCCAGTGTAACAAGGTAACAAGCCACAGATGTTTCAGCTTAAACTTGTAATTACAAAAGCAGCACCTCCCTGCTCAGGCTCCCATCTTCCCTTATATGTTCAAGACACATGTTACAGAAACACTACTCTTAAGGTAATGCCAGTACGCTGGCGAAGCAGCAAGCCAAATTAGCTCTCCCTCTTGCCTGTTGCATTAGGGCAGGAGCCTGCCACATCAACCTGAGTAAACACAATCTAGTAAAAACCCACACCACTTCTTGGACCTGGCTGCACAACAGCAGTTTTTCATTCATTGCTCTTTGACTAGTGTGCCAAAAAAGAAACAAATCCGTCTGGAAAATGTTTACTTATTACAAATATATTAACTGTTAATTGTTAATAAAACCAATTAAAAAATACAAAATTCTTTTCCTTCCTGCTCAGGGGTACCTGAGGTTTTACAGAAGATTTTGTAAATGCAAGTGGGATTGATTCTTCAGCAGTTCAACTCTTAAACCATCAGCCAGTGCAATAAAAACAACCAACAGTTAAATTTAAGTTACAATTCAAAAGTTTGCTGGCATATAGGTCTTGTCAATAGCTTAAAGGTTTTATTTTTTTACGTACATTAGGAAATCCTTCTAGCTGCGAGCTCTTTCACCGTCACTTTATGAGTTCCCCAGGCAAACTAAACTCCTAGCAGAATAGTCACTACCTTAGGTCTGTGAAATAAAAATTTTCACAGAAATAAATCCTACCCTCCACCAATATACACTACAGGCAACTTGTAAAAAATTATCTAGAATTAGAAGGATAAAGGTTACAAGCATCTTTCAGCAACAGGTGGTTATGCAAAGAACCTAGCATATGTTTTTATAATCGTACAGCTTTTTTGCCTTTTTAAAACAAACAAAAAAACACCAAAAAAAACCCCAAAACCCAACAAGTTCTTATAAGGCATACAACTGTTTAAATAAACAAAACTGTCTGTCATACTGTTTGGAGACTACAGTAGAGGTACAAGGGGAGAAGATGACATTTGACTATGCTTCTACAGTTAAATGGCAAATATTACATAACAAGAATTTGCCTAATACTTTTAGCACTAATCTAGCTATGTGTTTCCCCACACAGAAGCAGATAACATGTCCTCTACAATACTAATTCTGATTACATCAGAATTAACTGTCATGGTCTATCATCACTGTGCAGGTAGGCAATCCAGTATTACCTCACAATTTGACTTTTTTTTTTTTTTTTAAGGAAAAAAAAAAAAAAGAAAAAGAAGTCATTGATTTCCCAATAACTTAACACCCACGGGGAGCCACCACAGTTTGAAACAGAATAAATTTCAGGACAAATTCTGCAACTGCTATGCATTTAGTTCAGAAATAATGCAAGTCAAAGCCCCAAGTACATCTTATACAAACTAACTCAGGATCCCTGCTTTTCAGCTGGATGTTGATTTTGGAGGAAAAATACTGTTACACGTGTATATATATATGAAACTAAGGTTTCAGGCCTCCTGCATGCAGATAGCTATATTTGTGCCATGTTTCCAAACATTCCTGTGTTAATTAAAGGTAATCCCACTAGATATCAAAGGTAACACATTCTTAAATTGTGTCTTTGAGTACCTTGAGCCTCTATCACCATTGTCACCAGCTCTTACCTCACCTGTTCTGCTTTCATTCCACATGGAATTAATTGCCTCACCTGGACATGCCCTTCAGGATCACCTTTGAGAAGAATTTTTTGGCCACATGGTTTTAAACGGACAGCATTCCTATCATACCATCAACGAGTCATTTACTAAAAGATATCTACATAAAACAGTAGGAAGCCTTACAATCAATGCCTAAGACAGAAAGTAAGGCAAGATGTGTTCCCAAAAGCTCCTCAGTCTTCATAACACTAACTTTAGCTGTGAATGCTTTACTACCATCACAGCAACTCCAAACTTAAGTTAACACTTGAAAATGTATTGGGAGGTGTGTGTGTATGTACATTACACAGGAGTAATTATTCCAGAATCATTTATTGCTGTATGCATTTACAAAAGGCATTCAAAACCATTCTTTCAGTTCAGCCCAGTCAGTCTTCAGGCTTGATCCAGGTCTAACTGACCTGCTCCCCATGACACAATGAAGTCCCAGCTCTACTTTCCAAAAGGATGAATCCAATCAGAAAAAGGCACCGTTTCTTGGAGGCTGTTCTTGGGAGTTTTTAATGGTACAGCAATTCTTACCAAACAGCCATATCAGCAGCTTCTTACAAGCCTTTATTTGGCCACTATGCTGTACTGCAAAAAGGACTGAAAGAAATTCAGAATTTCCAGATCACTAGTGCCCCTGCTTTTGACCAGTGCAGGCCTTTTTAGCCTCTTCTGGAAGCACCCAGAGGTTACTTTTCTTGACTCAACAGTATCAGAGCATTAAAAGTGCATCCATAACATACCTAAAGTATAGGCATCCACTGTTGTGTAATACATTACCTGAAACGCACCCAAAAACAAGATACAAAAAGCACCATTTTGCCAACAGCCTTCCTTGATGCCCTCCTTCCTAGGAGCTTTCTCCAACGGGGACAGAGGATACGATTTTTCCTGGGTTGTAGGTCAGTCTTACACTAAATAACTACCTGATTAGGCTGAGAAGAGACTACCAGTAAGCTAACAATGCCAAGTCAGCATGTTTGAGTAGGAGGGTCTTAAGAGTTTAAGTGCCTATAAACCAAAATATAGTTATAAAACTGTTACAAAAACAGGATGACTGGAACAAGAGGTCACAAAAGCCCTGTTCTCAGCAGCACATAACGAACATCACAAACATACCAACTACTCTAGACGTGCCATAGAGCACAAAGAGAGAGACAGAACCTCTCTCACACATGTCTGAGAGAAGCTACTAGTCACAATAAGATTATACCAGGATATGGAGACCTGCGTTTTTTATAAATTGAGTATGCAACTCAAAGATTAAAGAACTAAACAAGATTCCCATAGTCTAATTAAAATTTGAGAAGCCCTTGCAATGAAACCTTCTGTGAGCATCAAAAAAGCAGCATTTGTATACTAATAAAGAAAGATATGCAAGGGTGGAACAGCAGTATTTGTGAATAAGTTCTTTTTTAAAAAGCCTTAAAACTTGATGGACATCAAAGTAATTTTGATAACCCTTCGATGTGCAGTTTAACAGAGAAACTGGTGCTTCAGATGCTACTGAGAGTCTGTAAATCTGAAGATTGAAGCTTAACAGGCATCAATGCATTAGTATAATCTTTTGAAAAGAAAATGCACATACAGATTTCTAAAACTCAGTTTCATGCCAGGATCAAATAAAACCCCATTGGCAGCAGTTTCTCCAATTTCAGTTCTCTTAGTTTTGGATTCTATGAAGTTTTGTATCCCATTTAGGGAAAACCCAAACCCAAAACAACCTTCACAGAGGATAATCCAATTTTTACCATCGCTACCATACAGTTTAGACACAACGTGGTTACAGTAAAGCTTAAAAAAAAAAAAAAAAAAAGGAAAAAAGATGTAAATGAAGTTATGTTTCTTCCGTGGGTTTTGGCAACACATTTTTCATCATTTTAACAGAATTCACTTATTTTTCAAAGCACATATCATCAATCATCATGGCTCAATAAACAGATTAAAATAGCTGTTAGCAGAAGTCAATTGAAAACATTTGTCTTGATTGAGATGGATAACAGAAAAAGGCATCTGGATGTTCCATCAGCTTCACAACTACCATCCTCACACCAGTATCTCACTGGTACAATCTCGCCCTTTGCAATTATTTATACTTTACAAAGTAGATTGCAAGTTTTTCTGTCTTTTCCTTCTCCCTTTGACCTTCAATGTTCATTAAAGCAGAGACAGAGAAGAAGAAACAAATTACAGCATTAGGTCCTAATTCTTAGATTAGTTTCAGATCAGGTGGACTCTTCATGCACAGCCCAGCAGAAGTAAGGCAACACAAATAATGTGAAAACCCTAATCTGACTTCACTCCTTTGGGTATTACAAACCCTTCCAATCGCCATTTTTTTCTAAAACCAGCACAGGCCAGAAACATAGGCCTGTACTGCATGACCTAACACTACTACCATATTGGTGTGTGAGACATCTCTTCGAACGGACAGCTTATTATCACTCCCTCTTCTCTCTGCAAATGAAAACAAGATAAAAGCATCATGCTTCACCACTAACAAGATGAGGCCATGAATCCTTCTTACAGCTACGAGGAGGAACAAAACCACTGTTGTACAGATGAAAAATGCAACTATAAACTGTTACACAGCATCAGAGGTTCACATTGATCAACAGAAAACATGTAGGCAGAGAGAGAGGGCACTGGCAGATTCTGAAGTCTTTTTCAGTTCAACCAGAAGTATGGCAGTGTATAAAATAACACATTAATTTTCAGGCATTTTTGTTCTTCTTATCATCATATGACACGTTAACGCTCATCAGAAAACCAATCACACACCCCAGGGAGGAGGAGGAAATCAGACTGGAATGAAAATCTCCAAATACTGCCAAGTCTGCCTTAGCATTTCTCAGTTATAAGAAACCATAGACCCCAACCTGTCAAACTGTTCCATACGGGCAGGCTGGCCCTACACACAATCTCCTAACAGACAGTGTTTGTATCTGCCCGCGCCTACAGATTTGTCCACATGGAGTAACTCAATCAAAATCATGCCGAGTTACTACCAACAACCTTGGGTGCCAGAACACATTCACATGACCTTGCTAATAGTTCCTCATTGCCTCAAAGATCACAGCAACACAGCAATCACTTTATCAGGACATTCACTGTCCTCTCCAGTTACCAGGGCCCTGAAGTTGCTGAGACCTCTGCTTTCCTTTGGCATCCCAAGAAAATACCAAAGTAGCCGTCAGCGATTTGGTGAGCGATGCAATGAGTGCCCCGAAGAAAAAAAACACAGCAGTGCTACTGGACTGTTAAAACAGAAGCCTGAACCCAGACTGACAACCCAGGCACAGGGTCACGCCGCTACCAGATGCAAAGAGAAATACTAGGAGATGCAAAGAGAAATGCACTAGGTAAAGTGTCACGCTTGTGAGGGAAAAAAAGCCTTCTTTGAAATAAAAGCACGCATCCCCACGCTCTCACCTCGGCTCCCCCTGCGCGAAGGCTGGGTCCTCTCCCAGAAGTTTGCGGCCAACGCTGCTCAGCTCGCCCTACAAACCAGCAGCGGAAAAGCCGAGCCGAAAAGATAAAAGGGGATTAGGCGGGCATTACTTCCAGTGACCTATATACTCCCCTCGCCGGCCCTGAGGCCAGGCACCAGCTGCCCGGCTGCCGGGGGCACCGGCGTCGCCGCCTCGCACCCGCCGACGAGGCGAAACGGAACCCTCCTCAACTCGGCGCCCGCCCCGGAGGCCCCGCCGCCAGGTTGGAGGCCCGGCCCCAACCACCGCCACCCCCCTCACGGCTCCCGCCCCGGTGGAGGGAAGGGCGGGGGGCGGGTATGGGGCCCAGCCCCTACCTGGCGCGGGCGGTGGTGGAAAGTTTCCCCGGGGAGGGGCGAGGCGGGCTCCGCTCCCTCTCTGCCGAAGCGACCGGCTCCGGGAGGGAGGGAACGGAGGCGGCCGCCCAGGTAAGTCGCCGTCAAGCGACAGGACAGCCGGGGCCAGAGCTAATCCCTCAGAGGAGGGAGGGAGGGATCCCCCTCAAGCCCGCCCTCACCGAGCGCCCCGCAGGCTCCGTCCCCTCAGGGCGGGCATCTGGCCCCCCTCCCCTCACGGCGGGCGGCCCCAACTCGGCACCGGCCGCTGAGTCAGGGAGGCGGGGTGGAGCCGCGACCTGGCGGGGTGAGGCGAGGCCCGGCCCGCGGCCGTCCTCTGGCGGGCGGCCCGCTCGCCCTCCGCGCCTGCCGAGGCAACCGCGGCCGCCCGCCAGAGGACGGCGTCGGTCAGCACTCTTACACGCCCTCCTCCCCCCCCTTTTAATGGTTATTATTACTAATTTTTGGTTTTTTTCTTTAGGTGATACCGCGGCCTATGAGCGTTGCTCCCTCTCAGCAGACAATGCCGTCGCTCCTCGGGGTGCAAGCGGCAGCGCTTTCCTCGGTGAGCTGGCCTTTGTGGCCTGTTGTGGAGGGTGACGGGGCAGGGGAATCACCTGCCCGCCATTTGCCTGGGCCCCTCTGGGAGGGTTACACACCTAGCTGCTGTGAATAAGAAACATCAATTTCTCCTACATGGAAAACCTGCAAACCACAAGTACCGCTTTAAATCCAGCCCATGTTACTTAGAATTAGAGCTAATTCCCTAATGATACAAACTATATAGTTCCTATTTTTAAATACCTTACTATATCTGTGATAGACTGCCATGGTGAATAGTTAAGCATGGTTCGCTGTGCAATTTGTAGGTTTTGGTTTTTTTTTCCTAATGGCTTCAAATAATTAGACTGTCAGGGTACTGATTGTGATTTCGCTAATGACTCAAAATAGGAATAGATGGTGGCCTATTAGGGTAACAGCTCATTTAAATAAATGTATAATATAATTTACCAAGTCTAATGGTGCTCTCTATAAGTTCAGGAAGCTTTCTCTCCAAATGCTCTATGTAATTACAGAATAATTTACTAAGATTACTAACTAACTAGATCATCACAAACTAATTCACACCTAGGTATGCCAGGGTTAAGATTTTCCAACCCAGGACAAAACCATCATCAAAAATCTAGTCAGAAATAAAACCGATGAAACTTGATTCAGGTTCCTCCAGTTAGAAAGACTGGAAGAATCATTGGTTCTTGTAAAATATCTTGACATATGTTGAAGCTAAATCTAAGCTTTGAGGAGGGAGGAACAGCTATTTCCAGAGACTATAATTCCTTCCCTCTTACACTGTTGTTTATTGTTTTCAGAACTGCAAGATAAAATATTAGTTCAACATAATTCTTTATTGCAAATGCTATGGTAGAAGTGCTCAGCAGAGCTACTAATGTCATCCCCCTTGTGGTCTGAATCCAGAATCTGTTGCCTAGATGTCTGGGCATGCATGTTTCTGTTGGAGAGGTGGTTTTCCTATGTTAGATCTGGTATTACCATTTGTTCAGGAAGCAGCTTCTGTGTGCTGCTATAGAGCCTGTGTACATAGGTGGGTGGCATTTGGTGGCTGCCTAGGATGCCAGGGTAGAAGCCAGCTTGGGAATTTGGTAAAATTGGCTAGAGGACTTTAGCAGAAACTGAGAGGATACTTCTGTTTATATTATTTGGTCTCAGAAGCATGGGAACCGTCAGCCAGCACACAGATGAAAGATGCCCTTTGTGTGAAACATCTCATCATAAGCAGATCATTAAGGAGTGAGTCTCTGAAGCACTGTCTGTTATGGATACTGATATAATCTCTTTCACTTCTTTCTATTGCTGCTCTAAGCATTTTAAAAACACTCTATAATTATTTTTCCTGTGATAATTAGGTTGAATCCAAGATAGCTGTCCCTTTACATCCCTATCTCTTAATCATTAGATAAGCTGTTCTATCACACAGAGTTAGAAGAGATGGAAGTGTAAAGATGGCTTATCACAAGCTCCCACTAATCTTCCTACTGGCCCTCTTTGTTCTGAAGGCATTCTTAGCTACTAAGAAATACTTCACCCAGGTGTAAGAGTAAGAGGCACAGCACTTGAACCCAAACACAATTGACTGACAGGATAGTTAAACATAGTAAGGGTAACATGAGATTTAACAAAACAGCATTTGCCAGTCTTGAATGTGTCATCAGTACAAGTGTGCAAGGCCTGAAGCGAAGTTTAAGCAGTAATTAAACTAAGTTTGTATTTATAGTGGTTAGAGAACATAACAACATGTATGCTCATACTTTTGGTCACCAGTTTTACCCCACGGAAAGCTCAGGCTTTCTAAAGAAATTCCAGAAAGTTTCTGCTTTCTGTGACTCAAGGGCATGCCTACAGTGTCAGAAAAAAATTTACTGTTGCAGATAAAAATGACCAAGTGTATCTACATATGTAAACCAGACAGCTTTTAGAAGAGCTCTCTTACTGTAAATTTCTATGCCATTTTTTTCATGTTACGTATTTTAAAGATGCATAAGCATTTGTCCATTAAGAAGTGTGCTTTATGCAAAGTATTCAACTACACTCTCCAATTACAAGTTGCAGGTGTACTACAAATAGAAAATCCGTAAGATAGATATAGTTTCATTTTAAAAAAAAGTCACTGTCAACAAACCACAATGCTCACCAAAAATTAAGTGACCTCTGAGCTGCCACATTTAAGACAGATGTGATCTAGATATCATCCCAGTAAAAGAAATAATACGTTTGCTTCTTAGCAAGAGATCTGATTTTCAGGAAAGGTGCAAGAGGATAAACATATACTGTTTAAGAATGGAGAGGAATACGGGAATGTGTTCTGAGTCACGTTACATGCGATGTCACAGCCTTTTTTCTACACCTTCTGTGAGCCATCAGAAAAAAGAAGATCTAGATTAAATCTTCAGAAAGATTCTTTAAGAATTTTATCTATACATACCTTAAAACCTTCATACTAAGAAAGAAAATCAGTTTGTTGAATGTTTTTGAAAAATCATTGGTTACTTCTACCTAAGTCATATTTCATCTGAATGGTGTAAACCAGATCTATCCCTTAATGTTCAAAGATGTCCCCAAGCTTTTTTGAGATATGGTTTCGTAGGTATTTTGCTTCAATGCACAATTTACAATGTAGTAATATTCTAAAATCATTAGTACGTGCAAGATAAATGTTATATTTACATGGATAGAACTCAGACACTTGGCTAGACAGGTAACTAATAAAAATATTTATACAGATTGGAAATTAATGTGTTACCTTTAAGTGCTTAAACAATACAATGAATACAATAAACTAAAGATTGCTAAAAAAAGATATAATGAATTCTGAAATGCCTGTACTTTGATCAACAGAAACAACTTAAAAGATTTCATAATCTATCTTAACTGGTATTTGTTGATTTACCCGTTTCAAGACAACTGTTTAAACAAAAGAAAGTTTGTTAAGGAAGTTATGTAACAGGACTTCCTTTGAAAGGCTCACCTTTGACTATTATGAATTAGTGATTTATGAGACAAACCAAACTAAGTTCACTGCCCCTATAGCATAATTATTTTTCCTCTTTAAAACCAGATTTGGTTATCTATAATACATTGTAAGGGTCTGACACTAATTTTGAGAATAAGTTAATTCACTCTTCTCCAAGAGTCAGTCCACTCATACTCTCTCATTTCTAATATGCTGTAAAATGGCACAGGTCAGCACTGCTATCAAAAGAAGTAATCTTGCCTTTCTCTACCCGTTCTGTCCCTCCCTACACTTCTATCTTCCCTGATGCAGTCAAAGAAAATCCATGCAGCTGTTTGATAAACGAGATCAGTTCCCTGATCCAGATTAAAATTACCCCCCCTTTTTTACGGTTAACTTTAACATGGATCAGTTCTTTGATCTGGTTCACCTGCCACCATATAAATCCTTACCCTGGCACAAAAGAGGGAGCAGCATGAGGACAGGAATGAGCTGCAGCACCATAAATTAGCATAAAGAATATGTGAAGCTGAAAGTATGATTCCAAAAGTGTCTTTTAACAGATAAGCATCTAGAAACAATTGTGCTCTACCCTATTGTTTGTGAGGTTTTTTGCTTGAGAGTATATGTCTAAAGTACGTGCTATAATATATCCTCTGTGTTTTCTGAGAACTTGCCTTTGTCCTTTTCAGATACTCTCCTTTTCTCTTTATGCTTTGAAAACATAGAGCTGAACCCTGGACTTGTGCTGTAAATCCTTCAAGCTGCATGCTTGGGAAGGAGGAGGATAACTGATAACTTTTTTTAAAAAAGATTTAAAAAACCCCTCCCTTCCCACAGAAAGAGGACAAAATCTCCTTCCTTCTCTGTAGGCTGCTACTGTTGCAGGATAGTTTCAGGATAGAAATTTTTTCTGTTTCTCATAGATTTATTTTGGATTTGCTAAACCATCCCTGCCAGCAAAGATTTATGGCTGGACCCTAGCAAATAGCTTACCTTAAGAATATAGCTGAAGGATATTTAACAAAAATACATCCCTAGAGGACGAGTAGCAGTAGACTCTTTAAAGGCTCATCCTCCTTTTCTAATTACAAGTTATACTCCAAAGTCCAGTGGGAGCTTTGGCCAAGAACTACATAACACATTTCTTAATGAAAATTAGGTTATCAGCATTATTCTGCTTTTCTGGTTATACAGACTGTGATTATAGTGAACATGGTATTTAAGCAAACAGAGCCAAAGCTACTCTGCCATAACCTATAACTTGCACACATGTCACATCATAGTCAATAGTGGAAAAACATCTATGTTTTTCTACCCCCTCAAAAGTCACCTCTGACAATCTGGATTTAATAATTTAATTATGTCATATTTTTAAAAAAAACCCAGAACGTTGACAGTTCATCAGTAGGGAAATTTTAATAGACCGCAATAGCACTGTTGAACACTGGCTCAGATACAAGGCTTCCTCCCAGCTAATTACAATGCCATCTATGTAAATTCTTTAGAGAAGCCCTTGCTTATTAATACCTACACAGTATTCTCCCTGTTTTTATAGCATCACCCTTAGTTTTCACCATTATATTGCCCTCCCAAAGTCACAGTTCTGTCTGCTTTCATAAAACCTTCTGCTTTGTCCTCTTGACAGACCACCTTTTTGGTAGACTGTAATCACCAAGCTACTGACAATGGGAAATAGGTTACTTGCAGTATGGGAAGATCCTGCAGTCTGTGTTACACAAAGCCTATTTTCCAGAGGTGAAATCAGATATGCTACAATTTAGGTTTTTTTCCCCTGAACTAACATGAATTTGCACCTGCTGGAAATTGTTACTGAGTGAGGGGAAAAGAAAATGTCATACTGTACAAGACCACTGGTCTCTGAATAGTACTACTGTCCAGCCACATATCTGGGAAGATGCAAAGACAAAATGGGCAACGAAATATAGTATAAATCTGCATGTCTCTCTTATGCTGCTTAAAATACAATGAAATGTTATTAGGTAGCATTCTTGTGTGAGTATATGAATACTAATTTCCTCTATGAATGGACCAATACTAGACTGGAGATGAACCATTCAGCTGCTGGGCAAAAAATCTATAGTGAATCAGAGAGTAATTCTTAGTAGTGTTTTGTTCCTCTGCGTGTGCTTTTTTGTTCCTTCTTAGGTCTGCAATAAAGTGATTCTTCACCATTGTCAGATACTTTGTAGTAGGTGTTACTTTCTACAGAGAAAATAAGGGACAGACATAAGACTTGCAAAGGAGGAGAGCTTTGCATTTCTTGCACACAATGTACAGAAAAAGGGTTTTATTTCCTGGAAACTCAGTTGTTTTTAATGGTTTACATTGTAGCTTAACTTCTCTTCAGAATTTATGGCTAACTGTTAAGAGTCGTAAGTCTAAAGTAGTCAATTGAGAGAAGTTTTTACTTAATCTTTTGAAAAAAAATTCATTTTTTGCCAATTATGATTTTATTTATGCCAAATAAATACTCAGTGCAAGAGAAAAGCTGGGGACCTATCTTTGCATGAGATTAATTGTTTCAAACTCTCAGACTGGGCAGTTGGAGAGACACTCTCAGAAAGAGACTGAGAACAGCCAAGACAAAACCTCCATCATGACTTCCAGCAAAATCACAGACACAAAGCCCCACATTTTAAGGTTCCTCCTTGTTCTGCAAGGTATTCAATAGGAAGTTTTACTGAAATCCTCAGCAATTTACTGAATTAGAGGTCAATGGCTGTTGGAGATTTGGGGTCAAATATCAGCATTAGTAGGTGCCTAAATTCTTTGAAATAGAGTCCATTTTTTCAAAAGCATCTGGCAGCTGAGAACTGCTTATAACCCTTTCCATTTAAAAATCATTGGATAAAAGGCATAGACAGCATTAGGATCAAAGACCAGGCTCCAAGTCTCTTTCTCTCCCTTTGAGAGCTAGTTCCTGGCTGCTGGCTGGTACAATCGTGCTCCTCTTGCTTGCTCTTCCCAGGCTTGTGCTCTTTGCAGCACAGTATTCCAGCTTCAAAGGACTCCCTAGTTTCCTACTTTGTATAAGTTGATGGGTAAGAAACATCAATGCAAGGAAGGAAAGGGGAGTTTGAATTTCTTTGGCTGAGTTAAAATTAAGCCCTGCTCTTTTATTTTGTAGGCAAATGATCTATTAATGTACTATTTCTAGGGCCAACAGCAGCTCCTCAGCAGATGCGTTCTGAAGAAAGCTCCCTTCAGTTCTTTCTAATAGCAGTTTCTAGGCTCTGGGTGCTAACTAAACAAAAATCTTCATTTGTAGTCCTAATTCATACAGCGCATCTCCAAAAAGGACAGGATTGCAGTTACACTCCTCTGTATTGCATAGCCCTTTAGCTAGCTCTAAGCAGCTCTCTGCTCAGTGGAGACTTCTTGGATGGCTTTCGTAAGGGGCTTAGTTCTCCCTATGCACACTGTGAAGGACCTGTAACACAGGTATGAATTTCACTCTAGCATCTGAAAGTTACGCAGTGCCACCGCTGTTGGAAATCTGGCCATTAACTGTCTTGAGGAAGGCAAAATAGAGAACCAGAAATAGTCAGAATTATAATTCAAGGGATTTTGTCTTTCAGCTGCCTTTTTTTAGGGTATTTCTGTTGAGTTGTTTTGATTTTCCTATTTTTCATTATATTTCTCTCCCCACAATGAGATTCTGTAGTATTTTATTTGCATTAAGGGAAACTTATGGTTGCCATCTACCTATACAAAGGAAAATAAAACAATACATAGTTAGTATTCTAAATAGATTGGATTATATAATGAAATGTTATTAATTTTGAACTTGGATTGTTACAGTTCAAGAAATATGTCCTAACTGTACAGCATGAGTCGTATACACTTATCTCTGAGAAATCAATTATGGTTTGCACACCTAAGAACTTGTATGAGAATGTAAGCTTCGACATACTAGTGTCTTGAGATTCTTTATCATAAGAAATTATTTGTTCAAGTTCAAGCTTGACACCCTTGTTTAAAAAAATAGCATTTTTAGGGACTTTGTCTTTTAACATGCAGGCACTGGAAATTGCAATCCTGATGGAATTAAATGTTTTTCATTTGTCGGCCCTGGCAGCTGTGCATTAGTAAAATAAATAAATTAAATAAACAGCAACATCTGTTCCAGTCACTAGAGGCTTATTGCTGGAGTTATCTGCATTGGATGGGAGGAGAAGCTCTAGTAGAGGAGCTCAGCTTTCCAGAGCAGAGATTAGTGGAATCACTAGGAATAAATATGTAGACTTGTGTGACCTGTGGGAAATATCTCACCTGCCAAATGATGATGCTAACTAGTATTAAAGTCTGAAGTCTTCTAGCATCTATTCTGCATTATTCATATAAGTAGGAATCCCATTATATTCAAAGAGCTAATATGGTATCAGCCTGTATCTTATTAAAAAGAAAATCTGTGGTGTAGTTGAGAACCTAAGCCTTAGGTTTTTTCTTTTAGTTCATTATTCTTGGCTCCAGGATACCTTACTCTATATATGTATATGAATAGTATAAATGTGTATGTCTATATATTTATGAGTATACACGTAATTCCTTGTGTGCATGTGTGTGTGAGTGGGACTGGATAATACACATATGCCCTTACATGCTGTAGTCAAGACACCTTCCTGTCTTGTTTTAATAAACTAAGCAATAAATGTATTGGATAGCTGTGATGCACAGAAAGTAAGACAAGGTTACCTAATAATGCCTCCAGATTTAAACTCCGTGAATCTCTCCATACATCTGAGAGAGCAGTCACAAAATAGGTATTCCTATGCTGGTATTCCTACTTGATTAGTTAATGAATGCTCCATTACAATTTTTTAAAAGGTGCAAAATAAATTCTTAATCAGCCAGACACATGTTACTTGCCAATTCCATGAAAATCATCTGGGAAAGTTGTATACAGCTGTAGGAAAAAAGTGGCAGAACGAACCAGAATGTTTTACTTCCTTTGCTGGAATCCAGAAACTCAAATGGAATTGCTTATCAGGGTTGCAACCATAGCCAGAAATACATGCTAATAAATAAATATTAAAATTGGAAGAAAAACAAAATTGAAGTTTATAGACTTCTTCTGAAGATGATTGTGCTGCTGAAGTGCTATAGTTGTATAGTGCGTGGTTGTTTCAATTGGCAAAATCAGATTTCTGTGAAACTATTTCTGTACTGAGTCCTAAGTGCTTAAGAAAATAATTTATGATAGTTAATCAGTTCCTAGCTGGAGCCTAAAACTCAAAAGAGGGTTTCCTTGGACAAAAATTGCTTGCTTCTGGGAAGATAACTAGTTTGCCACCTCCTTCTCGTTCTTGTGCAGACACCTCTTTGGATCTAATTGCAGTAATCAGAGACCCACAGAAACACAGAATCGCTCAGGTTGGAAGGCCTCTCTGGAGACCGCTCAGAGCAGGGCCAAATAAATCAGGTTGCTCAGGGCCTTTTCCAGTCCAGTTTCAAATATTTCCAAGGATGGAGATTCCAAAATCTCTCTGGGCCCTTCCTCCAATACTTGTCTGTCCTTATGGTAACAAAGTTGTTTGTGATACCTAGTGGGAATTTTCTGTGTTCTAACTTGCTCCCATTGCCTCTTGCCCTATCACTCTGCATCTTCAATAAAATACAAGAGCGTGCTGCTGACTCACATTCAACTTGTCCAACAGGACATCTAGGTCCTTTTCTGCAGAGCTGCTTTCTATCTAGCTGGCCTCCAGCCTGCCCTGTTGCGTGAAGTTACTCCATCCCTGCCACAGGAATTTCCATTTGCCAGTGTTAAACTTTATGAGGTTCCCGTCAACCTGTTTATCCAGGATGCAGAGGTTCTTCTGAACAGCAGCCATGCACCCCAGTTTGGCATCACTCACAAACTTGCTGTGTGTGCAATCCATCCCATCATCCAGGTCTTCATTAAAAGTATGAAACAGTATTTGCCCTAGTATCCATCCCTGCCTGAAGGCGCTGCTAGTAAGTGACGGCTAGTTGGATTTTGTACCACTGATCCTAGATAGCTTCCTGGGCCCAGCAATACAGCCAGTTGCAATGTCTGGCTTCCTAGGAAATGCAGTTGTCAGGGAACATAATGCTTATTCCCTTAATTTTAGCCAGTAGAGTTTGTGGTGTCATTATTCGCCTAACATAAGCACTAGAGGGCTGTCAATGAAGTGAAGTTGCAGGTTTAAAGCAGCAAGTAAAACAGAGGTAGTGGTAGTGTGAGGGATAGCAACTGAAGCCTAGAAGGGTGTCAGAATGCCTTGCTAGGTCACTGATCATTTCAACACAGTAGTTGTAAGGCAACAGTTAAAATGGGTTCAAAGGGGAGTATATAAAATGGAAGACAAGTCCCGCTGATTATAATTCATACCGAAAAAAGTACTCCTGGCACTTTCTTTGGCTCAGAAAGTTTCTGAACTGCTTATTGCTGAGAGAGAGGTTAATTAAGCTATTTTCATCTTCTTCCTGTAAGTATGTACTATTAGCTACTGCAGAAGATGGGATATGCGGCTGGACAGACCCATCACTGTGATTCATTATAGAGTACTTGACTTCCACCTCTTTTCATATTAAAAATAAGAAAGTATTAACAGGCTAAGTGGTAGTGAGGTAGAAGTTGAAGGAAAGAAGATACTGACTTTGTTTTGATATCCAGGAGGAAGCTGAGTAGGTTGGAGGTTCCCACTTCCCTTTTCATCCTTTAGAAACATCAGTTTATTGCAAGCAGCAGGTATGGAAGAGAAAGCAACAGAATATGGACTATTTAGAGTAATTGTTAAAGCTCTGGGAAGAATTATATTTACCAGTTCTCTCTACTTTAAGCACTGAATGCCAGCCAAGTAAGTCAGATGGATATGTGTGGGTAAAAGGGATATGTGGTAATTTGAAGGAACATGAATATGCCAGCAAAGGCTTCTCCAACTGTGTGTGAGGGTGCTTTTCAGTTTTCAAATTATATCTCAGTCTGATAGGTAATTTTCAGGTTTTCTTCAGTGAAAGTTGTTCACATGAAAGTATAGTGCAGCCTATATTTGATTACTAATTGGTTGGCATTTATGTCTCCACTTTTCTCAATTTTGTATTACATTTGGTCTGCAAAGAACATCAGTAATATGTGGACATCACAGACACAGGAATCAGGAATTGCAGCATGAAGATATTTATTGTGTAATAACTAAATTGGATAATTGCAGCTATTTGAAGTAAAACTATAAATGGTTCATATAAAATAATTCTGGTTTTAAGGATAATGAGCTATATAATTTAGTAGCACTGGGAACTAACTTTAAAAGTTGCTGTGGCTAATGCTTTTTTCATACTAATTTCATGCTGTTAAAACTCCACCAGCATTAATGGAGTTAATCCTGATTTTCATTTTATATTTTATATACTGTTTCAAGTATGCCTGAAACTGCTAAACCCACTTAATTCCACACAAAAATAAAGCTCTGCAGAGAGATCTAACTGTTCTTATTTTACACATAAACTCTATGTCAAACAACAGAACAATGATATACTATTCTTTGGCAGTTTAGATTTACAATACTGGTTGAAAATTCAGAGGCTTTTTCAGGTGTATTTTTATCAATGAAAAATCTGTGAAACCACTTAACTAAAAATTAGCTTGCATTAATGTAATCTTGTCCACTAGCTTCCATAGATGATGGAAGTACTAACTGCCTGTATCAAAGGGAAGAAAAAGCATTTGATTTTTAAGACATAAATCAAGTCCTTCGTTTCTTACTCTTTGATCAGCTTTGCTTATGCGGGCATGTAATTTGACCCCCTTTGCCGTCTAATTTTTAACCTTTTTTCTCTCCCTCCCCTTAGTACTCAGCTTTTATCAGTGCCAGATTTTATTTAATTTTTTTTTTCCTCCAGGGAATAGTCATGCCTCATTCATTTTTTCTCTAGTGTTTAGAAACCCTGTTGCAACGTTAAACTGTTAGGAAATACCCACTTTTTGGAGCATCAGGTACATCCTTTTTTTTTGTTACTAGGCTGCCGCTCTATGGCCGTATGCATAAACTACAGGTTCAGTTGTACTGAAGTAAACTGTATTGGAGGATTTTCTGGGAATACGTGATAGAACGTCTGGGCTTCATGTTCCACAGAGCGGGTATGATTACCTTAGAGAGGACAAAGGAAAAGACTACCACTTCACCTGTAGGTAGCTGCCAGCCTGATATCTTAAATGCATTACAGACTATGTTTTTGATCATTAATGCTGTGCATACTGTAGTACCTTAACATGTAATTTATCACTATGTTTGCCCTGGCTGTCTACAATAATGGCATTTTCAATTGGATTTTCAAATGAGAGAATATTCAGCTTTTTATGCCAGAAAGCAAAAGGATATGCTTTCAAAGTACCCTGGCTAGGAAATCAAGTAGATGCTTATACTGATACATGCCTGGTGTCCTTCATAAATATGCAGGTTTGATGCTTTTGAATCTGTGCAGTAAGTCATGGAAGTGAATCCAAGTGTGTTTTAAATGTAGGGGCTTATATGTAGACGTACAAGGGGTTTACAAATGGATTAAAGGGGCATAAAAACTTTTATTAAGAATTTTTTCACTTACACAAGGTTAGAATACCCTGCCTAGTAAGTTATTATATAAGTCACTATTTTCACATCTGCTTCTGAAAATGGGGAGGACTGAAACATAGCAGTTCTGCCTTCTGGAGTACTGTGAGCAAGCTGTAGATTTGTCTGCCTGTAAGCACTTCTGATCAAGTTCTACAGCGTCAAGACCTTTCACAGCCAAAACTCATGTTGAATAGGGTGGGAATGGCACTGTATATATGTACAGTATTATTCCTCATCCTTGGGCAATTTTGCATGTTTCCATTCACAAAGTGGAATCAGAACAAGCTTGAGATTCATTCCTGCCTTCATTTTTAGCACACCTAAGCTAAGAGGAAAACCCCAAGGTTGATGGAGATCTAATTTCTTGTAGATGTTAACTCTAAAGAACACAATCCCTGGTTGATATCCTGTCGGTAACCATCATTACTACATAAAATATTGTAATGGCTTCAAAATGATAGTATTTTCTATATAAGCAATACCCACTGTTTGAAAGCAATTTAAAAAATTAAAAGTCCAAAGCAAAGGAAATTCATTCATTCATTCATTCATTCATTCAGGTGAATAAAAGAGGTCTTATTGGCCAGAGACGCCCAGTAGCTTGAAAACAAGCTAAAAAATTTTAATATGTGTTTCTCTTTGAATATTGTCCTGTATGTACTCCTGGGTTTGCTGGAGGGCAGAGGGTAAAGAAGATTGTTAAAAATTAAACAGCTTGCTCTTACTAAAATAAAAATCCATTTTACAGTCATTATTGATTTAAACTGAAACAGGTGCTGACCTTTGGCTATGTTAGTAACATTGTTCCAGAGAATCTCTACAGCATTTCAATATTTTGTGTCAGTGTAGATTAATATTATAACAAGGGACAAAACTTTTTAGAATAGTATTTTCCAGGATATTCAGCTATAAGGCACCTTTGGCTTATAACCTGCTGTTAAAAGTGATAATTAGTTCTGCCAAGAAGGTAACAGTGCCTATGCCCTAATAAACCAAACTGTAATATATATTAGGAGGCTCTGAATGCCGCAGTTATATCCCCCCATTTAGGAATATTTCAAGTAAAATTTACTATGAACAGGAGATTGAGAAAGAAGGGGAGATTATAAAACAATATAAAGCAGGAGCTCAGAAAGAAGTTGTACAAGAAAGACCTTGAGTATGGGAACTAAACTAGCATAAAAGGAGATAAAAAATTACCTCATGTTCTTAAGTATTTATACAGCAGTCAGTGCCAGCAAGAGGAACGTAAGAGAAGTGGCTTAAAACCATATGCTGAGGTTGCAAGTGATAATATAGAAATATAATAAAAGTATTTTTAAAGAACCGGGATGCTGACCAAATAGCTAGAGGCTGGAATGCAAAAGAAAGCAAAGCTGCCTGAAGCATGATGCAGACAGACAAGGAGGCAACGCAACATCCTTGTCTCTAGCTTATTTGTTGTAGCAGAAGCACCAATGTCCCTAGAGTACAGATCAGTGCTGTGTACAAACCCTGCAAGTGCTGCACTGCAGCAGTCTTTGACACCTAACACGTGCAGCAGAAACACTCGAGTCTACCAGCAAGGCTGGAAAGTGAGATTTAGAGCAGTAAACAGTGAGAAAACATCAACAAATTTTCTGTTGGGTGGTGCTGTGTCAGGTATACACACAAGCAAACTATGTACGCAGAGGCATAAAGCTAGCAAAAGATAGGTTAGCTGTAGTTTGCAAGAATTAATTTGACTGTTGATTTAAGATGTTGAATTGAACTGCAAACCAAACCAGATCCTGTAACGGTCAATACAGTTTTTAAGCTGCTGTAATAAACTGAATTATTTCCTTCACATGGAGATACTAAAAATGGCCATCTTGTACAAAGTGTTGTATTTTTTTCCCCTGAAACTTTTGCATAACTTCATTGCCATTTACCATTATTTTTCTCCTGCTTTCTTCCTAAATGATTGGAAATGCCAGTGCACTGTATTCCAGATATGGTTGCAATAGGTCTGCAACAGGGCTGTAGAGAAGATTATTTTTGCTTCTGAATTCCAAATATGATCCATGGCTACTCTCAAAGTGCCACTGTTTCTTTGTTTTTACAATGGCATCATATAACAGGCCTGTATACTTTTCACCTGTCTGGTCTGGCTCTGCTTCTGAGACAGCAGGTGTCCAAAACTGGTATGTTTTTTTAAAACAAAATAACATGCCCTCTATTTTGTAGAAATGTAAAAACATCTTAATACTACTGAGTGAGTCTAATCCTGAGAAAGGGACCTTTTCTTCCTTGTGCATCTAAATTATTCACAAAGGGAAAAGGCCTATAAAACCAAATCAACCTTAGTGTCAAGACATGGAAATACAAATAACTGGTTTTACCTTATCATCCTTTCCTCTTGTTCTGTTTACTAGAAATTAGTTAGTCAGATTCTGTGTATTTATCTTACCCCCTATCTATGCCCAGGTGATTTAGTTATATCCAGAATCCTGCTGTGCCAAAACAAAAAGTGCCTGGAGGACCAAAATGTAGTTTTCCCAGTTTTCCTGTCCCTTGCCGCTAAAGACCTTGGGTAGCATCATTGAACTTGCAGCATTAGAGCCCTAGAGAGGCAGAGTTAACTACCTGCTTCTGCCATCCCTGGTGAAATGCCATCTCACTTTTCTGAATTTCAGTCTCTACGTGCATCGTATTTCCTTCCTCTTGTCTTTCTTTTGGGTGTCATTCCTTTGTTTTTTTGTTTTCTGTTGTTTTTTTACATATTTGTTTTGACAGTAAGCTCTTCAGTGTAGGAACAGTGCATCTATACAGTACCCAACACAAAAGGGCCCGATCTGAGTTCGAAGCTCTGTGTGTCAGTATAATCACGCTAATAAATTCCTTAACCCAGGTACTCTAGCTCACTTTATCTCTTTATTTCACTAGACATAGTTCCTCACAGCACTTCTTCATTGCTAATACTCTGTTTTAGTAGGGACAAGCAGATTAGAAGGAGCAGGACACCTGCTACCACCCTTGCAAAATGGCAGAGGTCATGGTCAGATCCAATTAAGAACAAGAACTTAAGAGATACCAAAGTTAGTATCCCCTTCAGCTACCCAGTGCTCTGCCCTCTCTTACCTCAGATAAAGTTTTGTATTGAAATAATCTCCTGTCTTGATTTTCCTGCTCTGTTTAATTATCTGTACTGTTTGTACTTCTTGTCAAGTTATGTCTATTAAGCTACTGTTTCTTTTCCTGTTGGCTTGACTGCAAAAGTCTTATCCTGAATATGCATGGAATTTAGTACAACCTTCAGGCAGTGGTGAATCTCCAATACTGTTATTTGTAAAACAGGCAGTGGTGAATCTCCAATACTGTTATTTGTAAAAGATATTTTGTGGGCACTATACACACAGTAGTAAATTTATTGAAGTGTAAAGAGAAAAATTGCTCAATACAATGCAACACTTCAGGAGCACATTTTGGTGTAGCTCTCAATCACACACAAACATGAAGTTATATTGTCTGTCATAAAAGAATTGAATGTGATAAATTCTGTGAGCAGTATATTAAATCTAAGGCTCAAAAAGCTAGCCACTTTCCCAGTACCAGCTCTGGGAAGCTGGCTTGATTTCCCTTCGGTCTTGTATTTAACAAATTGCCGTGAAATTATGTGGGTGTTCTTTTCTTTCTCTTCAAAATACAGCTTTGAAATTTCATTCTTTAATATTTTGTCTTCACATCCTAATGGATAAATATTCACATCTCAGAATTTCCCACAGCTGGCCGAAATTGGCAGTGCTGCTGTTTGTTCAAGAGAGGCAAAGGACTGAAATTGGAATGGCATTACTGCCCCATAAATGTGATCTCATCAAATCAATCTGCAGGTTTGGAAAATTCGTAGTTCTTTCATTGGATTGCTTCAACACTGTATGTGTTTTGTGGATAATGTGAGGACTTATATACCTGATCCAAAACCAGCTGAAGCTGGCAGAAAGACCCCATTGTGTTGATTGTAATTCTTTGGAGTATGTGTCCTCATCTACTGACATCTATTGAATAAAATAGACATACAAAAATACTTGTGCCAAGCTTCTGTGCCTGCACCTGCTTACAACATGGGGAAAGCACTCGTATTTCTGCTGTTTTTTTTAAATGAGGAAATCCAATCCTGATGTAGAAGGGAGCATGCCAAATTAAGTAAACAGCACAACAGGAATACAGGAAAATTTTTACACCACATGTCTAGAAGCAGGAGGACTGAATTCACAGCCTTAGGGGAGGATAAGCAAGACTAGCTTTAAACTGTCTTTGTACTCCTCTGATTCTGGGTTGCTTGGCGATCGGATCTGGCTTTTGACTGGTGCTGAAGTTCTGGCTCTGACAGCTCCCATTTGACGTGTTTTTCAAGAGGCCTTTGAATAAACAACCTTTATAATCTTTATACCTTTGTACTGCCACCAGCAACAACTCCGCCAATTGCAGAACACTCCAACTGTCTTAGCGGGCATAAAGTGGGTAGAGCACGTTTGAAGTCATTTAAAGTGCACGAGAACTACTTCACCTTTATTGAGATGTCCTAAGTAATTTCTATGAGGTTCCCTTGCCAGGAGGTGCTGTGCTGATACAGCTCTGTCATCACTGATACAGCCCTGTTGTCACTGTTGTATCACTGAACTTGCTACCAAAAATAACAGGAGAAATGCAGAAGACACAGCACTGGAGGCTGTGGTGAAACCTACGCAAAACATCCTTGCGATCAGTCTGGAACAGTGTGGACCATATGGGCTCATCATAAATGTGCTAGAATATTTCTTATACGAAGAATAAATATATAAACACAACTTTTTATTGTAGCCAACAAAAGAGTAATGTAACTGGGAGAAAAATGAGGAATTAATCAAATGTGTAGTCAATGGTACAAACATAAGAACTGTGATATCAAACGTAATGCTAGAATTTCTGTGAAATAACAAACATCTCAGTGTGTCTTTTCATTCTTTTTATTTCCTGGATTAGGGTATTAATGATTGTGGGGTGTTTGGGGTGTTTAGAAGCCAGAAATAAACTAGCAAGTTTATTCTGATCCTCTCTTTCCTAGTGGTACCCCTTGCGTCCTGGCTGCCTCGCTTCCACCTCCCTGTTTCTTAGAACCACTTGTCTTCATTAGTGATCACGGCACAGTCCTTCACCGATTAAAAGTCTTACAAGATAGTCCCTCTAGACAGTTTCTGATTCTACCATTTCTCCCGATTCTACCATTTCTCCTAATTCCTCACTAACCTTTAATAGAAGTGATAATTCTGGTAGCCTCAGAATTTCCTGCTTGAAATAAGCTTTCAAGTAGCATGCGTGTATTAGTCAGGCTGACTGAAGACAGAGGTAGTATGAGAACTGGGAGGCCTTTTAATGAATATTTTCAAGATAAAAAGATTCATGTGACAGAACTCTGGAAACAAGACATTAGACAAATAAAAAATTAAGTCCAATGGGCATATTTTTTTAATGTTTTCACTTGGTTCAGTAGAATCTGTTTGGTTTTCTTTCTCAGGAGTGCCGTGAACTTCTGGTTTTCCTATTTCTTCTTGGCTCACTGTTTGTATTCTGATATCACTTTGCACAGAAAAAGATTGCCTCTTGGAAAGTTCAGTTACCTGTGCTGTTCAAGTGATCCTGACAAGGATGAACAGTAATAAAAATTGTCCATACGTTGAACATGATTTGGATTACACTGCAGAAATTACATGTCAATATTGGATAGAGCTGTATGGGGGATATATACAAGAAATATAGGGTTATATGTGGACATGATTTGTCATTCCCCTCTTGACACCACTCACTCTACGTGCCTGTTCTTTATTTATAGGCAAGAAGCATGCTGACATTTCAATATTCCTTCAGCTCAACAGTTCAAAGTACAGTCACAGCAAGAAAAGCAACATGTGTAACCATGAATAGCCTGAGGTTCATTTCACTGGATTTTCCAAGAATTTAATTTTAAATTGAAAGGTAAGCCACAATGCTAATTTTACAGGAGTTTTGAAAGGGGGAGGTGAAATTTTAGGATTAAAAAAAAATGAAGATAATGAAGGTAATGAATGAACAATGGATAATGAAGAGACTGGAAAACGGCACACAAAATTCCCTTTACATTTTAGTAGTAATTACAGGAGACAACAGATGCTGTCCTGTCATGCAACATAATGTTTTACTTTATCTAGTTCTGGGCTTTAATTGTATTACTAAGGACAAAAGTCAATCTTAGCTTATTTCTATGAATTGTGACTTCGTTACTGACAGAAACAGGAGTGATGATGTATACACAAACACACGCAAATGTGTGACACTAATAAAAGTTGTGTTATTGTAATTAGAAGCATGAAAAAGTGTATTAATTCAATTAGGCTTCAGTTAATTTCAACATGCCAGGGTACTGTGATCATGAGCACATTAGAAATATCTTGAGAGTCATGATTTTCCATCTCTCATGCCCCCTTTGAATATAATTTTTGTTATACATTAGGAAATCATGAAAATTTATAGTTGTCCTGTGAAAGTTTTGACGTGGTAATGATGCAGAATGAATACGATACTTCTGCTAGTAGAAGACTAAGAATGTCTAAGTGTTTCAGCATAAATAAGATGGAGATTACATCTTGCAAATACAAGATATTTTGGTATTTTAAGTTAGCAAGAACCATTGCACTCAGGCAAAAATTCACTTCCTAGGGAGAACAGGAAGTGTACTTTAAGTATTTTCATTCACTAAATCTGTTTTTAAAGTCTCCAGAGAAAAATCAGGCCTGTAAGTTCTTAGAAGTCTTGAACAAATACCAAAACCAGAATCAGAATGGAAACATTCAAGCATGTCACTTTTCCCATTGTTAACACACCAGGTAGCACATGTGAACCTCTCTAGCACTAAGCAGTTATTTTTTTTTTCAACAAGATATTTTTCATCAAGAAATAAAAATAAAAGTCCTGCTAGACTTAGAGATCTCTGGTTCAGCCAACATTATGTCAATATTATTTGGCTTCAGTTGCTAACAACTTGCAAGCTGGAGAATTAATAACCAGACTTAAGTTGCCACCATTCACTAATGAGGCTGGAACGTGACATGCACACCTAACCAGCCATGAATACAGAAGAAAAAGCTCAAGGCTCATTTACTACAACTGTCAAACTAATGCATTTTCTTTAGTGCTAATCCAAAGAAGGATGAGCCCTAGTGCTGCAGCAGTATATCAACATTCCGCCAGTGTAAGCACCAGAGTAAAACAAGAGACAATTTACTCTAGAAATTCTCAGTATGTTTCCTTTTGCTATGAACGTTTCTAATGTCTTGCCCTGGGACTGGATGATAAACCCATATTAATCCCCTTGGAAGGCTGTATTTCCTGTAATTGTGAGATGGGACCAAGGTTTTATCTGCATATTTTACATTTTCCTTTTGCAAATTTTTTGTATTCCTTTCTCAGACTTAAATCATTGCTTTGCCAATAATAATTGTGTACACCAGAGCTATCAACAGTAGAAAGTTCCATATGTTGCTGCAGAGATGAAACACAGAGAAGAGAGTAACTCAAACCTACCTCCTTTATATGCACCCCTCCAATCTGGGAAAAAGGAGGGTGTACTATAGATTTCATAGGTGAATTCTAGATCAAAAACTGTGTTTTAATTACAACATCCTTCCTCAACTTGAAGGAAGTCTGAAATTGTAGTCCAGATATAAATTCAGGACATGACCACATCCATAGATTTTCAAAATATAAAGACTGTGTTACAGCCCCGAAGGTTTTGTGGAATAAAGTTGTCTCTGAGAGAGCTGCTTCAGGACTGATAGGTTGTTCCTGGCTCCAGCACAGTGCTGTACACACGGCTTTTGTGAAAGCATCCCAGAAACTGATTCTGACACTCTCTTCCTTATTTTCCAGACCATTGAACTCTTACTGATCGGGAATTGAACACTGTAGAGATCCTTTAAACAACTTCTGGCATTTAGACAGTATCAGGAGGAAGGGAGTTCACAGTAGATATAAAAGATTTATTTCCGTGAAGCCGATCACCAACTGATAAAGTTAACCTGAGATAAGCATTTAGGAGATTTTGTCCATAAAGACAATTTAGTTAGTCAATGGGAACAACCAGAAAGAGTGTAGAAAGCACAGGTGAGCGTGCCTGGAATTCTTTTTGCCCTGCTAATTCCTGGATGCCACTTCCTGTCCTTGAAAACAACAAAACCCTACGTTTTGTTGGGCAAGGCCCTTTTCGGAGAGAGGAGGAATAGTCCATACCTCCTCCCCCGATGTAAAACACCGGGAAACTCTGCCCAGGCTTTTCTCTGCCTTTCATGCTTTCCACACCCCTAAAGCTTTCTGCTCAGCAGCCCCTTGAAGAATGTGGCATTTTCTTTGAGCTAATGAAATTGCAAAAAGCAGCTGTAAGATTTGGACTGAATGGGCTGTTTCTCTGTGAGGAAATAGTGCAATTTCTTTCTGGGTAAAGGAATAAACATTGTGAAGAATAAACAGTATGAGTAGCTGCAGTCTGAGGAAGGCAGAGGTTTGGGGAAGGCTAGAGGAGTTACAATATATACGCATTGGGGAAGAGCAGGAGGGACTATGGTGACATAAAATGCTACGGAAAAGATGTGAGTGAAGTCTAAAAAGGTTTGAAAATCATGCCTTAGGGAAAATCCAAGTTGCTTGTTCTCAGCTGGGAACTGTTGCGTACAGATCTCACTCAGAAACTGGCTAATGCAAAGCTCTGATGCAAGGTGCGAGTTTTCTGTGAGAAACTGTCCATCCAGCTCAGGATTTTGCCAACGGTATCTTGCAAAAATGCCGCTAACCTTCATCAGTCCAGACCTCACTGGGAGATCCAGACATTTGGCAGATATTTTTGGTTTTTACTTATGTAACTAAAACAAAGGAAATTTGGCTACTGTTGTGCCATCACATTATAAACTTCAGCTTTGTATTTTTTTAATCTTTTTCTTTTGAATGATGCAATCCTGTGATTATACTTGGTGAATACAGAAAAAAGTTCTGAACCCAGTGAATGTGCATATGTACATGCAAAGTAATAAGGAGGTGAAAAAAAAGGGTAAGGCCTCCATTGTTGGACTATACTGCTAACAAAACTCAACACTAAAGAGTTTAGCAAAAGGTCATTGACTCTAAAACCACCAGATTGCTTTGTAGTAGCAATGTATGAGTAACATGAAACTATTTCTGGGAGTCAGAAAAAAGAATAGTTTTGCAGCTCAATTATCTGTCTAAATAGTATAGGTATCTCCTTGATTACTCGGGAGTCAGCTCAGAAACCACAGTTGTTTAAATAAGTATGTATAACTGGAGTTCAGGACCCAAAAACCCTAGCGAAATAGATTCTGGCAAGCATGAGTGTGAAATACATAAACCCCCTGCTTGATGTCAATCCTTAAGCCTCTTTAAAGGCAGTATGGAGGCCCTAATGTCGAGGATGCCTGTCATCATCTATTCCTCTATTGACATTTGGTGATTAGAGTAAGGGTTGTGGTATAAAATTGAAAAAGACAGGGCTGATACTATCATGTAGCATGATTTTTATTTTTCCCTTAATTGCTACTGAGGTATGCAGGTCCTTCCTTCTTATCAGATAAATTGAAAAATAAACGTCTGAGAAACACTGCTATATCTTGCATCACGTTTGGCCGGCTGCCTTAAAATAAGCAGGTGTCATCCAAAATTTGTCAAGGGTCCTAGCCAAGTACTCAATCAAAGCTATCAAACTGGTTTTCCATTCTTCAGATTTTATAAAAAACACATTCTTTTAAGAAGCTGTGTGTCGTTGAATGTGTGACTGAAAGATAATGTCTGCAACAGATCAAAACAAGTTTTTTAAGTTGGAAACTTGTAATATTCTATTTCTAATAGTTGATTTTGAATTTTTGAAAATCTTCCACATTAGAAAAGAAGCTTTTCACCACTGAACTCACAAATTAGTAATTATCATACAATTATTTAATTGCAGAATTATCCTATTGCTGAATATTAATGTACCTCTGTGAACACTTCCAGTAAGTGTGAACTGTATCAAAGTTCATCACAAGAAAAACATGACAGAATGCCTGACTGCTCACAGGTGGTACTGTGGGGGGGAAAAAAACCCAAGCCAAAACAAACAAAAAGAAAAACCAACAAAAATCCAGGACACCACAAATTTTTTTATTGAACCGTGAAGATTATCCACCTGTATGGCATGTATATTTCCAGGGAAAGGCAGTTTCCATGCGTTGCATGGCAGAAGAACAGAAGACAAAATCAGAGCTACTCATATCTATAACCAATATCAGCACTGTGAGAAATTTCCAAATTTACTGCAATTTTATGACAAATTTATGAAACTGCTTCACCTTTTGAAAATTCCTTAGGACTCCGTTTGCTGTCTTCTGTATGTTTTTCCTTTGTCAGCTCTTTGCACTGAAGTGCAAAATGCAGCAGAAAAGCTGGACTCTCAACTCTCATGGCAGGGGGATTGGAACTAGATGATCTTTAAGGTCCCTTCCAACCCAAACCATTCTATGATCCTGGGGCTAACTTTGAATATTCTTAGGTATCAGACACACGTGAGTCCAATGTGATAATATTTCTTATATGATGCTGTTGCCAGCTTGCTCAGCACAACATCAGCACCGTCCACTGGTAACTCTGTGGTTATTAGAGTAAACATTAATACTTCAGATTCAAACTACAAATCAATTTAGCTTTGAGAGCCTCTCTTTCTAAGAAGCGTTTGCCTCTGAACCATATTTCCATATATTTCCATATTTCCTCCCTTCCATATCTCCTCATAGTTTTTTCTACTTCTTTTCCTTATTCTCTTTAATCATGAAGGGAGTAGAAACAGATATATTTATTACCCTGTGAGCGATAATACTAATAAAGGTATCTCTGTTAAGAGACGTTTGTGAACAGGACAGGAGAAGAAACAGTGCTTTTAGTCCAGAAAAAGTAGCAAAATTATTTGTAAAACTAATTTAAAAACTAACAATTGTAAGAATCTCCCTCTGAATAGGTTTTCCCCACTTGACTGCCAATTTTTGGTCTTATGAAATTAGTGGATTTGTTGCTTTCATGCAGAGATCCTTTTTTTTTTGAGAGCAGTCTCAAAATCCCTAGTTTTGCGTTAAGATAATTTCCCAGTGTCTCAATAAGAAAGGTCCTTATTCAAAGAAATCAATAATCTTCTATTTTAATCATCTTCACACATCATAAAATCATGTACCTTTAGACTGTCATTGTGCTGATATGCTGGGAGCCACAAGCAGTTGTAACAATGCAAGGGGAACCCACACTTAGCTGGGGACATTTCAGGAAGCCTGCAGGCTCCTGATATGTCATTCTCCAACTACACTAAAACCCATTGGACCAGCTGAACACAAATGGAGATCAAATTATCAGATCTTGGCCCTCGGCAATGTCAGCTTCCTATACTGGCTATATTGCCAACGTCATTTGCCTATTGAACGAGACCCTTGTTATTTTTACTCAGAACAAAAATAATGTTGTCATGTCCAAAGGCTACATTTTCCCTTTTGAAAACACTCTTTTTCATCCTTTGCATTTTTTAAAAATCCTTTGTCTGCATTCTTTTGTGGTCTGAGGCTCCTGTATCTCGGCCAAACACTGATACATTCATTGCAGGCTTCAGCTGCTTTGCAGAACCTGAATAGACACTGAGGCTACACGGGCGACTTCAATTAAGCAGTTCTATAGAGCTGATATTTTTTGTTGAAAAACAGTGTCTTTTTGCAGGGCCCAACAAAGTGGCAATTCCAGGGATGCAAATCAGAACAAAATACTTAAAAAATAATAACTGCCAAGGCAACTCATTGTAAGCATTCAGCAGAGAGTACAAAGACAGACTTACCCAGTTGTTTTTTATTTTTACTCTACCATTGTGAAATCCCACGTATGTACATTACAGCAAAGATGCATATGATAAAGTAGAATTTCAGTGAGAAATTTCCAGTTTTTAACAACCAAATTGCAAGACTTTTTGAGACAGTAAGGTTTGTTTTCTTGGAGAAGTGTAGCTATGAAAATACACAAAAGTCTTTTTATTCCTACGCACATGTACACAGCAGAGATTCTCACTGAAGTACAAGAATGCGTTTATTTTTCCTTCACCCTCCTTGTAAGACACAAATACATTGTATTTCATGAAGGGCTTTAGAGCAGCATATGCCACATGCTGATGGGTTCCTCTCAGCTACCTGAGACTACGGCAAGTGCTCTGCTTCTTTTTTATTCCTTTTTTTTTAATAAAACTTTTGCAACTTGCTTCTACACATGTACTTTTTCTTCCCCTTTTATTTCTTTTTGATAATTTCCATCAGTTTATTTGCTGAAAATTAAAAGAGGAACCTCGTTCCCTCATTTTCTGGAGAGAATTTCCCACATGGCTTTAATTCCTGCTGCACTTGAAAGTGTTGGGTCTAATTCATCCCACCCTCCTCTTTGTTTCCTTCTTCCCCTGGGCCCGACAACCCAGCAGAAGTCTTTTTTTGTCTGTGTTCCAATCTGAGACAAATTATCGCAAATTACTCTGTCTGGCCTAAGCTATTATTAGACCAGCCAGCAACTGTGGCTCTTTTGATTATTTCAACAGCTGGTTTTGTTGCTTGTCTAAAGACCCAAAGGCACAGCTCTCTCCTCCCCCTAGAAACTTCTTACCCAGATAAAGGGCTGTGTCAGGATCTGTTCCATGACTGCCAAGGTGGGTCTGCCGTTGCTGCTCAGGAGCGCTCGTCAGAGCCCATCTATCTCCTGCAGACTTGTTAAAGCCTATCTCCTTCCTAGGTACCTCCATTGATTACACATCTTTATCAGGTGTCAAGCCAGCGATGTGATGCTGCCGTTTGACAGAACTAAGCTGTTGATCACTTGAAAATACCAATGTAAACTAGAGGTGAGGCACAGCTCACAGAGTATGGATGAGCGCAACTGGCAAGCACTCGCTAGAAAATAATTACTTGTAAGAAATGGACCTCTAGACATCTGCCCTCCGTCTCTACTCCCTTAAAGTCCTTGCGCATTGGCAGATTTTGCAGCTGAGAGAAGTGAAGAGTATGTGAACATACCGTCTTAAACATTCTTGTATATTACCCTACAAACATCTGTTCTACAGGCATTTAAAACCTAAAAAAACCACCTCTAAGCTTGAATGCTTGTGGCATTGGTACACTGGCAGTATGAGTACACCTGCAGACAACATACCCTGAAGAACTCTTGCTGCTGGTAAGCAACCTTCTTTTGGAGGCAATGTGCATTATTGAATGTTTTTTGCAGTAAATGTTTAAGAAATATGATTCAAGTATTTTGTACAATGCTGCCTTGCATTTTAATTTTGTTTAAATGCTGGGAATTTTTACTTGTTTCTAGTAGTATTGATCAGAAGCTGTTTCCGATAGTATGTTAGTTATTGCTACCTGAATCTTGTATCCACATATGAACTGGGTCATAGTTTGATCTCTCTCTTTCTGGTGAAATCTGTCCAGGCATTTCTTGAACAGCTCCTCTAGCTTGAAAACCCAGTCCCTGTCCCAAGTGCATTTCCCACTGGCAGAGCTTGGTATATGGCCAAGTGGTTGCTTCAGAGATTTCATCACTTTATATAATTTAGGTATTGAGCTTTCATTTTTAAGTAGGACTTTCCCTGTGAACTCTAAGCAACTCTTCATGATCGTCAACATTAAATACACATGATCTTTCCATACTCTATATTTGAGATTTTAGGGAATGTTTTCTTAGTCATAGCTGGGACTGCTCTTTTCAGAATGTTTTTCTTAGGCCTAAGATCTCTGCAAATGTATTTTTCAGTTTTATATGCTTGGAAGCCTCTGCGTTAATTTCATCAACAGCAACAAAAGAAGGTTTAATTCAATTTTCTGGGTTCTTTGAATTTGTAGTATGTTCTATGGTACATTTCTGGGTTTTCCTTCCTTGGTAATTTTACATGATAGCAAGCTTCCTTTCCTTCCCCTCCCAGCAGCAGCGAAGCACACAGTATTAAAAAGGAGGTATTCAGGAAGTGGAAAATGGATGGTCCTTGTCACTCGTGGTTAGTAGAGTTTAGCAGCTGAATGTAGGTGCTGCATTTTGGCTTCACAGCAAAGAACCAGAATACAAAAAACATGTACTGTTTTTTTTCACATGGGAGATTCTCTTTTGTGCACGTCTCTCACACATGCATATACCAGCGACTTCCCTCTCTTCTGCTGTTCTTCCTCATACTTTCTGCATTGGAACTTCCTTTGGTGTGTTTTTCCTTACAGGTGAGGCTTGGTGGCACAGCCCTGTAGCACACCTGTGGCGGCAGCGTACCACTGAGGAACTTCATAACCAATTGGTCATCCTGTACAAGGCACACTGGTCTTGCCTTGAAATTTGTGAGGTGAGATCTTTTGACTTACCATGCAATCCAGCCATGCAGAGGTCATCCAGAGCACGAGGCTTTTGAGAACACATACCTGTAGTGGAGGGTTTGGTTTGTCTGCTGTACACCCAGTTTTATGCCTGGCCTTATATCCGCTTATAGTATAAAGCCTTATGTCCTTCTAAAGTAGAACTATTACACCCCTTGAGCGCTAAACGTTCCAGTGAAAAGAACTCAGTTAAGGAACAATGATTGTAAAGTTGAGCACTGAAACACTAAAAAATGAGTAGACAATCAATTGTATTCACGCATTATGATATATTTCTTGATTTTGTGATCACATACATTTTTTCAGCCTGCACAATCTGCTTTATTCAGTGTAGGGAGTAGATGGTGCTTAGTGAGTCAGCGCAGATATTGCTCAATATTAGGATTACTCAATGTTTTGTTGTATCTTCTGGTCTAATTTGTGGTCACGTACTTTATTTATTTACTGTCCCTTATCCACCTGCTCTGAAGCTGAATTTAACTTCCGTATATGCTTTCTTAAAGTGTTGCCTGATACAGAGTCATCTGTAAAAACGTTTATGGCTTGGTTTTACAGTAACCATATGACGCAAAGAAACAATGTAATTTCCATTTTAGATATGGGCAGAAAAAAAAAATAACTAAAGCTAAAACTACACCTGACTTCTAAGTGTCCAACCTGAAACCTGGCCAGATATTTCGTATTGCTTCTGCATTGGAAGCGCGCACCTCACCAGTTTCAAGTCTGGCCGTAAGATCACTTCTCCTCAAGCGGTTTAAACCACCAAACGAACCCCACGCCAAGAAATACATCCTCCTGGCCGCCAATTACAGCCGGCCCCCTTGGAACGCCTGCCTGCCTGCCTCAGCCCTAAGCCTATGGGCCACCCCGATGCTCCGAGGGCGACCGGCTTTCCTTCCCGCTCGCAGTAACTGCCCTTTGCGCCTCCTTACTCTCGTCCTGAGGCGAGGAAGACCTCGCACCAAGCCCTTTTTCCCCCTTAGCACCGGGGGTTCACACGCCCCTCGCTCGGTACCGCCGGTGACCCCCGGGCCACGGCGAGGTGCCCGGCGAGGTGCCCGCCGCGGCGCAGCGCTGCCCGGCGGCGACCGCCAGGTACCTCCCCCCGCCGCCGCCGCCTCCTCCGCCCCCTTTTGTGCCGGTGCCAGGCGGCCGCCGGGTTTCCTGCTGACGCGGGAGAGCCGCGGATGGGCAGGAAAGGCCGCCGCCGCCGCCTCTCCTCCCGCTCGCCGGCTCCCGCCTCGCCCCCGCTCGCCCCGCCGGCAGCAGCGCGGAGCCGCCCGGGCTGAGAGCTCGCCGGGGGACGCGGGGCGGAGAGGGCGCAGGTGCGGGCAGGCCCGGGGATCCCGGGGATTGGGCGGCCGCAGGCGGACATGGCAGCCCCCATTTCTTGAATGCGTTCGGCCGCCCCCCCGCCGCCGATGGCCGAAGCCTGGAGGCTGGAGGAGGACGAGGAGGAGCTGCGGGAGCTCGGGAGGAGGCACCGGAGGGTCGCCCTGAGCTCGGCGGCAGGTGAGGGGCGGGGACGCGGCGGGCCGCGGCGTCGCTTGCTTTGGGCTAGCCTTGGCCCGGTCTACCGGTCTGAATGCCTTATCAGGGGCCGGGCGGTGTTGGCGGTGCCGTCCCGCTGTGTGCCCTCCCGGCCGGCTTCACCCGAGGTCGGGGCAGGTCAGCGCCGGTGCATCATCCGAGCCACGGGCCGGCGTGAGCCGCAAGCGTGGTCCCCCCGCGGGCTCTCCTCCCCGGGGCTTAGCCCCACGGCCGGCTCCTTCTCCGAGCTAGTGCTAGCATGGGCACGCACTGTCCGCCGGAGACACAGACAGACACTTAAAGTGCCATATCAGGAAATAAAATACCGAGTTTTCTTGAAAGCACTTAAGTGGAGGAACATCTAGATATCGAGGTTGTCCATGTGTAATCATTTCCATGGAGGTATGGACAGCAGGCCTTGGCAAAAAGGAGGCAAGAATCAGTGTATAAGAGGAGGCATGGAGACAGGGGCTTGGGAGCATGCGGATTGATATATCTTTATAGAGAGATTTGGAGGTCGCAACAAGCTTTTATTCGAAAAGGTGAAGTCCAGTGGATCCTGGTAGCAACTGAAATTATTTAATTCAGACATCATTGTTAACTGAGGGGCACTGCGTTTATCACCTTTCTGTAATCACTGAGGTGTGAATGCAGCATTTCTTTTTCTGTCTATATAAAATCCCCTCCAGAATGAATCATTTTCCTAAGGTCTGTTTCCAGGGAAAATCTCAGCCACACTGCATAAAGTTGAATTCCAAATATTCTGATTTTTAATAATTATGATACATCCTTAACGGTATAGTATTTTCTACAATTCATGTGGTTTTGCATCCATCTGAGCAACGAGAAATTGAGTGTCTCCTTGTAGATGGCAAAAACAGCAATTTGAGGGAAAACTTGCAACAAGTAGGCCCTGTGGCTTCCAGTGACCCTAGTTATGTCACTGCATATCTGGGCAGGTGCAGGATTAGCAGGAACCTATTGAAACCATTGTGGCTTGGCATGCATGCAGGGTTTCGCCTTGTCTAGGGTAGGGTGCAAAAAAAAAATAAAAATGCTGGTTCCTGTATGGTTTCCTTAATAGCTAAATATTCACACTGCTAGTTGTGATGTCTGGTTTTTAAAGGTGTTTCTTCTGGAGATTTTTATTAGTAGAAAACATATAACTGGTTCTACAGCTTATATATATATATATATATATATAAAATCTTTGGTGCCTTCTTGTGGAACAAAGCTTGTTCCCGGAGTTTGCCTTTGGCACAGTGCTACCGATCAGTAATAAAGATCCTGCATCCTTTTTTATTTTTATTGTTATTTTGTCCTGACAACCCCCCTTTGAAATGGGCCTGGCACTATTTACCTTACTAGTGTAAAGTATGTGTGAATGAATAGCATTCTGCTTTAGTTGTCTCGCCTTCTTTCCATCTGTATGCAAGACTCTACAGTGGAAAACAGCACGAAGACTCCCAGTGGAGCATTCTTAAGGCATCCCTGAAGAATATCACCCGAGGTGGATGAGTTTGCTGTTCTTCCCTTACTTGACAATTCTCTTATACCTTTATATACAAACCTATTGAAAATAAGTGGGCGGTTTTTTGCATGTAATATGCAGTTACACTGCCAAAATGGTAATGTAAATAGGTGTTAAATAAGCCTGTTGGGTATTTTTGCAGGGTTTAAGAAATGTTGTAGTTGCATCTTAGCAGACTGTCAATTTAAGCACTTCAGTCTGCTAAACTAATTGTGAATGTGAACAACTTAAATTTCTGGTATGTTCAGCTTATGTATGAAAGTGCATAAGGGCAGTTGCTCACCTTTGCCCTGCACGTATAACGCGTGTACGCAAAGTGGCAGTTGAAAGGTGAAAGTTCAGAAACACTTCTGACTTGCTAAACACTCAGGCTTGTAATTAGCACTGTTTTATTGGAGGACCAGAACACAGGAGACTGTGGAACGAAGTAGTGTTTTCCCTTGAAGCCAGTCACAGTTGTGCTATGCCAGATACTGTAGGATGAAGCCAGCTAAATATACCTAACAGCTTCCTGCTGCTAGAGGTGTGATCTCTTCCGTGGATGTGCGCTTCTGCTCTCCCTCATGTGTCAGCTCTGCTGCTTGTCCGACCTGTTGGTGAGTGAAGTCACTGAAGTTGTGGTTTGGTGGCAGCTTGGGCTGATCTACCTGGTGGCTGCTGAGGCCTCTCTTGGAGCTCTTTGGTCACTAGAACCTGCACCAACCTGTTCTGGTGCGTTGCCCGAGCAGAGAGCTATTTTTCTTGCTCTCTTCATTGGAGAGCCTGCTGATTCAGCTTGCTGGAATCGTTCTGTACAGGTTCTGGTGAATGTTGAAGCTGGCACAAGGGAAAGAGTAGGAACATGCAGCCGGAGGGAGGTAAGAGACTATGCCAGCCAGGAGTTATTTTGGCTTAGGTTGCTGTGAAACTGCAACCTGAGAGTATTAGAGACCTACTCGTGTAGTGGTTTGTATTTGGTTGGTTGGGGCTTGTTGGTTTCATTGGGGTTTTTTGCTGGATTGGGTTGGGGGCTTTTTTGCTGGTTTAATGAGATGAAGAGGCTTGCTTAAGAACTAGACAAGTGTCAGAGCTGATATTAAAGCAGAGAATGAAAACTTGGAAACATGAGCAGATGAGACGAGCAGAACCATCCTTGTCCACGGACTAGTCATAGATAGCTCAGATGACTTGTCTGACTGCCTGTTTTTACCCCACTGCATATCATGATGGTGGAATTGTTTTCTCTGAATTCAAGAAAGCTTTTTAATTAGCATGTTCCAGAAAACCTGCAAGAAGATATTAAGTAGAGCAATTGAGACTCTTCTAATGAAATGATTATTCCTTTGAGAAAATGCTGATTGTTTATTTTTTTTGTATGTTTTGTATTTTTTTAAGTGATAGGGAGGAGAACTAGGAAACATTCTTTAAAAATTGACAAGAATAAAAGTAGATGCATAGGTTTGTTAAACTGAGTCACTTGGTCACCTGCTGTGCAGAAGGAAGCCAGTCTTGCTGGAAACCTTTAGGTTATTTTACTGCAATATAAATAAGTAAAAAACCGTGATTGATTTCTACCCCCCTTGTTTTGTATTTCTGTCGCATACATTATTGCTCTGGGAAGTAATAGAGAATGCTGTTTTTTTACTGGATTTTTTAGTTTAGAATGTTAGTATTTTTACTTAGTTTGTTTTTCATGAAGTGGGGGAAAAAAACCCAAAGAACAACAACAGAAACCAAACTAAAATCCTATTTTCCCATAGATTTACAGGTTCTGTCCAGTCTAACTTTGGACCTTAATCTGATGTGCTTTCCTGTTTTGACTAGCTTTTTATTCTGTGACTATTGACTAAAATAAGTGGACTTGCAGGGAAGTTTATAGTGAATATAGTAAATTTTAGTTATGAATTGCATTGGTTAATTATGTGTCCTTACCACCACATTAGGGCTGAGGGATAATCTCTGTATTCTGATGTTATCTGAAGTGCATAAGAAATTTTTAACATATTCAGTGTCTATATTATTTCACTTTGAATTCTGGTCAGTGTTCCTTGAGAAATAATGGCCCATTATGGATGTGGCAGATGTTTCCTTACTTAAAAATGAAATAAAATTGCCAAATATAGAAGTCAATAATGAAATTTATTTGAGTTCATAATGAAGAGCTATTGTGATTTGTACTTTAATGTGTGGTTAAAAGTACAGATGGTCAATAATACAAGGAAAGGCTTTGACTTAATTTAATATTGCTCTGTTTTACTTATCACAAATGCTTGTCTGTGGTTTGTTCCCACACAGTGGCTGTAAATTTTGCACGCAAGTTTTGCTACGCTGACTGAAATATCTCTGCCTTCTTTTTGTTTGTGTCCATCCCCCTCTGTCCCCTCCCTCACCTTTCTGTTTCTCCGTAGTATTTCAGATGTTTTCTGAAACTTTTTCAGCACTAGTGGGAAATTTTAGATTATGTGTGAAATAATCTATTTTTGGTTGGTTGATTGACTGAGTGCTTTGGGGTGTTTCTTGCCAAAACAAGATCTAGTTCAGAGTTGGATCAATTCTTTACACTCCCACAACTCCCACATCAAACTGGCGCTGACTTGTTTTGGAAGCTGAGAACAATGAGCTGTGTCCAATATGACAAATTAATGTTGAATATTTCACTGCTCAACGTGCTGAGAGGTTATGGGGGTACGTTTGTGTTGTGTGTCTGATGAAATTCGGTGAACACTAATTTGCAGGCATCGTGGATAAATGAGGAATTTGATACAAGAATGCTCAGTCGTTGTTCCTAGGTTAATGCAAAATATGTGTTTGGCCTTAAGAAGTAAAGAATAAGATGTTCTGAAATTCTTAATGAAATTCTTAAGTCTGAGAATGATTAAGTGATGATGTCCTTTAGGGTTCACTGGATCATAACATGAACAGCTTGCCCTTAGTACTTCCCAAGGGGGTGCCAGTGACCCTGGAGCAGAAAGAAAGCATGATTAGGAAAAAGGTGGCTCTAAGAGTTAGTTGCTGTGTTCTTAAAATCTTAACTAAATCTTACATTTTACTGCTGCTTCTTACATCTTAGAAGAAGCAGGAAGATCTGCGTCTTGCAGAACAGAAGTCAGCATTGTTTATCTGGAAACTTCTTTGCCTGCGTGCCTGTGTCCTTCAGTGCTAATCTGGAAATTTTTCTGCTTGTCCGTAGCAAGAGTAACCCTTTATCATTTCTTATTCAGAGAAGAAAAAAAAATCCTGATAGAGCACATCCACTGTCTCGAATAAATGCATAAGGGCTACCTATGATCTGCTGGTCTGTCCACATGTACAGAAGAAGCCTTAAAAAGAGGGCTGAGAGGAGAGTTGGAATGGGTGAGAGCGAATACTTGTTTTATTTATTTATTTAATCAGTTGGCTCACAACTTCAAGAATGAAGTTCAAGTTGATTGCCAGCTGTGCATCTCTTCCCTCTCTCCTGGGATTCAGTCTGTTATGTTTTTGTAGTCCCAATGCAGGCTCAAGGGCTTCAGTTTTAATAATTGCTTTAGGCACCACCACAGCAAAACACTTAAAATTCAAAGAGCACAAATAATGTAATTCTTCTATAATAATCTTTAATTGGTGCTAATATGTTGTATCATGTATGTCTTAAAAAGATTACCTTATCAGGCCTTTTCCATAGCCGGTTGAAGTTACTGCACACATTTGCATTAAATTTCATAGTTTTTGAATGTAGCTTGCTTCAGGTAAATATAAGATACTAATTAAAGCTTTTGTGGAAGTTAAATAAGGTAGCCTATATGTGGAAATTCACCAACGTATCTTGAAATTCAAGTGTACTGTCAGTGGCAAGAAGAAAAACTACTTGCAGTTACTTGGCCAAGAGTGTAGACTGCACCACAGAATGTTGTGTCTTCTGAAGAAATAACCCTTCTAAAAATGAAGGCTGCTCTAAAGAAAATAACTGAATAACTACTTACGGTCAACAGGGTGATTCCCTAGCCAAGGAAACTGTAGAAGGACAAATAATAATAAGTAGTAGTATTATTATTGCATGATGAAATGGACCTTCTTCACTTAGGTTATAGTCAAAGCAAGGCACGAAAATGTATCATGCGTAAGGAGCATTGAGTTTATAGCCAGAGAACAACCCATTGAGTTACGATTGCCCAAAGACCATGCTGTTAACTGTGTTGCAAGCAATCATTTCCTGTGGAGGTAACAAATGATAAATCAGGGTTGTTGCATAAAGGATGGGGACAGACACCAAAGGGCAGAATGAGTCATAACCTCATTGCAGGAAGCTTTTACCATAGTGGTTGTTGTTTACAGATGGAAAAAACTTTAATATTTGTAAATAAATTTGTCAGTATTTACTTTTGACAATAAAGCCTTGATTTAAAATCTGTAAACAACAGAGAAGCAGTGTTGACGCTCTCTGTTAAAAGTTGATGTAGTTCTGCATGTGTTGTTTCAATAAGTATCTCATACAATATGGTCAGTATGAAAACAAATTTTCTTTTGATAGCACTTAAAGTCATTTGACATTAAGTTCTTCTGTTGATGCTTATTATCTGTAGTTAAATACAGCACTTTGCATTTAGCATGGTTTAGTTTCTTTGCTTTGATGATTTTGTGTTTGTGGCCATGGAAGTGTTGGCTGGAAGGGAGCTCTCGGGTCACCTAGTCCAGCCTCCTGCTTGAAGCAGGACTGTTGCCAAGGCTGGATTCATCCAGCCAAGGCTTTGTCTAGCTGTGTCTTGAAAAGTCTCCCAAAAGAGAGGGATATCAAGCCTCTGTGTGTAATCTGATCAAGAGGTACGCTACCTCCTAGTGAAAGAATTTTTCCTCACATTCAACCTGAACTTCCCAAGCCACAGTTGTATTGTCCACCAACACCAGGAAGAGTTTACATTTGGGATCTTTGCTGCTACCCTTCAAGTAGCAGTGTGCTGCTGTTACATAGCTCCTTTGCCTTCTCTTTGCCGGACTAAAGAAGTCTGGCCCCTTCAGCCCTCTCATTGCGCAGTCCTGCCTTGCTTATTCAGGTTCTCAAAGTGTACAAAAATGGAGCGGAAGCACTGGCTTCATTGCTGGCCAGGATTTTTACTCTCCTCTTGAAGAACAGCATGCACCGAAGTTACTGAAGCATTCCAGTGGCAGACTTGGGAAGACAATATATCATCTGTTTATCTGTGGCTTATGCTTGGCAAGCATCCTTCCCTTCAGTGAAGGACAAAAATAAGTTTTGCAGGAAAGCTTAGATTTAGTGTTTGATGGCACATAGCAGGAAGACTTCCTTTCTCCCCCTCAACATTGTGTGAATTTTGAAAGACATAGGATTTTATGGATATTGATATTTTTAAATTGACCATCTGATGTAGTGCTGTGTTACGCTAACTGCTTCAGCTGGAGTTGTAAATCAGCAGAGATTTGTATGGATTGCATGTGTTATTCTAAAAACATCAATGTGACATTCTGACTTGAGTATTTAGGATCTTCTTACAAGATTTAATGTAATTCTAAATAAGGTGCTTCAAAGATGAACTTAATTGGTTTATGAAGCCTTGCATATGTTACAAAACAAATCTATACCTGCTTTCTATGGCTGTATGTAGCTGTATTTGGGTCCAGCTTGAAGGGCTGGATGAAAGCAATTCTGGAAAAGATCACACCGTAATAGAAGCTGAATGCAACAGATCTTACTGTTAATTTTCTTTCCTACTGCCTTTTTTTCACCCTAAGCTTTCTAAGAGGTGGTTGTGTTTATTTTGTGTGTGGGTCACCACCTCAGTCAGCTTGCTCAGGCTTTTGGAGAAAATGTGATTGGATCACAACATGCAGAAGATTTCAAATGATTGACATTGTCACTCCTATAACTGCCTTAGTCTTTCAGAGCCATTATAGTCGCTCATATGTGCCCCAGTGTGCAAACTGATAAAATATATGGAAAAGAATTTCAGAATTTTCGTGTCCTTAGGAATGTCATACTGGATCAGACAAAAGGTTCATCTTCTCAGGTAAGCTGTTTCTTACAATTGCCTACAAATGTCTTCAGGAAAGTATGCAAGAAACATCTCCTAGGATTCGATTTTTACTTTCAAGAGAGATTCCTTCCCCTCTGCAGTCAATGTCTTAGCAACTTCTTGGATGCTGCCCTGCTAAATTCTTGCCAATGGATTTATCATTCACTAACTCAATTCCTTTTTTGAATCCACTTACTCTTTTGATCTTCAAATCTTACACGATAGTAAGGAACACAATTATTCATTATATGAAATCAATTACTACCATTTACATGCTTGTTGGTATTTTTACCAGGTATTCACTAGTTCTTGAATTGTGATGATAAATGTCTTATCTATATTTTGCTTTTTCAATAAGGTTTTGAGCATGGTGATTTACACTCTTAAAAACTTAGGTAAATTTTCAAGCACTGTGTTTCCTGCAGAGGGGTTTCTGATCCATTCTCCTTCTAGACAGAATATTGTATGCATAAAGGAAACCATTTGGTTTTTTTCTTCAGCTATAGCATTTTGCTTCTATTTACAAGAGATAAGCTAAAATTAATAGTTTTCTTAAAGTGATAAATTTGTATTCATCATGCATTCTGTCTTGCATTAAAACCTGAGCACTCAATATCACAGATCTGCGCATGAAAATTGATTCAGGTTGTACACATCTGTGCTAAATCATTTACAAGGATTTTTGAGTGAACCGTGTGCCGTGATGTTATTCATTATTAAAATACTGTTGGCTCATCCTGTTGGAGCGATGGGACATAAACGCCTGGAAACAAGCTCAGCGTTTTGATAACTTTCTCATAATAAATTGCTCCATCAGTTTGCTGTATTCATTTTGCAACTGTCTGCACTGTAAATCTAGGGTGCAGAAACTAACAGAAATGGGGGACTTGGGACCAGAGTAAAAGTTTTGGAAAAAATCTATCTTCTTCTACCTAGTACTTTGAAAACGGCATTGTCAGGTGCCACAAGTTATCTGATAGCAAATGCTGTAAGCATTGTGACTTGTCATAAGCTTGTCAACCTTTGCAAGTATGTCTGACGAAACACCCAGTGATCGCCAGACGGGAATGATGAAGTTTACCTGAGAATGGAGTTCCTGAGGATGGGACATCTGCTGTAGTCTACCATGTCAGTTGTTTAAGCAGGTCAAGACGTTGCTTGGAAGAGTGTCACTACCAGTGTGGGACAGGTATCACTAAATGATGAGATGGGATAATGCTGCAGACCTCATGTATCCAGTGCTCATGGGCATAACTTCATGATGACAAAAATCTGTTTTTCCGTGCTGGTGTGCAAAGCTTACTGTAGGTCACCAATATCATCTCTGGGACATGTATGGTAGCTGCTGCTGTGACGTTAGGCACGCTTCACTCCTCTAATTGCTGGGCACTAGCTTGATGTTGGTGAATCCATTATCAAGAACTATTTAATTGAGGTGTGTCATTGTGGTATTTCACTCTTGGCACCATAGCAATGTACAGGTACTTATTAGTGTATTTACAGAGGCTGGATGCCTCTGACAGGATCTGTAGGTCTTTTTGGTACGTGCACAGGAGTGGGAAGAGGAGAGGTCTGGGAACGTGTGGGAGGAGAGGTATTTCTCCAAGGTACCAAAGAATTGGAACAGTCTCTGCCAGCATTACCAGAGTGCCTGGGAACTGTGGGTTTATCTGCAGTAAACACAGGATCCTTTGTTTTGAGGATTTCTATATGCTTATGGCTCTGCCATCCTTTCACTTGTTCATTTAAAGCTGCCGTATGGTTTCTGAAGCCTCTCATTGGGCAGTGGGGAAACTGCTCTGTGTTACTGTGAGTAGCAACAGAAAGAGTGGAATTTGCACTTAGAAGACTGACAACAAGATGCACTAACCTGGTGTCAAGGCTGGAAGCAGCTAAAAAATTACTTTTATAATAGCTGCTTTTTCTATTGTGTATTTTTTGAGAAGCTGCAAGGAGGAGTACAATTGCTAAACATTTGGAAAAACAGATGAGAAAGCTCTGTGAAATACTGTCATTTTTCAGAAGCCCAAAGATAGGTGCAGTCAGCTCTTGCCTAAAGTACAGGGGCCACATGTGAAGAATGAAAGGTGTATGCATCTAAGATGAGTCGTTGCTTATAACACATTTCTTGGAATTGTGACTGACAGCTTTAATTTTGTGCACAGAGACACAGTATTTTTATTATGATTTGTATACATTTTTTAAGTTGTGTTGAATTCAACCATGTTTTCGATTTCTAATTAAAAAATAGTACACCAAGCTGTGTGTTGTGAACCATACTCTTTTTTGCTGAGCATGCTTGAAGTTCTTATGAAGTGGTATAAAAGCCCTGTGCTCTGGAAGGGTTGCCTGTGTATTTTCATCACAGCAGGTGGTATTTCTATTTTGTGACTTACTGTTTCCTTGTTGTCTCTCCCTCTTTTTTTCCTCCTGTCTTCCCTTTTTATAAAATGATGTTATTTTCTTCTCTTCTGGAGCTTGGGGGAATATATGTATGTTCCCCACTGGTTAGGCAAGCGGACCTATGTAAAGAAAGTAATGGCACTGGTGTCCAGTGACTGCATCTTTCTGTCCTTGTCACGGTCGCTGAGGACCTGTGGGCTTCCTCAGTTGTTCTCTGTTCTTTGGCACTCTTCCCAATTAGCCAGGACTTATGATGCTCTCCCACTGTTTGAACCGGGCTCCCTTTTCAACTTCCTATGTCAAGTTGTAGTAAGACCCTAATTTAAGCATTGGTCAGATGAGTCTGCACATCTTCATTTTCCCATGGACTGGCCTGATGCAAAAGATGTGGCTACAGAGTGATACGGTTTGCTGCACAGACGCACCTTCTGCATGAGATGAAATCACAGTGCAAGGAATCCAGCTGTACACAGTGACTTCTCATCAGGATGGTCCCCAAGGACCTTACATGCACACATATTACACCAGTAATGAAGGAGTCAGAGGTACTTTAAGGGATTAGGCATAGGTTTAACACTTAACCTTGCAGTGAATGTGGATAAACTCATCTTGCCGCAGTAAAATGTCTTTAGAATGCCAGGTAACTCACATCTTATAAAATGATTTCTGGATGCTGATGTCTATGTTAACAAATAATATGCATTAAAATATGACATGTTTCAAGAACAGACAAGTGCTGGTCTTCCTGTTCTATGGAATATGAGTTTAGGGTTGCACAACTTTTAAGCATGTGCTCAATGCTAATGGATGAGGATTGTCTCAGGTTGCAACAATGTATTGGTATATACCAACATTATTAAAAAAATCAAATTTTTACACCATTAAATTAATCCCTTTTATGATGCTTCTAGATCTTGTAATCTTTGTTTTACAATAAAGTGCAAGAGACCTTTCTGGGAATAATCCATTTTGTGGTACTTAAAAAAAGTCCAATGCATGTGAGAAGCAATCGTTATGTTCATTTTCGCAGAATTTTGTGTTTCTGTGTGGCTGTTGGGCAGAATTACCAGTGTCACTGGAGGAAAATATTTTGTTAATAGGCTAATTTCAAATGCATTTCTATAGAAAATCAGCACTCACAACAAAATCATTGAGGTTTAAGAATGTTCTCGTTAGGTGTCTTTATGTGGACTGGGTAAACAATTTGAGGCTTCTTTCTTCATAAATAGTGACAAGGGACCATAAAATATTCCAAGAACAAGCTATTGACTATTTCAGTGGTATCTTAAGAGAAATAAATATTGTTATTTGCCTGGTACATTTCTTCTGTTTTGATAGAGGTTGTTCTTTTGTGGTTGAGTGTGTTACAATCTTTTATTTCAATAAGTAATTTTCTTTCTCTCTGTGTCATTTCATCCCCCTAGTTTCCAAATTCCTCCCAAAGTGCAGACCCGTGCACTTGCTTGCACTCACCATAATGTCTAATTCCTAATTTGGAAGGTGTTATTTCTATTGCTGTCAGTGGCTTCACAGGATGAAATAATCAAGAAAGGATTGTTCTTGTTCGTTTGTTTTAAAGCTGAATTAGTTTCCTGTGATACAGAAGTGGGAATATCTTCTACTGATATTGATATTCAGCATTTTATTGTGAATCCATGTCTCATGCACATTAAATAAAACTTAATTTCCAAGTGCATAATGCGTAAGATTACATTGGAGACATTTGTTGCTGAGGTTTGCTATCTCAAAAATCAAAACATGTTGTTTTGTGTAAGCAAATTCAGAAAACTTTTAATTGCCCAATGGAACAGGATTGTTGGGTTGGCAGGGAGAGTGAGAAGGGTGAAATTTGCTAAGTGTTTTACATCCAACAATAAATATTCTTACTACATAGCATAGTAGATGGACATTCCATCTTTCGAAAGTAAAAAGGTAGCATGTGATTTCTCAAAAATTGTAAATGATTATCTGAAATGTGTACAACAAAGGCTGTTTCTACAACACATGGTTTTGTACTGTGTAGGTCAAAGGAAATTGCTTAAGTGTTGCAAGTGATATCCCCTGCAGTCATAGCCACAAATTATTCTGCTTGTGGCCAGGAACGCACAAGTTTAGGAAACTGTCATTTAACGGGGAAAAATAAAAAACAAACGAGCAAAATGCCCTGTAGAACACTTAAAGAAAATGGTTATTTTTATATTATTTTCAGAAAGACTTTTATCATGTTTGGCTCAGTCACTCAAAACACTATTTCTCTGCATATTTTAGGTCTCTGGGCATGGAGTGTGCCCTAAATTAGTGTGGTAAGGGGCATGTTGTGACAGGTAAGTGTACCTACACACAGGTGTTCAAAGCTGGAGGCTCTTTTGGTGCTGAATGCGCTGGTCTACAAGCAGGGCAAACCCCTGAGGAGAAAAATAATTGAATACGTTTGGATCTTAAATATGGTGTATGGATGTTTATAAGATGCTCTGTTAATACAATGAAGGAACCAGAAGTTTATTACACGTCTAACTGTATTGCATCTATTGCATGTTGTGTATCAGCACCCTGTGACAGGCATGCGTACCATACTGTAAGATTCTGAGCTCTGTTGTCTAGTTGAGGAATATGCAGAGCCTCTACAGGCATGCTCAACCTCTGATTTGGGAAGAAAGAGATAGAAGGATGCTCTTGAAAGATAATTTCCTTTTACGGGCAATGCTAGCAACATCAGAGAAGCATTTTTCAAAAATGTAGAGCTAACATTTCTGAAATGCCTAGAAAAGAAGGCAGATCTTTTGTCTATAAAAAAAGTTGAGTCAGTTGGTATTTTCCTCATGAAAGTATATATAAAAAAAAAAGTAGTAGGGCACATCTTTAATACCTCCCACTGTGTTTTGTGGTGATGTGCAGATATCTATGTCTGCTTGTACCTGAAGTTCATAATCTAAAAATGATGTCGCACTGATCAGCTGGGGTATCTTGTATGAAGATGTGGGGATTTGTACTTTCAGGAGTTGCTCATTTCTTGGAAAAAAAAAAAAAGAGCTTTAGAAACAAATGTGTTCTGAATTTCCTTCTTAAAGAAGGTGGTGTGGTGGAAGGTACAAGTCTGGTAACATATGCATATGCTGCGTATATTTGATTGCTTATATACTTCGTTTATCATTCACAGCCTGAGAACAAGACCGGTTCCCGGGGCTGAGTGTGGTCTAGGTTCTTATAACGTGTACCTTTTTGAGAAGCGGTGAGAGCTTACACAGTCTGTTTCCTCTCTTGTTTCTGCATCAGCCCCACTCATACGGGCGCATATGTTCACACTTATGCCCGCACACTTTTGCTAGCTTTGCTGCTGATTTGTTTTTGTGACTCTGAATTCCTACCCCCTCGTTCTTGCTCCTGTTTTACTCCTGCAAGAACGAGGGGGTAGAAATTCAGTCACAAAAACAAATCAGCAGCAAATGTGGCACTGGCAAATGTGGCTTCTGTTGCCCAGTGATTTATTTTTTCACTTTTATATCGTACAAGTGCACAAAAGGCTTTAAAGGTGACAGTAGTTTATTGTTAGTCTCTTTAGCAAGTTAAAGAATATGGTCTTCGGATAATTACAGGCTTTACGGTGGTCATTAGGTTTCAAGGTTAAATACTCAACCACAGAGGTTCAATATGTTCCTTGATATGTGCAGGGATCCACCCCCCACCCGTCCCCCAGCTATACATCAGTCATGCTTAAGAGTGGGGAAAAAAGCATTTCTCCAAGTATAAAAAACTGCGTGAATGCTTTGTGTTTACAAGACTTGGTTACTGTTTAGTATTAAAAGTGACAGACTAGTGTAATTTCATTTGAGGGTGTTATAATGTATCTTTTTTTCCCCACAATGTACTACTCTGGAATTCAGCAGCTTACTGTAGAATTTAAAGTAAATATAAAAGCTGTCTGCCTTTACAATTCCAAACTCTGACTGTGTCCTGGTTTTGTGGCCTTTTGGAGTAAAGGGAAAGTTGTACATAAACTAAATTAAAAAAGTTTCTTCCAAGCCTCTCATTAATCTCTCCCTGAGCCTTCTGCCTTTTAAACAACTGATAAGGGACTCTGCTGTTACGATACTACAATACATAAATAAATGTTCAGTTTTATGGGTTTTGTTGTAGAGCAGTTCCTAATAAAATTGAGGGAAATTTATGGTAGATTCCATACAGTGGAATTAATTTGTGTTCTTCTGACTCCCTACCTGAGAGAAATGCTAAAAAGAAGGGAGAGCTGCTGTAAGCTCCAGTATGCCTTAACAGAATGGAAGACCAAAAGATTGCAATATCAATGGCAGCTATTGCATATCTCAGTGCAAATAAAGCAACTAGTACTGAACATCCTGCACAAATGCAGATCTTTTTCCCAGAAAATGTGCGGTTTAGTTTGAGTGAGGGCCTCATCTACATTGGCAATTTTAAATGGAAATTTGGGCCACTTGGTCTAATGTGGTTGGCTAATGGGCACTGTTGCACCATTTAGCTATGATCAGCTCGGTAGTCAAGATAAATGTTACTAAAATAATGGTAGTAGCCATTGCATTTCTACATGATGCCGTGTAAAGTTGCTTCATTGGTCTTAGCATCTAGGTTTGTTAAGGCCTGGAAGCTTCTGCTTGTTTAGGGTGCTCATTGGGATTAATGCATTCAAATTAGGGCAGGTGGTACAGACTTTCTCAACAATTGCCTATTCTGACAATATGACTTCTCTGTATATTTTGTATTTTGGTGTTGCCAGCAGTGCTTGAGAGCCCACTGTTCCCATTGCTTGGTTTATCTAGAGGCTTGCCATTGTTACAGAAGTGTTTTTTATAAGCATCTCATGCTACTTTTCATTATGAAACCACGGCTGTGCCATCAGGGGCTAAGACCAACAGAGATGGAGACAGCTGGTTGCTGTAACTACGTGTCTTCCTGGAGAGCGTTATGCTGTCCTGCCCCCTCTGGTGGCTGCTCAATTCAAGACCGATAATTAAGTATTCCCCAGAAATGTAAATGTTATATCCCCTCATTTGTTCTCTTCAGGCAATTCACCTTTTAAAATAGATCAAGCTTTGGGATGGAGTTAAGAGTAGGAAGTTACCTATCTTGGGAGGTAGTTGCATTGGATGTTCCCCAGTAGCTTTGCAAGTTCGAAGCGGCAGAATGTGTGTTAAGTTTCCACTCATTTTTCAACAGCGTTTCATGTTTATACTTAAATTTTTTTCTAGTGAGAGCACACTTTTCAGTTGAAGTCACTCTTAGCAACAAGATACTTTGAAGAAGCTTGCAAAATAAACAGAGAAAAACAATGGCTCTGGTGTGAGTTGCCTTTTTCCTTTTCTTTGCTTGTCTTCCAGAGACAAGAGGGAATGCCTTAAAAGCTATTGTTTTCTGCTTTGGTGGTCATTTTGGCAAAATATTAAGCTATTCTGAGTTTGTGGAGCAACTGAAATAACATTGACTCAGTTATTTTTCTCCTGATGGTTATGTTTATGTTTTCCTTGAGAAGAAAAACTGTTCTATCATATTAAAAGCAAACAAACAAAGAAGATAATTTTCCCATGCTTGAAGGGTGAGAGAATCACCAGTTAGAAAAACCCGGACCTTTCTAAAAGCAACTGGAACATGGCATTTTCTGTCTGACGCTCAATCTTTCAATGCTGAAAAAAGGCATGATGTGTCCATGCTATTGATTAAATATACACAGCACAATTTTGTAAATAAACACTAGATTTGTCGAATCGTTGTGGTATGACTAGCACATCTTTGTGTTCTGATGTTTTCCTTCATTCTTCTACAGTGCTTAGAACTTGGCACCAGTCTTCCCAACCTCAGCCAGGAGCCTCTGACTTTTCCCACCTTATCTGCTCCACCTTGACTTCTTGCACTGTATCCTGCTGCTGAACAAGGATAATATATTTCTCCTGCACTAGCTGTATTTGTATAAGGGCAGCAAAGGTTTTGTAAAGAGCGGATGCTAGTATGAAGTGGAGAAAATCTCTTTAAGTCTGCACTATGGGAGGTTGGAGGAAGGTCAGTTCTTACGGATTGAGAGACTGCAAGTCTCTGGCTATGCACATTGTGGATTGGAGGACGAGTTCTTCTGTCTGTAGAAGAACCATCTCTGTGGTGTAAGTCTGTGCTATCTATCTGAACTAGCTGGCAAAGTCTGCAGTACTGAAATTAAAGAGTTGATAGCACTGTACCAGCTTTAGGGTAGTTGTCAGTAAATAAGGAACAGATCTGCCATGCTAGCACAAAGCCTGAACTACACACTGTTCCCCTGTCAGGTGAGGGGGATGATGCTGATTTTCGAGAACGTTCATTAACCAAAATAAACTTAGAATCAAACAATCCAGTTCTCTAACGTGTTGAGTACTAGCTGCTTAGGAATTCCTAGCCTATTTGACTATAGCTACATACACAGTAAGAAATTGTATTACTTTAGCAATGCTAGGATAGGGAGAATAGTACTGGTGTCTTATCTGGAAGGTAGTATCTGTCACTGGAAGTGGAATTTTTTTCTATAAAATTTTCCATGCCAGGGTGTTTACTGCCTTGTTTGTTTATTGTGCATGCTAGTCCAGCAAATGTTTTGCTCTAATCTGACATGCGGTTTTGGCTTCCAGAATTTAGAATTGAAGGATATGCAGTATTGTGCTAGAAAGACAGCATGTCCCATAATGTTTTATAGCAATTTATGCCTTTGATATAGAGGCAAATCTGTAGTGCGGGATTTGATTTTCAGATCTTTGCATCTATATGGTCATCTTGCTTATTTCTGTTAGAAAAGATTACAAAGAGATCCCTCAGTTGTTGAGGTAACATGTAGAGAGTAAAAGAGAATCAGCTGTCGGTATGCACTTTTGTGCATACTTTTGTGCAACTTTTGTGCAACTTTTCAAGCTGAGGATTTGCCTGTAGAATGCAGGAATGGGATCTGCATGTGTGTGTGTTTAAATGTACATATATATATATATGTCTGTGTGTATCTATATATTGAAGGGGGGGAAAAAAAAGATTGGCCTGTTTTCTGACCTTTCTTATTCTAGAAGTGTGTGGTGTGTGGCATTACTTGAATTGGTGCTTGTACCTCAGGCCAAAACAGCATCTGGAATGGCAAAATTTAAACACTAAATTGAAAAAGTCAACTCTTTGAGTCTTGTTACACTTGATACTAAATCAAATTTAAAAGATAAAGCTCACAGTAACCTTAAACAGGCGCAGGCTTTATGTCTGCTTTAAAAGGCTAACTGCATGCATGTGGGATTTAATTTCCCTTTGTTCTGCGCGTACACTGGTGTACGTGTGGATGATGTGCTTTCACTAAGATTAGCAGTAAACAAAATGTGTAAAAACAAAGGTAATATTTCCTATTTCAACATTTCAATAAAACAAAAGGGAATTGCACTGATTTCCTGAATGAGCAGGTTGTAGTGGGGTGGCTGGGCTGTGGTGGATCTGCCGACTGGACGTGGGCTGAGGGAGGAGAGCTCCCAGGCGCTATGTTTACATGTGCTCTGACTCCTTTTCTTCCTTCTCACTGGGTTATTCGCACAATCTTTTTAGAAGTGGGAAGGTTTTGCCTGAATACTGTTAGATTATGGCTGGGTACATAACAAGGAACGCTGATAATAAGCAACAGATGGCAAGCAGATTTCAGTAGGAAGTCCTGCCTTATTTTTTTCAGTGCTCACAGGTAAGGAGGTTACATGATAAGGATGGAAGGAGCCTTTCTGGCTGTATTTGAACAACTGTTGCTGCAGCTCTGGTTTGAGCTGTACCATGCTGTTTCTTGCTAACAGAGTAGCACATGGTATGATGAAATGGAGATCGCTGTGAGTCAGAAACACAATAAATTATACACTGTGTGGCTATGACAGCTTAATTGGAGCACCTGTGAATGGAAAAAGCATTAGATACTTCTTTGAGCACTGTTGACATGCAATAATTTTTTACCTTTTTAATGAAAACATAACCAAATGAGCACATAAAACTTGGAGAGGAAAATATTTCATCTGTATATGAGATAAAACTACAAAAACAAATGTGTGGTATTAAGAGAAAAATTTTATTTCAAATGCAGAGCTTTATGGTTAAAAATACAACCTGTGAGTTTGAAAATATTTTTTAGGAAGACTCTTATTCTTCTGTATAGACAAGTGTTTACTAACACAGGAAAAATAGCTTTCTTTTTAAAATACACACAGATGCAATCAGAAGGAAAATTACCATGGTCAGTGGAGATTATATTTAGCTGTAAGAATATCCTTCTAATTGCATAGTGGATCTTCCTGTAATAAATTATTAAAACCCCCTCTAATTTTAGAATATATGTATTTTAGAAGAACACAAATCTCAGTTGCTTCTTTCAGGTAGTTCAAAAGTCATACAGGGATATTTTGGATTTACAATATAACCGATAATATGTAAATTCTAATAACAACACAGTGGTTATTTTGTAATGCTTGTGTGATAATCCTAACTCTTAGGAGAAGTATTTTATACTTTCTTTGCATATTGGACCTTTCAAAAATATTTTAGAAATGTATCTAGAGATGGCTTTACCAACTAATACATTGTTCAGCAAAAGAAGTTCATCTGAGTTGATATGATTGTACTGTGTAGATTTTTGTTTGTGAGTCAATCTCATTAGTGCAAATAAGCTACTTGAAATACTTACTGGATAAACAAAACCCTTTCTGAAAACAAAGAAAGATTCAGTATCTAGAAGACCCAGAAGGCGAAGAGTTAATGATGGGGCTGCGCTGGATTCAGTGCATTTGCAGATGTTGCTGCAACCAACTGCTGATTTTTCTCCCATCCTGTCAGGGAACCCTGCCAGCCATGATTCATGGAATGATTTTTTTGCGCTGAGTAATCTGTGGTTTCTCTTTTTTCCTCTTCCCTCTCCCTTATTTTTACCCTAAACTAAAGTCCTATTCATTTTAGCTAAAGGGAGGGGAAGCTTCCAAAGCATTAATACGAAACATTAAATACACTCTATTTTGAGTAGAGGAATTTTAACAAACGTTAAAGTTCCAGTAGTTTTGCTTGGTCTCAGGCAGAGTAGTCCAGTGCAGAAAAACAGTTTTGTAACAGAATCAGCTTTTGGTTTTGCTCGTCATAAGGTGTCACAGTTCTTTTAAGACTTCTGCACTAGTATTGCTAAAGAACATCCAACTTTTGTGCTGATATTATGCTTCCTTTCTCACAGATCGCTCTGAAAGAAATAAACCAGACTGCCGCTCTTCAGGGTAAGAACCATATTTCTGTATTTATTCTTCCCTTCTTTTACTTTTTTCTTTAATTTTTTCCTTTTATGGGATGAACTAGGAAATTAGCCAGAAAAATTAAAATGCCATTCTTCTACTTCTCTGTTTTGGTAACAGTAATGAAATACCAAAATAACTTTGTGTTAAAGGTAATTATTTTATATTCCTTATGGGCAAAATTTTCAAAGGAATTAACAGGGCTTACTACACTGTAATTGTGTGCACTTAAAATCTGAAAGGCTTGTTTAAGTATCATGCACAAGGTTGTTTGGTAAAACTATGATTTAACACAAGAAGCCCTCCTGACACTTGTTTCTGTATTCTTTGGACTGTTTGCTTTTGTAGCAGGAAAAATAATTCTTGGTTCAGTCAAGAATAGCAACACTTTATTCCATTAACTCTGATCCCATCATACCTAAGGTTTCAAAATTAAGAGAAGCAAACAAATGATTATTAAACAAAACACACACACAAACATTTTATGTTTATTTAAAATTGCCATCAGCAATTGCCGTGAACTTCCTAACCTATTGATTTGCAAGGCCACGTTTACGCTTAAGCTTCTCAATATTCTGTAGTTCTCCTTCTTATGCTCTTGTTTTTAAAAGATCTCTTTCTCTTTTGCCTTATTTCCAAACTCAGTTCTCCACCCAGGAATAGGATCCCATCTGTATCCTGTGGTGGATAATGTGATTTTAATGAAGTAAAGCGATAGAGCAGACCAGCTAACACTGGCTCTCCCACTCCTTTGTGAAAAGCCTTTCCAAAGGATGCCCCTGGTGTCCAGCCTTCTGACATGACATGACCTTTTCATTTGATTTTTACAGTCTGATTTTTTTTCACTACACTTTTACAGTACAGTGGGGTAGCTTTTATAGCTAGAAGAACAGAGGGAACTGTAGCCTCTTCTTATAGCACAGTTGATGTGTTGTATCTACTGTGTGATGTGATGGGAGAGAGGGTGCTTTTCCCCTTCCCTCCCATATCCGCAACAGCACTGTAGCTGTTTCCAGCAGTGTGTTTAAATTGCAGAGGAGTATTGCCTTTGTCTTTGATTACATATATCTACTTAGAACATCAATGACTGTATTTCTTTTTATAATTAAAATACTTAAATTTTTTTCTTAAAATGATGCAGTTACAGTCTACATGTTTGAACTTGTATTATATCATGTCATATTACAATAATGTCAAATAAATCCAAATCATTATCAAAAGGAAAACTAATTTCATCAAAATGTTTAGTTTAAGGTTGAAACAGTTTCAGTCTGTTCCCCTTTTTTCTGGCTTGTCCTTCCCACCAGTACCTTGTTGCTTTGGAGTGTATTTTAGAAGTTCTAATTTGGAACCAAAAACTTCAGATTTTTTCCGTGGAATTGGAATTTCAACTGTGGACCAGCTCTGACAATAAAACACTGCCCTAAGTTGTCTAGGTTACAGATTCCCAGTTTTCACATGGAAAGCACATAGAAAATAACAGTATAATGTATCTTGCTCATAATGTTGAGAAAAATGCAGCTTCCAATAGTCTTTCATGCTTCCAATAGTCTTTCATTCCTGTCAGTAGTGCACATGCTTTCTAACCATATCTGTGTATCTTCTGCCCCCATCTCAGTCTCACTGGCCATCATGTCATGATAGTTCTGCTTTCCAGGGTGAGCTATGAGGAAGAAAAGTCATTGTCTAAAGGGTAGTGTTGTTTTGTGCATGTCTTGCTGCTGCTTCTAGGCCAGAACAGGAGCGGCCTGCCTTACTTAGATGATGTACTCTGCTAATTGATAGTGCACCACTCTGTGGTTCATCTCTCATTATAGTTGGAAACATAATCCTGTGGTGACAAATTGCTGGGTGAGATTCTTATCCCCAGTCTGGCCATATCATGTCTGGGAAAAGAGCTGCAGCCTCATAAAGACCAGAGGCCCTTGCTGTAATAACTGAGGGAAAACTAAATAGTGAAATATGCAAGACTTAATTAAAGTGCAAAGAACACTTCTCTTCTAACATAGGCAGTATTTCAGAGCTGTTTGAGTTCCACTGGGGACAGTTTTATGGCTTATGCCATTTTATGATGAGCTACTACACCCATGACGCTTTCCTCTCCGGGGGCAGCTCATGACAAGGGAAAGAGAAAATACAGTGGCTCAAAGGCATCTTGTCTACTCTTTCCTTAAGCTGCATGTTGTGGGATGCATCTCTTAAAGCACAACATGGCATCTCTCTCAGGAACAAAAATGACCCGGCACGTCTTTGTACTAGGAGTCGAGGTCTAGTAACAAGAATTTCGTCACTAGAATTACTTTAAAATAATGGAGGTGGACATGGAGATACTAGCTGGCCAGATGAAGACATATGCAATGAGCCTTGAGAAAGGTAGCTATTCTAAGATGGAATAGTGGGTGTAGATGTTACCCACAGGTCTGTCCAGTTCAATCACAAATGTGGAACACCAGGATAAGAAGAGACAAAAAAAAGCACAACCACCACCACCAACTCTTCCTCGGGCTCTGTAATGTTAAGTTTTAGTCTGGAACATGATCAGCTTAATAAAAAGATCACATGACAATATTTCTTCTGATTGCAGAGGTCTAAATCTTGTCCTTTCCAACACCATGTTCTTACATGTTTCTGTGTATTTCTAGATCAGCTTGTGCTTGAGTTTTCACAGTATTAGGGATGAAGAGCTCATATACAATGAAGCAGGAACGGTTTTAAAACAGAGCTCAGACATAATTCATTTGCAATGAAAAGGACATAAAAAACTGTTTTAGATATAAGAGTACATAAATGGTCTTTAATATAGTTCATTTTATTATAGGATGATGCCATTTAAATAATGCAGGGTGAAATGTATTTATAGCGTTATCAGGAACTCTGACAAATATTCCGGTTTTGTTATTAGCCTATCAAACGTGTAGTATGGGAGAGATACTACAGGAAGGTGGAGTATTCTAAGTGGTAATACTGGGATCTAGCATGACACTGGGAAGAAATTTTGGGGGTGGATGAATTAAATACCATAGGTAATGCTTTAAAAAGAGGGAAGCATATACTAGATAATGCTTACAAAATGTGCATTAATACACTATCTTTTGCCTCTTCTGGCAATTAACAACCATCTGCCATGCAGGAGAGTTTAGATAAGTGAGGAGTAGCAGAACAGGGCCTGTGGATATAGTTTTCATGTACCACTCTGCACTGATTTTTTTTTTGTTAAATATTAGCACATTAGTAAGACCAAAACAGATGTTCCCTGAATCCAAATAATACTTATTGCTATGTTAAATTTTTATCAAGAGACATTTAATTTCATGACCTAATATTAACCATCCTTCAATTATTATATTTCATACAGTATTAAAAATATATCTAGACTGGCAACAGTGATCTGTAATTATCATTATTTTTTGATTTTGCTGTCAGTCGTGCACTGTTGGCTCTGATAGCTTCAGGTTGTGCACTGCTGTAACACAGGTCAATAAGGTCAAAAGAAGCAGACCCTTTAGCCTTATGTCTCTTAATGTTTTCAAACTGAAATTTATATGATAGTAATAGAATAGAAGATTTCAGGCATCCACATACTTGCAGTTAATCCCTGAAAATGAGTAAAGCTCGTAGAAGGAATTGGATTAATTTCATTATGCCTTTTTTTTTTTTTCCTTTGGGGTAAGAATTATGGATGAAAAAATCCTTAAACACAGTCCTGTAATGTGATCTAATTCATTGTACTTGCCTTGACCTTGGAGATGAGAGGATGAAGGTAGCTAAACACTGCAACAATTTACTGAGAGATTTAGTAGTGTATCGATCACTTGGTTTTTAACGTCTAGGAGTCTACTGAGAAAGCTTGCCCTTAAAATGGGGAGGGGGAAGAAAATAATTATTTCATTTCTAGAAGTAGATTCTAGGTTTTAGTGGCATATAGTCTGCCTGCTGATTGTAAAAGTTCTTTTATGGCTGGTTGCCTTCAGTTGATTGAACTAAATTGGGCTTTTTTATTTAAAATACATCAAGTCAACAATACAAATAGACACAACCCGTCTTTTGTTCCTTTATAAAGAAGCACTTGAGTGGCTGATCAAAGGGGCTACAGATCCCTTTAGTGAGCATCTGGTAAATCAAGCTATCATTTTTGTGAATGGTATTTTGTATCTTACTTAGGTTTTAGGTTTTTTTTTATGTAGCAGAATTCCATTAGTGAAAGCTTCTCTGCATTTCTGTTTCTTCTGCTATATAATGATAATCTCGTGAAATGGTGTTTAATAAATATTACAATATTGGTTTGACTGTATCTTAAGAATGTGTTTTCCCAGATCATCTGTGAAGCCTGAAAGACACCTTTTAATTAAGATCTTAAGCCTTTAACAGAGCACGAAGGGAGTCTTAAGGCACAGGCCTGAGAACGTAGTGGAACAGTTTCACTGTCCTCACTTTACCAATGTGCCTTTATGAATCAATATGCTTTTGAGGTCTTGAGAAAACAGACAGTAACAGGATTTTCTGTGTTGTAACCATTACGGTCAGTCTACAGTCACTCATTTAATAGTTCCAGATTTGCACCTCTGAAGGGGAATATGAGAGCCTTCCTTCTGCTGCAGAAATCCTGGTAGCTCCCAGTGCCTGAAGCCAGGGGTTCTAGTTTGAAGCCTCTCAGAAACTGCTGCTGACATTTGTGCATGTAACAACTTGAGTTGTTTTGTCTGCAGGAGTAATTTCACTGCTAATTTTGTAGGCCACTTAACAGATTTTGTGTATTTTAGGTAAATTTAAAATCCAGGGTACTGTGTTGGAATTGGGCATTGGAAAGAGTGAGAGGTGCTCTTGTAACCCTGTTTAAGACCTCTGCTTCTCTGTTGTGCCTTAGTCAAATGGACAATGTGGAGAGACTTCTGATGCTACTGCTGCTTCTGTACTGAGAAATCACAGAATGGTGGAAATGGTGGGAAGGGGCCTCTGGAGGTTATGTAGTTCAACATCTTGCTCATAGTGGGAAGCTGCTAACACTAAATCAGGCCAATGATGTCTTTTTCTAGCCAAGTCTTGAAAAACTCCCAGGAGAGAGAGACTGGGCCCAGTTATTTTCTGCCCACTTATAGGCTGCTTGTCTGTCTCGTACTAACTTGATTTCCAAATGGTAATGCTGTGGGAGACAGTGTCAAAAGAACCACTCTCAATCTAGTTCTTTAGTTCAAACACTGGACTACTTTACATCCAGAGGGATCAGCTTCATTCCCACAAGCATCCTGAAATATGGTTTTTCATTGCTGTCATTCAAAAGCCTTGTATTGTCTGCTGGCAATGTCTGCATTACCTTGTCAATGCAGCTGTTCCACACAGAGGAAAATTTCAGACTTTTACCCATCCAGCCAGTGTTACAGGCTGTAGTACAGATCTGAAGTTTGGGACTTTGAACCTTGCTCACGCTCCATCTGAAAGGGAAGGGTTGTGTGTAGAAGAAAGGACAAATGTTGGGGGATGAGACTTGTTTTACTGTTCAATTCTTATTCTTTATATTTAGCTTTTACGATTTTTAAGGCTAAGGAGTAGCAGGTTACTCTTAGGCTAAGCATGCTTTTAAGTCGTGAAAAGAGGAAGGTCCTGCTTTTGTAGGCTCCCAGCAGGTCAGAAGTTGATGTAATAAAAAGCCTCCTTCCCAAACCCTTGGGGTGCAGTTTCACAATTGCCCTGAGCTGAGCTTAGCCTGTGCTGTTCCAGAAGGAAGGATCTCATTCCCTCCTTTGGGCTGTTACCAGTGCTCATGTGGTTAGTTGGATCAGAAGGCTGATCTCCTGGGGTAAAAAATAGCTGTGTCTCCACTTTAGGGATGAAGCAGGTTCAGCAGAGGAGGGCAGAGTGATTTCTTGGAATTTGCACAATAAATCAATGGCAGAGCTGGAAACAGGGGCTTGGTATCATGACTTCTGTTGTTCGTATCTAAAATGTAGGATCATGTGGCTCCATTTTTTTTTTTTGTTCTGAGAGCTAAATTTTGGTCTCAGTCACTTCGAGCGTGGTGCAATCCCACTGGTTTAGTGTGGATTTAAACTGGTGAAATTTGAGACTGGAATCTGCCTATGTGTCTTTCTTTTGTTTATCATGTGTTTCTGGTCAGCAGCACGTGCTGTGCATGTCAGAGATGTTCTCCTGGGAGCAGAATAAGCTGGAGCAATTTTGTGCAGCATATTTCTTTGACAGCTTCTTTGCCACAATCAATCATTAAGTTTAATTTATTCTTTGCAGTGTTAATTTTCTGTGCTCGGTTTATACTTGTCTGTAAATGAGGAAAAAAAAAATTGCAGGTAGACCAGAGGAATAAATGGCAGATGGATTCAGCCTAGTTGTTGGCAAGTAGGAATCATGTGGGTATCTAGAGCCTGTTGTTGCTGGTGTTTGTTTTAACGCCACCAATTCATCACTGTTGCATTGGGGATTTTTGGCTATTCATCTCACAGATAGTGGTAAAGAGTTATTGTGAAGGGCACATCCTAGCCAGCCTCCCAGATTCCTTATTTCTAAACAGAGAAGAGGGATTTGTTTTAATAAAAGAGCTCTCTGTTCCTGGTTTCTGCGAAGGGAATTTTGAAGGACTGTTTGCTTCGGTGCCCTGAACAACTCCTTCCGTTGTCTGGGCTGCTCTCCAGTGCTTATGCTAATTCATAATGGAAAATAATGCTGAGAATGAGATGCTTGTTGAAGGAATAAAGAGAAAAGGGTTGACCCTCCTTCTTTACTAAAAGAATTTCAGTGCTCCTTTGGGCATCTTGTATACATGAGCAAGTTCACTGTCCCATCACTTCGTGGAGGAGACTCCAGTAGAAGGTACTGAGGACCATCCAGACATAAGGCCGCCCTCCATGTGCATTAGGAGAATTGTCTGGGGCATAAACAACCATGATAGACCTTAGTTCTAGAAAAGGTGGTTTCAGGAAGCACACAATTACACATTGCAGTTTATTTAATCATGAGTCTTTCTTTTTAAAGGGCATTTTGAGAAGATTTCACTTTTTCCCTATAAAATGGCAATAATTCTCTTTAAAACACCCATATGGCTTTGGCTTTTAACCCTGCTCTGAGGTGGATGGAAGCTGTGCGGAGAACTGGAATTCTCTGTTTATAAGTAACACGTGATAGGCCAAATTAATCAGCCATGGTTATAATTCTGCTTCTTTATGATTATCCTTTTTTTTCCCCAAGACATTTTAATGACAAATAGCACATGAAATTAATCTGGTGGATGGGAAAGAGGGCTGGAAGACAATTCTTTCCAAAGGTATTTGTAATAGCCTCAAAGAAAACAGAGAAGGAGAAGCAGCAGCTGCTAGGGGAAGCCTATGGGATATGTGTCAGGGCTGAGGAGGCAGACTCAGCAGGTTGTAACCTTCCAGCTTCCAGAAGTAGTAGTAGTTTGGTTCTCTGAAAGAATTTCATGTTGATATTTTAAGAGTTCTGGAGCTGATACTTGAGCTTTGGTTTATTTCCCTAAGGATTTGTGTAGGTTTCTGTCTAGGCTCAGGTCAGTACCTATGTTTTCCTTCACCTCTGGAATTTGAGTGGGAGAGTTCGCAGTTATATTGTGTTCGTTTCCATGGCCTCTTAACTCTGATGTGCACAAGAGAGCAGAGATTGTTACTTCTTCCTTTTTTTTTTTTTGGTTCTCTTTTTCTGTACTGCTCACCTACTTTGTCATTTCATTGCAAGTTATTCTTTGGTGTGTGCAGATCAGTCTAGTATAGGTAATAGGTTACCTTAAATAGTATCTGTTTTGGTAGGTTGATCAGAGAAATGATTGATCAAGTAGTCTTTCAAACCATGTTTCAGTTGCATCCTCATTACATCATGGGAGAGAAATATTCGTAGTGAGGCCTGTCACATTGATAGTTTCTTCCTTCTTCCTGTATTTCTAATGCTTGCTGTGCAGTTTGCACAGCTGTACTTTATACTCTGATCCTATCGTTTGTGAGACATTGCGTTTCTGCTTTCAAAAGCGGTATTTTACTCAGTGCAGGTATCACCATTTGAATTTAGGCCGTGTTTATGTATGGGATTTGTCCCAGCTTTGACCATCTGTGACAAACCACGGGCTCAACTGAGCTGGCACTAGCCCTTAGTGTAGACAAGGATGAGCTGCTTTTGCATCTGTTTCCAACTACTTCAGCTTCAGGAAGAGAATAAAGATTCAGTAGTACAAAAAGTCAAGTTGCCTGTACCCTTGAAGGCTAAAGTCAAGGCAGGTCACGGGCAGGTCCCTTGCTACAGAGGACTGAAATTAGACCACACAACCCTAAATGTGGAACGTATTCATGTAAGTATAGTCTTTATAAGAATGCATAGCCACATCTTAATCTTGGGAGAGTTGTTAACGAGAGGTTTGTCATCTGTTCTGGGTATAGTGGACATTCCCATCTCCTGAGGCTTGAGACAAAGGTTGACTTCTAATTACAGAGAAGGTCCAAATTTAATCATAGCGTTCTAATCACAAACAATGATTACTTTGTTAATTCTGTCTTTTGATCTACAACATAATATCTAGTTCAAGCAAAAGAAGTACATCAGTGATTTCGTGTTATATTAAGCAATATTTTTGCTTGGAATAAATGCTTAGTGGAAAGAAATAGCTTTAGTTTTACTATTGTAATTCTTCTATTCCATGTAGTCTGGACTTCTGCTTCCCTATCCCCTCACACACCAGCATCTAGTATTAATATAGTATTAGTTCAAACAATACTGGTATCATTTTATAATTGCTCCAGTTCAGGAAGTTTCCCTTCTCTCCCAAGAGCACAGTTTCTTTTGGGCAACTGCTTTTAAGACCATCATGGGGTTTTGTTACCTTGTTTCCACTGCTCCTTCTAAAATACTATGTCCATGAATAGCTAAAATCACGTAGAGGTCCTGACAGGTGAAGGTTGGGCAGCTAGGAAGAAAGAGTACAGTATCATGGGCCAAGTACAGTAATGACACCTGCAGGAGAGGCTCTCTCACTACACCTTACTGGTGTATAGGACAGAAAATTATTTGCATTACTGCCCAATCCATCTTCTTCCTTCTGAGGCTGTTGATAACGAAATGTGTTCTTTTAAACGAACATTTTACAATGAACAGACTACCAATGCTTTCAGTTAATGACAGCATTTCTTTTTTTTCCATCTAGGACAGATCTGAAATGATGACACAGTTCTCTGTATTTCCTTTAATTACCGTTCCCATACTGTCTTTTGTAGTTTTTTTAAATTATGTCTGTTAGTATTTGAATTGACAAAATGCACTTCTTAGTGCAGTAACTGCCTTGCTGCAGGTGCTAAACAGGTATTTTGCTTAGTGTAATGCGGATGTACTTGAATGGCAATTGAAAACAAAATCATTAACATTCTTGGAGGGCATAAACTAGAAATTGACAAGATTATTTCCACATTAAAAAAATCAGGATTTTCACATGTCTTTAAAAAGCAAGCAATCCAAGATTTGTCCTTTTATCTTAAGATTTATCTTACTAGAGCAACTGAAGTAACTGGAAAAAATGGTGAAGCTGTCAGTCAGGGGACCTCCCTCCATCCTGAAAGACAACTGAGGGTATAAAAATGGCCTTTGTGGAGCAGTCCAGAAGTCCACCTATTCCAGTATTCTTATTCTGTCTTTGCTGATGTGTGAAGTTGAAGCCTAAGGAAGAAGATAAGGAAAAAAACAAGTGGCATTGGAAAGTATCCATGCATTCTGTCAGCATCCAGATTTGTGTGGCACTGGGTCTCTGAGAGAGGTGATGCTTTGTATTTAATAGCCCTCAATGGATTTTCTATAGTTTTTTTTTTTTTAATTCATTTTTTGTAATTCATTTTAGCACCCACAGTGTTTTGTGGGAAGCAGTGCCACAGTTTAACATGTTGCATGCTGAAATGTTACTTTGACTCTTTCAAACTTGGTGTCTGCTAGTTTTAATAATGCTTTCTATGTCCTGTACTGTAAGAGACGGAGCTGTCATTCCTTATAGCTGTCAAAGCTTCTTGATAAAGTTAAAATGCTGTTGTTCTGGAGTTAAATAGATTGTGTTAATCAATTAGGGAGTCTTAAGGAGAAGGTCACTATTAGTTTTGGAGGCTCAGAGGCATGTTAGCAAGGGCAGAGGGGGTTAAGGTTGTTGGCTGACATGAGAAGAAGGACAGGAACAACTTACTGCCTTTGGAGTTAAGGGCATCGCTGAGACTGGAGGTTAGAGAAATCACCTGTTATGTTATCTGAACTCGGAGCCTTTAAGCTGCACTGGAGATTTTATTTTTTAAAAGAAATATTATTCTCTAAGCCTGTCTTAGTTAAGATTTGGAATCAAGGGTCAACGATGAAGTGGTTATTACGAGAGAAGGGTTAACCCCTCTGGTCCCTGGGTTTTCTGTTCGTTCATTTGCCTCAGTGAGCTGAACCTGCTACTTTGTGGCTCTTAATTTCCTTGGCCTAGTTTACCTGATGGCATATGGTGCATTGATTGAAGCGCATAGCATATGAAAGAGCCATGTGTTTTGCGGATTCTTACAGGCTAGGGAGGGGCATTGATTTCTGTGGCTGTGAAATGTTTTGGCAAGGTATTTCTTAGGACTGTTGCTCTGGAAAGGTCTGGTTCAATCTGTTCTACAAGGTGTTTTTTCTGAAGCTAAATTTAGGTGGGTGAGGAAAGGTGATGATAGGGATTATTTCTTCCAAGCTATAACCATCCATTAGGGGCTACACTATTTACTGATTTGCCGTATAATTTGAGGTCCATGATGTCGTAAGACTGCCAGGGTGTATGACTGAGGGTGGAGGAAGTTCTTCCTGTCTTATAGTATGTTTGAATGGTGACTTGCTCAAAGATGAGTCAAAGAAGTGTCCCCAGTAGCTAAAGACCTTCTCTTGGTTGTTGAGGTAGGTAGTTTGAGTGCTCTTACAGCGAATTCAGTGCTGTGGCCGCCTATCAGGGTTTTGCAGTGTGTTTGGGGTAGATGCAAGTTTTGGAAGTTTAGTTGTGATTTTAAAAATCTGTTCAGCTCTGATGGTTGATGCTTCTGTTTCACCCTTGGAAAAAATTTTGACTATCTAAAAACTTGGTCGTTTTTCCACAACTTGGGCTAACAAAGAGATTACCTTTACCTATACGCTGTACCCTACCTACATTCTTGTAGAAGCAGAATTCCAAGACTTGAAAAATAATCTTTGATGCGTATCTTTTGGGAATTGTTGACCTTAGTCTCAGAGTTGCTGGATCTTTGTGAATGAATAAAAAAGACTGCACTTTAAGGTCATATTTAAACATGGAGGTAAACATTGTAGACCTACAGATGTATGAATGTATGGTTTGTTGTTATGTAGTGCAAGTTTCCGAGGAATCATTTTCTGTATTTTGTAACCAAAAGCTCCATCAATATCTGTGGTAGAGAAGAAAAGGAAGTGTTTCAGTGTTTTTGGAGGAAGGGCAAGGGAGGAGTGTATAGGCAAAGATGCCGTTTCTCTGACTGAGCTGCATGCAGGGCATTTTCTGGAAAGACGGGTCTAGTGAAGGGTGTGTTTATGAGATATAATTTTACAATTTCTGTGCACTGTGCTTTCTGTAAGGGCCACTGTTACAAGTTCATGGACCTCACATACTGTAGGGTGTAACTGGGTGAGTCAACAGTCCATTGGAACAAGATGTGATCACACATGAAGATAGTTTTACTTTTGTGAGGCTTTAACATGGGAGGGTTGAGCGTGAGTCCTTCTGCTGCTTGCTAAACGATTTATCTTCTTTTATTTATAAATACAAATGGCCCCTTTGAAGCCCATATGTCTCTTTATATGGATGACCTTGTCATATTCTTACACACATTGGTTTTGGCTGCTGGTTCACATTTACAGTGTAGAAGGGTTTTTGTTTTTAAGAGCTGAGTTAAGACTTCACTATATTTGATGCATATATATTAATACATCTGTTTTATAGACTGTCCCTTCACAACAATTGTTTTTGCTCTCAACATACGTCTATAATTAAAACGATGAGAAAATTCCTTTTTTTTTCCTCACTCAGCTAAAGCTTAAACTCCAACACATTTCACGATGCTTATTTGACTCAGATGGCCTACAAAGAAGTTGAATTAGCCTAAAGGAGCATGGAAATCCTACTGAATGGGACTTGTCAAAGAGCTCAGCGTTGGCCATCATCAGCATTGGTCATCGTCATACTTTGAAATTCTCAAAGGTGCTCAGCTGATTTTTTTGGCACTGGGGTGACACCAGCTTCGAACACTTCTTGTAATCTCACTTCTGTGGCTGCAGTTGAACTTTGCGTTTTATGTTCTTCTCAAATGGCTGGCTTTTATATTACAGAGCTGGAATTGTATGCTGTTAATCTCTGACTAGGTGGGATCCAGATACTATCTTAACTGCTGAGTGTAGAAGCCATTTGGTACTGTCCCTTTGAAGTGAGACTCAATTATCCATCTACCAGGTGCCTTAAGATGCCTAAAGATTCCCCAGGAACTCCTTACTCATACATGTACTAGTGTCTTCCTCAAAGGATGCACAATAGGTGAAGCAAATGGGCCTATATTTTACACAGATTTTTTTTTTTTTTTTTTACACAGGAAACAAGCAGGTCTAGGCAAAATAAGAAGCACCTATACCTTGTTCCCTGGGTTTCATTACTGCTCTGAAGTCTTTGAAGTCTGTATGCTTGCAAGAACCTGAGCATTTTCCTCCAGATTCCTCACCTCCAGCTCATGCATCCTCTGGGTCCTGCTGAGTTCTCGCCCTTGCAGTCAACACCCATTTGTTCCTGCTCGTCCTCTCTGGAGCCATGCCCTGTTGTGTTTCTATTCCTAAGCTTCTTAGCCTCTACGTTTTCAAAAGGCCACCTGAAATACACCCATCTTTGGACTACTTTGAGTGATTTCCTCCCGCTCGACCTATTCTTTTCTTTTCTCCTTGTTGATCTGGAGGTAACCTGTTTAGTAGGCATTGAAGATACTCACTGTTGTAAAGCAAAGCATTATCTGTTTTGTTAGTAATCATTAATGCTTCATTCACATACCACTTTCCCCCTTTACAAAACTTTAAAGATAGCCTTAACACTATACTTATATGTTCTATGAAGTACACAGACTATTTGAAGTAAATCTAATATCCATACTTAATAATAGTTAAAGCCTTGTAAAGATATCTTGAATTCTGTTGATCAAGATCAACAGGTTTTCTTTATGCCTTTGTCCTGCTCATCCTTCATGATTAAACCAGGTTTTATTCATCTGTGATGTCAATTATAAAGGTTCTGGACCTCATTCAGCCACCAGATTGTGTTTGATGTACAGAGATGTATGAAGCAGAGATATATGTCCTGTCAGTTGCTAGAGAGGGCTTTGATTTACTGACTGAAATGCTACTGCGAATAATTGAACCAAAGAACCATTCTTCAGGAACAAGCTTTGTTTTGTATTGTTTGACGGTAGAAGTAGGGCACTCTCATCTTTCGCCATTTGCAAATGCAGAAACTACTTAGACTTTAATGGTAAAGAATTTCCATCAGAAGAAGCTGCGGTTTACAACTGAGTTGTTTTATCTGAAAGAGCTGGTTCTTCCCTTCATTTTTTTAACCCTTACTTTTGTGTCTGAATATATTGCTGGCTGGGCCCAAATATGCTGTCACTATCACTATGACAATTCACTGATACCTGCATTTACATTTACAGTGCTACATTGCTATTATGCTATTAGTAAAATTATAGGTGCTTGCTACTGCTAGAAATATTTACTACCAAAGTTAAATTGTTATTAAAGCATAAATACTATTTATTAATCTTATTCAAAACATACTAGCAGGCTTATCGCAACAGTGAGTAAAAATATGTTGATAGATGGCATAGAGGAGAATCTTCTTAGCTGTTACAGGAGGGCCAAACTTCAATAAGTAGAGCCCTCTGTTCTTGTAATGTACATTTTATTGCGAGCTGAAATCAGTCAATATAGAATGAAGACAGAAAATAACTTGAATCACGCGCTGAGGATTTGCCTTTCTGGAATGGGTGTGTTCGTACAGTCATCTTTGGGGGCAAGGTGCAGTTCAGCTCAGGTTGTTACCTGAAAGAAAAGGAGAGGGGAACTCTAGCTAGCATGTCTGTAGCTCTAGATCAGGAAGGAGTTAATGCAGGGTATCAGGAAAGAGTTAATTCAGGGTGTACACGAGCTGAGTGACTGATTCACAAAAAATCTGGGAGGTGTCTCAGCTTCAAGGTCTAAGCTGGACATTATTAAGTGTGGAAGCTGTTGCAACCTCAGGACTTCTAGTTTGCTGTGAGAATTGGAGTGTGAAATGTTATCATCTGCTGCCATGATCTGCTTTGACTTCCTGCCTGTGTTCTGCCTTAAAATTGAAGGTTTGGTAGGTAAAATATGATCCCCAAGTATGACAGTGACAAGCACATGAATATGTAATAAGTGGTTGAAGAAACAGCTAGAGAGCAATTCCTGAAAGAATTTCCCTATGCTGATCAATGTGAGCTGTTTTAATTAGCTGAGCAGCTGGATTTTAGCTGCTTCTTAACTACATCCTCACTTGTCCAGACAGTGGGAAGTCACAGTTGTGGCATTCATTAAGTGATGGAGAAGTAGACATTCTCAGCATAGTGATGAGGACTGAATTGTCACTGGATTTAATTACTGGTTCAGGATTACTTGCTTTTGGGGCTGGACCCAGGAGAGAAGTAAAATTGTACCGGGGTGAGCCTGATTTCCTAGATGACCAGATCTGTACTATTGAGCATGTGTTTTCTTAGGTGGCTGGATCTTTATTAGCCTTCTGTACTTGCGGAGCCATGACAATACCCCATGATTTCGCAGAGAACATGAGAAAGTGTCTTCATTTTACAGAGAGATCACTGTGGTGCCAGGCTGCTGCCAGCTGCTTTTTTCTGGTGCTTGTCTGATGTCCCAGTGAGCCAATCTGGATGACCAGATGATTGGGGGGTGGGGGAATAAGAAAAGAGTGGACCAACTGATAACGAAGGGTGAGAAGAACAGCTGACCTGAGGCATAGCCAGCATTTGGTAATTTGCTGTCAGATTAGCTGCAGAGTCATGGATTTAAGGTTTGTTTTTGAGAGCAGAGCCTGAGCTGCTTCCCCCAGGGACGGCTGCTGGCCTCCCCGGCTGTCCGTTCCCACCGCTTCGCCAGCATCACCCTTGTGCTTGTGGGGCTCTGCAGCCAGCTGGAGCAAGCAGCCTGGCTGGCTGAAAACTAATCGGGATGTTTGGGATGGGATTGTTTGTTGTTAGCAAAATCACGTGGCTGATCCAGCAGACTTGTGACAATGTCAGCACCGACACAACTCTTGGTGGGAACAGTGAGCCTGGGGAAGCTGGGACTACAGGCTGCGCAGTCTCGGCTGCTCTCACGCTAAGGGGGAGACTGCACCTGGAGCCTGCGTGCCACGTAATCTAATTCACACGTATCAGCTGGAAGACTGGGAGTCCTCTGCAGTGGAGGCGTTGAAGAGACTGAACACTGTGGATCCATTTTCAGTGTAGATTCACTTAATCCACAGAATTAATACAGTTCTGTCTATTGCATCCACATCATGAATATGAGATAGCTGTGACTCTTCTGTCCTAGCTTTGGGAGCTTTTTGGTCAAAATAACAGGTCTGTCTTTGGCCCGCTGTAAGGGTGGGTAAGGTGGTAAATCTGATCTTTTGCACCACCCTTAATTTAACTATAAAATTGCTAACATCTTTCTGTAATTCAGTCTGCAGTGAAATCATTTAGGTGGCATTTTAAACATTCTGTGTTTGGAATACTGTCTTCTAATAAGTTTTTAAAATGTTACACTGTAGCACACTGGCTTTTACAAAGACGGCGTGATTCTAAAGTAACTGAGAGGAATATATGATGCCTTTTATTAAACTAGTGTTTTGCCTTACAGTAATTTCAACATCAGCTATTTAAAAATTCTTGGCTCACATTCCAAGCAGTCATAAGACATTAAAAATAGCAACATTTTAACTTTTTTTACTATGTGTGTGTATATACATGTAAGACAGAGTGAGAACCATCACAATTAAAAATATATTAAAAAGCTTTTACAAAGGTGTGTGAACTTAAAGACTGATACTTTAAGAAAAGCTTTGTATAACATGACGTGAAGGATAAATTTTGAGACTTTGCAGCAGATGCTTCAGTATATTTGTTTTTTACAAGTGATCATTCTTTTTCACTCTTTCCTTCCCCCACCCCCCTGACTTTTGTGTATGTCTGGAGTGATGTATGAAAGAAGTGCAATCAGTTTTCCTGTAGAATATTCATTGCTATATCAGTTCAGACAAAGAAACTGGTCTGATAAAGGGACAAAGTCCTGGTTCTGATAAAGGGAGCAGGCGTTATGGAGGATTGCTCAGGGCCTGCTGAGAATCCCATGCAAGCCAATAGGAGACTGGTGGAAGTGGATGAAGGAGAGATGCTGAGACAGGACGGTAGCTTGGGATGTCTTTGTATCCCAAGCAGTATCACAACCCGTAGGGCAGAAGACTGTAGATAGCCAGAGGAGACCCCCTAAATGGGTATGCTCACAGGCAGGAGGGAGCAGTCACAAGCCAGTGCTGCCTGTGCCCTCCAGAGGCAGGTAAAGCCCAGCACTCCTCTGCCTGTTTGTACTGAGCAGCAGAGCTGGCTCACCATCAGCCGGCTGGTGGGAACAGTCTATGAGTTGCCCTCAACTGGGCTGGAGCCACTGCTGCTCCTGAATCAGATAAAAGATGTGTGGGTGAAAAGGTAGTCAGGACCTCTTGGCCTCTTTGCTTGAGTAACGTGTGACTTAAGTGCTGTCCTGCTCCGGGCACAGGCAAATCCCCGCCTGTTCACTCAGAGGTGCCCGTGTGATTTGAGCTTTATTCCGCTTGAACAGCACCTCCCTTCCTCTGTAGTGTGGGGACTGTTCAGGTGAGTGAGACTCGCACGGTCACTGCGTTGGGTCAGGAGTCAGCCCGCAGGAGTGGGCCTTTGAGAAATACCATAGCTACACTGAAGTTGTGTTTGAAGAGAGACACTGCTCAGTGCAAGTAAAAGTGTCGGAGCAGAGCCTCCAGTGAGGGAGAGACTGTGGTTTATGCACAGTAAGTGCACTTATTCCACTAAACAGTTTACAGCTCTTTGCCCAGTCTAGCTTGTGGCAATTTTATTTCCCCAATACACAGACCTCAAATAAGCTTTTGAAGTGTTTTCCTCAAGTGTTTATATTTAGAAAACCTGTCCTTGAAACCCAGAATAAAGCCTGCCAAGAGGAATGAGTAAGTGTTTAAACATCTTCAAACACACCACTGCAGGTTCTTTATCTTTCAGAAACGGTGACCCATTGGGACCCTTTTCATATTACAGCCGACTTAAAGTACCCAGCTGCTTTCAGCATAGCAGGTACAGCAGCTTACGGGTCCCATCTGAACCTATTCGAGTGGGTTTGTTTGCATGTGCAGGGGGCCCCACCGAGGTGGGTTAGTTCCCCCTTTTGAAGGGCTGGCAGGTGAAGCTCAATGAAGCTGCTGCCTTAGCTGGAAATGAAACAAAGTTTGTGCTTTAAATTAACAGTGCACAGGGGTCTAGGACAAATCTGCAGATGTCAGAGGAGTTGTTCTGGTTGTCCACTCCTGCATGGTAAATCGTATATGGGATGGATGAATAGTTTGCATCTTTACTTATTCCATATTAGGTATGGCTGGGGTGGTGTTGGAGCTAATGTTTCTCAGAGTCTTTAATGCGCTGAAAGGTCTGTCTTCCTGCTGTTTGCTCTGTTTTCTTCCAGCAATGAGTTTGGACTTTGCTTATATACATTACAGGGCAACACAGGAGGTGGGGCTGGTTATTGTCATGCTGACCCCTCAGGTGTTCTGATGTAACTGTCGTGGGAGTCGCACTGGGACCAGGATCAGAGATCCCACAGATTAAACTTTTTCCCTCTCCATTTTTCCTTGGCACGTGTTTGTGGGGATTTTGTGTGTGCTCTGGTTCATTGCTGTGCCTTATGGACAGGAGGAGGAGGTGGAAAGAGCAGGGACTCCACATTGCGAAGTAATTGCAGCAGCTCCTACATCATCAAATAGGAGAATTAAATTCAATTTGATTGTTAATTATTTGGATGGCTTGAGAGAAAATGTGTCATTAACTGCGGAGCAGAGGAGGATATTAGCAACCTTTATCACTCTGTCTTTGCAAGACAGGACAAGAGACCAGAAGTTGTTGCCTGTGGAACGGGGAGGGTTTAGCTCGGCATAACAAAATCAATCTGCCCCAAAACCAGCATCTTATTTAAATTACTGGGGTTTAGTGTGTAACAAAGTTATGAAATTTGCAGTTCTTTACAGGACTTCGGGGGGGGGGGGGGGGGAATTCTACATCCACTCCCATTTCCATGTTTTTGAAGCACTTAAATAAATGTAAGCTAAATGTGAATCAAACTCTCCTGGGGGTAGGAAACATAGCGCTTTGCCAAAAGTTTGTTGATGGGTGACCTGTTAATGGAAAGTGGAAAAGAAAAACTATCTGCTAACAGCTTGTTTTGCCTGTAAGCTCGTAAGTTTTTCTAACATAACCGTGTTGTCCTGGGTTCTAAATTACACAGGTAGTTGCATACTTGAACTGCCTTGGTCTTGATATATGCTAGGCTGGTTGTGTGAAAGGTTTTGCTTCTTTGTTCTTCGCATTTTGATTTTAAAATTGTTTTCTATACCTTTTTGGTCCTCATGTTGCATGGAAAACTTGAACTTTTGCCTACATGACTCCTCCTATGATTTCTAGCCAAAAATACCTACTCATATCTGAAAGTGCTCATCAGGTTCTGAGGCAAATTGCAATGGGTCGAAGCACTCTTGCCAGCAAAAGAAAGAACTTAACTTGTTCCATTTGGTTCTTACTGACACTTGAATATGCATACTTTGTAGATTTCCTAATTTCCTGCTATAAAACTTAAGTAAATCTTGAATTCTGAGCATAGAAAGTTTTTGCTACGCCAAAAGATTTCAGATTCCTGTTACCAGACTTCAGTCTCCTTCCTGTCTGATACTAAATATGATTAAAATAAAACTTTAAAGATAGTAGTTATTCACAGCAATGAAAGCAGAAAAATAAAGTTTAGAAAACGAGCATCCAAAAGAAAGAGACTTGAGTTATAAGGAAGAGAAAAAGGAGTCTGGGGTACACATGTGAGGAACATACAACTAAAAAGGTTTCTTAAAGATAAGGCTGTATTATGATGGGGCATTTTGAAGGAAAATCAGAATCTCTTTCTGCTGAGAATGCATAGTGAAATATGACTGATAGAAATGTTTTCTAACGCAGCTTTGCTAGCTGTGTGGATAGGGGCCAAGACACATTTGAACTGTTTCTGAAACCAGACAAAATAGGCATTGTTTATCCTAGACTAGCCAAACTATTTCAGAAAAAAGTTCAGTCAGAGCCACATTGATTTCTAGTCTTAATTAGTTTTCAGAATGACTGTAGAGGGAGGACATTTTTCATCCACGTCCTTTTTGACTGTTTCTTTCTTCTCTCCTCCAAATCCCCCTGTTCTTCATCCCACTGGAGTAACTGCGGCCATCAGCAATTGCAGTGGAAGGGCACGTGGAGCTAAACTGAGCCCTGACAGAGTTGGTGTGTCGCACCACTCTGCTATGGGCAGAGTGAGAGCGGTGTTAAGATGCTGATGCCCGCCCTGTACTAACATTCCTGCTGTTATACTGCTGGTGAAGACTGTGGTGGAAGTTTTCCAGAAAAAACTTGATTAGTGTGCCTTTCTGTTGTAATTAAGATATTATATTAATTTAAAACAAATATAGTCTATTTGTTTTCAACCTTCAAAAAGACTATTCAGCACTAACAGAGACTTCTTACCACAAGTACTGTTTACCTGCTGTTGTTTTTTTTTTTTTAAAAGAAAGAAGAAAGAGCAAAAAATGTCCTTTTCTGAAGTAGTTGTGTATTGTGGGGTTTTTTTTAATCTCCTCTGCAGCTTTGCACAAGTGGCAGGTTATTAAGAACATATTTTTCCATTAGCAACACTTTCTGAAAACAGTAATCCCAAGTTAGTTTTGATTTTTACCCACACAAATAGTAAGGACTGCCGTATCTGTTAAATAAGACCTTCAGAAGAGAGGCATCAAAAACCTTAGTCTTACCAAGAAAACAGATGAGTTGACAAAAGGAAACATTTTTCTGTCCTTGCGTATCAGCGAATTTTTGGTCACGTTGTCTTCCTGTCTAACCCCACCCACCAAGTTATTACTGAAAAATGCAATGTCAACTGAAAAGGAAGATAAGTTGTTAAATAATGGTTGAAAATATTTAGCAAAGGTGTTGCAGGTTTTTACTCATCTGTGTAAGTTTTTATTTATTTACAAGAATGTTAGGTCATTAAAAGCTTATAATCCGAGAATATGCACACCCACATGGGCTCTTCTCCAAGTTTTCCCGTCGAATGAGACAGAATGTGAACTTCAACACAGAATTGAGAAAAATGGTTTTAAAAATTGGCTTTCTATCTTTGCAGAATCTTGCAGCTAAGCTGTAACCTGGTTTTCGTTAGAAGGGGTTGGGTATGGTTGTATGCTCCAGGACTTTTGGACAAGTTTCTGTAAGATAACAACCTAGGGGAAAAATGCACTTGGCAAACCCTTTACAATATATGGGGAATTTCTGCATGATGTTATTTTGTTGTTTTCTTTTTGAGACATTAACCACATTGTGCTTTTTTTTTTTTCTTCATTAAGCCAAGGACCCTTGTCGTCCATAAGAGCAGCAATCAAGAGATGTAAGTCTACTTTTCCTATTTTTTGAGAATCATAGTATTGTAAGGTTGCTAAATCTTTGGTTTTATTAACTGGTTATGTTTATATGTGACAACAAAGTAGTTATCAGGCTTTTGGGGGGCTGTAATTTCTTTCTCACTCTTTGTTTGTTGCTTCACATTAGACCATCTTTTTGCTTTGCTGACAAGCTGTCCCTTCTTGCCAGTTACTAACATTTTCTTATTGATGCACTAATGCATTTGTGCACAGATGTGATCCATCTTTGAAGAACTTGGGTTACATATGCCCAATTTTTAGTTCACTTGACAAAACAGAAGATGGTTCTATTTTAGTAGAAATCTGCAGCAACTGCTCATTGGCTATACTGGGGACAGGATTAGACTCATGCACCAGGCTCATTGTGGAAAACAAAAAATTGTTTATAAATCTTGAATGAAAGTCCAAACTCTTCTTCCCTGATTCAATTGTTTAGCTCTTCTTTCCCTTTCCCTGCTCATGATATTTCCAGGCAGAGAATTTTTTTAGCTGCAGCTTCCAAAGTATTTTTTGCTGTTTCTTTCTTCCACTTTTCATTTTTATTTCCTTTATGTTCATGATTTCTATTTCATATTAATGAAACAGCCCTTACGATTCTGCTATGGGGAAAAATAAATTGGTGTATGTACTACTGATTTGTTTCTCATGGGCCTATTAGTCAGGGGCTCATTAGTATGGATTAGGTTGGAGGTGGTCAAAGGGGATCATGAAAGCTTTATTCAGAGCAAGTCTGCATGATGCTATAGTTAAAATACAGCACTTTATCTGTGCTGCTGCTACCATAGATAGGAAACTGGAAAACAGAGAGCACCAGGCCACAGAGGGCCTTTTGTGGTGGAGTCAGAAGTTGACTCAGACTGCCTAAGCCCCAGTACCTCATCTAACTGAGAAACTGTCTAAAAGATCATCAAGCAATTTATATGTATGTTTTTGAAAATATATTAGCAAACGATACTTTGTTTTGAGGCACAATCAAGTAAAAAATAACCAGGAGTCAAGAAGTCCTGGCTCATATGTTATAACATCATTCTTAATAATATTAATATGTAAACAACTATGATGAAGTATAAGTACCATGTAAATTATTCAGATGATAACCTATTAAAAAAATCTCTATGCACATATCAAGGCATTGTATGTGAAACAATAGTTCATTGTATGCCAGTAACCATACCTGTGGGTGGACCTAAAGTGAAAATGGACCCTGAATAATTCCTAACTCCCATTGCCATTAATCTGGAAAAAGTATGGTATTCTCTGGAAAGTGTATTTACCTAACAGAGTTAGAAATCTGTCTTTAATTCTTAATCACAGCTTCTGTGGGCTGTTTATCTCTAACTTTCAAGAAACATAATAGGTATGTGCAGGGTTTCAGCTTTCCAACCTGAGGACAATGCTTTATATGACTTTGTATCAGTGATCTCTCGGTCTTGTGACCAAAAAAGAGGGTTTATTTTCCTTTCAGCCACCCTGACTACAACTCTGGATAGAAAGACGATGTCATTTTGTTTCAATTGTTTGACAGCTCCATAGAATTCAGAAAAGTGACCCCAACGTGCCCGAAGAAAGCAAGTGTATGAACGTGGGATATGCCTGGGAGTAATTTTTTAATCTCAACTCTTCAAAAGTTACCCCTGGATTTTTAATGATGGTCTCAGGCCAGGACACACCACTAAATCCAACTCCCACTGAAATCAGTGAAACTATTTCCATTGGCGCCAGAGACAGCAACATGCACAATAATGCCAAAGAAAGTAAAAGAAGTCAAGCCAAGTGCTGCAGTAGTGAGGCAAAGGGGCATAGTGTTTTCGCTCGCTTCTCCACTCTTCCAGAGTAGGGTGGCGTTAAGGAGCAGGGATACAGAAGTCTGCTGCCCTAAAACATTGGAAGAACCTGCATTCCAGGTTCTGGGCTTTCCCGGCTTTTCCCGTGGCTTGGAAAATGGAAAAGTTCCATTCTCATTCTGTCCTAAGCAAATATATGGCTGAATGAAGGGATATGTAACAGCTTGTATGCGCTCTGAGTGAGACTGTGGCTTCCCATTTGGCGGTTTTGCAATTTTTGCCGTGGGCTTTGTTTGTTTTTCATTTTTGTTTTGTTTTGCTTGGGGGCTTCCTAGGTTCTTTTGGCTCCCACTTTTTCACAACCAGATCAATTCCGTGACCTCATTCTCTCCCCATCTGCACAAACATTTGGGCTGGCATAATGCAGGGAACGGTGCAGAGGCAGGAACATACAGCCCGAGAAAAGGTGTGGGAAGGAGTGAAGTGCCTTCATAAATCATTACTGTCAAATTTGAGTGAAACTGCAGGCCTGCTCTAAGGGTGTAGTTACACAGTTATTTTTCAGCAGCAATGCCGGCCTCTCTGGCACCAGGCAGTTTGGTCAGCTGTGAAGAGGGTATTTGACCTCGCTGTGGGTAGGAAGAGGAATCCTGTCACCCTCCTAGGTTATTTTTGATCAGTTCTCTCCCTGAAGTTGTGCAAAGAACTGAAGCTGGGAAGCAAAGGCAGGAAATAGAGACTGCTATTGGGGGTTGCATGTTCCTTCCCCCTATGCTGCTGGTGGTCTGAGCCCAAGGTGAGCAGGTTCAGGGAGATAAAATGGACAAAACCTGTACAGAATGTGCTTATTTCTTTACTTATTCTGAACTCACTTACTGTGGAGTCATATGAGTGCTAATGTTCGTTCAAGAGGGGACAAAAGTCCGTGTTTGGAAGAGGAATCGGTCATCACCATCTCTTTTAGCTACATTCAAGCATTAAATCAGCCTAGCTATAATGTCAAACAACCTAATATTTCCCTGAGGTGCCTGGAAACAGAATGAGAAGAAAAGGAGCAAGACTTCCCCCTTCTGCCAAGAAATAGTTCAGGAGGAAAGCTTCAACTCTCTTACTTCAGAGATGCATGAAGATTTCCGATCAGTTTGAACCTTGAAATAGTCTAATCAAATCTTGGGTGAAATCAGATTTTTTTTTTTTTTTTTTCTGGTTTTGGCTTGAGGATTACCTGATCATTTCAGTGTTCCCTGAGGAAAAGCTTCTGCAGCCATGTGACACCTTTGGTATTGCAAAGACGGCAAGCGTGGCCTCTTGCATGGGACCATTCTGTCATCTCTTCTGGTATATTATTTTATAGGAAAAGGGAGGGAGTGTTTCCCCACTCTTGAGGCTGTCCTTGAGATAATGTAATGAATTATTCCTAGGCAGCTATACAGGAAGAAGAATAACTCCTCAGTCTAATAGTCTACATATTTCGTAGGAGTGATGGAAGAAACATCCAGCCCCATGTTGGAAAAGCACTGAAAGAAGCTGCATTTTTAAATATTAGCACGTGTCCTTGTTGTAAAAAGTAATATTAGTACTTTAAAACCTATTAATAATAGTTAACATGAATTAACTGAGATAGTTAATTGGTAGGATTGTGTTAACTCACAGCTGCTGGAAGGGACAATAGATAAAAATCATCAGAAAAATTTGGAGTTTGATTTCCTACAAGGCTTGGGCTATTTGAGGCTATGGTACCAATCTTTAATGCAAAATGAAACTTGCTTTTAAAACACTCTGCAATGACAAAACTGTTCCATATTTCATACATATTTGCTAATGGAAACACAAATATTATTACGCAGTGTCTATATTGTGTAAGTGCTCGGTGCTCACAGCAGGATGGTATCTGAGCAGATCCCTGAATGAACTTCATAGTTGCCTCTATATTGCCTTAAAAGATTGCCTGAAAGACTGTAAATTCTAGCCCAACTCTCTTCCAGGCTCAAAAGTGCACGTCAGAATTCCGTTGCCACCAGCTTGTCTGTAGCATTGCAATTTATGGGTTTGTGCTATAATGGTGGTTGTACTTACATAGGCATCTTGAACTCGTAACTTTGAGTGGCCCCTGCCCCATAATCTGTATGTGTCAAATACAAATGGCATATTAAGTGCACTTGAAAAGTAGGACCCAGAGAAGAAACGGCAGAGGAAAAACATTCTAAATGTAAGTATACAGCACAAATTGAGTACCCTTTACCACTGCACATTCAAAAATAATTGGATAAGGCCCCCTAAATAGTGCTTGTAAGAAATATGTACAAAAAATGAATCTATAAGTCACTGATCTGTCCTCCATTTACAGTATTACCATTAATCCTTTACTTGCTTAAATTCTACTATACTAGGTTAAACACCTTTAGATGCCTCACTGACGCTAATGGAAATAAATAGTAACAATGTTATGAGTTGATTTGACATTTTGACTGTCCCCTGAGACCGATAAAGTTATAGGAGGAAAAGGTGTGGATTTTATGCACTGGGTTTTTCTGCTCCCACCCCTTCTTTAACCGCTTTGCTTACCTTTTACTTAAATACCACTTAAATAACCATATGGTCCTGGAAATGTCAACAATTCTCACCTTGAGCATTTCTTAGTGTGGAAGTTGAGACGACGACTGTCTTGTCTTCAGCTGTCAGTATGTAAACCAGCACTGAAATACATTTCTATTGACTCCCCTGATGGAAGAAAGGTTTTTTAAAACCTTAACGCTGCCATAATTTGAAATCTGTGGGGAAAAATTAATAGCATGCTTTTTCAAGGCAATCCACAAAGGGAATGAAGAATAGGCTTACAGGATCAAAAGACCACAAGGCCAGAAAAATGGCTGCGGGTTTTTTTCTTTTGTTTTTAAATCAGGTGTGTGCTGTGTTTTAAAATTTCATGTCTTCTCTCATAGAGTTTTTAATTTAAATTCATTTCTTTGAAATGGTAAAGGAATAAAAGCTGTGCAGGTCTGGAGGCAAGAATTATTTAGAAAGTTTATATTTTCTTTTTCCTAGCATTTGTGGAACTCCAAGGAATATGTGAGAACAGAAGATGTGGTTGCTTTCACCTCTGTTCCTACTGTGGTTTTAAGAGCTTCCAAAACTAAAGATGTTGTAAAAGTGTGGTTTTAACAAAAATGTGACAACAAAAAGAGGGGAACAGTTGATTGAGGGAGGGAAGAACTTTGTCAACGTTCTTAAAAAATAAATGTTTATATTAAATGTTTATGTACGTGGAAGTAACTTGATTCTGTAAATGCCTGGGAGATTATTTTTTTTTTTTTTCAAACAGACTGAGCACATTCTGAAAACCTATATGATAGCTTAGACATTAACCCTTTTGAAGAGAGATATTTGTGTCTACTAGTTATTTTTACATAAATATTTTAAATGCATTATTTTCAAGTGAGTTTACTTGTTTACTTGAAATTTGGAATTCGCTGGATTATATAGATGCCTCACCTAACTTGCTTATGTTGAGAAAGAAAAAAGTTCTTTCAGACTTTGTTTAGGTTTTTCTTATTTGTTTTAAGAACTTTCATAAATACAAGTACATTTAGAGCCTCACAGGAGAAAGCAGCATGTAGAATTTATCTAGAAATGAAGAAAGAATGAAAGAAATTGGCAGATTTATAATTCAGTTCTACATCCCTCATTAATTAGCTTTTATTTCTAATACCCTTATCATTGTAATTTGGCTATACCCCAAGCAGTTTTGTTGGACACATTTACCAAATGAAAACTTTCTTCTATGCAAAACTAATCTTGGAATTGGTTGCTTTAGGTCAGTTTGTCTTTTTATCTTTAATGTATGTATTAAATCAACGCAGCGTTAAGATCTCTGAAGAAGAAAGTCATAGAATCATAGAATGTGTTGGGTTGGAAGGGACCTTTAAAGGTCATCTAGTCCAACCCCCCTGAAGTAAGCAGAGACATCTTCAACTAGATCAGGTGTAAGGGATTTTTTTATTTACTTATTTTTGTGAAACAATTTTTACAGAACTGGGTTAGGAGATGTGCAATCATGTCTGAAACTTAGAGGTGTGCCTCTTACTGGGATCAATCTGCCTGCTCATACCTCTTTGGTAGGTGGGAGTATAAATTATGGGATCCCAGCTTCTTTGTATCAATTCCTCAGCATAACCCATTATTTTTAGAAGGGGAAAAAGTGCAGACCCAAATAAACCATGCTTTTAAACTACATAAAGCATTCAAAGAGATTTGACTTCCCTCTCCTCATTCCTACAGTAGCTCATTGTTGAGCAATTCAGTGGATGTTTCCGTATTCAGTTATATTCTTCATGGTTAATTTACTGCAGAGGAAACTTCTAAACAGCCATTGTTAAAATCAGCATGAGACTAGACATAAAATCTGCTTTTATTTTAGTTTTTTAAGGTGCTATATTGTGAAAAGACATTACGGTTGTTTTCTTACAACACTGGCACGTGCGCTATCCTTGCGTGACTAACCCATTTGATCATGGTTTCTGGCACTCTGAAGCCTTGGTTTGTTCTCCTTCATCTCCTCTTCCTCTTCTGTAACCCCTTCTTTTTTTCCTCTAGCACTCATGAATAGCGCACATCAAAAATGCCCTGTCAAAGAGGTACGTCTGACACAACACTATTTGGGCTCTTGAATCAAGTGTGCTTTGTGATGACACAGGAAGAGCATAATTGTCAGCTTTTGCACAATGAAACTCTACCACTTCCTAAATCGCACTTGCAATGCAAAAAATTCAAAAAATTGTCCCTCAGATGATTTTTCTTTTCTCTCTAAAGAAGTCATAGTGAAAATATAATGTGGCCATTGAAAAAATTATTTGAATATAAATATGACAAAAACAGAAAAATGAAGATGTCAGGATTTACTTATTTTATGTGACTTAAAACACATGATTTGAAAAAAAAAATGTTGCTGGTGTTTAATCTATGAGTGATTAAACCTTAGAAAATTTCTACCTGGTAACATTGTAACATATAATTCTTTCTTTTTACATAAAGGAGGGTAAAATAGCTTCTTAGATTTTGTGCCTTAGTACTTTTCCCTTCTCTAAAACAAACACAAAGAGACATTAAAAAGAAGATTAAAGAACACATCTCAGAAATGAGCCATCAAAAGCAAAGCCAGATATGTTTAACTCTTCTTTTTATTTTATTCATGCATTGCTTTAACTAAAGAAAAAGAAAATGAAGTTTCAACTCTAGGGTGACCACAATGCAGAATGCAGGAATGTCTGTCGAGGAAGAAGGACCATCTCTCTTGGTGGTAACTTGGACATAGGGTGACTTAAACTGATTATGAAACTGCACTCTAAACCTTTTAAAAACTTCTCATATTTAATACAAATAATTTTTTTTTAACTTGGCTGCTCTTAAAATCTGGAATTTATGATCAGATGCTGTATGTTCTCCATTTCATTGATAGTGGATTGGTAAGGGCTCTGCTATTGTCCTCATTTTATTGCAGTGACAGTATATTTTAACCTCTTCAAAACTTTTGTTTCTTTTCTTTAAATAGCTTCTCGGACCTCTAGCCATAGCGAACAGCAGAGGGATAGAAGGTATGGTGCCATTATTTATATTGCAATTAGGTGTTACTGTAAAACTTGTTAGCTTGTGTCACAGTATTACTTTTTATGGCTTTCTCCTCTAGGTTTTGGGTTTTTTTCCTTCTCTGTATGCTTAGTGTGTTTAAAAATAAATTAAACTTTGGAATAAAATACAAGTACTGTGATTCTTAAGCACAGGATAGGTTAAGAGTTTGAGGAGTTTTCTCATCAACTTTTGTATGTATCCTCAAAAAAAGAATGCAGCCAACCATCAAACCTCTGCAGAACTGTTTTACTTTCCTGACATCTATTTACAGGATCACTTCACAATGAAAATAAGCACACTTTTCAGGCCTCCTTCCAGTTTCTCAAAGGGTATTGAGAAAGGAGGTCACCAACCTGGATAGCTGGTGAACTGAGTCTGCCATTATTTCAGGTGTGAAGGAACTGTAGCCCTCTTTTTTTAGATTATTTTTCCAATAGTTTTTGAAGTTACACTTCTGAGGTTTTTTCTGTCAGCAGACAGAGGCTTCTGTAGCAGATGCTTCATCTACTCACTTCTCAAGGTGCATTTTGTGTGAGACTCTAGATTGGTCAGGGGTACGCTGGGGGCCATGGTCTGGGGACGTGTGCCATTGCTGCAGTTTATGCTCTAAAGCAGTTGTTACAGTGATAAAACAGGGGTAGACCTATGGGTCCTTAACTGTCACGGAAGTCCCTATTGTACTAGATGCTATAAGCAAATAGGCCCTGTCCCAAAGGCCTCGTGAGGCTTGCTCTGCCCCACTTTAGCACAGTGGGAGGTTTCCCTAGAGGTCTGAGGATAGGCAAGCTTTTATTTAGCCAGCCAGAAGCAGTTTTAACTATCCTACTGTTTTCAGATTGTGTCAGGCTAAGGGCAAACACATGATTAGTTCTCATTATCCCGAAAGACTAAAACTTCTTCCATTTAATAGAGTTACACTTGTGTTTAAGTCCTTTAAGCATGTAAATTATTTCACTGGAGCCAATAAACCTACTTTTTGGCTTAGGCGTTTAATTAGGTGCTTTGAGTGAAAGCCTAAGTGCTTGTTAGAAGGGTCAAGTAAGTTACTTTGAAATCATGGAAAAACATTGTTGGTTAAATCAAAAAGACCTGAACTATTTTGATTTCCCATGCAGAGAAAACCTTGGTCTCTTATAGTTTAAAAGAACTGTTTTAAAAAGTTTTAGATAATTATTCCCCTTTGCCTTCATTTCCAGGCGTCCTGAAATTACAATAGTTGCTGCTGAACCCCTCCGGCCATCCTCTTGGTTTCCAGGTGCAAGCCCTGTCACTCCTCAGGGATTAGGATTCCCTTCTGCTTCATCTCATGCTCAGTGGAGGAGAAATGAGCATATTCCAGCTGAGGTGAGCGTGAATTTACATGAGGTGTGTTTGATTTACAAAGGTAAAAAGCACATTAAGTTAGAGAGGAACAGAGTTTTTTGCTTGCTTAGACTCATCACATTGAATAAAAGACTATGGCAGTGTTCTTTTCCTCTGCGTATGTTAATTTAGTATTTTTAAATTTGTATGTTTCTTTTTTTTTGAAAGGATCATATCTGGATGTACATTAATATTTTCCTCTCTGTTTTCTAGCTTCCACCATCGTATGAGCAGGTGATAAAAGAAATCAATCAAGTGCAAGTGAATACAACAAATAACAATAATGCTGCTGCTCCTAGACATACCACTACTTCTGCAACACAAACTGACTTTCCAGAGGAACTAATTGGCCGTTTGCCAGGAAGTAATGTAAAAACTAGTGTGCCTACACACTGGGAATCTGCAGGCTATCCAGGTGAGGACGCTTTGGATTTCTCATTGATGAAAACTTTACTCTGTCTCCTGAAGATGGTCTTTATTATTGGTCTGTGCTGTGTCTAATATGAATAACAGTTAAATTTATGTGAGTGATTACTTCTGTAAATTTCTGTAAAATTCCTCTGTTCTGAAGAACTATCACTGCATTCATGGTCAGACTATAATTAAGTCTTGAAAGTTTTGCTTGATTCCTCCATAATGGCAATTGCTTTGGGGCCAGAGGAGCTCAGATGTCCAATCAGAATAGCAGCAGTGTTCCATGTTCAGAATGAAAAGCGTGCAAACCAAGCTGGGGCAGTTAGTGTCCTATTCTTTGGTCTAGATGTTGCTTGCATGCCCCTTGTGCTGCAAGCTAACAAGTAGTTTTGAACTCACAATGTGTAGATACCACATATTCTGGCAATCTTCAGCTTCTTCCTAGAGTTCATATATTTTTTCATTCATCTTTCTAAAAAGACAACTGCAGTTTCACAAGCAGCAGTAAGTTATGAATAAAAACCACTATCCTGATGGCTGACAAAAAAATAACATAACTAAAGTGTTCTGGAACGGATAACTGAAACCTTTTCTTTTCTGTTAGCAGGGCAGAGTCCTCTTAAACCTCCTAGGCCTTCTGCATCTCTCCTGAATAAGTCTCCTTCAGAAAATGAGAATCCCTTAATAGTCTTTGAAATTTCTGAAGGTCAGAGGTGCCAAGAAAATCCTAATGCTGTGATATGTCCTGTGCCAAAGCCAAGATCAAGAAGCAATCTCAGACCTGTGGTCAATAATACTGAAAGTAAGATAGACAATGGAGAAGAAGTGAACCAGTCTACCACAAAAAGGCAGCAACCTCCAATTCAGCAGTCGCCTCTCTTAGATGATAGCTTACTAGACAATCACTTGATGATGGACAGCATGAGTACAGAAAAGAGCCAAAATAGTATTGTTTCAAGGATCAAAGTTTTTGAATCCCAAGGAACTAATGATACCTCAGGATTATCAAAAAAGCCAGAAATTGCCCCTCGTTCATTCGTCCCAAGACCTGTTACTGCAAAGAAACCAGTAGTTGCTCCAAAGCCAGGGGTAAGCAGAATTTCAGGAGAATGGGATGCATGGACAGAAAGCAAATCAACACCTTCCAAGGAATTGCAGCCTCAACCTGAAGGAGTTGGGAGCAGTGTTGTAACCAAACCTGAACTGCCAAAGAAGCCAAAACCTGGCCTTGTTAAAAGTAGTAGTAGTGATTTTCTTGATGCAAGGAGTGGATCAGAGAACAACGATGAACAAAAGAAATTTCCTGTTCCTGCTCCAAGGCCCCTTGTTCCTAAAAAGTCACGTTATGCAGAAAATCCTGCCCTTTCTTTGGCCTCACTAAAACCAATTGCTGCTCCCCCACGGCCTCCTGTATCTGCCCAAGAAAAAGCTTTCAAGTCTCTGGGGGAATTGTCACCTGCAGCCAACTCCTCAGCACCTGCTTTGCAAAATAAACTAGATGTGGAAGGAGATCTCATCAGTTTTGATGATGATGTTTTGCCCCTAAGTCCAGCTTGTGTAGTTAAAGATAGCATCAGTTCTGAAGCAGCAGCAGGTAAGAAGGAATTTTTTTTTTAAGCTGTCACTGTGGTTACTCTTTGCAGGTGTATGATCCTGCGTGAATTACGTCTGCTTGTCTTGACAGGGTTTGTGTGTATATGAAATTCTTGGTTTTCTGTTATGTCAAGATCATCATCAAGAAATTACTTGGATTTTGAGACTTGGGAGGTTTCAAGGCTATATAAGTCTTAGAACTTGCCTGCTGAATTTATTACGTGATTACTGAAATAATGATAAAGGACTTGATGTTATACGCTAAATGTCATCTCCAGAATGTATCACCATTCTCTCTAGGGAACGTGGGACATCTTATGTTTCGTCATCTAATCTGACTAATTTATTTGGGTGCCTGAAGTTCTGTAGTGGAAATCTAGTCATCTACAGAAGCAGCAATGTTTGTTGCGATTAGGGAAACTTGTGATCAGACATACTGGGCAACTCTGTCCATCTCACCAGTGCCTGCTTACTTTCTCTTTCCTTATCTTTGTGTCTTGCCTTGTCATGCATCTATATGCTTGTTACGCAACTTCAGTTTTTTCTCATAAGTGAAAATAATTATTTCATGTGGACAGATTAATTACGACAGCTACATCACTTTTATAAACCTTGTTTGATTCCATTAGGCACTCGAGGTCAATCTTTTTTTTTTTAATGCAGGTTTAGGTATTTTTAGACGCAGGTGGGTGTTGGTCTGTCATTAAATTTTATAGCAATAGGTTTTTCCCTCTTAGTATTCAAGTATGTCCTGATTTAGCTTACCAGCCCCATTGCAATCCAGGGAGAGTTCTGCTTTTAAACAGATGATGTGTCATAGAAGGGACTAACTATGATTTTTAATTTTTTTTTTAACGTCATTTATCATTAAACACCTTAGCTTTCTTAAAAAAGCAGCATAGGTACTGTGTAGTTGTCACAGTAAATCGATATTAGTGCTTGTTAACAAATGTGATTTCTTCTCAGTTTGTGGATTATATCATTAGATGAAGTTCCAATTTGTTATTGTTTCTCCTCTGTATTGGCATAAAAACCCCAAGGCAGATGTAGAAAGTCCCTTAAAGCCCTAAACTGTTAAGATTAGTATGTATGAACATACAGATCTTGGGAGCTTATGAAAGCAGTGAAATAAAGCAACAGAAGATCCTGCAGGAGAGGTAATTAACTCAATATGGATAAAAGTCCATATTTTCTTGGACTGACAGATTCCAAGAACACTGCAAAAGCTGTACTGAGCCTGAGAGGAGGGAGGAGTACAGGATGACCGGAGAGGCATTTTGTGCTTATGTCAAGGAACTGTATGACTGACAGTGTCTGGCTGGGAACAGAGTCGTGGAGACTGGAGTCATGAAACAACCACTGTGCATGTGATGGTTTTAGAAAAAAATTTAGAAGTGCGAGGGATGGCTCTTGTTTTCCATGCATTTAGGGGAAAACTTGTTTCAGTCATTTTATTTTGATTAATAGATGCAACAGGCAAAGGGAAGATGTAACTTTTCTAAGTACTAAGCAAGAAAAGAGAGTAGAATCATAGAATGGTTTGAGTTGGAAGGGACCTTAAAGATCATCTAGTTCCAGCCGCCCCTGCCGTGGGCAGGGACACCTCCCGCTAGACCAGGCTGCTCAAAGCCCCATCCAGCCCGGCCTTGGACACCTCCAGGGATGGGGCATCCACAGCTTCTCTGGGCAACCTGTTCCAGTGCCTCACCACCCTCACAGTAAATATACTTACAGTTTGAAAGTGCATAAAAAGGAAAATTATGTTTTGGCTATGTATGCTAAAAGACTGCCTTTCACCCAACCAGAAAAAAATAAATAACGTTAATTCTGTTAAATCAGAGGTTGAGCGATCCCAAACAAAACTCACCTGAAAAAACAGCTTTCATGATGAAGTGGTAAGAATGTCAGTCTTCATCTTTCTGGTTGGTGTCCTAGGTGTTATTCTTGATTTAATTAAGAAGAAAACACTTTCCATTCTCATGGTTAACAGAAGTATTGTTCAGATAATAGTTTCCTGACTTCTGAGTCACCTGTCCATGATTTTATTCATTGAATAAAATGGCATCTTTGCTGCAACCCTTCTTAACTACTAAAGAGAAAAAGGTCTGACAGCATTATCGCTTTATTACACTGTGAAATTGGGATTCATTCCACATTTTTGCAGGCATTTATGATCTCAAGATCATATCCTATACTCTTGATTAATAATGCCATGCTACGTCTTGACAAAGCATCCGCAAGAACAACACTGGCTTTCTGAAAAATGAGGCAACACGGAGCACTAACTATTTATCATGTTCCCGTAGGAACAACTTAAGATTTGTAAGATGAATCTATAGTAAAATGTTTTGTAAAGGCAGCAAGAGAAGGTCTAATCTTGCTCCCAGTTCCCCAAACCTTTGCATTTCTTACATATTTGTCATTGTCATTACTTAGCAAAATGACAGCGCTCTGCTTGTTGTTATGGCAACCCTAGAAAAGGAAGAAGGCTTTTATGCAGGGATGTTTGAAACTAAGCACCAACAGCTTGTTTGTCAAAGAGCAATGTTACATCACAGATTACAGCATTCACAAAACTTAATTTTTTTCTGATACAGCACAAACGTGCCTGGTACTTAGACTAATGTAGATAGAACTGGATGGATCGATCGCTGCTGCTGCTAACACCTGATATAAAAGTAAGAAGGTGAAGTGTTCAGCTGATGGTGGGGAGGGCGCAGAAGCTGAAGTGATCAGTTGAGTGAAAAGGTGAGGCAGGCAAAACAAATTCAGTCTCCACAGCAATTTAGTTGACTAACGTAAGTCATCAGCTTCCTCTAACAGAAGGCTACCATCTCCACAGTAGTGAAAGATATTTGAATATTATTTATGCGCTAAGATCAACAGTGGTGGCAACAAACCAGTTTATAGTTTCAACAGTTTAACTGTCAGTGTTTAACTGCTAAAGCTAGCTGGATGATTTTCTTCCAAGTTTACCTCAGGCAATCCCATGTGTTTCATCAGTGTTAGACAGCATCTCCCCCAGCACAGATGTTAGTAGACTGAACTTGCCCTTATCCAAACATTAATGATTTTACCTTTGTCTGACCTATATGGAGAGGGGGAATCATTCTGGTGCAAACAGGGACTCTGGGTACTAAGATCCCTTTCAGAGCTTTCAGCATGCGCTTTGGCAGGTGAACTCTGTGAGAGCTTTGGAAGCTCAGCAGCGCTAAGATTCAGAGGTGAACTGTGGCAGAACCTTGTGTCCAACTCATGTCTCTGATGCTGGCCCAGTGGAAGTGCCAGGAAGGAGACTTCAGGAATGACAAATCTGTAGAACTGCTCCTTTTATCAGCAGCCAAAACTGATCCCAGTTTTAAGTGCCGTAATTTTGGACTCAAAGGCTGGAGATAATGTTCAAAGCCATTTGTATCCTAATGAAATTACTCCTGTTCAAGTCAGTCATTTAGAATGTGATGGCATCTGTTTGGAACTGTAGATCTTGAGGTGCTAATGCTTTGATGACAGTTGTGATATTTTGGATCATCTGGGGTATTTTTGCATTTCTCTTATAGCTGATCACAGGGATTTGTGCAGTTCCTGAAGGTTAGAAGTTTCAATAATCTGTCAGGTGGGCCCTCTTCTCACTACTCTACTTTTACAAAGTCTTGGAAATGAAATCCTAGTGCAAGATGAACTGGGTGTAAACTCCATGGCTTCAGAAGATTTTACCCATAACTTGTATTAATTGCTACATTAAAGCATGTAATGTGCCTGCTTGCTAAATGTTCTGAGAATGTTTTGGACAAAGAGAAGAAGGTAACAGTTCATTTAAAGCACACATTTAAATTAAACCCTGGAATTGATCTTGCTAGAATGTTTTCATTCCCTTTTTGTGTGTGGTGAGTTATTCCTCCCTCTCTCTCTCTCTCTCTCTAAAACAGCGTGTAATTGACTGATTGTTCTATCCCTGATACACCAGAACTCAAAGTAAATAAATGCTTTGAAAAGTAGTTCAGAGAGATCCTTACCTTACCAGCAGGAGACAGCTCTGTCTTTTGATATCTTCATCATATCAATGTATTTCAATTCTAACAGTAATATGATTACTGCATTTCTTAATTGTTTTATCTATCTATCTATCTATCTATCTATCTATCTATCTATCTATCTATCTATCTATCTATCTATCGGCTTCATCGCCATATAAAAGTTCATTTCTGCCTGTTTGGCAAAAAAACCAAAAAACAAACCAACCAAACCAGAGCTGCTATCCATTTATATGTATTGTTCCTTCTTGTTGCATGAATGGTGGAATTTGTGTGACATTGTAGTCAATTCAGAAAAACTGCTGCTTTTGTAACTCCAAATTTGTCTGCTGTGGGGATATTGCGCAGCTGCTTGTTTTTAATTGCTTCCTTAGGAAGGAAGAGAAAAAAAAGAACTAAAATATCTCTAACTGGTAGATTGGTCCAGATACATCTTCAAAAGAATGCAGCTTTTCTTAGGGTTCTGCTGTGTTACTTCCAGTGACTCTTGTTGTGTTTATTTTAAAGTTACCTGTCTCCTTTTTTTTTACTCACTGCTGAAAGTATCATCCCCAGAGCAGAGTGAGCTGTCACATCCATTTAAATTTGCTATTTGGCTAAAAGCCCTAACAAAAAGAGATTTACCTGAAGACATGCTACTGTGGGGTGGAGCAGTGGAGGTATGGCGCTGTGCAGTGTCCTGTTGGCTTTGCTGCAAGGTTGGCAATCTCCAGCAGAAGTGGAAACAAGGATCCATTAACTCTTCAGGTGCTACAGATGTTTGCTTAGTAAACATAAATTGGAGTCTTCAAGGAGCTTGGAAGTAACTTCACTGTTGTCACAGGAGAGGGCCTTATATCTAGTTTCAGGAAACAAACAAGGTTTTAAAATCACAGCTACATAGTAGATGAGGAGCCCTTTAGGCTGTCAAATGTTGAATGAATTTTCTTTAGAGTTCCATGTCTATAGATGCTGTTACAGATGTCTGTTAAGTGGTAACAGACAAGTAATAATGTTCTTAATAGTAACTGTCTTTTGTGATGATTAAATCTGTTTATTTTACAATAATGCTTATAATGCAGATATCCTTTGATCAGACAGATTGTCAAAGAACAACAAAGTGCTTATTTAAAAGAAGTGTTTATAAATAAAACAGTATTTTTTTTCCTTTGCTGAAAGCATGTGAGATTCTTGCAGGAGGGTAGATAGGTATTTTAAACAACACTATAAATTCCCTTGTCCTTTACATTTTCATTAAAAAGATTTTTCTATGCCCCTGCTGCTTTCCATCACCAGTCCTCTGCTTTGGAGATTTCCAGCTTGCCTGTTTTGGCGCACTTGAATCTCTTGCCTATGAACAAGCCTTCATTCACCTGGCAAGAATGGACAAGGCTGAGTTGCTTCATCTCCAGGGTAATTTTGGGGTTTTGTTTTTTTGGTCACCCACTGTATGCCCAAATACCATCCTGCATCCAATTTTGAAGTGAGACCAAGTTATGCAATCAATTTCTAACAACATGGCCTCATGGCTGACCTGTTCCAGGCAGGAGGTTGGATTAGAGACCTCCTGAAGGCTCTTTCAATCTGAACTATCTTAGTCTTACTTTAACTGGTAAAATAGATTAATGATGTAGGAATAGCTTCCAAACTCTCACATAATAGCCCATGCTGGTGTAAGCAGTCCTTTTGTGCCAAAAGTGGTGTAATTACTATTGCCTTTACTAGTATGGACAAGCTAGCAATGAACCAAAGGGGTTTGCATTTACATACACACAGATACTAAGTGTCGGCATTCCTGCAGTTTGAGAGAGAAGTGCTGAAAGCTCAGAAAAGGTCTATTTATATCTGTCTCTGGGTACGATGTAGCGCTGTAGTTTTCCACCCCATAAATGCTTCTATTGCCATTAAGTGTTACAATAGCCCAAGAAATTTTGCCATTCTGATAGTAGATTTTATCTGCTCTCTAACATTCTAACACTGTGGATGAGGTATTTCATTGATCAGTTAAGGAAATCTTGCATTTTCAACAAGTACCTTTAGGTTGGATCTTCTGTTGCATCTCTCAGGAATTTTTTTCCCCCTGTACTTTCAGAGAATATCAAACTCTACATAATTCTTTGACTTTGTGCACTTTTGTCGTACTGATGGCTGGGCTCCGTCTGCAAACTCCACATGTATCCTGTACACATCATCCATTCTTTGGATTGGACTCATTCCTCAAAAATAGTGATCACTGGCCTTGAGTCGCCTTGCTTTTTGTGGTGATCCGTCAGATGTCAGCAGTGAACAGGGAGCAATGCCTGAAACCTATGCAAGTAGTTCACTACATTTTTCTCTGTTCTCAGTAGCAATAAATGTTGTTGGATAAATTCTTCCTGTCCTGAAGTCTTTGCACAACTCTTCAAAAAATCTTGTTAATGGGTGAGAAGTTTGAAATTTCTATTTTGGCATCTGGACATAATGTTTCTGCGAGGAAAGATAACCCTCAAGGTAAAACTTTCTGAAATTACCGTGTGCTTGCTCCAGTGTTGTGTGCTTTTGATAAAACAGCATAAGCCGGTGCAGAAATAAAACTAATGCTTTGGCAACCACATTGGAAAAGCTACTTATATGTAAAAGTTCTTACATATAAGAGATTTTTACCGCTCCGCTCAAGTACCTGTTCAACTAAATGTGCCATATCAGGTAAAGCAAATCTCCTTGGCCTGATGAACTATAAATCTTTGAATGAAGCAAGACCACACACTCCATTCATAGCCTCTACCAAAATTACTGGGCTAGTCATAAAAAACTTCTGTGTAAACTGGGGAAAAAGAAATCCTAGAACATTATGATAGCAGATTTGCTCGTCTCTGCTCTAATTTTAGGTCTGAAGCCATACCAAGTCTACTCCTGAGTACTGTATTCCTTTTATTTGGGTGACCTGGTCTACTCTCCTAGTGTTGGAGAATGCTGAGAAGCCTGAGTTTTACCTGAGTTTACTTTCAGGGTATGCACAGATTACATCCTGAAAGAGCCTGCATCCAGTTAATTAATGAATTAGTTAGTTTCCCAGTATATTAAAAGATATGATCGTGGCAATTTTACATGCAGAGGGAGCTGCAAATGGCATATTTTGAGAAAGGTGGTGCAGTTCGTATTATTCTCTCTAGGTCAGAAATACCTTTTCTAAGAACAGTGAACTATTCATTTTGGTTGTGAAAATTACTGGGGAAAACTGAAATTGGGAAAATCACCAGTGGTGTAATTTAGGATACCTATCTAATATGTCTATTTATAGTTGTAAATAGGTTGAGATTTAGAACATCGGAGTGAACATCAGGCTTTTAGTTGTAGCGTTTCACAGTGTTTCTTGAGCATGGGCCCCATTCCTCTTTGGTATGTTATCTGTCAGGTTTCCATTGAAACTCCAGCTATATTACTAGAAGGGGCTTGTTGTTGAAAATCTTCCCTCAAGTATGGGTTAAGTATTCTTCCACAAGCACCAGAGTGGTTTCATGGGGCTAGGTTTTAATAAAACCATTTGTTGATGAGGTTTGGCTCTATTCTCTGTTCCTGGAAGACCCTGATAACAATGCTGTTCTTTGTGAAGAGAATGTGTGAGGCTTACCTTTAACAGCTGACTTAGTTTTTTTAATTAAACATTGAAAGTAGACACAGTTGCATACTTTTGTAGTGGCAAGTGTTGTCATGTCAGCGTCAACACCTTTTGTACTACATCGTTCTGGTGTGTACTGAGAGTACTTCTTGCAGGACTGAGCATCTTCATAGCAGATACTACTGTTCTGTGCTTTTAGCTTTCCACATCTAATTTGTTTTGAGATTCCCCCTTACTGCTCCTGAGATATCTGTTACCATCTTACTACCACTTACTTAAGAACTTCCAATAAGTATTTCAGAAAGATACCTGTCTGTCCTGCTCATGTGGGCAAAACCTACTGTTTGTTCTGTAACCTCCTATTTTTTTTATTTTAAACAAGATGGTAAGTGGGAGTGGAGGAAAAAAGCTGTCTCTCCTAAAACGGTAAAAGAAAGAGATGATATACAGTGTATTTGAATGCACAGCTTTAATTTGTCTTTCCTGTCAACAAGCAGAGTAATATATGTTATCACATAAACCTTTGAAACAGAAGCTGTAGAAAAGTGAGACTAAGGAAGACACAGGCTTTAAGCATCATTGTAAAAGTTTAATAAAAAAAATATAAATCGATAGAAGTCTGTTCATATGTGTTATGAAAAGTGCCTTGCAGATTAATTTCCATGAGCTGAGAAGCCTTAAATGAGTATATTAACAATTCTGTTTTCACATCTCCATGAATTATGCTCAAATGATGCCCAATTGTTGTTAAACAACATAAAAATTTGATATGTTGTCAATCCCATTGCACAAAGCAAGCACAGTCATTTACTCAGGCAATTTCTGCTGCAAACCCAACACTGGGGAATGGAATAACACAAACAAGGTAATGAGTTTTAAACTAATTATGAGGTGACAACAGTATAATTGAACATAAGATAATGAGTGGAAAACTAAGGTTCATCGAATGGTTTTCTCAGCCTTAGAAATTACTTTTCTCAGGCTTAAAAATTACTTCTCAGATTTATTGATTTAGAGACCTCTGCCAATTGTTGAATGGTTTAGAAAACCATTTCTGTGCATAGTAATGATCAAGAGGTGACAAACAGTAATTTTTGTACAATTTTAAATCTCCCATAAATTCACAGATCTGTGATTATTTTGGCCGTTTAGAGCATTTCCACTTGTTCTCACAATGTCTGTATTTTTATAAGATGGAGGCTTTGGAAAATTGTTTCCTCATTGTTCATGCAGAACTTCCTTAACCTCTGCAGAACCTTACCTTGAGAGGTGCTCCCTGTGCTGGCGTGTTCCCTGTGGTCCTGCTGTATCAAGGAGCCTGTGACTTAGCCCTGCTCACCTTTCCTCTGCTTGCCTTCTGCCTTCAGCTTCCCAATGGGCCAGTGCAGCTTTGAGGCCCCGCTGCCCTGCTGCCTAACCAGAGTTACTCCTCAAATCTGGCATAGAGTTGCCAGATAAGTGAAAGAGAGGAGAAAGATACCTGCTTTCGGTTTTCTTTTTTCAGCTGCACTAAAGTCACTCTGAACGCCAGCATAAGAGTTAAAATTAGATAAATATTTTTTTAAATGCAATTCAAATGTTAGCAGCATAGCTAGCAGACGTAGGAATAATGGAATAAAAGAAAATTATAACTGCAGGCGTGCTCTAACAGTGGGATTTTTGTTTCTTGTAACGACTGTACTGCCAGAATGCTTGCATCCCTCTTGTGGTCTGTGTTTTCAAGTCCTCTAAAAAAAAAAAATCCCTGCTCTGATACTGCTTTCACTGAAGAGACCTAAACCTTTTATTGACTAGTGCTAATCCATAACTTAAACATGATGTTAGTTTTACCCTTATGTTCTAAACCATTGTGTCTTTGGGCACAATGTGATAGAGCCATCTTCTGTCTATGTGGTAGCAGAGCTTATTTTTAACTATAGCCCGTGTACCTTTAGCTGTAGATAAATTGTTGACCTGTCATGATCCTTTCTACCTGAGGTATATGCTCGAAGCTGTTGTACAAGCAGCCTGATGGAAGGAATTGATGTACTTTGATTCATGATTAAAATGTGACGTGAAGGTACCCAGGCAGATTTCTGGGGAGCCTGTAGGCAGGTGTCTTGACTTTGAGAGAGACCATGGCACAAACCCCCATGGCATACCTGTGTGTGATGGATATGCCTATGAAGAGAGCCTTAAGCAAGGGGCTAGTGGGAGGTGGACATCCGAGCAGGGGTGAGCGTGCACGGGCTCTGTGTCAAGTTGTCCCTGCTGTTGCTGCAGCCACACACTGTCAGCGGGAGCTGGGGACAAGGGCAGAGGGGGCTGCCCCCGTGGGGAGAAGCACCCAGCAAGGAGAAGAGGCAGCAGAGGCTGGGAGAGCTGTGGCATGCAGGAGGGCAGTCTGTTACACTGCAACTCAGCAGCTCAATATTACACAGTGTTTTCTTGCTCTCTCTGAGAAAGTTTTTGATTAAGAAAAAAAATAAATACAGAGCTTGAGGTACTTGGTCTTCCTCCCCTCTCTAAAAATGCCAAGGCTTTTTTAATTAAAATGCTAAAAGGTTTTAAATGAGGTTGTTCATAAATAACTACCATATTTCTGGATTTTCTTAAATCTTACGTATATTCCCAGACACAGATTTCTAGCACGTTGATAAACTGCATTGTGTTATACTGTCCAAAATTATCTGTAAGAAATCGTGAGTTCATATTACATAATTTTTAAATTGTTTTTTATAAGTCTTGAATATAGAATTTTATCAAATACAGGGCTCCCAACTTTGTCAGAAAGTGTGGCTGTAGTTTTGGGAAAGGGTATGTTTTTATAAAAAGTCCTGGAGAATTTGAAGAGATGACCAGAATGCTTCCTCTCTGAGACTCTGACACTCCATAAATAACATCTCATTGAGCTACACATCTAAAAAGGTCCCCAGAGGAGATCAAACTCAGTTTTTGGGGCTATGAATATGTGTCATGGAGAATTTATTGTCCGGAGTGCTTCTCCATTTCCTACTTTACACATTTACGATACCGTTAAGTGTTGCCATTTTACTGCAAGGTTTTGGTAACATCAGAGAAAAAGGTGGCAGTTGTTAACAACAGAGAAGAGGTATAAATGAAGTATTGCTCTTTGACATGAAGGTGTACGTGAGAAAGAACCCATTGATTTGAATTTTATTTATGTACAAGTGTTTTTACAGCTGCCTTCTACATGCGCATATGTTCCCATGCCTATTAATAAGAGACCAGTGCTTAAGTTTATGAAGCATAGAAAACATGCTGCTGTCTTACCGATGGAATGACTGGACAGGCTCGTAGAGGAATGAGTGGTACAGGCAAAGGCAGAAGTCAGGCACGACCCCCAGTCCTTGGTCTGAATCGGTCTCCCCCATGACACCATGTTTATAATCAATGAAATGATGCAGAATATTTCAGGGAATTGGTTGTTCTACAGCAAAGACATTTTGTTATCATTAATATTTAAATGCTTTGTTTTGTTTTCTTTCTGTAGGCGTTTTATCTGCTGCAGTGCTGATTGTTTAGCTTTGGCAAGATTTTATTGATTAAAACTTTTTAGCAAATGTGTTCACAACTATGTCTGCATATTAGAGCAACTGCGTTGAAAACATTTCCCTAAAGCCATCCTGATTTCAGGTTGCTATTACCAAGCAATGTCGTTGCTTGTAAGATATATATGTTGTTCAGTGGTTTATATAATCCCAGAAGGCATCTGGAACATGTTTATGTTAAGTCAACTATGAATGCACATGTACAAAAAAGACATATTATCTACAAAGAGCTGAGTTATGCTATTTGCATCATCCCTGATATATGTATATGTATATTTAGGACTTTCTTGGGTGTGATGTATAAATGTCCACAATAATAAAAGCAATACCCAGTGAGATTTGTGTTCAGCAAATAAATATTAAGTATGTTGGGATTTTTTTTTTCCTTTTAGATCCATTTCAATTCATCACTAAAAGTGAACCTGCAAAGGAACAGGCAGCTCAGCCAGCTTTAGCCCGGAAACCCACTGTGATCCGAATCCCAGCTAAACCCGGGAAACGTAAGTCCTTCTCCCAAATTGTCTGAGAAATAATTTTAACTGGGACTTATTATTTACTAATTGAGTTGCTGTTTACTGACTGTATTAGCTGCCAAAGGAATCCCGTGCTACAGTTTGACAAGACAGAGTAGCCAACCTAAGGGCTGTGGTGGGAGGGAGAAATAACTGGGAGTCACGTTCCCCTCTCCGTGCCTCCCAGCTACCTTGTCTGGCTCCCTCCCTTGTGCTAAGTTTGATGTCCCTCAAACCTTATGGAGCGTATCAGAAGTGAAACTGTGTGTGTGTGTCGGGGGAATTTAGTGCTGGCAGAGAAGACCTGGAGGAGAGCCTTGCAGCAGAAGCAAGCTTCTTTGGTCAGCTAAACCATATCACTGAGTTGTACCTTTGGTCAAATTGACTTCTGATATCAGCTGAGGATATTTTAATGCTACTTCCGAGTGTTCTGGGAGCAGGGCCTCTGCTTGTCAAAGGAACAACATTAGTGTATTAAACTTTGCTTCAAACACAGCTTAGTTGGGATGTAAGCATAGTTTTCACAGCTTACATCAAAAATTTCCCTTGACCCTTGTTGAATTTGAAATCTGTGGCCATTTAAGCAATAGCATTTTGGTAGCAGTTGAGGGAATAAAAAAGGCACGCAGGAACTTGGATGCAAAAACCTGATGTGTGCAATTTTGTGTCAAGGTTTTGACTGTAGTTTTCTGACAGTTACCATATCCCTAATCCCTTCCACCTCCTTTACAGCTTTACAAATGACACTGACAGTATCTCAGAGTGGAAATTTATCAGAGAGCCGTAAGGTCTTTGTGTTGATCTTTGTATGCTGGAGTACATACTTCCTTCTGTTTAGCCTTATGTTTTATCCTCAGAGCTTTGGGAGAAATGTCATAAGATAGTTCTTAAAACTCATATTTCAAAATCATGTTTTCTACCTGAGTAGGTGTAGAGCCAGCTTGTAGCAACTAGATGTCCAGATGACTTTTCTCTTATTATTTCCCGAGTTCCCTTCTTCGTCCTCCAGTGCAAAAATATCAGGTTTTCTTTTCCTCTGCATATGTGAGAAATGCAGTGGAAATGATTAAAAATGCAGAGAAGACTGAAGATATGAGAAAAAGTCTTTCTGTTAATACCTGATCATAAATAAAAGGGTTTTTTCAGTTGGAAGAATACGTTTACGAACTACTATAAAGAACCCAATACATAATTCTTCTCCACAAAGGAAACTGTAATTTCCATTTAAACAAAAAAAAGAAAGACCTGACAATGTTTTTTTTTTTTTCTTTCTCTTTTTCTTTTTCTTTTTTTTCCCGACCTGGATTCTCTTTTGAACTTGGAGATAACTGGTCCCTTGCTGCTCTCTAGTGGTAACTGAACTTCCCACAGGAGACTGCGGGTCATGCTGTACTTAGCTACAGTTGTCAGAGGGGTGTGAAGGACTGCTTTACGGGAGGCTGTGGCTGGAAGATTAATGGGATGTGGAGGAAAAGAAGCAGGTTCCAAGAAAGCAGAGCAGCCTTTTGTCAGATAGGAGCTGCTGTGGAAATGTAAGCTGTTAAAAGTTAAAAAATGAGAAAAGTACAACTGGGCCAAGGTATAACATGGATAGAGTAGGATTTACCTTGTAAGAGGGCCACTTAATCTCAGAAGAAGGGGTCTTTCAACATTGTGGGTAGGGAGAGAGATTAATTCTGTAAGGAACCAGCACAAACCAAAAAGAAAAACCTCAATAAAACAAAAAACACCCCACCCAGCACTACCAAAAAGAGGACAGAGCTGAATGCTTAAGAATTTGAACTCCAATAAAGCACTCGTTTAGTATTAGCATTTTTGTGGAGATGTGATTAGAAAGGAAGCATTAAGCTTCCACTTCAGTTATTACACTTAGAAATCACTGAAAATAACACCTGCCTTCTAGTTCTTGGATTGGTTTTTTTTTTCTTCCCTTATTTCCTTTAATTTTGGTCTTATAAAGAGTAAAGGCAAGGAAATTGGGCCATCTGTGTATATATCAAGATTTGAAGTGGTGTGAATAAATAAATCTCTTGTGCTTTTTATAAATCAGTAAGGTATGATAAGAGAAGATTTCTTTTGCAATTAGTGTCATGTTTACTTTTCATCCATCATACTAGCTTAGAAGAGTGATGAACTTCACTAACTTTTTTTCCCCATGCTTGGTCACTGCCGACACAGTACCTGTGGCCTGCTCCAAAGAATAAGGGATTTATCCTTGAACCGATCCATTTTTAATCATCACACCAGTGTTTGAGATCATAGTAATGCAACTGAGGTGTTAAAAACAAACAACACTTCTCCTTTCTATGTCTTGTTTCTTTGCTGAGAGTACTTTCCATGAAATGAGCAACTGAAAGTTTTCATTTAGATAGAATCTCTCCTCTTTTTTGTCATCAGTCTATAAAGGTCCAGGCTGTCTATACATGTTTTTACATAACTCCAAGACTGTCTGGAAGTCAGAAGAGCTCAAGTGTCTGAAGTTCTTTGTATGAAATGAATTTTCTTGGTATACAAATACATTGTAAAACAGATGGCAGGGTTCCAATGTATAAAGACAAAATGATTGGTAAATAGGCTGGCAAAACCTGGCCAAGTGCTTCCCAGGTTTCAAGGGCAGAGACGTTGAAAGCAAATATCATGTAATTAGCAGGGTTTTGCGTTCTTTATTGAGACTGAGGAAATCATCGCTCTTCCCTAATAAGATCTGTACTGTTTCCTCTTCCATGTCCCAAATTTGCTTAACTCCTTGAGGACTACCAGGGAGCTTCCATTTCTGTTGTCTTTCTGTCACCCTGAATTTTGTAGCAGGCAATCGTTTCTTTTCTTGCCTTTACCTTTCTGGAGATTCTTCCATCCAAGTCTCCTGATCTTTCAGGGTTACTTGAAATAACTCTCAGCTGTTTTCCAGCCTGAAGGATATTCCAGGAGCTGACAGCTGAAAAAAGTGAGCCAGTTTAGAAATGTGGCTGAGAGATGGTGATGGTGTTTCAGGGTATCCAGTAATGAGTCTAACATTCCCAGGGGCAGAAACTCTTCTACTCATCTAATATTATATCAACAAGTATTGCAGCTGAAACCCTGAAACCCTAGAATAACTTGCTGGTGTCCTGAGAGTCAAGTGAAGATCCGTTATGCAGGATGGGAAGTATTCCTGAAGTCAACCTCAGAGTTGCAATGCTCCCTTCATGTTGTTCCTGTTCCCTTCATGTCTCTTCTCTTCATTAGTCTTTAAGTGGTCCTGCCCATTGGCTGCTCTGGCTTTGAGGAAGGAAGTTCTGTTCACAAAAAATTGCCCCAAACTAAGGTGGATTCCCTTAGCTATTGCTGGTCCCTGTAAAGAAGCTATTAATTAGACTTTAATTTGGGAATTTTTGTTTTTTCACAGCTTTAAATGAAATCCCGCATAGCCCTCCACCACTTCCTGCTGAAAAGCCTATTGGGATCACCTCTGATACCACAGTGGGAAAACCCAACAGTGCTGACCTAGTAAAAAAAGTGGTAAGTTAGAACTTTTTTCTTGTATTAAAACTTTGTCTGCTTTTGTTAACAGATCTCTTGTGACTCTCAAACATTTGTAAAGTAAATCATTTGAAGAACCAAAGCATGAAAAGGACTTCTCAAAAATATAAGGCTTTTTTCTTTTAATTGCGTCCTCTAATTTAATTAGGTAATTTAGACTGCTGTCAGTTCTGAAAAGCACTTTGTTGATTTTTACTAAACTTTGATCACATCTATCTTCAATTTTTTGTATTTAGCAGCTGGAACTGGGATATTCTACAATTTAGTTTCAAAAGCACTGCAAAGTGGTTCAAAGTCCAAGGAGATTTACATAGTGAAATATTGTTGAAGTCCCTTAGAAATGTATTTGTTTACCTTCATACACACAGTACCTCTTCATGTCTGTGCTAATTACCAGGCAGAGGAAGCTTTTCTGTAGATGAATGAAGCTTGCTTTCTTCGGCTCTTTCCTTCTAGTTTTTTTTGTACTGGTCTTCTCAGAGTCTGAGTAGAACCATCTATTTTGGAAAGTAAGGTTCTACTCCTCACTACTGAGCACATAGTAGGGGAAGATATTGTAGCTGTGTATCCTGTTTGCCCTTTGACAAAGATTTACAAAAGAGAATTAAAATAAACTAGCAAATGACAGTAGAATTTCCAAATACTGAGTGCTGTGATGGCAAGAAGGGCAGAGAATCTTGCAGAAACCACAGGCAAAAAGATCAAATCAAAAGCCCTGACTGGATGGACAGCTGGCAGCAAATGTCTTTGTGGCTACCTCTGCTGATAGGATAAAGGGGTTTTTAAACGTCATGATTGAAGAGGCTATTTGTAGAGGTCCCATCTTTTCTGGGTAATGCTGAAAAAATAAATTCCGATACAAGAGGTTAAATAAAATTTTATACAATACAACGCCAAAACTTTTACAATGTCATCCAGATTCTTGTGACAGGCATGTGTAAGCTTCAGAGGATTTTTTTAAGAAAAAGACTGCATCAAATGTGCTGAAACATTTAAATGCTATCTTTGGAAATATATGAACTTCTGTGCTTCTAAAACTAGCATTGCTTGTCAGTGGAAGTGATTAACCAGCAACGGTAAAAAAATGTTGACCATAAGCAGCAGTTGGCACAGATTTCTTCCTTTTCACACAGAAGAGGAACATTTTTGGTATGAGGATAACATCCCCATCTGAAAGTGGCAGGTTGTTTTCTTTCTAATCAGGATCATTTAATCAGGAACATTCATTTGGGGACTTAATCAGGGGTCAAAATTTTGTCACAAAATAAATCTTAGGCATTTTCTTCGTGGGGAAAATCACATAAATTGTTTACCAGTTTCAAGCACTTGTATCTCTAAGCAAACAAGACTGTTCAGACCTATTTAACATTACTGGTTCAAAAGGGGGTACTTTTGAACCCGGATTTGTGACTCTGATTTACCATGCTGTTCCACAAGCAGCTGTGCTTGTTCAGAGGAGTTGGCTGTACTCTCTGGCACTGGCATGACAACGAACAGCAGGAGGCAGAAAGGATGGTAATTTGTTAATCCATTACTGTTCTCCATCCCCTTCAGACATGGCACATGTTCCGCTCTGCTGACTCTGCTACAGGGTAGTAATCTTTGGCAGGGTCAGGATGGGCAGCTGGGAGGAGTGACACCTTAATCTGCCAGAGCAAGATTCATCTGGGTTTATCTGTTAGATCTCTAGGAAACATACTTAGATACCTTTTTTAATGAGAGGTAATGTTATTTGCAAGAGACGCTATCCTGCGCGAGTTGCATCAGTGTCATGTTTTATGCTTGAAGCCTGTTCAAAGTCTTTCGTCTGTCAAAGTTCAATCAAAACTGATAATGCAACTGCGACAGTTGGAATCCCACAGGCAGTGAAAGTGTACATTTGTATGGTTCTACCTGAATTTTGCTCTTAAGCCCTGACTCCCATGTAGTAGGAAACGAGGGCTGGGTCATGCTTAGTGCACAATTTAAGCTGTGATTCAGGTAGTCAAACAGGTTATTTACCTCTCCCTCTATGTCCAACAAGACTTTAAAATGCTAGAACACACCCTAATAGTTATTACTTTATTCCCAGACCTCCAGAAACTCTTGTTTTTCCTGTCTGTAGGATATAATTTAAGAAATGCATCATTTAAACAAGATCATTTTTGTTTCTTGGGCTGAAATAAATGGCTTTTTTTCTTTTGACTCTTTGTAGGAGTTGGATCTTTCAGAACAGGGTGGAGTGCCTCAGCTACAACCTGTACTACCCGCAAGGTAAGTGTAATTCTTCAGTGACTCACTTGGAAATGGTGTTTCTGAATTAGTTTTCCTAGTTAGTCTCAATGTAGACATTACCAACTCTAGTCCTAACTCAGTAGGCTTGGGTAGGTAGCATGCTCTCTAATAAATAGGTAGGACCAAGTTGCTAGCTGATTAATAACTTGTTTGTATGTTATTGGTATGAGCAGGGAGATTATAGGAGGACAGCTGTTTGACTCTTCAGCTAATGTACAGTGGCTGATGACAGTCATTCCTTTCTGCATCTTTAACCTTTCCACCCACAGCTGAATGTAGAACATCCCCTCTTGCATGTTGCTGACCTTTTGATCAACAGTACTTGCACTTGTGGCTGGGTTTGAGTGGTGAACGAATGGAGGTGGCAGATGCTGCCACCCTGAAAAGGGCAGATGCTGGGCCAGCGCCTTCCCAGAAACACTGGCTAGTTTATATGGTTCACTTCAGACCTAAAAAGCCTGTGAAGGTGCAGAATCAGTGATAACCTTGTTTTTTTATTCTTTTGAACCAAGAAGAAAGAAGGTCTGCAGAGGCAAAAGTAGCTGTACCAGCCTTAAATTCAGGTCCACTAAATACCAGAGACAAACTGGAGGGAGATATGGCATTGGCTAGATAGCCCACTGTGGCCATCTCAGTATCTGCACTCTAAATCTGTGGGTTTAAACACAAGAGTTTTCTCTGTTGTGTCAGGACAGGAGAATCTTTCAGTTATTAAACTTAGTCTACCAATAATAATAATAAGTATTTGTTAACAGGAAAGAATGTGGTTTTACCCACAAGGAAACACCTCATTATTGCCCCCTATGGGCTTGTTACTTTTCCCCATTCTGTTTAGCATAACAGCATTCCTGATTCTCCCAAGGATCTCTGGAACTGCAGTTAACATTTTGTCCTTTCATTCTTCTGCTCAAATGGATTTTTATTTTTATTTTTTTTTTAAGTAAGCAGTAATAATTCCCTGATTTGCTTGTTAGAGCTTTCTTGTTTAGTTGAGTTGCCTTACAAACATATGGGTTGGTTTGTTTCCAGATTTAATGCAGTCTTTCCCCTTTTGTCAATATTAAAAATGCTTAGTTTAGGATGAGGCCAAGAAAAGGGAGAGGTGGAAGTTGAACAGAGGTAGAATTATTATTTTTTTTTTTTTTAAATTTAAAAAATAATCTATACTCAAATAGTAATAGAGAGCTCTTCTCAGGAACATTAGTAGAGCACTAATATCTTCTCAAGTGGTGGATGACACTCATGAAATATATCAGAAGGATAAGATCCACTAATGCACATTTGTTGTGGTCGATAATTTTTAAAGACCCTTGAGGAATTCATGCAAGCAAATAATTATGCTGAATTACACTATATGGAAAAAAGAGAGACAATTATAGCAGAAACTTGCAGTAACTGTCTGAAGATTTCCCAATAACAATCAAACAATATTGTATTTTTGGAATAGTGGTAGCGCCAGGGTTCTTAATAACAGGAAGCCAAAGTTTTATGTACCTAATGCTTGTTTATAACAGAGGTGATTTTTAAGTAGCAAATTATTGATTTGGCCACACTCTTTGACTCTGAAAATCATGGCTTGTGTGTACTGTATAGGCAGCTTTTATTTTATCAATGCTTAGTAAAGGGGATTTTTTAGATTTTTTAATTTTTTTTTTTGATTACCACTGTCACTTACTAATCTCTGATTTTGGTTCCTAAACTACTGGTACGCTAATGAGAGTGCAGTACCTTCAGCATTGTCAGAAAACTTGAGTATTTTCACCGCTGTTTTCTTTCGGCAGTAGACATCCATTGCATAAAAATGGCAAATTCTGCTATTGATGCCATTGTGCAAAGTGGTGTCATATGTCATGAGTTTCAGCAGAGGCCCAAAAGTCACTTTGGGTAAGTGGCATCCCAGAGAATAAGCTAGGCTAATTCCTGAAGACCAGCTAGATCAGCAGAGCTTCTCAGGGCTTTCACTAAAGCTCTCCACTGGAAGAACTCTGTCCTGAGGCAGCTTCTAACAAAGCTATTTCTAAAGGTGGATTGCTCAAAGGAATCCTGCTAATGTAGTGGGCCCCCAAGAAAGCTGGCAGGCTGGTCATAAGTGAAAGTGGTGAGCAGACTTGGAAATATGTAGTTGAAGGATCTGTCTAAGGACTTGGTCATCCAGTCCCAGCATCTGAAGAGTTTATTTATTCCCAGGGAGCTTCAGATGCCACACGCTTTACAGCCCAGGTCATCATGAGTCACGTTTCCTTATTGCATAATCTATAGCTAGGGCTGTGGTGGAGGACAAGGCAACGGACTTATTAATATGCATATTTCTCTGATGGTTTGCCCAATTTTTAGGCCTGTGGATGGAAAAATTGTACCTGCTCGACCTCCCCCACCTAAAGGTGTTCCTGGAAGGCCACCTCCACCAAAACTCTCTGCAGCCAAGACCTCCTCCCAGAAGGATGCTCTTTCACTATCTACTTCTAACATCGCTCTTGATAAAAAACCCAGCAAGTTCAGATTGGGACCTAAGAGAGCAAAAAGTCAAGTCTTTAAAAATCCAGATCCAGCATTACCTCCTAGACCTAAACCAGGTCATCCGCTCTACAATAAATACATGGTAAGAGTTGAGATAGAATATCTGAGACTGTTTGTTTATAAAACAGTGCTGATTAAAATAGTAGTGAAAAAGGTAGTAAGGTAGTTACTATGATGTGGCTTTCAAAGTGCATCTATCAGCATAATCTTCCTTAGAAAATATTAATAGATAAGTAGTGATAAGTACTGTAAGGTAATACTGGAGAAAGAAATATATACACGCAAAGTATAGATGTGTGTGTGTATTTTTGTGTATATATGTAATTTATATCTATCTATCTATCTTTAATGCATAGCATTTTGGTTTTGGAGGTTCGTTTTACAGTCACCAGTTCTGAATTCTATTACAGCACATAAAATGATGCTAAATAATTGCATTTGTATATTGTTTTTTCCTGTATATGTCAAAATGCTTAAAAAATTGGGGGGCATTAGAACTTAAAAAGTACTTTACCTTGCTTAATCAAGCCTGTGAGGAATGTAACATCACTTAGCTTACATTTTTGTCTTAATGATTCCATCACTTTTAATTATAAAAATGTTTCTTTTTGGTATTGCATGTGTTGTTAGGGAATATTCAATATAAATCGATCAAGATTGCAGATAAAAAGGAGAGAGTCTTTCTCCAGATACTTGAAACTGGTCAGTGATCAGAGCTGGTGCCTGCTTGAACCAGTGCTGTTGTTCTCCCACACCCATGCAACCATAACATGCACAACATCAACATTCAGCATGATGTGGAAACTTTGCATTGCCTTCTCTTTGATCTTCACTATTGCATTTAGATCCTTGGTGGAGCAGAGGAGCAAGAGAGAGAGACGAAGATGTATCTAAGTTGATAGTAGGAACAGCTTTGAGATAAGGGAAGCAAGTTGCTTCCTGTCTGGTGTAGTCACACCTGTTTACGTAAGAAACCTGTGACATGTTTTGTAAATGAGTTTGTTTTTGAGTAGATCACTAGTAACTCTCTGCCCTCAAGTGTTACTGTCCATGAATTTTTCCTGTGAGGTTTTTTTCCCAGTGCCCTCCATGACAAATGAACACATTTCTGTGTCAGTGTGTTGCTGAACATCATATACCATATGGTATGATACCACTTAGGTGGTGAAGACGCTTTTAAAGCAGATAACAACACCTGGGTTTCTTGAAGGGCTGGTTCATTTCACCAGCAGTCCTGTTCTGAATGCCTTACAAAGGAGCTTGTCCTATTCCACTGGACTCCTAAATTAGCTCCCTGTAGTAGGTGGTTTGAATAGTTCCATCGTCGACCATTTTCACTTGCAGTGGGAATTCAGGTGCTTAGAAGTGAACCAAACTCTTCCATTCCTATTTCTGTTCAAGCTACCTGTGCCTCATGGAGTTGTCAAGGAAGATTGTCTTCCCAGGAACCCTGGAGAACTGTCCTGTAAGGTAAGGCATTTTTTTCTGCTGATAAATATTTAATGAGCAAGATTCCTGTTGCATTAAAGTATCAAGTGCGTTAGACTTTAAAGGCTACACTGAGAAATGTAACAGTGGTTTATTAAATCCTTCTGTTTCTTCAATAAAAACAAAGCAACCACCAAAACAAAACCCAATAACAGTGGTTCGCCTTATAGCACAGGGACATTCTGCTTATGGAGCACAGCACCAGTAATTACTTTGAGTGCCAGAAGGGAGAGGAAACTGGTAACATTCCCCTATCTTGTAGGAAGATAATCACTCCCCTGGCTGAGTATCTAAAACGTGGGCAAAAGATAAGTGAGTAGTTTTATGAAGTGCTGTACATGATAGATCAGCGAATTGGCTTTGACGTGCGGGCTTCAAAGTATTTTCCTCTCTCGGCTTCTACAGACCTAACCTGTTTTTAGGGCATGATCATATTAATATTAAATAGCTGGTATAAATTATAGCTATGAGCAGCCTTTTTGATTATTATCAGAAACCTACATGGCTGAAATAGATTTTTATGCAATCTATGTTATCTGTTGTAATTCGTATTATTCTGGCCTTATCTTTTCCCATGTTGGGCTTTTTGTATGCAATGAATTACTTTGAATGTAATTCACGGAGAGTGCTTGTCATCAGTACAGTCTAAAGATTCCTAGTGGGTGGGATAGAGAGGAAAGCTTAGCATTTTGAAAATAATTTCCCTTTATAAAGATCCCACAACAAAATTGTCATTTCTCCTCGGTGTTATTTTCCTGTAAGCAAAGGCCTAGTGGCTTGCTCACCCCTCTAAAATTCTCGGCAGTCAGCAGATGTGCTGCTCTTGCTGAGTGTGCTGGGGAGAGTTGGGATGGGGTGTTTTCTCCGAGCAAGGAAGAGTAACTGGCGGCTCGCAGTACCAAGCAACAGTGCAAAATTTGGCCACAACTCTTGCAATAAGGGTTGCTATCAATGCTCCATATTTCTGACCCACAGAGATAGCTGAGGCTTTGTCTATACTGGGAAAAGTTACATGCCTTCCCTTCCTTTTACTGGCTCAAAAGTATAGATTTTTGGGGAAATGCATTGTGGTTTACCCTGGCGAAAGGCATACAGAATTCAGACCCATAACCGTGTGACCAACACCAACTGTTGCCTCCAAAGGTGATTCAATGATACCAAGAACAACATGGTGACCAAAGTCGGAAAATGACTTTCAGAGTATGTAACAGAGAATCTCTCTTAGTATCTTCCGTGATTTATAAACTACTTGGATTTATTTGTTGTTGTCAGGATTCAAATCGCCCTCCAAAAGTTTCTGACACAAGTGCACCTCATGCTGTAGTCCTGCATGATTTTCCTGCAGGTAAGTAAATGTGAACATTCTGGAAGCATATTTTATTCCAAAATTTTCAAATGGGAATTTTCTTAGGAATTAGAGCTCAAAAATGATGAGGAACCTCAGCCTGGAAGGTCTGCATGTAGAATTGTTCAAATCCACGGGTTTAGCTATAGTTGGGCCAGTTTTTTAGTTAAAGGTCACTGGTTTATCAAGTATAATTAAGACTTTTTGAAAACTGATTTTGCTTTTGTCTGTGGTATTTACATTAAGAAGGTTTTACTTAAAGAAAATCAGTGAGTGTGACAACTACCGTTAACCGAAATGATGCTGTCTTACAGAGCATGCTGATGACTTGGACCTTCATTCTGGAGACACCGTTTGTCTTCTGGAGAAAATCGATACCGAGTGGTACAGAGGAAAATGTGGGAATCGCACAGGGATATTTCCTGCCAGCTTTGTTAAAGTAGTTGTATGTAGGCTTTGTATACGTTGCTACATAAGGTCCTATTGCATTGGTTTTCTGGTTCTATTTTACTATAGCTGCTGTGTGTTTAACTCCATTATGTATTTAGATAATCTCTTTTCCCTTTGGTAACACAGAAGATGTATCAACTTGTTTGTATGGTATTAGAAAGATGCTTGATTTGGCACAACCCATCTGTGTTACGGGGATTATTTTGCTGTTAATTTGAAGCCAAGTGAGAAAATCACGGCCCTTACCAGATTCTCTTTGTTAACCTGGGTAGTTTCTTAGGGTCTACAGAGCAGATTGTTTTTCACAGCTGCATGTAAGAATCAACAATGAGTAAGATGATTGCTTTTTGTGCCTCCCTCCCACCCCCTGGCTTCTCTCACGTTCTTGTCCCTTGAACTGTGCTGGAATCTCCACTTTTATAGCCATGTAGTGACTTTGGTCAGAGCAGCAGTTGGGCCCAACAAAACATTTTTTTTTTTTTCTTCCCAGAATATTTTTTTTCCATCTGGATCAATTTGCCCAAGTGGCTTGCTAAGTGGCTGCACAAATGGTTGTGCTGGCACAGTGCAAGGAGACTGTGTTGTTGCAAATGAGCAGCTTAAAGCAATCCTGTTACTGAATGTGACACTTGACACTAAACGGCAGGCAAGAGACAGGTGCTGTTTTGTAGCCCAATAGCAATTAATTGAGTGCCTCATCTTTAAAGGAGATACAGCGTGGTTCACTGCATCAAAAGCTGGGTCAAATCTATGGCAAGCCTGAGTCTGAGATTGAAGTCCATTCTGTGGCAGTAGGAATGGCCGTTGGGCTATCCACACCAGCCATACGGACACAGAGGAATGCTAAACTGACACCAGGATGCAGTGAAGGTGTGTGACTGGGCATTAAAGACAGTCAGTCTGTGTCGTGCTGGGACAGCTGGCAGAGATGAGCGCTGCTGCTACAGGGACAATACCAAGTTATTTGGTAACCATCAGTGTGTGTTACACAGGGTGTCTTTGGTTTGTAATAGCATTACTGGAGAAGAATTTTAAGATTTGAGAAGTGCTGAAGAATAAAAACTCAGGGGCAGTAGTAATGGAACAACACTTGATTTGCTTTCATGAAAAAGATTTGTTAACTGAATTGATTAGCTGCCTCTACGCAGACCAAAAATGTAATTTAAAAGTTCTACCGATGGCTAATAGAGAAAAGATTTTATGTTAAAGCCATGGAATGAGTATTTGGGGTCAAATTCGGCATTGATACAGACAGATACAACTTATAAGAGCTAGGGAAGATGTGTTTTAGATTTCTATTTTAGTTGGAAAAGGTGGATACCCCTGTGAATGCAAAATCTTTTGTTTCAGAAAAATTAAAAAAAAAAGAAAGAAAAAGAGCGCAGTAGATGAGGCTAACTTACTGAGTGATTTCTCCTGTTTATTCGTGTCAGATTTGATCTTGATACAAGGTCTCTATACAATATGCTATAGTTTGTTTTACAGTATTGAGCTGGGTAGTAGCTTGATGTCTGGACACCTAACAATACTAAATTATTACTTCCCATAGAACCTTCAGAACACCACAGATACCAGCTCCTCTAGAAAGAGCACTGCAAAGATTATTTGTCCTAATAGGCAGCATGATTTCCTCCAGTCCTTCACATAAGTTAATGAAAGATTCTTGTTGATTTTTATGGGAACTGGCTCATGCGATAGTGAGCTGTAACCCAAAGCTCCTCGCCGGGGTCTCTCGGCTTGTAGTCTTATACATCTCACAGATCATCCTTCATGTCACACCAAAAATACCATCAAAATCCTCTTAGGATAAAGGACTTCAATGCTGTCTGTTTAATATAACTGTATTGATTTTCTAAATTATATTTCTCCAATTCCAGTGAGATTTGTGAGATGTGTTTTTGTTTGGAGGACAGCTGGCTACCAAAGCCCTGAAAGGATATGTGTAAACAATAATTTTGTCTATTGTGATATATTGTGCTAGTAAATAATAGAAAGCAATTACTAATTGAAAGTTGGGAGCTAAATGCAACACCATGTAGTAGCATCCAGTCCCATATTCTGTCAATCCGTCATGCCAGAAGTAGAAACAGTAAACCAGCTTCATAAAACAAAACATTAAATAATGCTCCTTGTTTGCATGAGATAGGAAAATGAGAAATTGGGCATACAAAACCGAAATCTACATTAATATTGTCATATATCATGCTGTGCTGGTGTCTATAGAGCATCACATGGAGGTCATAACTGGAGTTGATGTTTAGCTGAAAAATAGATTATTTTAACCAGTTCCAAATTTATTGTAGTTATGTTGCCATGAGTTTGAAGTGGAAGATTTAATTGATTTAATTTATTTTGTTGTCTTATTAGATTGATGTTCCAGAAGAAGGCAACAGGAAAAAAATACCCTGTTCATCACAATGTATTAAGTGAGTCAGATAAATCTTATTTTCTTTTTCATCTTGATTTACTAGGAGAAAGAAAGATAACTTTGAAGCAGGTGTTATTTGTGCTGAGGTTAGTATGGTTAACAGTTTCTTCACCAAAATATATTTTAAAAATAAAGATGTCAAAACTGAAAGTTTATGATGTTTTAACAAGACTCATTCAGGTAAAAAAGCCTAATAACTCATTTCTTGGCTTCAAAATGTTTTATAATATATGTTTATATAGATATATTCCCCTTCACTCACTTTCCTTCCTCTTACGAGCTGTATTAGAAGAACATCTCCCACAATTTTTCATGAAAATTGGTTACAGAAACTGTGAACCGATCTGTTTAACTTCAGCAAGGTTGTACTCCACTCTCTTTGCTCCTGGCCTTGCTACTTTCTTTCAGTATCCTCATAAGGTGTAACCTGGTAGGGCTCCTACTCATTTAAAAGAACAAGATAAAATTGGACGGAATATAGCTGTACTTTAAGTAGAGAAATCTATCTAACCTTAAAGTGTAAAACTACACAGCTGCATCTAAAGCTCCCCAGATCAAATTATCAAATGTACTTCAAATGCTTTCATTTCTGATTTGCAAACAACTTGTACGAAGACTTGTGGGCAAGGAACAACTTTTCATGACATTTTTACTCAATGATAATTTATTGTATTTCACAATCATTAATTGCAGCAATTAAAACAAATTCAGGCAGAGGCAGGAACTAGTATCAATGGGACCATTGAGTTTGTTCTTCAGATAGAGCTTGGCTTGTCTTGACTGAAACGTTATTTTTAAAAGCTGCTTCTGCCACTAGGAAAGAAACAGAAAGTGCTAGCTCTGTTCTGCAAAGCGAGTTCTTTTCTGCAAATATCTGCAAAGATATGAGTGGAGGACAGGGGTCGGAACCAAGCTGCTTACACTGGTTGTACGCTGTGATGGTTTAGAAAAAATTAAAGCCTATTACCACATTATTCTAACATAGTATTTCTGATAAATCACAAGTTTTCTTAATTTATTAAATTTATTGTAATAGTTCATCAAATTATTAAATGTATTTAAGTGAGGAAAAAAGTGGGGTTTTTTTCAGTACTATACCAAATTACGTAAAATTTATCAGATGCATTGATGTTTGTTTCTTTGATAGATAATTTATTTCCTAATGCCTGGCATAGATTTTACAGAATAAAGTTTGTCAAAGCAGATAAAAACTAGCTTCCCCCCATGAAACCTCCATGTATTTGGGATTTGAGACAAATACACAACACCCACGCCCCACTCATGTTTGACTGTATCTAAATTGGATGCTAGCTCAAAAAACCATCAAACTCTTAACAAAAGCATATCAGGACAGTTAGTTGGATACGGGCAAAAATGTTAAATGGGACAGGTAGCCCAGAAATAGTGATATTTTGTTGTTGTTTGGAAGAGAAACAGTCTCATGCAAAATACTGTAACAGCCAGGAATTGCGATGCAGAAGTTGCATCCAGTTCTTCCAGACACCATACTCATCCTCCTCAGAAAGCAGAGATGAGAACCAGAGCCAGACCCCACTTTTCCACCTGTTTTAGCTTGAGTGCATTCTTTCACCATTTTCAGTAAAAATATCAATCCATATTTTGCACAACGCTGCCTTATTATTAAGTGGACAATAATAATAAATAAGCAAAGTAAATTTCTCTTCTGTTTGTGCAGAGGCCCAAGATGTGTAGCACGATTTGAATATATTGGAGATCAGAAAGATGAGCTCAGTTTTTCAGAAGGTGAAACTATTGTCCTTAAAGAATATGTAAACGAAGAGTGGGCCAAAGGAGAGCTCAGAGGTGCATCTGGAATTTTCCCCTTGAACTTTGTGGAAATAATTGAAGATCTGCCTGGAACAGGTATGAATATCTTTGCAAAAATCTTCCAGAACATGATTTTGTACTACATGCAGATAGGTAGCTTATAGGAGAAAAGTGCAAAAGGGCAATGAATGCGGGAAGAAGGTAGAAAGGGAGAGAAGACAGATAAGAAAAATCAAAAGGAACAGTAGGACTTCTTAAGAAGTTATTCTTAATAATCACTTTGATTTTAATAATCTTAATAATCACTTTGATCACTAAAATCTCTATCATTATTAATATTTTGAATAGTCATCACTGGTCTTCTAAGTTGTCCTTTACTTATGTAGGTACAGGAGCAGCACTGAAGAACAAGGTGGAGGTTTCTTCTTCCCTTCCTCAGGTAATAAAAATTTATAGGTGAGGGCTGGAATTTACATAGCAGTTTCGTAGATTTACATAGACTTTCTATTATAATGCCAGATTAGCTGCACAACTCGAAACCTGAATGTAACACAACTCCCACAGCACACAGTGCTGCATGGGCACATCTTGAATTCTGACAGTTGGCCTAAACTGATTGAATTCACAGCTTCTGGCAAGTTAACATAAATGAGTTTTTATCCTTTGTGCTTAAGCAAATTCTTATTAGCTCTATTTTAAGTATTGCTGCAGTGGTCTAATTTTGAATTTATTAATCCTGTCCCCTGCCACCAATGATAAAAAGGAATGCGTCTGAGCCTGTGGTAATTGCTGGAATGCCATTCTAGCCTACATCTGCAGTGACACTATTGTATGAGAGAAAGTCAGGACACCAGTGTTCTGTACAGCTGCTTTCACCGGTACCCATCAGCTTATGGGCTCCATTAACACATCTAAAATTAATGCATTTCTTCTGTTCACTTGAATAGAACAACAGACACTCAGCAGAGTGGTGTGAAGCGCTTCACGATTTTACAGCAGAAACCAAAGATGATTTATCCTTTAAAAAGGGAGACTACATCCAAATACTGGAACAAGTAGATTCAGAGTGGTATAGAGGAAGACTGAATGAAAAGGAAGGGATTTTCCCAGCAGTTTTTGTGCAGACCTGCTCAGGTACAGTGCTCCTACTAGATGGCAATTCATTATTCCTTGGGTTGTGACAGTCATGACAGTTCTGGGAGAACCCAGCTATTCCATCGCATTAAGAAGCTATGCACCACCACAGTCCTTAATATCCTAAAGCTAAACTAGATGTTGAACCACCCTCTCTAATTATGGCAATATGCTCTAGCCAGAAAGTAGTCTGCAAGGTGATACGGATTCTGGGATGTTTAAAGTGTGGTTTGGGCACAGGCAAAAGAGGCCCATTGAGCTGCCTTTAGTAGGAATTTAGGGGTACAAAAGGTGTGTGTGTGTGTGTGTGTGTGTGTGTAAACCAGGTTCTCCCTCAGCTGAAGAGAAACACTGCGACACAGCCAAAGAGCTGGTAGAGCTGTAAATAACTGCTGTGTCTTGGCACAGAACTATTGTAATCCCCTTTCTGAAGCAAGGAATTAGCACTGCTTGCTCTTCTCAAGCTTCTGTTTGGTCCCCAAATCAACACAGTCAAAACCTTCACAGAGGACACAGAAAATCACATTTTTTTCCCCATAGTTTTTGCAAGTAAAACCATGGGTGAAAGTTGACAGGAAATAAACTCCACCTAACTGGCAAATAGCATGCACCGAGTGCCACTTCATCTTCAAGTACAAAGAGGAAAAGACAGCTTTTATTAGATATCACCACTGGAAAGTTCAAGTAAGTGAACTTTAACTTTAGCCCTCTTAGAAGCAGAACCATGAGAACGTGGTAGTACTGTAAAATGAACTGGTGGCAGTAGAGGTTTTTATTCCTAAGTAGCAGTAGTAATAACAACCTGGACACCCTGTAGCATACCAGTGGGGAGAAAACACAGGAATGACAGGAAGCTTCTCCAGAAACAGATTTATTTCATTACAATCCAAATAACCCGTCTTGTCAATGTTCTGCAGCCAGGGCAGAGCTGTCACAGTCTGTAGGAGGGAAGAAAGGAAAAGCCAAAGCTCTTTATGATTTTCATGGAGAAAATGAAGATGAGCTTTCCTTCAAAGTGAGTACCACTTTTTGCCCAATTTTCTAAAAGGTCTTATGCTCCTAAAGAATGCTAAAAATAGGATTTATCCACTGTGAAAATAGGCTTGGTACAAGAAAGAGCAAAGCACGCAGGCATAGACATTAACACATTTGATAAATGGTCTCTCTACAAAAATTTTTGCCCTTACCACTTCTGTTTCATAATGGTGAAATCTTCACTGAAGACACTGAAGAGAGGTGAGGACTTGCAGAATTCCTCCAGCTTCTCTGATCCAGTAAATATAATAGGCAAACAAACCTTATTTTGCAGTATGTTCAGTTCTTGATCAGTTGATATGGTCAAGGGAGCCTCTTTTTTAACTAGAAAGACAGCAATGAGAAGGAGGATAATAGTAAGAGTGCCAGCGCTACAGCAGCAATGCCTCTGAGGGACACCTAGTGCAGCAAAATCTAAGAGTTTGGCAGCACAATACATAGTTGCCATGGGAGCAAGGGAGAGAAATTAAATACTTGCTGGATGTCCAGATAATATTAAGAGGCACGAACAAGAAACAGCATGCCCTTGTAGACTCAAAAGTCATGATTTAAGTAACTGTGTCCTCAAAAGCAAGTTTCCGAGAAACAGCGGACTTTCACAGCAGGCCCAAAATTGTGTTTATCAGCTGGAACCCACTGTTTTCTCTTCTAAAACCAGCAAAATAGTTAGTTTCAGCATTAGCAGCTTGCATTGCAATGCTGAAAGGATAGATGATTCCTTAAATCAGAAAAGGGGAAGAGAGGCCAGGGCCCGGACAGTACTTGATATGAAGGGTGTGGCATAGAACAATGAGAACAGGAACAAGGATCAAACACAGGAGCTGCAGTTTATTTTGAACAGACACATGGAGCTACTTAGACGATTGCCTTCCTTTTTTGGAAGGAAAAGTTTCTAAAGGAAAGAGGAAAGTTTCTAAGTGCTGGAAAACATTGGGAGTAAATTGCGGGGGGGAAGCTTTGAAGTGTTTTAAGAAAAGAAACCCTCATAATGGAGCAGAGAAATACACACAAATAACAAGTAAAGGCAGGGGGCTTGTGAGCCAGCTCTCTAGCGTACCTACCTACCTGGAGAGCTTAAGTAACACAGAAAGCTATCCAGCAGTGCTGGTTTTTTCCTTCTGGACAGCAGTGATTGTTCAGCATAGACAAGTATTTACCTTAAGAGAAGCTTCAGGTGGTTTTGGCTAACAACCTCAAGGAAATGTAACCACCAGAAGAGACTGGCCACATCCTCCTCCTCTTCTATTTGATTGATAACAATTGCTTCTGAGGAACATCAGCTATGTATGCATTAACATTGCATGGTACGGTGTACTGGCTCATGTCACTCCTTCTCTTACAGGCAGGTGATACAATAACAGAGCTGGAATCTGTAGACGAGGACTGGATGAGTGGAGAGATGCAAGGAAAGTCTGGGATATTTCCCAAGAACTTTGTTCAGATTTTAAAAACACCATGAAGTGTTGCCTCTCTTTGTACTCCCTGCATGTGGGAGAGAATGTTTTCTATCCTAAAGACACAGCAAAGACATCAATGTGTTTTGACTATCAATGTTTTGCACTACTTTTTCTAGACAGTCATACTAGTGTCTTGAAGTCAAATAAGAACATTTTAGTCTTTTGTGACAGCATATGTAGTCATGCTTCATGAATGCTCTGAGAGCAAATACAAGCAGGATTTTTAGCTGCTTCTGACGAGGGAAATACTGTGGTGCAACACCATTTTAACTTAAATAGCATTCTAGTATGTTTACTATCTGGTATTACATCTATCATGTACAAAGTCTGCATAAAGTAAGCTTCTTTGGGCTTCTTTAAAAACTTTTTTAAATCCAAATTTAAAAAATTGTTTTTAAGATATAATTGCAGCACTCAGTAGGTAGATCAAGTTTGATAATCAGGTTTCATTAGTGCTTAACTTCCACATTACCAGTAGAATTCACTTGTTCTTTTGACTTAGAGGATAAGGACGATAACTGATATTTCATAGTAGAAAAGTATCAAATCTAGTACTGATAAGAGGGAAAACTCAGAAGCAAACCCTTGTATAGTCTTCTGTTCTTAGCCCAAGCTGATCATACAGGAAGGTCACAAAAGTATTTTGCCTCTTAACAAATAACATTCAAACCGGTATGAACCTTCTTAGACCTTCCTCCCTTCCCCCAACACCCTTTACAGATGCAGGTTTAGATGTTTCTACTGTTTTTTGAGCACCATCGTACCCTTCTTTCCCAGCTGAAGTTAGCTGTGACAGACAGCATTTACTGAGCTTTCTCAGATGCCCTCCATGCAGTGGCTGCACTATTCCAACTATTTGCCCCTCCACCCCCTTCATGTAAGTGGAAAGCCAGTCTTCACTCAGTCTGCATTTCGTTTGTCACTCAAGCACTGGAACATACTTCAGTAACACCATTCCTGTCCTTAACATGAAGGATATTATACAGCCTTGGTTTTAGCTTTCAGCAGACACGGGATTAGTTTTCAGTTTGTTACCACATACCAACTATACTGAGCATCATTATAAATGGTCTGTCGAGGCCTTACGGAAAACACGCCTGGCAAGAGGTTACTTCAAGAAGCTCTAACAAAGGCATTTAATAAAAAGCAGCAGTGTCACTTGAGTGACAAACTAAAGACAGACATGATTGAGGTGGCTTCACATTATAAGAAACTCTGGTAGTAAATACCTTTTTGCAATGCTTGGCTTCTGACAAAATAGCTAAATGCATCTTGATTAACTGCTAACTTCATCAGACTGGAATAGAAAAAATTATGCTGCAGTTGGCTCTTTCATTGCTGACAGTATTCCATTACTTTTGTACTATGTAACAAAAAGGAACCAGTAAGCTGTTAGCATGAGTCATTACTTCAGAGGCGCCGGTCACTAGGTATCAAGATACCCTGACAAGATTTTTCTTTGTGGGTTTGGAAGTTCAGATTGCAAAAGGGACAACAGTTGAGTGGTGGATGGAGACTGGAAACTAAAATTGTCATGATTGACTTAGAGATAGTTTTGACGTAAGTCATGTGCCTGCCTACAACTTTATCAATACATGGTCCAAGTATTAGAGCAACAGATCATAGATTCATAGAATAGTTTGGGTTGGAAGGGACCTTAAAGATCATCTAGTTCCAAGCCCCCTGCCATGGGCGGGGATATCTCCCACTAGACCAGGCTGCTCAAAGCCCCATCCAGCCCGGCCTGGAACACTTCCAGGGATGGGGCATCCACAGCTTCTCTGGGCAACCTGTGCCAGTGACTCACCACCCTCATAGTAAAGAATTTCTTCCTGATATCTAAGCTTATATTAATATATCTAATATATATCCAAAAAGATCGGGGTGCATCTAAATTGGCATCTAAGCAAGCTGGTGAGGGTGGCCCTCCCCTCCCCGTGCCCTGCTTTTTGGTTACCATCACAGCAGGCAGACACAAGGTTACAGCCAAAACTGAACTGAAGGAGTCCGCCGCATCCAGCCTCGGTAGCAGACTGGAGCTCACCTGAAGCGAGTCCAAGGAACATGCAGCAGACACATGAGGTCCTCAGCACTGTTTCGTTCTGTAGTCACTGTTATGCCACAGTACTTCAAATATAGACACAGGCGTCAGCCCTCCGTTTTTCTTCTCTAGAAGCTTCACGAATGTGAAGTGGTGTATATTTAAACTGCACCAACACCATTCAGGCCACTGGGGGATGAAGACCACACTAAGTTTTAATGAACCAAGAACTAGATTTCTACTTTCATGAAGGGGATTAACTTCATAAAAACAATTATAAATTATATGCTGTTCTAGAAAGATGGAAACATGAGAATTTATACAGCTATCATTCAGTTTTACCATCCCCAACAAGCCTTTCTGGAACTCCTGTGGAATCAAACATAGGTTATAACCTAAGTCCACCTCCGAGGCCAACCCTTCCCGCTCTCCAAGCTTTCCTACCAGGAGATGCCAAAGGTTCTTGTTGTTTATCCCAATAAAACAGCCATCTCCTTCTAGAGAAATCCAAGGGAACAAATATATAGATAGCTCTCCTGATGCCTGCAAAGTCCCCACTCAAGACACTTCAACCATAAACTTTCAGTGGCTCACCCTATCAAAACAGGCTTCTTCCACCATGACCGGTGCCAGCACAATTCCTGACCCTCCAGTGCGCACAGCAGGGGGAGCACAGCAGAACCCAGCAAAGCCCACAACAACAAACAGAAACCCAGCTCCTGCAAAGACACACCGCAGCATTGTCATGGTGGATGAGGCTTCAGTGTATGATGTTTACTTACTGTTTGTCTGGCAGTTTTCTAAGATTTTGATACAAGTCTCAAAAGTAGAACTGAATTTTTTCTATTATTTTTTTTTCAATTTCTTCTTCCCCGTTTTTATAATTGTGTATGGGCCAGTTGTTTTTGTAACTTCCACTGAATGTTTAACGTCAGTGCCTGTCAATAGAGAAAACCACTCTGCTTTATTTTAATCATCTCCTCCCTATTAAGTAGGGCAGGAAGAGCAGCAAAGCCTTACATCCAGGGCAAGGAGTGCCACCTAAAGGCTGCTTGCATTACTACAGCGTATTTATTAAAACCGAAGCAAGTTAGATGCTTGGCTTTTACAGGAAGGGACTTTCTTAAGCCTTGATGCCTAGTATCACCATGAAACTGCATACAGATTATAACATAAAATTCCTGCGGTGTACAGTACATAATCTGCAAAAAAAAAAAAAAAACAACCAAGAATGAGGTGGAGTACAAATCCTAACTGCAATATAGTAGCAAATTTCATCTGTAACCTTGAAATTCAGCTATATCCCCATACATTAGTATGATAATAAAAGCCTCATTTATCAAAATACTTTGTTTGACCTACCCTCTGGAAATATCTTCAGGAGGACGTCTTTGTTCTGTGTACGATTAATGGTGTCCTAAATAAATCTGTTAAGTCCAGTAAGTTTGTTATGGTACCTCTGTAAATTAAGAATGTATTTAACCAATAAAATTTTTATAATTAAGTCACAATGGCATTTTTATGGTCTTATGCTGTGGAGAGCCGAGCTTTCCACTTGACATGACAGTTTTGGATCTTATTCGGCTTACGTATTTAACCCAACAGGAAAAAAAACCAACCAACCAATAAACCAAACACCCCACCCCAATAATACAATAGTATCACATCCCTTTACAAGTAGTCCAAACACCTCAGAGAATCCTGATGGCTGTTCATCATCCTGATGAATAAACACAGTTTATTCAAGCCTTCAGACCTGGGTACATTTCACACTTAACCACCTGCAGAATCGTCCCTGGCTCTCATGCAAGATGGTGATGCTCTGCTGTTGCCACAGCAGGGTTACTTGTGATGCAGACATGGGCCGAGCCTGAGCCAATTAGCAATTCCACACATACTTTCAGTGTGCTCTGCTGATTGCTGCTACTCATACATCATGATTTTCCAGCTGATGCTTGTATAGAGAATACAGAGGATGCACAAAATTTTCCTTCCTGCTTACTTCACCCCCCCGAAATAATTTTGTAAAGCACACATTTGCCCAGAACCCCTATGTGGTAATGCCAGCAGGCTACTGTTCCAAAACATACATGAAAAAAACCTGAAAAAAAGCAAATTCTTGTTCTTTCCCCAAATCCTCTTGGACTAGCCTTTTGCAACATATACTCCTCAGACCTACAGCTGAAGGAAAAAGTAACAGAATAAAAGACATGCAGGTTTTCAGAAATGAGCTGAGAAACGCCACCGTAGTATTTCTAACTCTCCTAGTCTGCAGGGTACAGACCAGTTGCAAGTCCCTTAGGATTTGTTTGATGGAACTATTGCCAAGCAGAAAAAATACAGCCAACAAACATCCATTACTAGAAAGCTCTGAAAAATCTTACTCTAATGGAGGGCTTGAATATATGCGCGCACACATATATATGTGTGTGTGTGTATACGTACACGCCTGTTTTAAGACTTACTGTAGTAGGTTCAAGGATTTGCAGCCTCACCACGTGGTCATGGTTTGTTTTTCTAACTCCAGTGAACAGTTCTCATTTTTGTTAAGAGAAGTGAAGGGCATTTGTTGCAATTTATGTCTCAAAAATATGACTGTCTGGGACTCTTGGAGAATGACACGCGCCTCAGCAGTACAGATGAGAAGAGCAGAAGGTTAAAAGCAGCACTATTCCTTTCTCCTGCTTCAGCAGCATGGAAGTTCTGAGCACTCACTATCCCTCCACTACACAACCTGGAAAAAGCAGAACAAGTAGGCCTATATTTATGATCCAATAAAGATAGTTACCTCAATATTAAGTCACGGGCTATTCTAAATATCATCATTAAAGTAGTAACTTGAAATTACAACATGAAATTGCATCACTTGCAGTCTCCTAAATAAAGGGCTAGAGAACAACCCCTTCATTTTGCATATTATTTGCTCCAAACCAGAATTATCAATTAGGAAAAGGTGAAAATCCCTGACTGTGAAGAGCACAGCCCTCACGGGTAGTGTCCCTCTACTTTTCCCCTACTGTCTTTGTTGCAACAGTAACGTTTCATTACTTTCCTCCATTTCTTGTCCTAAGTGCTTTCCCAGCTGACTGCAAGAGCCACCAGGCTCTCTGACCTCCCCTAACAGGCCAGTACTATTCATTGTGTTCTCAGGTTATAAATCACAAACTTGCCAAAAATTTAGTAGCACAAACTTCAGGTTTGTTGCCCAGTTCTAAACAAAACATGCTGATAGTGCAAAATACTGCTCGTATCAGCCAGAGAGAAATTTTCTAAATTGGCATAAGCCAAACAAGTAGCAAAACCAATACGTGTTACTGTTATCGGATAATGGAAAAAGCACTCAAGTAATATGCTGGGTAATTTTAAGTGCTTTATTTTCAGAACATAGACCATTGCCCTTCTGCGGTAGAATTTCTGTCCCCCTGAAGTTCCACCAGTTTTTCAACTGGGATTATGGTTACCCCTGCCTGTTCTGATAGAGGTTATAAAACTACATACAGCCCTACTCAAGCATATTCTGCATTTCTGCACTCCTCAAAACTAGCAGTGCTTCCATAATCAAAATTACAACTTAAAACTTTTAACACCTTTTAAGTACCAGAGACTAAATCTGTCCCATGACAGGCTGTTTCAAATAAATTACCACCAAGGAGTTTGAACACACTTCTCAAGTAAATAGTGCGATAAATCCCTAAGATGTCCTTATAATAAAAAAATTCTGAAATACTAAGCTTCCCTGTGTGGCACCGCATTTGCCTTGTACAACGCTCCTCTTGGAAGCACCTTTCACCGATACAACACAAGCTACAACCTCTGCACACATCCACAAGATTTCTTTTGTGAGGACAAAAACTACCGGGAAAAACCAACATACAGAATCCTTGCTGTTGTACTTCCCACCTTTCAAGAAGGACAGCCCACCTTCTTCCACCCATCTCGCAACATCAATCATGAAAAATGGATCTCCAAAACAATTAGGTTTTTTCTTTTTCCTTCTTTTTTTAAGCCAAGACAATAGGTTTACCTTATTAAAAACCCATCCACATATCCAGTACCAATACTGTCCAGTAGCAATACAGGCAACAAAACATTAGGTCTGTATATTAAAACTTTTATTCTCCAATCAATTTTTAGTTTCAGACAGACTCTTGCACGGGCGGCTCGTATCCATCAGCTCGCTCTACTTTGGTGCCTGCCTCATCCCCAGAAGGTTTTCCAGCACCACCGCCTTCACCATGCAGTTCCATCAGCTTGCCCACTAAAAAGAAAAAGTATTGTAAACAGTGAGAGATGCACCTATTTAAAACAGTTTTACATTACTGAATTGCTCATCAAATACGAATTAAACCACCAGAATATCTAATGTAGATACAATTGAGTCCATTCCAGAAAGCTCATGCAAGGAGATGCTGCTGCATTAACTGACAGTCAGACAAAAACAAGCAGTGAAATAAGCTCTACATAATGAAATGGCAAATTGAACCTTTTTTTTGAAAAAGAGGTAAGTCAAGAACCTGCTACTGTGTTATATGGGAATGTCAGAAAATGGGAAAATGGAATCATTCCATGTCATCTGGGACCGAAACATTTTGTCATCATTCATTCCCAAGACAAAGCCTTTAAACGTTCAGCAGCAGTTTTAGGCAAGAATTCAAAAAAGCTCCAAACTGAATGATCATTGTTTTGCTTTCAAGCCCAAAAGCCCAATGTCAGACTAGAAGGACAAGCCTTTTTACTACTACAGCTGCTTAAGCTTATGATGCTGCTTTAGTATCTTTATCCAAAAGCAAACACATTTTAAAGTAACAGCTTCCCATATCCTTCTCTAAGAACGCTAAATGCTTGCAATAATTGACTTACATTCAAACTTGGGCTTCTTCAGCATCTTAACCTTGCGGACATAGACATCGTGAAGAGGGTAAATGGACTGACACGCCTTCTCTATGTCTTTGCCAATGCTGTCTGGGATCCTGCGATATAAGAGGACAGATTAGTACCAGATCATTAAAAATTTTGCCTGCTTCTTCATCAGCAACACATGCTTAAAATAATTTTTAAGAATACATAACATTCTATGGAACTTCGCTTCAGTACTACCTTCACACTCTAACAATTTTTTTTTTTTAGATTCTAGTACATTTTCCTTGCAATGTTAGAAGGGCTGCAGTGCAAGTGTGCTCATTTTGAGAGCAAATTTGCAATCAAACCTTTGGAAGTAAAGGCCATACTTTGGAAAACTTCCTTCTGTCAGAAGAACCCAGACCAGTCACAGCCCCAGCTGATCAGAATTACAATTTTAGCCCGTAGAAACTTGAATCAAAAATCTCTGGAGAGCCTGATTTTACATTTATGCAAACATGATGGCTGATGGAAGTCAAATATGATGCAGAGACTGAGAGAGTATTCAAAAAACCGGCACGTTAGCTTTTCAACACGAGAGGCACCTTGCGTGGTCTCTGTCAAACAGTAAATGAAGCACCAGCATTCCCTAAGTACTCGGTAACAACTAACCAACCAACAACTATTTAAACCGTGGGGGAGAAAAAAGAAAACACAGCCAAAGCTTACAGCTTATTGACAACTTCTTTCAGGTCATTGGTTTGGACCTCTCGGGTCATGATTTCCATCATCTTCTTGCGAATCTGTCGAACCTGCTGATGCTGGGCATATGAGGTCTTGCGGATTTGGTTGTTACGCTTCTTCGTAAAACCCACGCAGAAGAGGCGCAGTAGGTAACCATCGGTAGTTTTGACATCTACATGGGCTTCGATCATCGTCTAAAAAAGAAACGGTCATTCATCATCAACATGACAGACAAGTTTCTCAAAACCACACACCTGACATTCATTTAAGATCTGCTGATGCCACTTCAAGCATCGGTTTACAACGCGTCAGTGGTTACCTCCTTTCCTAAAGGCACAAGCAACAATACAGACCTTGTTCTTTACGTACCTGCCATTTTTTGACCATGGAGCACATTTTATCCCGGGTGAGGTCCATTCCATGGAAATTGGTCAGACAATTTTTGCCCTGAACATCCTCAGTTATCAGTTTAAATTTACGGAAGGCCACCTCATCATTCTGCAGGTCAGCCAGACTCACTTCAAATACACGACCCTTCAGTCCATCAGAGGCAATTTCTGTATTATGAAACAAAATAAACCACCTTTTATTAACATTAGAAAAGTATTATTCAAAACAGATACTGAATTTCCATTTGACGTTTTCTAACAGTACGTGATGCGAAATCAACTCATAGAACCAAATACCATATTCTGTTAACTTTGTGAGGAACCTTTTTAAGATTATTGTATCAGATGTTGAACACAAGTAACAGTATACTGCAGATTCCAGCACGTGTAATAGTTTTTTGTTGATTTTTTTAAAGGGAGGGGTTAGAAAGTATTTGGAAGTTATGAACGATAATGAAAAAATAAAAAGTCACATTTTCTCAGCAGAGGTAAAGCAGCAACAAACACCTAAGTACAGGTATTTCACAGCTCTACCTCTAACAACCATTTTAACACTGGCTGGGTCATAGTTGGTTTAGAGTGACCCTTATTACACTTGTTTCACATGTATACAGCTCAAAATAACGATCACCTTTGTAACTTTAAGTGCAACCAGAAGAGTGTAATGCAACTATTTAGCCACTGTACACAGCTAACCGTCCAAAAATACTGTTACCTCTAGCCGGATCACCCTGTGTTTTTAACAGAGGCTTCCTTTCCCTAAGGTGTGACAGATAACGTAAAAAACCTTTACCATTCACTGATACATGTACATATGCTTGCATTAAGTTAGCAATTCTAGCTCTCAACAGAGAGATGCCGTTACCTAAAAGCTTCAGATTTCAGTCTCTTAACACGATGGTCTTTATGACCCTCTTATGAGCAAGGTCTCCTGTAACACTGTCTCCATGTCTCCTTCTGTGATAATCAGAATGACTCCTTAGTTCTAACTTTGATCAAACTTGTCAGGTTACCACAACAACAGTTCATTAGAAACTTCAGGCATATCCTGAATCTATCATATCCATGGTTTCATGCTCTTGTACAAACAAGAACCGCACCACATTAACTTCCCTGCAACTAAGCTCACTTATTTAAACAACTCTGTCAACTGAAGAAAACTCACCTCAAAGCAAGCAATTAAGTTAAAGCAGCCTTTTTTTTTTAAACTTCAGATTCATAATATTACAAGCACAAACTATTTGTCACTGGTTCTTTAATCTAGTCTCATTTGGAGCTAGTATATGAAACAAATACATCTCCCTCTACTGCATAAAACCCCACTACTCACTAGTTCCTTGAGTCCTGGTGACAAGTGTCTTCCCGATGTTTCGGATATTAAACATCGCTGGTGCTTTGACATCATACCAGTCCTTTTTGGAGAAAGGATCGACCCTTAATTTAAATAAAGCAGAAAAAAGTTTTAATTATTTTCTCAGATTAAACCAGGCTGAAGTAAGACACCTTCCCTCCCCATGCGTTTTGTGAAATGAAAATGCAAACGTCAACATTTTGTGCTTTCGAGTTTAACGTGGGCAGGTTGGCGAGTATGCGAACACAGAGAGTTATCATTTCCCACCACAGTGAGGCAGGCATTCATTCCAATTTATTTCAGAAAGAGAGAAATCAACCGCAAAAACATCATTAAATTGACAAAAAAACACGCTATACGCCGCTGCAGTCCCGGCTAACTCGCAGGAGCGATAGAAGCCGTGCACCTTAACTTCCCCATGAAAGCCACGTTTTAGTTCTTGATTTCTGCGGCTAAAACGCACCAGACCCAATGAAGCCTGCACCCCCGCTCCTACCCTACAGTGAGCTACGGCCTCGGCCCGCGCCCCACAGGACGGCAGCCAGGGCCGGGGCTCTCCCCCCCACGAGGCCCTTCCCGGCGCCGGGGCAGCGGGAAGCCCAGCTGGGCCGGGACCCGCGCCCTCACAGCGGCAGGGCCCACCGCCGCCCCGGGCCCTCCGCCACGCCGTTCACCCCCGGGCCCGGCCGCCGCCATGACAGCAGCGGCCCGCTCCCACCGGCCGCCCGGCCGCCATCCGCCCCGCATCCGCGCCATCCTGCCGCCGCGGCGCCCCGCCCGGCACCTCCGGACCCCGTCTCCTCCCCCGCCGGCCGCCCTTACACTTTCTTCTTGGCGCCTTTCTTGCCGCCCTTGGTGAGGCGCTTGTTCTTGCCCACCGCCATGGTCCCGCCCGGGCGACGAAAAGGCCGGAAGCTGCCCCTCGCGCGAGATTATACGAGAGCGGGGCTGGCGCGAGAACTGTGGCAGCGCTCTCGCGAGAGCTAGGCCGCTGCCGCCGGCCGGGAGGGGCTGGGCCGGGCCGGGGCGGGACCGGGGGACGGACGGATTCTCCTGTCTTTTGGGGCTCTCCAGTGGTCCCCGTGCGCCTCTCGGGAGCCTCCGGCACCCGCCTTGCACCGCTGGGTGCTCCCTGCGGCCGGGGAGCCCTGCGGGAGAGACTGCGCTGGAGGAGCCGGTGAACCGGAAGAAGCCGCGGCGGCTCTGCTGGGCCCCACCCCGCGGCCTGCACAGGCCCCGCGGTCCGCACCTTCGTCTGTAACCTGCAATGGCTTTGGGAAAGGTGAGCTGCCGGTGGGTCCAGGGGTGAGATCTCTTGATCCTGACCGTTGAGACCGCTGGAATTTTAGCAGGACGTGAGACACGTCACCGTCAGCCTGGGCTGGCACAGGCCTGCGACGTAAGGTTTACTTGAGACGTTCAAGTTTACGCACTATCTACATGCTGCTGCTTATTATTCTACCTTATTAAAGCTTTTCTCTCTTCTTAAGCCGTTTGTTGTCAGGCCTTTCTTACAGAATGAGCCCTGCACTGCCTCTCTCGCTTTCGGCCTCGCCCCACCACACACACCTCATGAGCTTCTCTATGAGGCACCCCAACCTCCTCCGCGGGCCTTACAATGCACCCCTGAGTCCCTAGGGAGCCGGTAAGGCACATGGCACCCGGAGTGCACATAGTCCTTGCTCTGTGGCCCTTTGGACAAACGCATCAGTACTTGGTGGCAGCACAGCACTGGGGATGGGGACACTGGTTATCAAACTTGTGCGGATGTGGAGCAGAGCCCCCTAGGGTTTCATGCTCTGTCACTGTACGAACAGAGCAAGAGCCCAAAAGGCAGGTGCTGTCTCCTGCAGGTTCTGTGCAGCCAGTAGCCCGCAGCGCACAGGTTAAATCTGGACGGGATTTTCCTCTGGAGGCCTCAGGTTGAGGATGGTCTGTGTTGCCATGGCAGAGGCCAAGGGTGTTCGTTCTCCAAGGGCTGCAGGGTTGAGATAGAAAGAGAGTGGAGATCAAACCCCTGTGTCTGCAGAGGCCCCAGGCATCTCTCCAGACAGCGCTAGCCCTCCCAGTGCTTCCCATGCAATGAGGAAGCTGGAGCCACAGGGCCAACTAGAAGTTGCTGGTCTGGGTTGCCTCAAGCGCCTCAACCGATTCCTTCTCTCCCCGCTGCGCAGGGGTGCAGAGCCCACCTTGCCTGGGGCAGGGCATGCTGCCCTCACTAACCCACGCAGACAGTCTGCAGCTTCTTACCCAATGCCTCGTGTGCTGCACAGTGAGCTGCAGGCACAGGCAGCCCATGACCCCTGTGCTCCCCAGCAGCACAGCCCCACCAGGCCATGACAGCCTGACCATCCTGCAGGCCTCCCTGCAGGCAGGGCTGGCCCTGGGGCTGTGCAGGACAGCGGCCGAGGGGAGTGCATGGGGCAGGAGGAGGCTCCCATCAGCTCTCCTGCATGGGCAAGGGTGGGAGAGGGAGATGCAGTGCCCAGGCCAGCGCTGGGCAGTCAGGACTCCCCTGTGCAAGAGGGGACCACAGGCTGTGGCTCACCAATGGACCTCACAGCAACCTCTGGCGAGGATGCCTGAGGGTCCTCCAGGTAGAGTAAGCGCTGGCACAGGTAGTCCTTGCTCCTGTACCATGCCAGCTAGAGACAGCACTGGGATGCAGGGCTGATGCGGACCCTTGCCAGGCATCCAGGCTTGTTCCTCCTCTTCCTGGGGACACCATTCCCTTCCCACCCACACTGGGACAGTGGAAGGCAGACTGTGTCTGGGGGTTGGTAATGAGAGCTCCCATCCTGCTTCCATGACCAGCAGGAGCAGGGTCTTGTCAGCCTCAGAGAGTCAGCAAGGGGGCTGTGCTGATCTTCTGTGTCTGCGAGGTTTTGGCCAGGTGCCTGGGCTGTTCCCACTGCAGGGGCTATGCAACTTTGAGGAGGATTTCTTGAGAGGCCTACAGAGCCGTAGAGATGGGGAGATGCCACCACAGCCCCAGGGCAGGGCACTCTCTACCTTCGTCGTGGCCAGTCTTAGAGCTTTTCCAGCTCTTCTGGGGAAGGTGGTGCCCAGGACCAAGCCTATCTCAGACTGAAGGATATGGTTGGCCTGGGGCAGACAGGGGGGCAGCTCTGTGCTGTCCTTGGGGACAAGTGGGTCAGGTCTGACAGTGACACACACCCAAAGGGTGCATCTCTCAGCAGCCCATGGCCCTAGTGCGGAGGCCCACCCATGAAGTGTCAGCATCTGGTGTCATTGTCCTCCATGAATCACTGGTGGGGTCAAGCTTAGTTGCTCACATGGAGGAGGAGCATCTGAGGACTCCTGTTCACTTTCTTCCTCATCCTCCATTTGCCACTTCCCATCACAGTCTCTGTCATGTCTTTGACGAGGAGGATGGAGACCACTTGCACCCGGTGGTGACAGCCTTTCCTGGGCAATGTGTGCCTCTCCCTCTGGAGGGGGCACATTCCCCTTGGGGTTCCACCAGGTTCTGATGGTCGAGGCAAAAGGGTGTGGGCTATTGATGGGCTTAGGCCAGCTCCTGGCTCTTTGCTTGTCTCTGCTCAGCAGAACAGCCAGGAACACGTGAGGTAACGGTGGGACAAAACGCATCCTGGCACTTCCCGGAGGTATGACCTTGCATGCCAGGAGGCCCAGGGGAAGGGACACATAGCTCCTGAAGCAATGCGAGGCAGCTGTGGGCTTACCACATCATCCAAGAGGGGCAGGAGTGTCTGTCAGCTGCCCCAGAGGTGATGCTGACATCCTGTCCCCTCACCAGGGAACTACGTATCTTGCCCTGCCACCCCAGGGGACCTAGGTGTCCTGCCCCCATGGGACAGGTGGCCCAGGCCAGAATGCATGGTTTAAGGCAACATGGCAAGGGGCACCCGAGGGGATGTGCACAGCCAGTTACATGGTTCGTTAATGACTACCTAATGACCTTGGGGGGCCTGCGAGGGGGAGTGGGGCCTCCTGAATGCCTGGCTTCTGCCTGCACATCTGCTGGACCTTGCTCTTTGCCCTGCCCCTCCTCCTGGATCCTTGCCCATTGGGCCCAGCTGCGTCCAGTATAAAAGCGGCGCGGGGATGTGGGAGGGATCCCAGAGACCTCGAGGCCGTAAGGGAAACTGAGGCACACACAGAGGTGCGGATGAGGGATATGTAGGGTGTCTGCGGGAGGGGACTCTGAGGAACCCCAGCATCCAGTGTGGGAGGGAGGGTATGTGGGGCACCCAGGTGTCAGGGCAGGGGGTGGATCTGTAGGGGACCCAGGTGTCCAAGGGGGTTGCTGTAGTGGACCCAGGAGTCCAAGGAGGGGGGTCTCTGTGCATTTAGAGGGGTTTTGTAAGGGTGTATGGGAGGGGGAATTTGTAGCGGAATCGAGCGTCCAGGGTGGGATTTCCAACTGGGGTCCCAGAAGTCCAGATGGCCCTGACCCCACTTTCCACAGGTGCTCATGGCGGGCTGGGCCCTATGCATGGCCCTTCTGCTGGCCACACTGGCAGGGGCGGTGGGCGAGACCCGCTACGACAAGTTCCTGCGGCAGCATGTGGACTACCCCCGGACATTCACGCTGGCTGCCCACCGCTACTGCGAGACCATGCTGGCGCGCCGGCGGGTGACGGCCCCGGGGCGGCCCTGCAAGCCCACCAACACCTTCGTCCATGCGCCGGCCAGAGACCTGGTGGCCGCCTGCAGCCAGATGCCTGACGCAGAGGGGTTCCACAGCACCCCGACAGCCATGGGCCTCACCGCCTGCCGCCTGCGGGGGGGGAACACCCGCCCCCCTTGCACCTACCAGGCTCGGCAGCTCCAGCATCACGTGCGGGTCTCCTGCGTGGGTGGGCTGCCCGTGCACCTCGCTGGCACCTACGCACCCCTCCAGTGAGGCTTGACATGGGGGGGACTTGGATTCTTCCTCCCTCTGGGGGCTCCATCAGGGGCCTGCAATAAAAGAGGTGCCACAGTCCTGGGCTCCGGCATCAGCTTCTGGGGGAACCCTGCGATCCTACCCTTCCCTGGGTGCCCCTGAACCCCCTTGGGTGCCCCCAACCCTGTCCGAGGTGGACTTGGCCTGCCCGTGTACCTCATAAAACCCCGGGTTTTCCCAACCTCCTGGGTGTCCCGTAGCCCCCCTGGGGTGCCTCTGACCTCTTCTGTGCCCCATAGACTCCCCCTTCCTGGGTGCTCCATAGCCCCCCCAGGGCCCCCCAATCCCCTGGATGTGGACCCAAATCTCTCCTCCAGTATCCTGACCCTTTGGGTGTCACATTGCTTTCCCAGATGCCCCATAGCTCCCACAGGGTCTCCTAACCTCCCATGTGCCTCATAACCCCCGGAGTACCTCCAACTTTCCCCATGCTTGCCCCATAAACCCTCACATGCCCCACGGTCCCCTCTCCCACATGCCTCTGACCCCATCTGGGGTCTCTCTGGGGCTGAGGCTGCTCTTGGGCCCCCTCGGTACCCCCATGGAGCCAAGCACCGGCTGGGGCCATACGCAGCCCTGAACCACCACCCCACACACACATGCACCCAGAACACGCACAAAAGCACAACACATGCACACAGGCAAACACACACTGCACTCAAAGCATGCACTGTGCACACAGCATACAACCACACACCATACCTGCAACACCAAACATGCATGCAACACTTAAGCACGCACACACAACACAAACACTACATGCACACTCATACACAAACTAATATTTTCTTGGGTTTGGGTGAGATTTCATATGTTTCAGCTTCTGTTCGTCAACCCTGGTCCTGTCAGTGGGCGCCACTAAGAAGAGCGCAACTCCTTTGTCTTCATTCCTCCCCATCAGTACACTCATAAGCTCCACCTGCCTGAGCCTTGTCTTCTCCAGGCTGAACAGTCCCAGGTCTCTCAGCCTTCATTCTTGCCAGAGATGCCCCACTCCCTCCATCATCAGCAGCCCTTTCTGGACTGTCTCCCGTATGTCCATGTCTCTCTTGTACGGGGGAATCCATCACTGGATCCAGCACTCAGCTAGTGCTGAGCAGGGGAGCAGGATCCCCTCCCTTGACCTGCTGGCAACACTCTGCCTACTGCAGCCCAGCAGGTTGGTGGTCCTCTTTGCTCTGGTGCTGTTACTGAGGGAGCCCTGATGACTCCGGTGGAAGTGCTGACACCCAGGCGCTGTGTTGCTGCAAAAAGGCAGCCCAAAACGCACTCAGAAATTGTAGCTGAGGAGGAAAAGAAACGCAGCACGTGGTCTTCCCGATCCTTTTCAATTACTCCCTGCCCAAGTTGTCTCTTCCTTGTGTGTCTTGAGTAACTCAGGTGCTCCTTTTCTGGAATTCAGCAGAAGGGGCTCTTCACAGACTGGTGAGCTCCAGCTCTCAGCCCTGCCCCAGTGAGGAGGGCTCCACTCCCTCTACGCTGGAGAGGAATTGGGGTATTTCAAAGACATTTGGGGCATTCCTGGCCTGGCAGCTTCCAGCAGATTCACCTCTCCACCCTGCTCCCTTTTGGCCATAGGAGGAGCTGGATGGGCTGACCCTCTCAGGAGGGAATGCCTGGAGTCTCTGCAAGAGCAAAGATTTGATCTCTGCTCTGTGTCTTTCTACCTTGGTTCTTCACATCCTGGGGGAGGACTCCAGCCTCTCCATCTGTTCTCTGGCAGCTCAGATCGTCCTGACATTGAGAGAGAAAAATATCATGGCTCCGATTTACCTCATGAACCTTGCACTACAGGTTCTGAAGAGCATGGGGGAGGTGGCACCCATCTTGGGGACACAGCTCTGAGCAGCAGTCCCAGAGCACCGGCTGGGGCCCCAGAGCAGCAATCCCAGTTCTGGGATGCCCTGCATGCTGGGGCTATCTGAGTGTGCTGGGAAGTCTGGGTTGTTCCTGACATCTCCCCGTTTCCTGCAGAGCAGCTCCACCCCTCCGGCACATCCAATCCCATTATTGCGCTGTTGGTTCACCCCTCTGCTGTGTTTTTCGCTAAGAAGCAACTCTGACTTTTCAGCATATGTTGGTGTTTGTTCTTTGTGAAGCCTAAAGGGAAACCACCTCAGCCACAAAGGGATCGGGATCATCCTGAGGGTGTTAGGACATCCACTCTTCCCGGCGGCCAGTGGCAATGCGGATCATACTTTATCTCTGAGGCAAAGTACCAGTTGATATTCTGGCTTCATAACAAGGATCAGAAAAGCTGTAGCTGCTCCTGCCACCTCCAAAAGGAGATGCCAGGGCAAGAACTAGCTCTCTGCAGGGCTTGCATATCATGTGAAAGGGGAGGGAAGGGGGATGGCATGCAGCCCGAGACCTTTTTTCCCCTTCACTATCTACTGTGCGTGATCCTTGGAGCTGCGTACCTCTTGTCTCAGGAGCTCTGTGGTGAGATTGAGGAGAACCAGCGTGGGGATGGTCTCCAGTGCTGTCAGTCCTTGTTCTAAATGTCCAAAAACCTAAGAGTACAGGTGGATCTGTCCCCATCTGGCCTTGGTCTCAACACCAAAAGAGACAAAGGAGTTCCTAATAGGATTCTGCCTTGAAAATAAATTACCTCTTTTGCCACCACTGGCGCAGGGAAGGGCACAGGGATGGTCCCTCACCTGCACCAAGTTCAGCTGATGTGGCTGAGCTCAAGAGTTGCAAGGCCATACTGCAGGCAAAAAAAAGTCACTTGCAGAAATTTCACTTAATTTAATTTACTGCCAATTACTATACCTTTTTAATTACTGATCTGGGTATCGAGAAGCACAGAAGATACAAAAAATTACACAAGCACTTATGGAAATGCCTTTCCTCCCCCTTCCCCGGCACAACTTCAGCCCTCCTTGAGTGGGGTCCCGGCTGCAATACTAGACTTCCGCACTGTCCTTAAACTACTGGGATGCAGCCCTTTACTCAGGGAGACAAAAAGGCCTTTTCCACAAGCGGCAGTGGGCCATCTACAGGCAGCGGTCAGCAAATCTGTACTGGCAACAAGCAGCAAAAAAACAGGGTGGGACAGGTGCCTGAAAATACGGGAAGGATTTTTGCATTTTTGTGTTTTAATAAACCATTGCATTTATTTCTTTATTCCTTTCTCATTTAGGTACTTTCATGTCCTGCCTATCACAGCCAAATGTAAAGTCCCGAGGTTTGTGGTTGATTCTGCCTTATTAACACCGCAGGGAGACAGAAACTATCACCTCTGCTTTGTGGACGGGAGCTAAGCGGCTTTCCTAAGGTCGCAGAGAGTCTGAGGCAGGAGGTCAGTCCAGGCTTCCTGAACCCTATTTTAGTGGCCTCCATTCCTATTTATGTGCATTTTTCTAGAGAAAAGATAAACAGTGTCAGTCTGAATTTTTCTTTAACTGTTTTTTTTTACTTTCAATGTACACCTTTCACTTTGCAGTGTGTCCTGCAGCAGATCAGTATAGGCTGCATTACCACAGGCAAACAAAAGTATTCCCCAAACAGCACTATAGTCCACCAAGAAAGCAACTATAGGCTTTTTGAATACTAGCCCGAGGCCAGTACGTGAGTCATATCTGCTTGAATTTCATGCCCGGAGTTTGCTCTGACAGTGGTCGGCCTGCTCTTCTCACCTGCTGTACTACCAAACAATTAATTCCTTACCCAGGAACTGCTGCTTGTTTAGTACATGGAAATGAAGCAAATAATGCTCTCTCACATGCTTTGCTATGGCTCACACGCTCGCTCTAAGACCACGCTTCCACCGCCCGGCGTCTGATGGTATAAAATGAGAGGCATGAGCAGTGTGTTAATGTTTCCAATGCTGCTGTGGAAATTAATTTCTGCGTCTTGAAACGCAATGGCATTTTTGCAGAACCATAGCAAGGAATTGCTTAAGCAGGCACTGCAAAGGCCTTAAAAAATATTTACTCAGCAAAGTCAATACTGGGCTCCATGGATTGGGCAGAATGAGTCCTGTGAAACCAGGCTGTTGCTGCATGCCATGCATGCCAAAATTGACATGGAAAAAGCTTCTCTCCGCTGCTATCGCTTGCTCTTAAAATATACCCTGCACAAATAGAGCAAAATACAGCTGGCTTCTCTGCAGCATTTGCTCTAACGATTTTTTCCATGGGGTTTTGGTCCCCTACCTTCTTATAACCAAATAACCTGTCCAAACAATGTGGCAAGCTTTTCAACATCACAATATCTTGAAAAGCTCAGTGAAGAGTAGAAGCATTCACAAAAGTCAGACTTGACATATTTTTTAAAATAAAAATTTCTTTTTAAAATGAACACAGTTCTTACTGTAACTTTAGGCACCAATTTTGCTCTTTTTGTTGAATAACAGACTAATCTAAATATTTTGAAACATTCATCAAAGGGAGGGGAAAACCTTACTTCTTCTCCCCCTTCAATATGTTGGGTTTTTTCTTCCAGAAGGAAATTCCAGGGTATTCCTCTTTGTACTCACACTGTTCATATGCCTAAAATAAAGCAGATATCAACTGAGCTTTTAAAAAAAATCCACGAGCTTTCCATTTGAATTTGTCTGGTTTTTCTTAGCTGTATCTCGCAAAGAAGAGTCAGGTCTTATAGACTGATTTTCTTGGGGGTTTTTGGCTGTTTAGCATGAAATACTGCTGGTGGCATTGTAAGAGCAATAACAACTGGCTTCATGTCACTCTAGAGATGACTCTTCAAATCACTTTTCAAGTCTGGCCCAAAAGAGGACCTATTGCTTTCTTACACGGCACATTTTTGAATGAATGCGCAGTTTAAACAGCTTAACTGCAATTAATTTCTACCATCACAAGTATCTCTGTGAGTATGTTTTGTGTTTTTTTTTTCTTTATTTATTGGAGAGAATAGAACTTTTCCTTTATCTCTGGTAGATGAAAAGGCCCAGTAGCTTGGTCTGAGTGTTGGGGCTACGGGGCTCACCTTCCCTTGTCACTGAGAAGTGGCAGAACCCATTCTTTCCTTTCTGTGACCAGGGGTTTGAAAACTGGGATGTCCCCACCGCTACCCTGTAACAAGTGAACCAGGCAAAAGCCAGGGCTTTCTGTGAAGGACTGAGCTGAGAGGCAGTGAAGAGAAAGGACCAAGCCTCTGGGAGCACCTGGGGATTTTGCTCTGTGATGCATCCCAGCACGGCACATGTGGCAGCTCAAAGAGGCTCTTATCTCAGCAGCTCACTCTTGCTGCCTTCGAAGCACGTGGTAATGGCCCAGGTGTCTGGCAGGGCAAATAACCAACCCCAGCTTTTTCCACCTGCACACAAACCTTGGGACAGAGGTGCTTGAAGGGGTCAGCACTGATGAATGCAAAAAACATGCTCTTCTTCCTGCAGATACCTCTGTTTCCTTCGCTCTGCTCTATTTTTTTGAGGTCCTGCCACATATAAAGAGGAGCCGGAGCAGCCCTTGGCTCAGTCCTTTCTCCAGGCATCAGAGACAGCTGAAGAAACAAGGTGCTCCATGTGCTGGGCAGACCTGCTTCTACTCCCTGCAGCCCCATACCGACTGGCAGCTTTCCCCTTCGCTGCTCTCTTCCACCATCTCTGTGCAACGGGGCACCTCTCTCTGACTGCCCGGTATGTGGTCATCACCCCTGCCACCGCGCTGAGGGCAAGTCATGCCTGTGGATGCTTTCTGGGGGCTCTCCTGGCCAGAGGTGCAGCAGGACACATGGTAGTAAGTCCCTGTTGACTTGGGTAGGGACGTTTGTATAGCTTGGATGTGAGCTGTCGCCATTCCCCTCTCTCTGCATTGGAGCCAGCTCAGGGTTGTTAAGGACAAAACAACCAGACCGGGCACTGCAGTATTGTGAGATGGGTTTAGGGCTGTACCAGGATGAGCACATGGGCCAGGGGAGCAGGGCAGGGTATGGGGACTGTCTCTGCTGTGATTAGGATGGGGGCCAGAGAGGGTCAGCAATATCTGCCCCAGTCCTGTCCCCTCCCCGATTCCTGCTTGCACTCAGGATGGCCCTGGTGTTTCCTCAGCCCCGTGAGAGGCCGAGGCAGACTACAGAGGGACTGTGGAGGCTGCAGGACCCAGACTAAGCTCTGCTATCAACACTGTGGTGGGAGTTTCAAGCTGCATTTGCCCCAAAAGGCAGCCAAAGGGCATCTGGTCTCTTCTAGGTATATATTCCTCCTCGCTGGAGGATGTCTCCTTGCTGGCACAGCCATGGGCAGCTACGCCGTGTTGCTCCTCATCCCTGCTGCTGGCTCCGTGCTCGTCCTCCTCTCTGTCAGCCCAGCTCACGCCCACACCTGGGTCTTCGCCCTCCAGATGTCCTGGCAGACGCTCTGCCACCTGGGTCTGAGCAGACAGGAGCTGAACCTGCAGGATGCCAGGTAACTCCCCAGCTCTGCCTCCTTCCTGCTCTTCCCCTCAGTGGGCTGGGGGCCCTCCTGGTCATTTTGTGAGGGTGGTGGGCCCCCCCGGAGCCGCACTGGCTTGCTGTTCCATCAGTCTCCACTCTGGCTCCGGCCTCATCACTGTGCGTGGCCGATGCTGTGGGCATGGCAGCGCTCTGGGGATGTGGGACAGCACATCCCACATGTGCTGCCTTGTGCCTGTGCCTCTAACGCTCCCTTCGAGGGACTCTCAGCAGCTCTCAGGTTCTCTCTCTCCTTCCAGGCCAGCCATCACCCTCTCCACCATCATGCTGCTCACCCAGAAGGCTACATCTCTGGGCCTGGACATCCATGAAGGGGTCGTGCTGCTCCAGCAGGGCCAGGGGCTTTTGCAGCGTGTGCTGCCCCTCTGCAGCTACCTGCTCTTTTTCCCAGCCCTCCTCGGAGGTCCCCTGTGCTCCTTCAGCAGGTTTCGGGCCCAGGTCGAGTCCTCGGAGGCTCTCCCCTGCCGGCTGAGGGCCGTTGGCCAGCGGTGCCTCTGTGCCCTGGCCCTGCAGGGGCTGCGGGCCGGGCTGGCTGCAGGGCTGGCCGGCAGGCAGGGCTGTGCTGGCCTGGGCTGCCTGCCCTGCCTCTGGGCACAGGCCCTGCTCCTCAGGCTGGCCTACTATATGCACTGGGTGCTGGATGAGGCCCTCCTCGAGGCGGCGGGCTTCGGGCCAGAGGCGGGCCAGGGAGACCTTTCCCTCCATGATCTGTGGATGCTGGAGACCACCCACCGCCTGGCCGTCTTTGCCCGAACCTGGAACAAGAGCACGTCCCGCTGGTTGAGGAGACTTGTCTTCCAGCGCTGCCCGGCCCAGCCGCTCCTGGCCACCTTTGCCTTCTCCGCCTGGTGGCACGGCCTCCGGCCCGGGCAGGTCTTTGGTTTCCTGTGCTGGGCTGTCATGGTGGAGGCTGACTACCGCATCCATCCCTTCCTCAGTGCCCGGGCCACCTCCCAGAGTGTGAAGCTCCTCTACCGTGGCACAACCTGGGTCTTCACACAGCTCATCGTCGCCTACATCCTGGTGGCTGTGGAGACCGAGAGCTTCTCCATGCTCTGCCTGCTCTGGACTTCCTGCAACAGCATCCTTCCCCTCTCCTACGGCCTCACGCTGATGCTGCTGCTGCTTGTCAAGAAGCCAAAGCAGAACTGAGCCTCTCCCAGGCTAATTTGTGCAGCTGGTGGGGCATGTCCCTGCACACATGAGCATGCAGGGTGAGAAGTGCTATTGGCCAAACAATCTCATATAACAGCACCTCTGGAGAACCAGGTTGGCTTTTAGTCCTGAGATATCCCCCAGCTTTGAGGAATGCTCTGAAGCAGGGAGGCGAGGTCACCAGACCGTTGGGCAGGAGGGCTTCTAGCAGCACTGCCTTCCCAGAGGTCATCTTGGGGGTTTGGGTCTCAGCCTCATCTCACATAGGAAGCACACAACCTCACCACCAAACTCATCTGTGCTACAAATGCACCAGTTGGCAACTGTGTCCAGCTCCTGGGAATCTGCCCTCCATGGCAAGAGCAGGCACTGTCAGAGAGCTGCCTTGCCACCTTTTTTGTGTGCACGGACCACTGGGAGCCTGGGCACAGGGAAAGGGGCTGGCAGTCTGTCTGGGGGCAGCACAAGGCAAGAAACATCCCTTTCCCCACCCAGCAGTACTACTGAGATGCATGGGCCTGCTGTGCTCCTCCAGCAGTTCCCCCTCAGCACTGTCCCTGTGTCAGGTGGACCCCAAACTGTGTTCCCAATTATCCATCTCTTGCAATACCCACCCCCCATCAAGTGGGTGACATGCTTGGCCCCCAGAGCACAGGGTCAACTGTGTCCCCTGCTACACAGGGAAGAGGGGGATGATCCATCCACTCCACCATTCTTGCAGAGGATCCTGGGCATGGGAGCAAGAATGCCTGCTAGAAAAAGGAGGGCTACTGCCCATGGTATGCTGAGGACAGCACAGGCAATGGGGAGTAAGCCAGAAAAGTCCTCAGGCTCGGCTGTGACATTCAGATGCGGCTTAGGTGTCACATTCCCCACGATACACAGGAGAAACCCTAATGCACTTGTCCAGTTCATGCCTAGGACCCAAAAGCCTAGGACTGTTCAGGCTGGAGAAGCAGCGTGAACTACCACAGGGGAACGTATCAGGAAAGCATCGACCTAAGAGTTTCTGTCTATATGAGAGTAAGAAGCCACCCACCAAATTTCAAAATAATATAGCTGAAAATGCTGCAAGACTACTCTTGGTCTCTTGTCTGCTGGACATGCTGCTGCAGGGTCCCAAGACCAACACCAGAACTGGTCTCAAGTGCCCAAACTCAAGGGAAAGCATTTTGATCAGGTTAACATCCCACGCTGTGCAGATTCTGTGCCAATACCTGTATCAGTGTTTGTCACTAAACTGAAACTAAGTACAAAAAATGGACCCAACCTTGGTTTATGTGGATTGGCTGCATGCTTGGCTACTTCTTGAGTGCCACTAAGTACCCAACGCAGGCCTTGAAAGCCACTTCCCCCGCATACAACGTTCCCGTTGCCAGCACAGCTTGGAATTGTCATGGCTGGGCCCTGTCTCCTTCAGTGCTGTCCTGCAGAGTTGTCTTCAACTTATTCCCTATATCCATACTTAGAAACTGAGTCATCTCTTCATCTGATCTCTGAAAAACATGCTGGGCTCCTTCGGGCAGGTTCTCCAGCTGTTCCATCACTCTGCTGGCCCACATGAGACCACATACAGCAACCCAAGGCCAGACTTTCCAGGGCGATGTGTCCAGGATGGTCCATGGGAGAGTGATTCCCAAGCCAGAAGGCTCCTGCCACCTATGTTGGAGGGAAGTGGACCCAAGAGTCAGACACAAGAAAGCCAGTTTATAAAAAAAATTCCTGACGGCCGCAGTTGGAGTCGTCCCACATTCTTTCAGCAGGCAGGGGCGTGCATGGCCTCCTCCCTAAGGGGATCAGGGGAAATTCATTGCAAATGGGTGCCCAGCCAAGGAACCATCCCCTCCCATCAGCAGCAGCCATAGCCAAACAGATTGGAAAAAAAAAAAAAGCCTGGAAAAGTTTCACAGAAAGTGTATGAAGTGTCAAAAAAACCTGAGGAATTAAAATTCCCCCAAGAAAGTAGGCTGGATCTGAAAGCGAATCAAGGCTGAAGGAAAGCCTTCATGAATTTCTCCCTGTTTCGAGCTGGGAGGGGGGTAGCTCAGCTAGTGACATCCTGCCTCAGCTAAGCTGATGCTGGACTCTCTCCATGTGTCCCAAACCTACCCCTTCTTCAAGGGCTGCAGAACTGGTGCCAGAGCAGGGCAGCTCACCTCTGCCTTGTTTTGGGGTGAAAAAGTAAAAGCAGCCCACAACCTTTTTGAAAATCAGTTTTTCTGAGTAGCAGCTTGGCCTCTCTGCCAAGCTGAGTGGCTGCTATATGCCTGGATGGAGGGAAAGGGGCCAGAGGGAGGCCAGGCTGGCTTCTCTTTCTTCCATCATGCTGCTCTTGCATCACATCGGTTGGAGGAGCATGTTCGCAGTGCACCCAGCCTTATGCATTTCTAATTCAAACACCAGCAGCAATAAGACCATCCCAGACCACAGGCCAGTGGCCCTGGCCTTTCACATGCCAGCTCATCTCTCGATAAAGGGCTAGACACAAGGGACAGGTGAATTGCCAGGTGAAGGCAGGGAGGTGGAGGGATGGGGAAAACAAAGCAACCTGGCCCTGACTTCCCCCCACAAGGCCTTGGGGGTGAATTGGGGATTTTCCATTTCATTAACTTTACAAGGGGTAATTCCCAGCACGCAGCATCACCCTCATGAACAGACCCATCCTGGGCTCTCTCTCACCCTTTCACAATCAACAGCCTGCATGGCTGCACCACTAGACAGTAAAGCCATGCTGTGTTAGTATCCAATGAAGGTAATAGGCAGCTGATATTGAATTGCCCACAGTGGAAAATACAGCTGATACACAGAAACAAACAGTAATTTTTGTTCTTAAAGTGAGAAGCAAAACGGATGCCAAAAACCATGAAAGAAGTAAATTTGAAAGCCCCTCCTGGTTCTCCATTGCAAAGGAGCATTATGTGAATTGCTCTTGCTTCCCAGGAGAAACAGCCAACCGTTTGTCCCTGTTGCCCACTCCGGAGAGGGGTGGTGTTCCCAGGCAAAAAGGCTCTGATTCTTTAGGGGAGATGAGGATGAAAGGACTGTCCCACAGGCACAGAAATTAACTCAAGTACCTTGAGTTCATTAGAAACATGCACACATGCAGGCTGGAGTTTATTAGTCCACAGACTTACCATACCATACAAAAAAAGAATAAAAATCCCCCAAAATAGGGGCAGGTTCCCAGTTTTGCCTGCTCACAAATTAACAGTGCTGAGGGTACTAAACGTGTCTTGTGCCCTCTGATCGGAGTGCGGGGCAGGAGCTGAATGTGCATTCGCAGATGAGATTCAAGCCTCTCACCTATAAAGGGGCTGTGCACCTTTAGCCTCAAGGCAACTGGGAGCCCTCAGCTGCCTCCGAGACACATCCAAGGTCAGAGCAGCTGCAGCAGTTTTAACGTATGTGAGAGGGAGGCCGGCTCAGCAGATGCTAAGTACTGGCAGCACAGCCAGTCCTCCAGTTCGATGCTCCGCTCCGTGTCCACAGCCCTCTCTGCGAACTTCATCATGAGCAGGGCACGCTTCATGTCCACCCAGTTCTGAAGCACTCGGCGGAGGGCTTCCTCGTGGCTGAGGGACTGCTCAGTGAGGTCTTTCCGGGGCCCCCAGAGCAGACACTGCAGCATCCGCTTGGCCTCGGTGATCCGCACACGCTTGATGGGATCCGCTTCCAGTAGCAGGTGGGCCAGCTGCTGCAGTCCCCTGGAGTAGATGGACAGGCTGGGCAGAGCAGGGAGGTCCTCAGGGCTATACTCCTGCTCCCTGAGGTGCACCTTCTCCTCAAAGGGGTTGGGCTGGTGCAGCAGCTCATAGATGAGAATACCAGTCTGAAACTCGTCAAACTTCTTGTACTGAGAAGCCGACACAATCTCCGGGGCCAGCCGGGCCTGACTCTTCTTCAGTTTGGAGTCTCCAGTTCCTGACTTCTGTTTGGCTTTCAAAAAATTGCTGATGATGAGGCGGGGTAAGTGTTTGTCATCTTTGGCTTTCACACAGCTCATGGGGGACTTGCAAGGGACAAGCAAGAGGTTCTCCAGGCACAGGTCACGATGGATGATACCATGCTCTTTGAGATGCTCCAGGCCATTGCAGAGCTGGAGGAGCAAGAAGCAAACGCGACGTTCATACAGCTCGGGCTTGGCTTGGTGCAACATCACAGAGTCCCTCACAAAGTCAGCGGTGGTCTGGCTCGGCACCTCCCGGGTAATGACCACCACGCAGTCGTGCTCACTGGCAGTGCGGGAGGGGTGGAGGCCATCCCCAGGCATGCCTTTCCCCACATCTGAGGCCAGCAGCATGCTGGAGGGGACGGAGGCCACAAAATGCCCACAGTCCTGCTGGATGTTGAAGTGGACTGGCACTGCAGGGCTGCAGTACGAAGCTGCCACCTTGGACTCCTGGGTTTTACAAATCTGTAAAGAGAGTCCAAAAGAAAATCTCATCAGCCATTGACAGACACAGGGCAGAGACCAGAATTTCAGAGGGGGGTTCCTAAACTGAGATTTACAGATGCTAAGGAAGACATTAGTAGAAGCAGGGTGCGTGTTGGTCCCTTCAGTACTTCAAACTATCTCTTGGCCTGAGGCTCTCTGCTGCAACAACCCAGCCCTAGCAACCAGATGGCTGGGTCACGTTTCTGGGCATGCTTCCTTTGCCAGGCAATGCCCACTACTTGCAGGAAAGGAGGAAGGTAATCCTCCCATGACTAACTTCTGGAGACTTTGTTTCATTGCTGATAGAAGCAAGATAGCTTTTACATATTGGATGTCATTGAGATTCCCCCCTGCAGCCCAGGACACGTTCTGCAGAGGGAAAAGCAAAGGCTGTGGCAGATGATGTGCTGCCTCCATCTCTAGAGATGGTTAACACTTGCCTGGACAAAGCCCCCACGCGATGTGACGTGACACGACTGCGAGGGTGGCACCATTTGGAGTAAGGGGTGGACAGAGACCTCCAGCACTTTCTTCCCACCTAACCCTTGTCTGATCCTAAGCCCTGGAGCCACTTTCACATCCTCCTCAACTACTCCAGTTCCTTGTGTCAGTGACTACTCTCAAACCCCTGATCAACGGCTAAGAGAAACCAGCAACAAGCTGCGCTTACCAGCACAGGGAAAAAACACCTGAGAGAACGCGGGAGCTAACAACAGGCTTAGAAATAAGTGAGAGTGCAGCAAACTCGAGGGGAAAAAGCTTTTTATAATCTGGATTCTCTTAAACCCACATGACTTATCTTCGTTTTGTTCTGTATTTTAGCTTTATGACTGCATTAAAGACTAAACAAACTCAAACTCAGGTTTATTATAGGACTATCCATTAGCTTATGGGGCCTTCTGGCATTTCTATTATACAGTACTTTTTTTTTTTTTTAATTTAGCAATGTATTTATATCTTACCCACAGGAATCAGCAACAGGCTGAAACTCAGCATAAAAGGCTTCAAACCCTGGAGCGTGCCACTGCCAGTCACAGCATGCGTGCAAAATCGGACAAGAAATCAATTTTGCCTCCAAGTTAAACTAAATGCAAGAATAGAGAGGAGCTGGAGAAGCGGGCTGCTTTTGTATTCCTCTAGCAAGGGTTTGAATCTAGCCAGTTGCAGGTAATTCACTCAGATGAGACGATACTGTGGAGACAGGGCATTTCAAATCCCTATTGTCCTCTCTTTTCTAAACAAAAATACCCTGCTGTGGCTGCATGCTTATTTTGTGGAAAGACAATCTTTGGAGAGCTAGGCAGACTGCAGATTAATGCAGCAGGATGCAGAAAGACACAGAAGGTCCCCAAAGGTGGAGGAGGCCTTCCAGCCCACTGATGAACAAACCTGCTTGTTCCTTCCCACATAGAGAAGATGTGTAAGGCTTAGAAAAGGGGGAGGAACTCCTGCAGGAGAGAAGTCTCTGGAAGAACAACTGCAACCAAATGAAGACAGGGAGATCGTCCCCAGACAGCCATTCTTCATGACTTTGGCTGCGCCAGAGACATCCTCCATGCAGCAAGCTCCAAGTAGGAGCCTGAGGCTCGCTTAGTCACGCATCTTTAAGAGGAGAAAGAAGCCAAGGTGTGGAGCATAGCTTGGCTTAATTTCTCTAAAGCTATTTCATGTAACCCTGGCTCCTTCTGAGTGTTTTATACATAGCCGTGTCTGCTTGTACATGGCCCAAACTCTGGCTCCTGCTCCTCAGCAGGCTCCTTGGGCTCAAGTCAGATCCTCTGCCCACAAGCGCTCCAAGTCTAATTTTAACTACAGGTCTCTGATCTCTTTCATGTTGGAAAATCTGTATAGGAGCCAGGAGGGATAGCTAGGAATCAGCCAGTTGTAAAGTTTCACAATTATTCTCTACTTTGGCTTCCAAAAGGAAGGTGGCACACAGGAACATTGCAGAAGGTGTATGCATGCATACGTGTAAACACGTACACAACTTCGTTTTACCCTGGCGCAGAGTACGGCCCTATTGGAATGGTTTTGGCTTTGTTAAGGTGCTTTGCAGCATACCAAGGGCACAGAGTAATCCCAAATCACATGCAGGGACCCAAAGTGCAGTCCCATTAAGAGACTGAAATGTGCTGTTTCTGCCTTGGCAAGAATTCATGCACTACAGCCATAGAGCTGAGCCTCTGAACCCCACCTACCACAGCAGGCAAAAGCAAAGGTGTGCGAGTGCCACAGGGAACCGCAGATTGAAAAGGAGCACACCAGTTCACCACGCAGTTCTCAGGTATCAGGAGGAAAGTTGCAATGCATTTAGGTATAACACACAAGAGAAGCTGCAGCTCTGAGTGCTGGACTAGAGGTATCGGTGCAAGATCTCATTGAATACCATTCTGGTTATTTACAGCCCCTCTGTACTTCCTTTAGAATATGAACTGGCTTTAAAGCTATTACTTAACTAAAACATCCCCTTGGGGTTCTTAATGGTGGAAACGATTCACAAAAGATATATTTTTTTCCTTGCTTAATGCATCTCTGACAGTGCTTTTTTGGGAATTACTTTAGGTTTTGAGAACAACCTGAAGAGTAGGCAGCAATGAGATGCCCCTAGGGTTAAGACAGAATAGAAATTAAAGGCTTTGTATTCAAGTAGTAACATGGGTCAAAACCCCCAAGTCCACAGGATGTCCATAGAACAGGTTGGATAAGCTTACTTATCCAGGTTTCAAAGAGCTGAACTATTGTACCTCAAGTTTCCATTTCAAACATTGATTCCATAGAGTTACAGGAAAATATTTCAGATCTGACTTCACACAGCATGTCTGGGTCAGCCTCGCATTGTTTAATTGATATCTGCCATACCCTAATGCCTGCAGTTTCAAGATCATGTATGCACTCACATGGTTTCTGGGTCAGACTTCACTTAAAAAGCAGGCAGAGGCAAAAATGCTGTCTTTTGAACATCATTTCATCAGTTTGTGTCATCAGAGGCAAATGCCTCTGAGTTTACAACATAGTATTTGCACAAAGATTTTTTTTAGAGAGAACCTGGTTGGGTTTCAGACCCTACTGGTCTGCAGCAACATGCATCTGACTGGCATCTGTTACAACGAAAATTACTTCTCCAAATTCACCTTTGCAAGTGGTAGGGAAAAAGTGGCAATTTTGGAAGGGGTTTTGCTTGCCAGGCTTTACCCGTGAGAAAGACAAGCAGAGAAAACAGGCCACTGTGTGCTGATGGTGCTTCTCAAAGGCATACCCACCTAAGTCTGCTTCCCACTCTTTCATTCAAATCCATACACCAGATAGGGGGAAAAAAAAGCTCGAAGGTTCAATCCCAGCTCAGCCACACACTCCCATGCAGCCTTGGACCCTGCAGCTCTTTGCCTCATCCTCCCCAACTGGAAGATGAAGATAAGCCTGGATGCTTCCTGGGAGTGGGCTTACCTTCACAGCATAGGTGGTAGAAGGGTCCTTGGAGCAGGTGGCACAGTAATATATTGCATCCCCCGAATCGCAACAGGGCTTGTTGCACGTCAGCTTGAAGAGCGACCAGTTGTTCTCGCTGAAGTGCAGCTCATTCTTCTGCTCCCGCATGAAGCAGTCCTCACATTTGGCAACCAGGCGGCGCAAGGACTCGGCGTAGAGGGCCCCTAGCTTGGCATACACCCCCTCCTTGCTGTCCATGTTGCTCAGGAGGTTGTGGAGCTGGAGACTGGAGCCTGATGACACCTGGCTGGACACACTGAGCTGCGAGGAGGAGAGCGACTGGAGGTTTCTGCTGGGGACGCAAGCCCCTGTGCTTTTACCAGTGGCTGAGCCCCAGTAGCCATTTCCTTTGGAGCCTTTCTCCAGGGACTCGGAGGAGGAGAAGGCAACAGGGCGGCTGCCCAGGCTAGCTGGGTAGACAAAGGGAGACTCCTCTCGGAGGCAGACATTGCTCTCGGAGTGGCTGACATTCAGCCTGGGGCTGGCAGACACCTGTCCCCCAAAAAAGCCATCTGGGGAGGACACCGTTCTGCTCACTGTCTTCTTCTGGGGCAGAGGGGGTGGGCAGCTGGGGGCAGAGGAGGGACCATCCTCACCGGAGGCAGGAAGGAAAGGGACAGGAGGAAACACTTGACTCTCAGCTGGAGGAGGTGAGTGATTCGGCTCAGATGAGTGCCCTAGGAGACAGTGACACACAAGAAGATGCCATGAGTGTCCCTTGTGGGCTGAGAGTGCAGGTCCCTCTCCATGCCCCTACCACCCCCAAAAGCTATATCTCCCAGGGCCCTGGCCGGGAACAAAGCAGCCAGCCAGGTTATGTCTAAGCCCAGTGCACAGTCCTCACCTATTCACAACTGTAAAGCTTCACTGAAGGGGTTAGGGATTGAATCCAGTTTAATACAGCAGGTTTGCAAAGCAGGCTGCAACCAGCCATCTAGAGGAATTCCCCCCTTGAAACCACTCCCCTGTGAACTGCATACAGAGTAGTAAAAAGCCAGTAGAGGGTAAATGTTTAAGCTGTGATGTCATCCACAGGGAGATAAGAATGAAGCACTCGGGATACGAGGACAATCTCTTAAACACAGCCTGTCTCACCTGGGAGCTGCCAGCCAGTACTTCAGCAGCACGGCAGGATAAGGAGGGAGTGACTCACGCTACAGAGCTCCGTCCCTCCAGCTGTACCAGAGCAGCCCAAGAACTATATTGAACCTGTCTCTCTGCCTCACACTGGGTAAGGGTCACTGGGCGAGGCCTGGGATTTTGGCAATTTCCATCCTCCTGAAAAAATCTGGCCTCCCTGCCGCTGCCTGTCCCCCAGCTTATTGCTGGACCTCTTTGCTCAGACAGCAGCCTGGCCCCACTACATACCACTAAATCCCAAGCAGCTCCACCTGCCATCTGCACATAGATTGTGTTGGAATGGCTGGCTCATTTCAGGAAGCTGTAGCAGCTCTTTTCCTACCCTGGCCAGACTGGAGACAAGTAACACAGGCAGGACTCTTGATAAACTTGAGCTCTGCTAACACGTTGCATGTAAGTGTAGACCTTGAAAGGTTTCGCTCCAAGCGAGCTCAGCTGATGGAGGGATCTATTGCTTTCTTCGAACCCTGCTTCCAAAGCTGCAGAGAGGTAGCAAGCCATCCTTCCTCCTCACAAGGCTGCTGGTGAGGGTTCAGCCGTCAGCAGGTATTTCCTCACAGTGGCTTTCTGCTTTCTCCACAGGAACGCCCTGGGGCAGTTTCATGTCAACCTGAGGCAGACGCTTGTCTCTGTCACAACCCTAGTGACTCACCAGCTCTCACGCATAACCTCCAAGTGCAGGAGCGCAGATGCCTGAGCTCCCAGCCTGTCCTGGTGTGCCACATGCAGGCTCAAAGCCATACCAGCTGTGATAGAATAGCAATCCCTGCTAGCTGCTCACCGCCTGAGCCTACACGAGGTGAGGGCAGGTCATCTCAGCTACCAGAGTGGATGCTGACACAATCTGTCCTTGTCCCTCCCCACCAGAGTTTGGTAGCATGACATCAATTTTAATTTGTCCCCTCCACTGCCAAGGCTGCCTGTATGCTCCTGCTGCTTTACATCCCATCCCAAGCAACAGTGTTGAGACACCCCAGGAATGAGCAGCACTGATTTTGGTTTCTGTAGAAGATGAGCTTCCCCATGGAAGGTAGTTTCAGCATCCCATTTCTGACAACATGCTCTGTAGGAACAGCTCTGTAGGAAGCGTTGTGAATCACCACATCTTTTTTGCCCCAGTTCCTGGGTGCCAAGCTATCTGACTCCTGTTGGGCCCTTGCCCCAGGTGTCTGCCTGCATTGTACACCCAGTTGCTGAGCAATTGACTGCTCTCCAGTTTCAGCTGCTCTGCAGCTGCACAGGTAACTGTGGAGCCCATGGCTCAACATAGATGCATGCCCCAAGCTTTAATGAAAACCCAAACACCTGCATCACACCCTACCTGGTCCATGGGAAAGATCCCCTCTATTAAAACCAAGTCAAAAAGCCACAGGTAGGAATCGTTCAGCATGGCATCTCTTGCCACTTCCATTTCAAGGGGCTTTGACAGAGGATACAGCCAAGAGAAATTCTTCGTCATGCAGCCCAAGAGCAACTCAAGAGAGGCATCTCTGCCAGGACACGCAGCTGAATCCCCGTTTCAAGAGGCAAGATTTACTTGACAGAGTCTTACAGAACAAACATCAGAGCTGGAAGCTTTGGCAACCGGTCCACACACCTAGCCCACAAATGCCAAACTGCTCTTACTTTTTTTTTTTTTTTTTTTTTTTTTTTTTTTTAACGTGCTGATGGGCTCTGTCCCAAGAACAGGATAGCAAATGAAACCCTTTCACAGCTTTCCCAACAGTGCTCTGCACCTTCAGCGTAGAGTCCTTCTGCATGTCAAGGGCTTAAAAGCTCCCGCTCATTTCGTATTTTAACATGTGACAGCATGGCCAATTAATTTGAGCTCACCTCAGTCAGTGATTGACTGCATAGCTTCTTGCCTGCATCAGCAAGGAAAATTGCATTTGCGTTATTCATTTAAAAACTCAGCTTTCCCAAGATGAGTTGAAACAGTTGCTTCTGTTTGTGGAGGCAGAGAATCCTCTTGTCCCATATCATTTTTGACAGGAAATTGCTTCTGTGCCCAGCAAGTAAAGATCCAACATATGTGAGTTTTTCTTCCCTCTGTACAGTTTCCTGGCATGGTCTCACTCTCGGACTCCAAGTTAGTGGTGGAAAAATGGAGTTTCCAGAGCTCTGGCTCTTAATTTTATTGCTGCACATTGTTGCTCTTGGAAAGACAGAACTTCCACTACACGAAGGCTGCTTTTGCAAAGGAAATACTTTCTGAGCTGCTGAACACGTTAGTGCATGTCTAAGTTACGCACTGATGAAAAAAGTGACTTCATAGTAAGTACTTTTTAATCTCACTTAAACGAGTGCAGGCAGATTTTTTTCCCCTTCAAGAAATGACTGGAAACACAATGAGAAGGAGAGATCACCTCTAGCGCAAGACTCCTTCTGGTACTCCTCAAACCTATGGAAGATGTTCTATGGCAGGACTACTTGTTACCTCATGCAACGCATGAAGCACAAGCGGGATTAGGACAACTGCTTTCAGATGGAGGTTTTGTGCAGACAAAGGATATATATGTTTTATACAGGATGAATGATTTTGGCACTTGCCAAACGAAAGAGGAAAAAGTCCGCGATGCTGGCCTGACTCTGCCACATTCATCTTAAGTGCATCAAGAGGCAGAAGGGTAGGAGAAATGGAAAGATGAAGGCTTGCTAGGTGATCAGACCCCCATGATCCCTGCTCTGAAGATACTGCCCCAGCAGCAGGCCTCAGGATGGAGGTAACTCCTTCCTCAGGTCCGATGCTACCTCTCCCACACCCAATTGTCACTTACTGCCATCACTGCCAGTCTGCGTGTCTGAGTCGAGGCTGTCGGTGGAGCCAGCTGTGAAGCTGACGTGGACGCTCCTGAAAGGTGGGCTGAGGCTCTCGGCAGAGCTGTTGCTGACCCTCTCCAACTCAGCGTTATTCGGGTTCATTTTTAGAGCGTGCCTAGAGAGAGTGAAAAAGAAGAGTCAGGAGACAGATGGCAAAAGATACCCTGCCAAGAGCAGCCTTAGCTTGGTCCCTGCCCATCCATACAGACACTGTGCAGCCTTTTACTGTGCCACAGCACCTCATTCCTGTGCACTTGTCTTCTTTCTCTGTCATCTGAGGATTGCATCCCACTGACACCGAGCAGGTTATAGCCTTGCAGCCCCCATGCCAGCTCGCCATGACAAACCAGCTGTGCTTGAGCAGAGAGAACCACTGAGACAACAGCATCCAGCCCCAGTTTGTGCCACCTTTGCCTGGGGTCCTGGATCTCATCCCATCTTGTCCACCGTCCCTGGTAAGCGGGGACCCACCAGTGTTCACCTTCAGTAAAGTTCTCAAGGGAAGGGAGTGGCATCACTCCTCCCATTTTACAGAAGGGTAGGTTGAGGCTGGGTGTGACAACCCAATTCCTTCAAGGCGGAGGCATAAGTGGAAGAAGAGGCCATTCCTAGCAGCTGTTGTCTCCTCAGTGCATCGCAGTAACAACTGACACCTTCCAAAAGAAGAAGCGCCTCTGCGGAAAACAAGTGTCTGCCAAACTCAGGGCCTACCATGCAGCTTTTAATACAAGATCTACAGTTTTCCATGCAGCTTCTATCTAAAAAAAAAAATTAAATAAATAAACAAACCATAAACTGGGCTTATAACCTGCCAGGTCACAGTTTAAGTGACCAGTTGTAGGCAAGCAGGACTTTTCGCTAAGATAAAGAATTTCCCCTGCATTTTCTTCATTTTTCCCTCCTTGGAAAACAACAAGAACTGTTGAAATCGGGCAGCAAATCAGAACAAAAACACTCCTAGCTTTGGCACAGTTCAGACTCTCTATCGGCCAGCAAATGAAGGTTATCAGTCCACATTTTTTAAGTAAAACTGCCAATCTGCTGATAAAATTCAACACGTTGTTGATTAAGAACGTAAAAAGGTTAGTGGCAGACTTGTAAAAAAGAAAAAGGACTTCCACCAGCTATCTTGCTGGAAGGTATCCGGCGTTTCCTAATCAGACGGCTGAACGGCTGCTGAGAAAGACAAACAAAAGACATGCACGACCGTTTTCTTGTGGCACCCTGTCCACGCTCACAATCTCTCCTCTTCCAAAACCCCCATGCACAGCAGATGCCATGAACAATTTTTATTTGAAGACTGAGAAATGCTTAATTCCCCATCCAGACAAAGCACTTACTCGTGTCCACACCACCACATGGAGAGCAGAGCATATGAGAAGCCCGGAAGAAACTTCTGCCAGACTTCCTCATTTGCCTCAGCAGCCTCGGTCTAAAAATACTCAGGGGCTGATGAAATAAGGCTCTAAAAACCACCTCAGGTATAACTCGTCAGAGACACTGGTCTTGCACCAGTGATGAATTTACCACAGCAAGCCTCTTGGGGATGATTTACAGAACTTTGCAATGCACCACACAAGTCACAGTTAAAAAATAAAAGGAGAGAGAGTGAAAGAGACACATTGAGGTTTTTAGCTCTGTTATGATTAACGCTGTTGAAGGCAACCGACTGGACTTAAATCTTCTTCTTTTTTTTTTTTTTAATTTTTATTACAAAGATATATCTTTATCCTATAACTTTCTTAGATGTTTTAGCAATCTGGAGGGGAAAAAAATGCACGGGCGCACACCCACGCGGGTGCACTGTCTGACCTGGCAAGAATCAAGGAAGCTTTTGAATCTATAAGAAAAGAAGAAGATTTTGCAAGAGAGAGAGAGTCTCGATTTGCATACATGAGAGATTTTCTAACGCATTCCTCCCCTCCCCACTGCCCCCACCCCCACCCCTTCGCCCCATACAAAAACCAGTTGGTGCATTTCTGTTTCCTTCCCATCACTTAAACACAAATCCACAGAGCTGCCTTACCATTCCCGCACTCAGAGAGAGATGGGACTTTGCTCGGTGCGGTCCAAGGTCCACCGCGCGCGGCCACACCTATTCCTCCAAGCAACCTGGGCGCAACGCGGCGCCTGTCAGCACCGTGCTGGTTGCTGCCTTTGCCAAGCCCAACGTTGCGGTGAAGTCAGATGTACAGAGAGCCCCGTTTCCTCTCTGTACCGTGGTGACTTATGTAAAATGCAGTTCCTGAATAGGCACACCGAAATAGAAATTGTTTGCGGCTTAAACGACATCCTGCTCTTGTTTCAGATGTTACAGCCGGGCCAGCTAAGACCGCCTGGAAATATCTCGGCTTTACATCTCCTTCTTTTCCTACGAGCTGTTTGAAGCCCAGGCTGCAGCCTGCACAGATTAAAATACTGCCAACTATACCAAGGAATTACTGAAAACACTTGCCAGGGACAAACTCTCCCTTTCCAGTAAAATTCCATCCCAAGAGCTGAGCAGCCCATCACTGCGACAGCCCGTGGGATCCTGATTTACAGCTAACCTGAACTTTGCCTGCTTTGCTACTGTTCCTTCCCACCACGCCTGACTGCAAGGACACAGGTTGCTATTCTCCATCTCGCCCTTTTCACCAAAGGATATTGGAAATAAAGAGCATCGATCCATCTTAAACCTGAAAAAAATCAGTGGGATTGCCCCTCACTGGCTTGCTAACATTGGTGGGCTCCAGTCCCCTTCAGGAAAACGTAGCAGTGGTTAATTTACCTCCATTTCAAAAATCCGTGCTCAGCACCTTAAATGTAACTGGCAACTTCAAATGCAGCATGAGAGGCTCCTTCATGTGCCAGTGCATAAAGAACAGGTCACAGGAGTCAGCTCTCCCAATCTAGTAACCTAAAAAGACAGGATTTCCAGCTCTCCAAATTATTCTGATGGCTTTAAATACACTTCAGTTACTCAACTTTCTCCATGCAACACGCTCGCGTATTCAGGCAAGCCTTCCCATTCACTATTCCCCAGTTTTCCCATGATGAAAACAAAAAAAACAAGTCAAGTTTGAAAACAGTGGTCCTGTAAAAAAAAAAAATAAATCAACAGAACAAAACAAAAAAAACCCCAGTTTGGAGTTCTGTAGTATTGCAAAGGGATCCGGATGATTTGCCATGCCTCACATTGCATCTCCAGCCGTGCCATGCTTCATCTTTCCTGTGATTCATATTTGAGTGGTAGCCTTGTGTTTAGTTTCTTGCACTTCTCAGAGGGAGAGCGGAGATGGCACCAAAGCACGGCTCCCCTAACCACAGCAGACACATGTGCCTTGGGATATTGCCCCAGGAATCCCTCAGACTCCGGGAACGCCTTCGGCTTGAACTCCCTGCCCAAGATTTGACACGCAGATCTGGTTACCTTCCAGAAGCGCAAGGGGCAGGGAGGTTTTGAGAGGGGGAGTCGTCCACTCAGATGCAAGAACTGCAAGACTCCCGCTTGCTCCTTTCCAGCGGCCATCACACGCACAGCCTGTTGGCAGCAGTGGAGGATGCTGGAAGCATCTCTCCCCATGCAGACACCTGATCACAAGGAGCACCTGCTCTGCAGCCCCATTACAGGGGTTTCCCAGCCTTGCTGTGCCGGCAGGAGAGGGTCACTCCTCAGCACAGATGACAGGACTTGAACAACAGAGATGCTAACCGAGATGCTGAGCTTTATAAATCATGCCACAGGGGAAGGAAGCAGAGGAGAGCAGAGAACACACACAAACCACCACAAACCAAACTGTGCTTCAGGAGAAGGCCAGTGATAATGTCAACAGGACACCCCCTCCCAAAACAAAATACTGAAACTAATGCGCAGCACAGAGAAAAATCCAGACTGCATTATAGCATCAAACACAACATATGGCTGGGCATAATGATTGCACAAGAGGAAGCACCATTGTACCATATGCTTGTCTATCATGAAATGTGAATAATTATATCTTCCTCCTCTCTCCACTGCTGTTTCTTCCAACATATTCTCCTGGATGCACAGAGCAGTTAAAAAAAAAAGCAGCATATAGGAGCTTACAACATTTGAGGCTTGGATTTGTACTTATCCTTCTGCTACCAGCTCGTAAATGTGGGGAAACCAGAATCAAGGTGGGGGAAAGAGATTTTGAAACACTCCAAGCTCTGTCCAGAGGACTACACTGCTCCTCCCTGTACCTAAAAGGTTTTATGTAGCGCAGTTTAAGTTGAAACATAGGTTTGGAGTCTGGGGATGCAAGGGGAAGTTTGGATGGGGTGCAGAATTAAGATGGTAGGTGGGTCAAAAATTAAATCACTGAATGCTCTGATGTGGTGAAGAGGACAATGAATGTCATTTCAATTTCCACCTCTGCTTTTTTAAGAGGCAAGATAGGAAACACACAGAAAAGTGAGTGACGTTCATTTTAAAAGAAACTATCTCTCCCAAAAGATTGGCTGACAAATCACAAACTTTTAGAAATTACCCACTGGCGGAAGCAGCATGAGAAATTCCTGATTAGCTTCAGACAAAAAACACGGGGAGAATCCAAAAGGTGTATTCCCTCCCTGTCCTGGAGCGTGTTTCTCTCTCCTGCTCAAGAAATATCCTCCCTTCTTTGCTTTATTAACTTATTTAATTATTAGTTATGTATTTAAATAGACTCCATCCAGAGTTTCTTATTCATTTATTTATTATTTTAATAATAATAAATCTGGCTTGTCCCAGACCACACAGCAAGTCTCCGCTGTCATCCAGTCAAAAAGAACGGGGTAAAAATTTGGGACCCGTGTGACTTCCAATTCCATTTGTAATTGCCACGGCATCTCCATGTAGCCAGGTTGCTTTTGTCACCGAGGTACATCCTGACACTGAGCTCCAAAGAGAAACGGGTGCCTCAGGAATGGTAAGAAAATGGAAATGCTCTGCCTCAGGTGCAGCGCTGCTCTGTCAGAGACCGATTCCTGGCAAGGAACACACAGCACAGCCCCACCAGCCAGCAAGCACCACCTCCCCAGCGAGAAACAAACCTGGCTCTTTTCCTGGCAATCCAATTCCCAACACGGTCGGTTTTTGTAACGCTCTTGTTTTCTGTTCCCTCTGGCAACAAGCGGCATCAGCAGCAGCACTGCAACATGCAGTCTTGGCACATCGCAACTTTAGTTGTCCTGTTTTCAGTGATGGTGAGTGCCAGGATGCGCCATGCTACACACGTTTATTACCCCAAGTGAGCACATTCAGCAAATTTCAGAAGCTATCTATGGCACTGCCTTTTGCAAGTAGCATTAATTATGATGAAAACAGCTCAAGAGCCAACAGCTCAAGATGCAAAACAGCATCACTGTTTCCTTTTTTTAAGAGACACATGAAACACATTAACCGTCAAGGTTCTGCAGGCTAGAAGAAACCATGAGGATCATTTAGCCTGACCCTCTGCATAAGAGAGGCATAAATTTCAGCAAGGATTCATTCCTTGTGCCAAGAAACTAAAAGCCATGCTAGAGCATTTCACACTGAAGAACCTTCAAATCATCACCGCACACGCAAGTCCTAGGAATCTTAGTTCCTCTGGTGAGCCCTTTCCTTGGCCAACTACCTTTCCAGCTTTTGGAAAAAGACCTGCCACCATCTTCCCTTTCCAATCTCTTTCCTCTTGTAATTAAACTCATTTTCCATTTCATTTCAGACCAGGCAGACCTTAAATATCTATAATCTTTCAAACAAGCAGGGGAAAAAGGACTGTATGAAGAAACAGTTGCAAGAAGTCCAGAGCAGCTTTACATAGGACGAAACAGGACAAAAATCCATTATTTTACATTTTTCCGCCAGCTTTAAAAACTCTCTAAAATCACTCCTTCTGCCATGCTTACTGCATGACCAGAGTTTCCTCAGTGCCTGGCAGGAATTTACCCTGTAAAAATTTTTTTCCCCTTTTAATTGTTAGAGCTAAGATGAAAAAAACAAAATCTACAGACTCACTTTTTCTTTTTCTGCTTTGAAACCAGTTTGAACACACATGCAAGTTTTCTTTAAAATAAACAATTAAGTTTAATTAGGAAAGTCAAACAGGCAGGCTTCATTTTCCAGCATGAAATCAAATACCTTGCTGCAGCTTGAGATCTAGAAGGAAAAAGGATGGTTACACGCCTTTCCTGCAGCTGAAATGAACCCTGATTTGCTAAGCCCCAAAACTGTGCCACAACCAGGTCTACACTGACTTTATCTCCATCCATCCATCAAAGGAGCCTTTGCAGCTGTGCCACCAAAGAACTTCTTGGGCTGAAGTGCTCTGTCTCTGTGAGGGACTAAATAAGCCTAACAGAAATATCAGTGGTTCTGCCATTGTGGATGAGCACATGCCCACAGACTGCCCAGGACTAGGAGAGTATGGATGTGTGCGAGCCACCTTTGTGTGCAAGACCTCCTCCCTTCTTCAGGCATTTGGCTGCACCCCAGAAGGACCAGAAGAGATGTTCCTCCAGCACCAGGTCAGAGTCATGTCATGACCCGAAGCTGCAAGCAATGGCTGCCCAGGGTATCACAGTTCCGCTATGGTGATTTTAACCAGTTGTGCGTGTAGCCAGCCATCCCTCTGCCACGCACAGGTAACAACACCCTAGTTCCTGCAGCAACATGCTCAGAGAAGCCACGCTTGAGATGAAAACGAGAGCATCCTCAAAGCAGACAAACAAAGCAACCAGCTGGGTTTGCATGGCTTGCGAAACCTGCCATCTGATCAAATTGCTCCTCAGGCTGGCTGCACAGCGGTTTTGTAGCTGGAGGGAGGGATGTGCTTTTTGATTAAGGTGCCCTAAGGCTCAGCTGCAGGCACCAAGGTGTTCAGAAGACAAATACATGAAGCAGAACACATGGCCTACAGCCACAGAGGGTAAGAGCAATGCCAGCACCTACCTCAACCACCCGCCAGGTTTTGCCAGAGATCCTGGTCACGGATGCCACGTGTTCCCCAACCTCAGTTTCCCTGCCTGATATCACACAGGCTTTCTAGCACACAGATGCTTTCAGGATGACTCAGAAGCAACTGTTAACAATTGGCATAGCCCAGTCACACCAGGAGCATGAATCAGCCCCTCCAAGGAGGGGAAAATGCTCCACACCCCTCAGGACAGTTCGCAACTCCATGTGGATGGCAACAGCAGGGCATGCTCCTGGCTTGAAGCACAACTGGTCCAAGACACCCAGCCAAGGGGACGCCCTGACACATCAAGGAGCCCCCTGTCTCCACTCCCAGCCCTCACGAAGGTGGAAAGGAGACTCCGGGCACTGCCAGGGAAGCATCTTTGCCCCCAATACAGACAAAGGGCTCTGCATGGCTGCTCTTCGATGAGTAGAAGGAGGTCCTAGTACTTCAAGTTGCTGGGCTAGATATTGCTGAGTTTGAGTGCCACCACCCTTCTGGCCTGCCCAGTGACCTCTGCTCTGCAGGGAAAGGAATTTCAGCAGGCAATTCAGCATTTCCTAAATAATCGCTGCTCGACAGCATCGTATCATCACAGCTCTGCTGGGCCTCAACAATACCTCATGTAGCAAATACAATCCCAAGCCACAGGCTTATAGGAGACACCAAGTGGCAGCAGCCATGAAAGTTCACAGGGTCAAAACTAAAGCACATCTTTGTGTTCTTTTTGATTTTAAAGGCAATAAAGCTCATCCGTGTGTTCACTTGCTTGTGGTCCTTTTCTTTCCTCTGACTCCAGCAGGTGTGCAGCATCACAGCAGGAAGCCCAGCATCAAGGAGAACTAAAGTCTCTTGTTCATCCCTTCCCTTTCCTTGAGAAACCTAATTTGTTCATCACTTGGCCAATTTAAAACGCTAGTTCCCTGGGCTAGCCAACCCTAAAAACATTGAAAATGTAGTGCGAGAACAAAACAGAGGATGGGCCAACTCAACCACAGTCTCAACCCGGAGGTCTCTGATGCCTATGCATAAGTTTGACCATGGACCCCAAGAGCAAGTTTTCATTCAAACACCCATCCCTTCTTCTCCCAATGTTTAAATCAAGGAGCTGGAGTCAAATCTGTTGTGCAATGCACAGTTTCAGGTAACAAAACTGATGCACGCAATAAAGCAAATACAGGACACACAGAGAATGGGAAAGTATCCCTCCCCACCATGATCAGACAACCTAATCCATTAGTTGCATGGCAAGGAAATAAATTTTTCTTCCTCCATTTTTCTCTTTTTTTTTTTTTATCCACACAGCTGCAGATACTGAATGCACACACAGTATCGGAAGCCTGTTTTTTTAATTGCTTAGCAGAGCTACTTCCTTCCCAGATGGACAGCTCTCCCTCATTCACATTTGTTTTGTAGGGCTTGCTGCCACCCTGCCTGCAAACCTGACTTCAGGACAGCAGTGCGGGGAAAGTCTGCCTGAAGCCAGGCGGCTCCCACACATGGTGAGCACACGTTAGGCGAGCTCCAATTACCTGCTTGCCTACAAGGAGTCCTCCCTGGGAAACCGCAGCTTCAAAAGTTAACCTCGGAAACAAAAAGATAGTAGAGCCAAACTGAAAATGAGGATTTCAGAGGCCCTTGCTATTAGCACCAAGCGAAGTTGCCCAGTTCCACCTACAAAAGGAGCTCACAACCCCAGGTTCTCTATCCTATTCAACATTAGGGGACTGTGCCAAGACAGAATGAAGCTGACCTGTGAAACACCAGCCATTCCAAGCACGGACCTTGTTCTCACTTGAATATTGGGACCCAAGGCCGTAACGTGCAGCCCTGAAGGGCTGTTGCAAGCACGCACGGCATGTGAACCAGGACTTGCAAAGATATGACAGCTTTTCAGAGCAAAAAAGTATGTGGCTTTTCAGCTGTGCAGTCACCTCCCATGCTCCTGAAAGCCCACCTTTGAACAGAAAAGGAAGAAAAGCACAACAAGCACCTCCTAGTGAATCAATCCCTGCAGCAAACATCCCAATTGCAAGTAGTTAACAGACCACCACACACACACTCACAGGGCTGTACCTGGACTGCTTTTTTGGCGGCGGTGGCGGTGGTGCAAACTCCACACCACTGCTCTTGTCTTTAGGGAAATCAAAGGAGAAAGACGATGATTTGCTGATCCCAGTCTGGCTCTCCAGCATCGGGCCATCATCCACAAGGTCGGCACCAGCTCTTCCATTCTCAGCTCCCACTGCCCATGGGTGGGTTAAGAGCTCCTGCTCCTCTTCCTGCTCCTCCTCCTCCTCTATCCGGCACTGCTTGGTCCACGTTGGGGTGTAGTATTTCTGCCTCCTGTCATAGGATGAGCCTGGAAGGCCTCTGCTGGACTCCTCTGCAGAGGCCCCGTTGACATGAGGGCAAGGAGAAGGGGACGCCCCAAAGGCACCTGTATCCGCACAGCTCCGTGGCAGCAGCTGAACACCAGCTCCATCGTGGCTGTTGTCATCACCAAACCTTGCCACATGGGAGCTTACTGGGGACACACGGTTCCCCTCACTTCCTGGCTGGCTGTTTTTGGACATCTTTGGGGGAATGGCCGGACCCTCAGTAACTGAAGTCTTAGCAGGAGCTGCCAGATGAAATCGTGTGCTGTTTTCACTTCCAGATGCTTGAAAAATGTCTCCAGGCTCAGTGGCAGGTGATGAAGCCCCAAAATCAGTGTGGGAAGTGGGGCTGATGCATGGCCACTGAACTCCCACCGCTGAGTCAGGGCTGCTGAGGAATATTGTCTTGTGATCATCCTCAGTGTGTGCAGTCATTATAGTTATCTTTGCCGCCACCTGGCCAGTGGTGTCCTGGAATTCCTTCTCACCACCCAAAGCCCAGCCGCCATCCCTCCATGTCCCATCAGCTTGCTCCTTGCCAGTGCCACGGGCCAGCTTCTCCACTTTTGCCTGTCCACCAACAGCCTTCATCTGTGCCTTCTTCCTCTTGGTGCTCTCGGCGTAGATGGGATCACTGTGGGCTGGCTCAGCAAGGCGAGAGCGTTGCGGCTCCACCAGAGCCTGCTGAGGAGTACTTGAACCCTCAGGCCAGGGGCCTCCAGTGACAGAGGGGTCTCCAGGGAGAGGTGAGTCCTCGTCCTCCTGGGACAAAGCAAAGGCAGCTGCCTTGCTGCTCCCGGTGCTCTCAGGGAGGGCAGCAGGCTCAGAGTGGAGAGCCAGCTTTTTCCTCTCTGAACACAGGGCATAGGGGAGAGGATCACCCTGATCTTTTGTGATGCAGAAGGCCACATTCACAGCTCTACGCTCCTCTTCGTTGAACTTGACTGCCCTGCCACTTGGCCTGGGAATCTCTGGAGCATCCCGCTGCCTCCATCCACAGGGAGCAGAGTTCTCCTTCTCACACCAGCCACCCTTCCCCTCCGCACAACGTGGCTCCCGCGAGACGGGGTGCTCTCTGCGGCAGTCTGTGATTGAACAGTACTCACCCCCTTCACTTTCAAAGCCAGAGGAGAGACGACCGCAGTCGCCCTCCAAGGGAAGCACTGCTCCTTCTCTGGCTTGGGAAGAAGAGTTTTTGCTGGAGTTTGTAGCGCTTCTGTCTCCCAAGGCGGATGGATTAGGACAGAGGGCCCGATGCGGCAGGGCAAATTTGTCCTTGGCTCTGTCCTCCTGCTTGCCCACCTCACCCACAAGCACTAGGCTGTGGATGGAGACATTTCTCTCCACTCGACTCTCCAGGCTGCGCAGGCCCACCATGGTGTAGCTAGGAGGACAGCAAGACAAGCAGTCACTCGGCGGGCTATGAAGGAAGGGCTTTCTCATACCACTGTTGCCAAAATTGTCGAGGCAGATCCGCTGTGTGTCTCCTGATTTCAAAAGAAGGTGTTTGCCAGAAACCATGCCCCAGCTGACCTGCATGAGCCAAAGAGACAAGTGTGCTGTCAGGATGTGCATGGGCAAAATGAGAGAGAAATATTTAAAAACAAAAAAAAAAAAAAAGAGAGAAAATAACCCAGCTCCACAGAAAAGTCCTCTGGTGTTCAGAGTCTGTTTTGCTCTGTGCTCACCCCACTAATAACTACTGCAAACCTTTTCTACTTAAATTACACTTGCCCTATTTCCTGGACCATTTTCAATCCTTGCATTACCAACAATGGCAATGCACTGAAATAAGGCATTCTCCTTTCTCTTTCTGTGGGTTCGCTGCCAGAAACGTGTCCAACCTGTCATCCTGTCTGCGAATCACCGTGCAATTAACAATTCAGAGAGCGAAGGAATATTTGCACCTCCCTCTGCTTATTTTTGTTTCATTTCACACTGCTGCTCTGAAGTCGCGCGGTCCAGAGCACAGACACGGAATATCACAGGTTATCCTGGGATAGCAGCTTGGCTACGCTGAGCAATAGGGACTGGGGAGCAGGCGGGGAAATGCATCCGAAATTTCTTCATCTGAGGGACATCTATCCTGCTTGCCAAGGGAGAGGAGCAGCAGGAGAGGCAGGGGGTAATGCGTGTCAGCAAAGAAACGCCCCCTCCCAGGGTGGCAGAACCTGGTCCCGTAGTGCAAAACTCAGCCTGGGGCCAAATCTGTGCACACAGCTCAAACCCCACCGACGATGGCACCCTGCACTCGTGTGCCCTTTATCCCTAGAAGAGAAGCGGGGGAGAGCAACGGGAGGCTAAGATGACAGCCAGCTAGCCCTACCCCTCCTCTGGGACAAGGGTGGACATACCAGCACACCTATGTCACGGGCAGGGTGACAGCAGCCCAGGCTTCATCCTGCATGGCTGGGGCAAGTGCTGATATCAACCGGGCAGGGAGAGGAGTGAACCACCCACACCACCAGGGCTTGCCAGTTTGCAGGCAGGCAGCAGTGCTACACCCAGAGGGCACTACTGCTCTGGCAAAGGTTGGGAGCCCGAGGAGCTGGGCTAGGAAGGTAAGGCGCTTTCCTCCCCACCCATGAAGACCGTGGATCCCGTTAGCACCGACTGCAACCAGACAGGATTTCTTTCCAGTGTAACTTCCCAGGAAAATAACTTTAACCCGCATCCTCATTTAAAATCCGGAAGTTCCTGAACTAACAATGTATTTTTAAGCTCCTTTGCACATGCCTTGTGAGCAACAACTCATTCGGCTTCAGCCAAAGGTTCTTTGAGAAGCCAATATAAGGCTTAAAAGCCCGAGTCAAGACCAGAAGGAAAAACAAAGGGAAGGAAACCGTTTTAACAGATATTCCTAGCACTCCAGAGGAGAGGTAAGTAACGGGAAGTCATGCTTTGGCTGGATTAATCATTACCTGTGACAGATCTGCATTCATATTCACATCTGCCCACGCGTCAGAAACATCTGAGTTTATCATAGTTGGCTTCACAGCAATTGTTGGCTTTGAGAAGGGGGAGGTATTTACACCTTCGTCTTCCAACGTGGGGCTCTCAGGCTTGGTCCTAACTCCATTCGGGAGCGCACCACAAGCTCCCACGTCTGGGGGTGTTTGCAGCCAATGGGAACTCTTTGGGTTGAAGCAGTTTTTGCAGGAGCCGGGCTTCCAAACGTGTTCCACAAAGTCACTGCACGCAGACATCTTCAAATCCTCGTGGCTCAGACCAAGAGCCCTCTGCGTCTTCTGCACTGTCCTCCGCTGCTCATTTTGCATTTGCTTCCCAGAGCCGCTCTTAAAGATCACCTAGTTATCTGGAAAAGCACAACACTGTCTGATTAGTTTGGTTATGCCCCAAAATGACAGGATTTTTAATAGGACAGGTGATAATTACACTTACTCTGCCTTCATCACAAAGGCTTATTGTTTACAAGGTTTTTTTCGCAGCTTAGCTAAAGCCCACACAATCACTTAAAAAGCCTCAACTTCTAAGCATAGCTCTGTAATAGAGAAGACATCAAGCAAGCAGCATTCCTATGTGATTTAATTCCCTGTTTAACGAGCATGTATAACGAGCCTCGTGCAATGTTTAGATCAAGGGTAAAGGAAAGAGGTCTTGGAAATAGCTGTTCACAGCCCCACAAGCAGAGCCAGGTGGGGAAAATTCCTTCTCCAAAGTGGCATCCTCCCTCTGGAAAATAAAAAGGCCTGGGGATACAAGGACTAGAATCGGTGGTGGTGTAACCAAGGGGACCAGCAACAACCTTGCTTCACCCAGAAGCACCACTGTGATTACTGCCGTGGTACACAAAGGCTTCTCTCCCACCCAGTGCAATGGAGAAAGGCAATCAGCAAGGCTGGGGCTGGCACTGATTTGAGCAAGTGCTTGGCAGAAAGCTCTTATCTGGTTTGCCAGGAGCCACAAATAACAGTGTCAGCTCGCTCAAACGATTCATTGTCTGCAAGGGGAGAAACGTTTTGCTGTTGGATTACTTACAGACAAGGATCCATTCCCATCTTCCTTCCCCAGGAGGAAATGCCCCAGGAACAAGACATTCCTGCATTCCTGTGCCCCCCCTCCCCACACAGCCAAGTTTGATTGCACTCAGCCGGTAGCTACCTGGAGCTAACAACTTTGGAGACACTTCAGACAAGGTCTCCCACAAAGCTCAGTGGATTAGGGAAGAGAAGATGAGAAAATGCAACTAGATCAGGAAAATTGCAGCTGGCTGCTATGAGTGTCAGGGCACACAAGTCTCCCACATCTCTCAACAGAGTCCTTCCCCACCCAACCAACTTCAGGTCATCATCTCCCGGTCAGTTGATCCCAATGCAAACTGAGGCTCCTTCCCTGTGGGTCTCCAAGTGAACAGGCACTTTTACACCCAAATCCTGATGGCACAAGAGCAAAATTTAACAGCCTGATCCTTCAGGGCTCCCTCCACACAGGCATACCGTAACACCACCATGGCTATGGACACCTTTGCACCCTCATAGACCTCTACACCAGCCCACGTCTCTGTAAAGCCTCTTGCCTCAGGGCTCAGAGATGCCCTGGGCAGCCTCTGCAACAGCCACCCTATTGCATGGCAAAAAGAAAGAATAAGAGCTTGGATGGGACAAAGCGATGAGGGGGTGGGGGGGTGGGCTGTGAGAGCCACTGACCCACAAGCATCATCTGAATGCAAATGCCACCTTTGGGAAGGGAGGCTTTGATCGGCTAAAGCATTAGTACCTGCAGACTCGTTCTGTCTGGCAGGCTGGTAAATTTGGATCTACCTCATAAAAGAGCAGAAAAAAAAAAGGGGGGGATATCAATGGGATTCACAAATCAGATTGGTGCATGCCTCTCTCTTTTTAGGGAAGAGACTGTATTAGAGAGGTTTTTCCACGGACTTCGCAGAGTCTAAATTAACCAAAGGACAGCAACTCGCTCTTGGACATACCGCGACATATTCAACGAGATTAACACTATTTGCTGGGGGGAAAAAAACATCTTGAAAACAATATTCTGTTCTTTGTTTCTTTTCAGATCTAGCAAGCAGTGTCCGGCATCACCCAAAGCTGAACAAGTGTCCTGATGAGAGCCAGCAAAGAAAAAAGAAAAATCAAAGGGAGGAAAGCAGGGACCGGAGCCAGAAAAAACTCTTCACTTCTGCTTTAACAATCGGCGCTGCCAACTGCCTTTTAAAGGCCGGGATTTCCCTTTCTGCAGCTAAACCAGCCGTTGCTCCTCGCTGCCCAGACAGCGGGGCGGCCCCGTGTCCGCACACCGGCGGGGCTGCCGGTACCCAGCCCACACCAACCCACGCGGTGCCGTGCGGGGAAACTCGACCGCCCCTCGCCCCGGGCGAGCCGAGAACCAGGAGCTAGGTCTAAGGCACCCCCGGAACCCCCGCGCCTCCCGGGGCACCGGCAAGGACCCGGTATAAAGGCTACCTGCTATCTAGGAGAGAGATGCTAGGATGCGGCACCAGGATGCTCCGGCCCGAAAAGAAACCCCCAACCCTCCAAGCAGCTCTGGCTGCCGGACGGGCCCCCCGGGGCGCCGGGCGTCCACCGGGACCGGGAAAAGTTAACCGGCAGGGCCCGCCGGGGCTCACGGTGCCGGTGGGGACCGGTGCGCACCCGGGGCCGGCTTCGTTCCCCCCGCCCCACCTTCCGCCCGCATGCTCGGTGGGCACCGGCACGGCCCCGGACTACCGGCAGCCCCGCCCCGGCCCCGAGCGGCGGCCGGGGTCCCTCCCAGCCCGGCTTTGTCCCGGGAGGCGGAGGCCCGGTGCCCGCCCCCGACCGCACTCACCAGCCTCCCGCGGCGGCGGCGGGGCTCGGCTCCGCTCCGCGCTGCGCCCGGCCACGGCCGCCGCCGCCGCCACCGGGCGAGTGGCAAGCGGGGCCCCGCGTGGGCCGGGGGGCAGCGGCCGCCCCGCCCCGCCCCGCCTCCCGGCCCGCCCCCTCGGGGCACGGCGTGGGCAGCAGCGGGGGCAGGGCGGCAGCCCCGCTCCCCCCGCACACGCGTGTCTCCCCTCGGCACAAAGCACACCCCACCCGATGCAGGGACACAGGCAACACGCAGCGACACCCGCCCCGCCGCCTTCCCCAGCAGCTCCCACGCAGACACGCACCATCTCAGGGACATCGCCCGTGGGTACCAACCCCCGCGGGGGGATGCAGGCACTCACGTACCCCAGACCCCACAGGGCCCTACACACACATCCCACCCCTCGCAAGGACACAGCCAGCACACGCACACCCCACACCCCCGACACCAGGCTTGAGGACGGTCCTGGACCCAACTGGAAGACACTGGGAGCCAGAGAGCGCACTCATCGGCGCCGAGGCTGCCAGACAAGGACATGGTGAAGTTCAGCCCGAGGGGATGCTGTGGAAGGAAAAAAACTCTGCAGCGACTGAAAGCAGGATTTGACCCCACCATGCAAACAATGCAGATGGCATCTCTGGAAAATCCTAAACTTCTGTTGGCCTGGGAGGCTGGGGGGTCATAAAAAGGGAGCAGGAAGAGGTTTTGCTCCTTGTAGTGTCTGTACAGGCTGGAAAAAGAGTGGTCTTCCCCCACCCTGGTGCTTGCTTTGTGGTGTCTAGTTTTGAGCATCCAAATTCTCCGAAACTAGGGAAAAAGCCCCCAGGTCTCCCCCTGCCCTGATCAGGGCCTTAGATCAGTTTCTTGCTTAAGCCACCTCTACTTTAGTGCAACAAAGCATTCCCAGTCTCATACATTTCAGAAGAAAGTAGTGGATTAAAAAGGCAAATAGGCTTGCATAATGGGAAATCCAAGCCCCGAGTAGAAAAACAGAAGCTGGAGACGTGCATGGCACTTATCATAGAAAAAATTTGCCTCTCGGGAGCCAATCATCCCAGTAAATTTTTCTCCTTTAGGGAATTTTGGCAGTACCGCAGCTTGCAACCCTTTTTGCTTGCAAACATCCCGGCTGGCTGGTCTTCCACCGTTATGGCTGTCTGCTTGTGCTCTCCCTTCTTTTTTGATCAGTTATTAAAATAGCCCAGAGACCCCACAGTAAGCAGAAACACAGGAAAGTATGGGAACTCCTCCACTTAATTTGCCATATTGCCATGAAGACATCTGCTTAACACACCTCCCGCTTCTTCTTTCAAGCAAACCACTTGCAATCAATTTGCTGTATCTTTTTGCACGCAGGATCCTCGTGCCAGCGCGCCCAGTCGAACAAGTAAATTAACTCTCTGAAATGCCTTCATCATGACAGAAACCTCTCTTCTTGCACAGAGCCACGACTCATCTGTGAGCGGGGAAAATGAGCGGCCCAAATTTCTGACATTTTCCCTATTTTAAAAGGTTTGGATGAAAGAACCCACCTTTAACCAGCCCAGCTGAGGCTGTAGCTGAGGTCCGTATGGCTGTGCTAATTTTGGGGGATGGTGAACTTCCCCGAATTCAAGCAGCTGAATTTCATACCTGTAAATTTAAAAAGAGCCTCCGCTCTTTCCAATAAGAGCACTATAATTTTCTAATAGCTGAGGGGCTATAATTTTCTCAGCATGCCTTCTTAGTGAAGAGTCAGGGACACCTTAGGGAAGGAAAACCAGATTTAAAATTCATCCTAGGTTCACACTGGAACAGCACTGGACCTACTGAGCGTGCTGAGATGTTCACCTCAGGTAGAAAAGCCTTTCCCATGCCAGAGGCCTTGGGATTATGGGATAAGAAAAATTCATTTTTTCTAGTAAAGTCGTCTTTATGTCCAAACATTTCAGTGGAAAATAGAACAACCTCAATTTTTCATAAAACAATTGTTCTGTAAGGTCTGAGACCAAGAATGATGGCTTTTTGCATGTCTGTAAATGCCCATGGCTTCTCCAGTACAGTTGGTCATCATTGTTCGGTTTAGGTATTTTCTCAATAGCCAAGAAAACTTGCACTAGAGAAGCCCTCTCAAGTAGAAAACAGTACCCAAAGCCCACTAAGAAGTGACCACAGGTCCTGGCCAGCCATAGATCTTCCAATGTATTTTTTTCCAGAACGCCGACTCAGCAACAAGGCACATGGCTCAGAGCAACCCTGATGGCACAAAGGGAAACTTCAGGCCAACTGGAGCTCCAAGCATCATCCCTCGCTGGCAGAAGTAAGACCATCACCGAGCCTTGTTTTCAACATGCCAGCTGTAAGAGAAACCCCCTGAGAACAGGAAGACAAACAGGCACAAACCCACAGGGAGTTTCTCTGTGGGCAGACAAGAAAAAGCAAAGCTTTCTTGAGATGGGTTCAGCATTGCTCATGGCCAGCAAAGCTGCCTGGTTCCCAAGATTGGTAGTGCCAACAGTGCCTTTTACTCCAGGGGACTGAAAAAAAAACAACAGGAAAAAATGTGACACCTTTTTATCAGTTATGCTCCACATGGTGTGACTGAGCAAATCTTAGTTTCCACCTGTGGTGCACAGATCTCCTCCTGGCCATGGTCCCCGATGTGCTGGGGCGTCTTCCTATCCCTGCCAGGACCCCGGCTTCACCCATGGAGCCACAGGTGGTAGATTTTTCGGGTGGGGTGGCATTGTCTGTGCTGCGGCTGGTCTGCCTGCTCATATGCATCAAGAATAAATGCACCCGTGATGGAGCCAGGGGCAACCAGTGCCAGCACCTACTGCCTGGCGAAAGAGCACAGGGCCGTCCTTCAGCAGGCTCTCGGGATGTTAATACCTGCTACCACTCAGCAAGCTGCTTTGGTCAATGCTCACATCCCTGGAAACTGCTTCTCCGTGCACTGCAGACCCTTTACCTACTCCAGAGGTTGGTGCCTTTGTTTGCCGTGCCCCTTTTCTCCCCCAGCCCTCCCTTTCCTGCCGGAGCAGAGGGACTGACTGCCCCCAGCAGCACCTGTCCCCCACCCCTGGGACTTCTCTTTGCTGTTGGGGTGATTGTCACCACTCTGACACCCCATCTTGCTGTAGGAAGAGAATGTACCTGGGGCCATAGGTGACCCTTTTGTTCAAAACACCACCATGAGACCCAGCTCCAAAAAAACCTCCAAATGCAGCCCCTCTTTCCCGGGAAGAACAGATTAAAAGCATCATAAAGATGCCATAAAGATCGAAGCCCTAATGTGGTCTCTTAAAAACCCTCCATGGGTGTTACCCCCCTGCTAACATCTGGGGAACCAAAATAAGATCTCTGTAGGACCCGTCTACCTTGTAGGACCAGAATGAAGCCTTTAATCCCTAATACAGCCCCATGTGCAGCCAGCAGACCCCCATCCCACCCTGGCCACTGCGACGGGCTGCAAATCAGTATGCCAAACAGTGACAGGCACCGCTCTTCCTTTGCTCAGGGGACTGCGTCAAAGGGGGAGCTCGGTTCTCTGTACCCAAGAGCAACAGTGGCTGTTAAGAAATCGTGGGATAATAGCCCTTTTGATGGATGCTCAGCTTGTGCTTTCGGGATGTAGCGGTTGTGGTGGGGCTGGGAAGGGAGAGGGGGCAGGGAGGCATATGACAGTGCTGATAACAAGTGGGCTTTGTACGCCGTGGCCAGGGGCTCCCACAGCTGCTCCAGTCCCCTCTCCCGCTTGAGGTAGTTTGAGTGGGAGAGGAGGCTACAAAAGCTCAAGCAAACGAGCATGACATGGATAAGATTATAATGATTGACTCCTTGGCTCTCTTTAAAAAGCAAAACTGTGGCAGAGCATCTCCTCCTGCCATTCAGGCAGGGGCTCTGGAGAGGAGAGGCTGCTCTGGGCTGGTGGTCTGGCTGCTGCGGTGCCTCCTGGACAGGGAATGCCCTTGACCCTGTCCATCCAGTTTGTTTGCTTTCCCCGTGTATCTGGTGAATACTTGCAGCCCGTGCTGGCCAGGGCCCTCACCTGCTTCTCGCCATCACTCCAAGGGCCTTGGTGGTGCTGAGGTGGATCCTGGTGGTAACCTGGAGTATCCCCCTGGGAAGGGGCAGGGCAGGCCATCGTCTCCAAACCAGCCTGTCCCAGTGGTCAGTGCAAGAAAAGGAACAAGCCTGGAGGTGGGCACCATGGCAGAGAGAGGACCACCGGAGCACACACTATCTGATACTGAGTCCATGTATCCCTAGTTTTACTTCACTTGTCATCACTTCATGACAGTGTTTTTTTCTTATGACGCATATTCTCTGTGGATGGGGAGATAGTAATAATGGCAGCTGGCTACAGATTGCCAAAAATAATACTCCCCCCCTCCAAAAAAAAAACCCCAAGCAGAAAAACCCCACCCCAAAACCCCCACACACTTTGTTTCTGTAATCCCTGTCCCAACAGGACACAAGCACAGCCTCCCAGCCGGCATGTGTGGTTGCTCTTATAAAGCTTTGAACAGCTGGGGGATTTGAGGATGGGATTAGCTAATACAATCCAGGCTCAATTAGCAAAGGAAGCATGGAGATTCCAGCTCCCATCGGGACAGATGTGGGAAGGACCCCTCCAGAGGGTTAATCTCAGGGCAACTTGCACTTCATCCACAAATAACCAGGCTGCCTGTGTTCCCCCCATCCCACCCACAGCTGCCGTCGGAGTGGGAAAGCTTGCCATTGCCAAGCACTGCCTTACCCCCTGGACCCGGCTAAAACCCGCTTTCCTGCCCATGGGCTGGGAGAGGGAAGGACTAACCGCAGCGGGGAGGGAGAGCAGGCGTGCACGCAGGTGCAGAAAGCTGGCAGCCAAACAAAGGGAGATCGCAGGAGCAGATACGGGCGCATGCAGGCTACGGTGCTTGTCAGCACGGCTTTCTATGAGCAAGACCAAAGGCAAGAGGAGGGGGGGGGACAAAGGAGAGGGTTTCTTGTTGATGGGAAGATGCTAAGATGCACCAGCAATGGGACACCAGTGCTTTGTTCAAAACTGGGACCCCTGGGCAGGGCTTTTGTTATCACAAATGCTCTTTTTTTTGGCCAGCTGAGAAAAGCAGTGGGCTCACTAGGCTGCTGGGGCATCCTTTGGGACAGGCTTCCAAGTGCTCCCGGCCACCTCAGGATGAAGCAGAGCCACCATCTCCAAACAGCTCAATGGGTACCGGCTTCCAAACTTCCCCCCACACCCATCTCCTTGAAAAGCTGAACTAAACCCGCATGGATGCCTGATGGGCATCCCCAGCTTCAGTTGGTTCCTCATTTCCAAAAGCTGCCCTCAAATTTCTCCTCTGCCTTTTTGGGGCATTTTATAGACACATAGCCCTTCATGTGCTGAGACATGGAGACTCCCTCGCCAGAGACAGGCCTCCGCTTGCAGAGCTGGTGAACCGGTTCCCGGGGTGCGAGTTGCATGGGCAAGCTCTCCCACGCATGGATGGGTTTTGCATAGCCCTGTCAGAGACTGGGTGCTAAACGCCAGCTCTCTGTGGAAAGCAGACGGACTTGGAAAGATTGGGGGTGGGGGGGCCAAGGCACTTGGTGCTTTGGAAAAGGTTGCTCCTGAAGCCAGGGCTGAGGGCTGCCAAAATGCAAGTTGTTCATTGATTTTTCAGTTCTCTGAAGACAGGAGTCAGGAATCAGACCAGGGAAGGGTGGTGAGGGATGGGGCTTGGGCCAGTCAAAGCGACTGGCATGGGAGTTACAGTGAACCAGACTCACTTTCCCAGCCTACCTCAGATGGGGAACCAACAGTCTTGCTGAGCGAGCTAATGGTCCTTGACCAGTGCCAGGTGAATGCAAATATATGTCAAGCACCTTCCAAAGTGACAGCTTGGGAAATAAACCCAATAAACCAGCCTCTTCTCAGTCCAGTTGCCGGGACTCTGACGGAAGAAGCAGTAGCCTCCAGCGCTGTGGAGCAACTTTGCAGGGGACAGCAAACACCACCTGGTCTTCTGTCAGAGTACCCCAGGGTCTGACGCTCCCACCGCACCCAGAAGACATATCTAGGTCTGTAAAAGCCATTGCTACAGAAGAAGCAGGCACGCAGACATAAGGCACCGCGGGAGAACACATCGCTGTTTCTGCCTCGCTCCAATAAGACTGGCTTTTTCCTTGCTCCTCCGCGGTGTTTGGTGTTTACAGGCGCTGGGAAACATTTGCTCCTTGCACTCCTTCCAATGGAGCGTGGGAAAAGCTCTCACCCGAAGCAAAAAAACATGGGAATTTGCTTTCAAGTCTATTCTTCTCACTCTCTTTCTCTCTAAGTGAAAAGCCCTTAGCTGGCTTTTTTTCTTTTGCAAGGCAAGTTTTCTGGCCAAGGCAAACTGGCGTTTGTCTCTCATGCTGTCAGCAGAGTGACAGGCATCAGTACAGGCTGAGAGGCACGGCACTAGCAGATCAACCAGGAGAGAGGGAGTGGCAGTAGGGCAGACAGGGCCTGCGCGCACCTTCCCCCCCTTTTAGTTAGGGGAAACGGCACATTTCCACTTCAGTAGAAAGAGATAAGGGCTTGGTTTGGGGGGCATTTTACTCCCGGAGGATATACACAGCCCTCGGTTTGGTGCTTGGCTCACTGAGGCAGGCGAAGAAGAAAGGAAAATTAGCATGAAAAAAAAATGGAGGTTGCCCTCCCTGCTTGCTGGCTCTGGAGCAAATAGGCAGCAAGCAGAAATACAAAAGCATCCTTCCCTGTCAGGAGCAACAGCAGGCTTTCTCCCATCCCTCATCCAGCTGCCATGTGCTGGATCTGTCTGGCGAAGGCAGCCCCTGCCCCAGCACCTGGCACACGTGTTGAGTGCCATCAGCCCTATGCACCGAAAACTCCCGAGGGCTGGGACAGGAACATGTGCCAGCCCAGCAGCTTGGTCCTTGCCGGCACCTCAGGCTCCAGACAGCTGGCAGGAGGAGGCTTCCCACCCTGCCAGCCAATGTCTGCCTTCTCTTCTGGCCTCTGCACCTGGTCCAGGAGGCCTCTCCTGGCAAATCTGCAGGGGGGCAAGTGGCTTCGGGTGGCCTATCTGCAACAAGGCTAGAGTGATGCAAGGAGGCAAGGAATTTTCAAGCAAAAGAAAGAGGTAAAGTCATGCATTTCCTTGCCTAGGGGGGAACAAATAACTCCTTCTCAGGAAAACAAGGCTGAGGGACACAACGGGAGTCTGCAGAACTCAGAGGACAGTGACAAACGTGGAGAAAACGGAGCCCTCAGGGAGCTGGCCTCTCCCCCATTGCAGGTGGACACTGCAGCAAAGGTGCTCCTCATGCCCAGGGATGCTACTAAGAGGAGAAGAAAGGTACCCCTGCCCCCTTGCCTCCCCCCATAGCCCTCTCTCCAGTATTAGAGGGCAAGCCTGGGGACCAGCAAAAGGACAACTGTAACCCCTGATATGCCTCAAGAGACCCACTCTATGCCCAGGCAAAAGAGGCATGAATACCCTTTATAACCCAAGGCTGAAGGCAGATCTCAGCTTCCAAACTCCATCCTGCAAGTAACCTGATGCCCCCAGCACAATTTTTCCTGTGTGAAACTCCCTCTGCAAGCGGTGCCTTAGGTGAGCAGCTGCAGAGGCAGCCAGATCCCGGAGGAGGTGTTTGCTTTCTCCATCTTCCCCCTGCCCCACACCCTCTTTTTAATTGTTTGCACATCAAGAAACGACTTGCTGTATTGCAACCTCCCAAAGGGAGGTAGGCATTGAACTCGTAACCTGAAACTGCCTCTCAGGGAGACAGCCAGCACCCACCTCCCGCTGTTCCCACGTCCTCTCCCTGGCTCATCCCCACCTGAGCAGCAGCCATGTCCTCCCCTCGCTCTGCTCCGCTCTTTAGCGGCTACACCCTTCACTGTTAATGAGCACGGAGAAAAAAAAGCACGGAGCTGCCATTCAGGGCCTCTCTCAAACACCAAAACATCTCTCTGCATTAATAATCTCTTTCAAAAGCCCCTTCCTTGCACACATTCCCCCTCTCCCTCCCCCAGCCCCCAACGCTTTTCAGAAGCGACTGTGATTCATCTGAGGTGCGGAACAGCACGGTAAAATTTTAATACAGCCTGAACATGATGTGAGAGCGCTCAAGTGCCTTTTAAGCAGCCCGCCTGTCTCCAGCAAGTGCTTTGAAGGCAAGATCGCTTCAACGCTGCGTGAAGAGCTTCAAAGAGAATATTTGGGACTGATTTTGATATGACTCAGAGAAGGCAGGAAGCCTCCAAACACAGTTCCCTCAAAGAATGAGCACCAGCAGAGGAGCATGCTGGCTCCCGCCATGCCTCCCCGCTGGGGGTTGGTCCAGCTGGACCATATGGGTGAGCCCGGGAGGACCAGAGCTGCGTGTACCTATAGGATACCTACTGAGTGCTGCGACCCGGACCTCCTTCTCCAGAGACTCCTGTGGGGAAGAGATTTCCCTGACCACTTTTGGTCATATTGCATGCTAACAGCCCGAGGACCCATGGTCTGCCCCCCGCTGTGATTTCCAGGGCTGGAAAGCAGGGGAGAGTTTTCCATGCCTCGGGGTACATGTGTTGATAGGAAAAGTATGAAAATAAGGCAAAACACTTGGGTTAGCCCAAACAAAAAGATATGCTGATAGCACCCAAGGACTCCTCTACAGCCAGTAAACCAAAAGGAAATCAAACCAGTGCCCCAGAAAGTGGGGCTGGGAGATGAGTGAACAGGAGGAAACAGCAGAGGCAGAGGATGGTGCTTCCCAAGAGAGGCTCCACAAGCTCAGCCAGCAAATATCCCTCACCTTTGCTGCTTCTCAATGTCACACGCTGTTGCTTGTCTCCCTGGGCTGCTCCAGACCTGCAAGCAGCACAGCACTGTCTTCATGCAGGGAAATGCTCTGGCCCTGGAGACCTTCGAATGCAGCTTGGGAACATCGAAGGCCAAAGCAAGAAGCTGAGCTCCGCATCTCCAGGCTTCCTGCCACAGGGCAGATGGCAGGTCCTGGTGATCTTGTAGTCTCTGCTACCACACCATGGGCAGAACATCAACCAAAAGCACCTTGTCCTGACCAATGGGGATCTGTGTCAGTACTGAGCAGGTTTCACAGCTCCTTCCCAGACCATCCATTCCTATTTACCTGCCAAACTGGCCTCAGTAGTATATGTCAGCCCACAGCTCCTGGAAGGATGTTGAGAAGCTGCAGACTGCAACCCTGCATATCCTGTACCATCACGAAAGGGAGGGTGAAGCCTCTGAGAAGAGGGTAGAGTAGGTTGGAGTTGGTAGCAACGTGCCATTGAGTTGAACAATGTGCCAAAGTAATCTGCCTCCTGGGCCACCACAAAGAGGACTTGGAAAAGCAGGAATGCCTTTCTTGAAAATTTGAAGGCAAATCATATCGATATCCACTCTCCATGCCCCTCCATGGGCAGTGCCAGCATGCAGGGCTGGTAGGGGACAAGATCCAAGACCTGGCCCCAAACCAGGGTGGCCTGACTCAAGTGAAGGGGAGAAAAGGGTGAACGAGAAACCCAAGGTCTGGGAAGCACAGCTGTGGGCACGCAGGCTGGAAGTGGACAGGCAGGGAGGCCGTGGAGGACAGGGACAGCAGCCCTCACGGTTTGGAAGAAAGGACTCTTTCAACATCAAGGGAAGTCAGCCCCATTGCCTGCAGGGGGGATGTCTGGGGGAGTTCAGGGCAGCTGACCTCTGCTGCCTTGCAGAGACAAGCCTGAGAGCCCCCCAAAATGCATAGGCCTGCACAGGGTTGAAAGGAACACAACAACCTGACCCCTAGGTTTACATGAAGGTAGTGCAATTTTTGAAGGTCATTCAGAGTCTGGAGCTACCCATGGAGAGGGGTCAACCTCAGGGTCACTTCTCACTCCAAAAGAGACCATTCCCCTTCCCAGGGCTACATTCACGACGAAGTTTCCCTGAAGAAACCTCTCCACTTAGCAGAACTAGTGCCTGTGCTGACACATCCTGAGCATCTGCACTTACTCAGAGGAGAGCAGCTGAAGCACTTGGCCTGGCTGTCAGGGAGCAACAAGTGCAGCGAACACCCCACCCTGGGCTGCACCTAGACTGAGAATTCCCAAAGCGGGGCTTATCTGGGGGAAAATCAGTGGATTTCAGAGCTGAGCTGTATTTGTAAGAGATTCAGCAGACGTACCTCCTAGGACATTTTTGAAATGAGAACTCTCCAAGCCAAGTGGGAAGCGAAAAAGGCACGCGTATCAACCTTTTACTGGAGTTAGCCCAGAGAGAGAACAGAGGCACCATCCCACCTGCAGCAGGGCTGGTTAAATGCAGTCATCAGCCGCTCAGCCTCCAGCAGGACTGTGCCACCTCTGGAAACATATCAGCAAGGTGTCCGGAGGATGAAGCTTCTTATGCCCAGTTTGTGCTCTCTCAGTTGCAGGAAGATGCAAGACAGTGACCCCCCTGCTTGCTGGAGATCTGTTGCTCCTAAAAGGCTGCAGTCAGCAGTACCTCACAGGAGAATGGAGGCAACAATGCAAATTACGTCTACACAATTTAAGAAAACAGCAAAACTCAATTAGCTAATGGGCACACTTAGTGTCGGCTGACACACCCATGAGCACAGGCATGTCTGTGAGGAAACGTCAGAGTTTCAGTGTGCTCACACCCCTTACGTTTCAAAGACATCTTCTGAACCAGGAACAGCGGGAGAGAGAAAGTAGCCAGCAGTTCTGTGAGGGAGCGACAGAGAGGATGGCTGAGCAAAGGGTGGTGTGCCAGGAAGGGATCACAAAATCAACAAAATGGCCCTCAAGCGGGGTCACTGCCAGCACTCGTGTGTAAGCAAGGAATTGTCTATAAGGCACCATTGTGGAGAAATCCCCCGAACCGTCTCCAGGAGCTCAACATGCTGGGGAGCCTCCCTAACATGTCTGTGCACTAATGGATGCAGTATGGGGAAAAAACACGAGGAACTAGAGATCTGCGTGCAGTTGAAGGGCTGTGATCTTGTGGTAGGATGACTCCCATGACTGGAGTGCTGAAGTGTTGCAACAGAGGGAGGGATACAGGCTCTTTAGGAAGGGCAAGATGGGAAGATGAGGAGGGGGAGTTGCCCTTCGCGTGAGAGAGCAGTTGGAGTGCATGGAGCTCTGCCTGGGGATGGATTAGGAACCAGCTGGGAGCTTACAGGCTAGGACTAAAGGGAGAACAGATAAAGGTTATGTTATTATAGTGGGTGTCTGCTATAGGCCACCTGACCAGGAAGAACAAGCGGGCGAGGCCCCTACAGAAAGGTGCAGCTTCATGTTCACAGGCCCTGGTGTCCTCATGGGGGGCTTCAACCATGCTGATGTATGCTGGAGGGACAACGGAGCAGGACATAAGCAATACAGGAGATTCCCTGAGTGCATTGATCATAAATCCCTCTTCCAAGTGACAGAGGAGCCAACAAGGAGAGGTACTCTGCTGGACCTCATACTCATCAACAAGGAGGGGCTTCTTATCGATGTGAAGATGAAAAGCAGCCTTTGCTTCAGTGACCATGAGATAGTGGAGTTCAGGATCCCGAGGGGAGGCAAGAGGGTGAGAAGCAAGCTCACAACCCTGGACTTCAGGAGCGCGGACTTTGGCCTCTCATGATCTGCTTGCAAGAGTCCCATGGGATAAGGCCCTGAAAGGAAGGGAGCCGGGGGAGGGAAGGCAAAAAGGCTGCTTAATATTCAAGGGTCACCTCCTCCAAGATCAAGAAAGCTCCATCCCAATAAATACATAACCAGGCAAAAATGCCAGGAGGCCTGCGTGTATGAACAAGGAACTCCTGGCCAAACTCAGACACAGAAAGGAAGCATACAGAGGGTGGAAGCAAGGATGGGTAACCTGTGGGTATACAGAACCATTGTCTGAGCATCCCTGTCCAGATTCAATTCCAGTTGGGCTTTAGCTTTCCTAACACCAGAGCGTGAGGGGGATTGAAAACTGGCTGAATGGCCTTGCCTGGAGGGTGGCAATCAGTGGCAGGAAGTCTAATAGAAGTCTAGTCGCTATTGGTGTACCCGACTAGGCAAGATTGGGTCCCATCCTGTTCAATGTCTTCACTAATAATAGTTTGCTGATGACACAAAACCGGGAGGAGTGGCTGATATGCCAGAGAGTTGTGCTGCCATCCAGAGGGACCTGCACAGTCTGGGGAAGTGGCCTGACAGCAAATGAAGTTCAATGACTTCATAAAGTTCAACAAAGAGAAGTGGAAATGTATGCACCTGAGGAGAAACAGAAAAGGCAGAAAAGGCTTACGGTATCCTGGGCTGTATTAGGAGGAGCGCTGCCAGCAAGTGGAGGGAGGTGATCCTTCCCTCTGGTAAGCACTGGTGAGGCCACACCTGAAGTATTGTGTCCAGTTTCTCTCCCCCCAGTACAAAAGAGACATGGTCATAGCGGAGAGAGTCCCACAAAGGACCGTGAAGAAGACGAAGGGACTGGAACATCTCTCCTATGAGGAAAGGCTGCAAGAGCGAGTTTGTTCAGCCTGGAGGTGGGGGGATCATATTCATGTATACAAATACCTGAAGGAAGGGTGTGAAGAAGGTGGAGCCAAGCTCTTTTCAATGGTGCCTAGTGTCAGGACCAGAGGCAATGAGCACAAACTGAAACACAGGAGGTTTCGTCTGAACATCAGGAAACACTTTTTTAATGTGAGAGTGACTGAGCACTGGCACAGGTTGCCCAGAGAAGTTGCGCAGTCTCCATCCTTGGAGAAACTCTGATACATGATGGAGACTGACTGTCTGGAAGACAGCTTTGCTGTGAGAGTAACTGAGTACTGGCACGGTTGCCCAGAGAGACTGTGGAGTCTCCATCTTTGGAGGTATTCCAAATCCAACAGCCATGGCCCTGGGCAGCCTGTTTTAGGTGGCCATGCTTGACTGGAGGAATCAGACTAGGTGACCTCAAGAGGTCCCTTCCAACCTCAACCATTCTGTGATTCTGTGAAGTTCTAACCCCTCACAGGAGGGCACACTTATGCCATGGGACCAGTTGTGCTGAGACGATGCTGCTGGACAGCCACTAAGTGGGAGGACAGCACCCCAAGTGAGGTGACAGAGTGAACCAGTTGAATTTTGTAGTCCAGTTTGGCTGGAGGATGCACCTCCAAAAAGCCTCTTGGGACCTGAGGTCTGTAACACCTTACAAGCTTCCCGGCACAGAAGGTGTGATGGATAAGGACTCAGTCCAAAGAAACATACAGGTACAGGAAAGTACAGCCATGCTGACCAGATCCCACACTTGAAACCCGTGCAGAACTCCTCAAGATTTATGCCCCAAACCCAAGATAACCAAATCTTTCTATTTCTTGGAGCGCAACCACCTGATAGTACTGTTGTGCCTCTTCCAGGGCCCACAATAATGTTCCTACCGAAGAGCACTCAAGGTCCATGAAGGTCATAATCATGTCTTCAGCAATGTCCAAAAAGCACAGGCATCTAGAGGTCTCCTGGTCTCCAGCAAACTTGCAGGGTTTCTTGGGACAAAGTGTCTTTGGATTCAACATTTCCAGACTTACATGAATAACTCCAGTTTCCCCTGGAGCACCTAGAAGTTGTGGGAGCCCCTCTGCAGCATCCTGCAGCAAGTAATTCTGCAGCTGTGCGCTGGCCTGGGGGAAGAACCGTCTCTTATTGTTTAGTTTGAACCTGCCACTTGCTAACTTTATTCAACACTTTCTAGATCCTAGTTCTTGTGTTGGAAAGGCAGTGGACACTCATGCCCTCTTCAGCATACATGGATTTATCGACCTTTCTCGTACTGTCCCTCACACGTCTCCTCTTTCTTTCTTTCTTTCTTTCTTTCTTTCTTTCTTTCTTTCTTTCTTTCTTTCTTTCTTTCTTTCTTTCTTTCTTTCTTTCTTTCTTTCTTTCTTTCTTTCTTTCTTTCTTTCTTTCTTTCTTTCTTTCTTTCTTTCTTTCTTTCTTTCTTTCTTTCTTTCTTTCTTTCTTTCTTTCTTTCTTTCTTTCTTTCTTTCTTTCTTTCTTTCTTTCTTTCTTTCTTTCTTTCTTTCTTTCTTTCTTTCTTTCTTTCTTTCTTTCTTTCTTTCTTTCTTTCTTTCTTTCTTTCTTTCTTTCTTTCTTTCTTTCTTTCTTTCTTTCTTTCTTTCTTTCTTTCTTTCTTTCTTTCTTTCTTTCTTTCTTTCTTTCTTTCTTTCTTTCTTTCTTTCTTTCTTTCTTTTTCTCCCAGGCACTGCATCAGGCTGTTGGTGCTCCCCTGTGGAGTGTGTTCACAGTCTAAACAAAGCAAGAGCTGACAACAAACAGCATGCAGGGATGAGACAAGGCACTGCACATCAGAATGACACTGACAAGAAGACTGGTTTATAAGCAGAGTGCAATACCGTCTGTCCCAGGGTGGGTATCACCTATGGAGAAGGCTCATACAGAGCATGGTGAGAGTCCCAGCGGCACTGAAACAGCACAGGGACAGGAGACACCAGTCTGATCACTGCCAGGAATGCTGAAATGCCAAGGTACTGTGCCAGGCTGTAATGTGCAACAGGCGCAGGACCTTGGTGTCGGTACCAACTGGCTCTTAGAGTAGTGCAGAAAAAAAAACACAGAGGGGTGGGAAGATATACCATATATTTCTGTGCTATCCCCTTTCCCAGGGGCTGTTTTTGCTAAGATAAGGTTTGACCTCTTAAGAGCAGCATCAGACAAGCCCAGTCCCCCTTGGTATTTTATCACTGGGCAATGATTTATGGAGCAGTCTAGGAGCAACTCCAGCCAAGGTAGGAAAAAAAAAAAGCAGGATCAGAACTGGATTCTGTTTGGCTTTGCAGCTGTAGCTGACATCAAGTAGAACATCTCTCTAAAAGGTCAGCCCTGCAAAGGCAAGCCTGCTGGCACATTGTTGGCCTGGAGGCACCAGTCACTGAGTGAAACTCTCTGTCTGGTGTAATGTCAGAAAAGCTCAGAACCAGAAGGGAACCTCTGCCTTGAAAAAGCACACCTTCTCTAAAAACAAGCATCAGGGACAGGTACCGGTCTCTTCCTGAATGGAAGGGAAAGACTTGGTCCCTGAGTGAGATTTTACAGCTGCTGACCTTGTCTTCTAGCTATGTGTCCCTCATTGAGATGGGTCAAAATACATCCGGGAGTGGATGCATATATTGTAGGTAGAAAATTTTCAGAGCAGCTGAGAGCTGGAATTTGTGCTGTGAGTAAGACGAGCTCCTACAGAATGAGTTAGCGGATGTTTGGGGTGATTCATTGTCTTCTGATAACTGCCCAGCTCCTGAGGCATTGCTGGCATGCAAAAACAAGGTAGATCTCAGTGAATCAGAGGGCCGAGGGAAGAATATCAGTGGTAGTTAGCAATGACATGCCTGAGTTTATTCAGGGACCAAGCTGTAAACTGCCACTACTTTCCAAGGCCTGCAGTGAACTTCCTGGAAAAACTGGGTCTTCTTCGCCACCAGATTTAGGGACCAAGCCCCTTTCTCCATCCTCTAAAGGCAGGCACTGGTGTGAAACGCTAGAAAGAGCCAGGCTGAGCCATCTCTATGTGATACCTTCTCCCCATCCTCCAAAACATGTCCAGCGGGTCCTCTGTGCCACGTAGCAAGAGATAAGGTCTCACTGGTACTGCCTGGATGATCCTGGGTGTCTCCAAAAGATGGGAGCACCTTTTCTTCCATCTTATGCTGGCCTCCAGGACACATCTCCTGATTCTTTGGCCTTTGTTTCTCCACCAGGCACCTAAGCTACAATAATTTGTTCGCCTCTACAACTGCCAAGAGTATTTGACACCTCGAGTACCCACTGGTTACTTTGGAGAGGCCAAATGAATGGCAAGGTCTGGCGGATGAAGGAGGGAGCAAGGAACTCGGCGCCAGCTCATATCTACATCACCACTAGCTTCTCACTTTAAACCAGAGGTCAGGCATTTGTCACAGAATGAAAAGGAGCAGAAAACACAGACAGCTTCACAATGCAGCTCAGTGGCTTTGCATATGTCCCAGGGCAAACTTTGTAATTATACCTTATCCTAATGATTGCCGTAGCAGCAAAGACAGCAAAACAACGGAACAGGCACCGGCACCCAGAGAAGTCCTGGCCATGGAAAAGGATACAAGCATTCCCAGCCCTAGCTATTAAATCCCAAATTCTGGTGCTCAGGAAGCTCAGCAACAAGCTTGCAAGTTCAGACATTTCAGTAAGGCTATTTCAAACGCAGTGGCAGGCCTGAGGGAGGAATACAAGGTCAGCTCTTCTGCTGGCACTGTGTTTCCATTGTACGTATGAGTCATATGGGGCCACTTCGCAGGACACTAACACCTGACCAAAGAAAAAGAAAGGACTGTTGCGTCCAAGTGTAATGCAGAAGTGCCCCTGATGCAGGAGAATAACCCAGCTTTGGTATGTATTGAATACTTTCTCTTACAGACCCATGGCAGCATTGTCTGGAAGAGCCTTCCACATTCTCTGGTCCAGCCTCCCTCTTGGAGCAAGACTATGACCAACACGGATGCAGGCCAGACAGCTTCGTCTAACCAATACTCAGAAAGCCCCAAGGGTGCAAGCCACCACCACTCTCAGGACCTGTTGCAGGGCTGCTTCTCCTCTTGAGGGAGATTTTTTTTTTCCTAATGTCCAGGCTGAGATCCCAGTGCTGCAGGGGCAATTCCTTGCAAGCAGCTTTTTATAAAAGGGAGGGGAGAGGAAAAGAGAAGAGGAGAGGAAAGGAAAGAGCTGAGAATTAGCAAAACTCAAATGTTTGCTGGTGGCCTTAGGCTGAATTGGTTGGCTCTCTTCCAGTGTTTCCCTTGCCAATGATTGCTTACCAGTGAGAAGATAGCTTATGTGCTGAAAAGCTAGCGATGGACATGAGAAGCAACTGTAGGAGGGTGAAAAGGAAGGACCAAGGCGCGGGTGAGACCGTCACTGTCGTTCTTTTGAGGAAAGCAAATGGAAGAAACTGATGACTCTGCTGTCTTTCTTGCATTTAGCTTTTCCATAAAATTGAATCTAGAGGTGAATAACTCACTGAAGGGATCAATTACCCTCCACAAACCACCAAGATAAAAAGATAACTAGCTGAGACTTCGCAGTGTCTCTCTTAGGCACCTACAAGCCAAACTCTTGCCCCGGCATTTAGCCATGATGATGAACAGAAAAGGGGTCGGGAAATGGGCCAGGATTACGAAATAAGAGGTTCACGAACTTTCAGCTAGGTGAAATGTGTATGAGCTACAGCAACACTCATTATCAGAGGAGGAGCTGTCTCCAGTTCCCAAGCCACGCTCTCCAAGAACTGCTGGAGGGCTGGAGCGGAACCAAGGAAATGGCACAGAATGAGCACAGCATTGTGTTTAAAAGGCTTGAAGTCAAGTTATAGATCCATAATTCAATGCCTGGAAAATCAACATGCACAAAGGATTAATTCAGAGGCACCAAGGGGTTAATATGGGGGCTGAGAAGTGGACAAGTGGGATTTCTTAAGAACTATTTTATACCAAACCATTTAAATTTCCTCTCTCAAAGATTTGGCAGATAAAGAGCAGCAGCAGATGTGATAATTTTGACCTCCATAGAGGGCTTTGCGTTATACCAGTCAGACTTCATGTCAGAAGGGAAATAACATCTAGATGAAAGATGGATGTAAAATTGGTGCAAAAATAGCGCCTTCACCTGGTGGCAAAAGCTGTTCATGGCTTATGGTCAAACTAGAAGGACATATACAGAAAGGAACAGCAGGAAAATGATCCTAGCTTTGGTGTTATTCAATGCTTCCCTAATGTGGGCTAGAAGACGTGCTGTGCTGCCTTAGAAATATTGCAGATAATGTTAAAGAAAACGAGACCAGAGGAATGCCAGAAAGTAGATTCATCAGATGACCTTAAAGGTCTGGTGAAGACAGGATTTGACATCAGTCAGATGAAATTCAATCAAGTCAGGTGTGAAATGCTTTGAAATCTGATCAATCCAACCGAAGGAAAGAATGAGACGTGGGATGACACAGGCCATAAACCAGGCAAGGGAGCACGCTGGAAGCAAGCCTTCCTCTTGTGGTGGAGAGGGGGACACGTCACAGGCTTTAAATTCTGTTCCCATCACTGAACAAGTATCAGGGACCAAATTGGTGCACAGGGGGATTCATACTTAGGGGATGGAGACAGTTCAACCTAGCTTTACCCTGCCCATGACTGCTGTGTCTAACTGCCCTGTGCTTCCCGCCCAAGTGCCTGGCAGAGGCAAAAGTGGTGGGGACAAGCAGCTAGCCAGGGCCAGCTGCTCTCATTACAGCTTAGCCTTAATGAAACACCACTAGGCTGGGAATAGTGTTGGGTACCAAGTTTCCACGTGGCCTGCATGTTTGCCTGCTTTGAGAGGGAGATGATTCTTGAAGGTTGCTATGGCCAGGGAGTGGCAGCCTGTCCTGGACACCTCCAGAGAAGGGCAGCCCCTTCCAGAGAAGGGCAGCCCTGCAGCGGCCTGCGAATACCTGGCCACCACAGCCAGATCAGTGAGAAGGTCCCATTTGAGTCTGGCACAAGACAATACTGCCAAGACAAAAAAAAATTATCTATCTCCCAGGGCAAGAATGATTAGGCCACCCCATCCTGGAGGAAAGACCACTATCCTGCAGCCCTCCATACTTTCTCAGCTGTCCAAAATCCCATCCACCCCTATGACAGCTTCCTACTGTCACCAGTATCAAGCCCCCCAGTCTCTGAGTGAGGGCACCTAGTACATTCCAGGGCCAACCAACAGGCAATCCTGTACCTCATATGAGCAGCAAGTTCTGCCAGGCACTTCATACAGGCTGTGGCACACTGGGCATCCTTCTGGGAGTAAAGCACTGTCTCCGAGCTTTGAAGCAGCCTGGCATTTTAGGAAAAGAGTGGAATTCTGTGACATTTCATAAAGAACTTTCTTACCTTGATGATTTAGCAGCAGCCTTTGAAATTCAGCAGCAAAAGTCCTCCAGATAGGGCTACCAGCAATGCTGTTTACCTAGTGAGTTTTTAGTATGAGAGGATAGGAGCCCTAGTGAATGGTGATATTCCCCTTCACATGCTGTCACCCCCGCCCCAGCTCGTAGGTCAGTGGCTTTTCGGCCAAGCACGTGTGTTTGAACATTCAAACGACAGGTCCAGGCAGCCACACACCACTCTGGGATTGCAAGGGTTGCCTGTTGTCCTCCCCAGGGGGACACAAGGCTAGAAAGAAGCAGATGCTGGCATAACTGCAGGGCACAGGTCTAGAGGGGTGATTTTTTTACTTTGGTATAAAAGGGAAGGCACAAGACTAATCCTGCTCTGCTTGTATCTATGCTTCACACTCTCTGTGGCTGGTGATTTCACTGGCCTTTGCATGCCAAAACCAATTAGTTTTGTCTCTACTGATGTACTGACTGCCTCAAAAGAATGCGTTGATGGTATCAGGCACATGGAGGGCAGGCTGTACTGTGTGGATTTGACGCTTTGCCAAGAATAAAAGCATTTTCCTTTCATTTGCAAGATTCCTCCGACTAACCTGGAAGAGTCCTGTGCTTTCCTCCAAAGGGGACAGGATCCTCCTGTGGAGTAAAACTCAGCAGTCTGTTCACCAGCAAGTAACATGGGAGCTAGACGCAACTATCCTTCCATCCAAAACGTCCTCATAGTTCACAAATACAGTGGGAGAATTTCCTGTTCTCAAGATGGAGATATCATCCCACCAATGTTCTCATCCTGTCCACTATTGGAATAAAATTCCCATAGACTAGAGATACCACTGTTTCTCAGTCCCCAGAACAGGCATGGGACGCAGCTGCCTCCCGCCCAGGGCTTTCTCAAGAGGAAAGGTTTAAGCAGGTCTTTTCTCCTGCGGCCTTGGCCATACGTCCAGTGGTTTGACCCACAAAGCTGACCGAACTGCTAGAAAATGCCTAAAGGCACAGTCATAAGCCACCTGCGCTTTGGTTTCAGGCCTTTCAGCCTAACAAGAGATCACGTACGTGCAGATGAGTCACATTTAGAGTAACCAGATGAACCCCAACATGAAGCGCTGCTTTTGCCTTGCCAGTTGCAACATGCTCTGCACCCACAGGCACTGGCATTGCCCTTTAGCTCCCAAGCTCTGTGGTCCAAGAACTGGACAAACGTGCAATTTCCACAGCCAGATGGAGATTTAACTGCTTTCTTCTCCCTGTCTGAAAAGAGCTGCACCTCCAAAACCCAGCACGAGAGCTTCATGTCCAAACCACTCTCAACCATTTCAGGATCGAGTCAGACAAAAATAGATATAGCTGCAAAAATGCTTTTTATATCATTCTCTGAACTGAAAGCGGAGACTCAGAAGCAGCACTGGGCAATCTGGCAAGTCCAAGTGCAGCAGTTTGGAAGTGAGGGAGTTTAACGGCTGAGCGAATACCTGGGGGGCATCTAACAAGGCTTTCAACAACTCATTCCCAGGATCTAGTCTGAATAGAATTCAGTCACAGCTGGGCTGCAGAAACAGAGCGGCAACAACCTTAGTGCTCACTGATGGATTTACTGCTCCCTGCAGGCATTACAAGACGCTGCCCCCAAATTGCACGGGTGTATGCAGCTCCCTCGCGCTGACTTTTGAGCAGGGGGAACAGCCAAGGCTCCTGTGGGCCACAGGACTGAGTACGATAAGCCACTGCTGGGTCCCAGCCCCAGCGTGGGACCTGCCAGCACAGGGCCTGCAAGCCTTTGCATACCCAACACATCCCCTGGTCTCCAATAACCCTTCTAAAGTGCATCCTTGGGGCTGCTGTCACCACCATGGCCAGCCTGAGGGTAGCAGGTCAATGGGCAAATGGAAGACCAATAGATTTGCTTGCAGAAGTCACGCCCCGAAGGCTGGAGAGCTGGGGCATGGAGCTGCACGCTGGGTGCCGAGCACTGCTGCCTGTGCTCTGGGGAGGACACACAGACGTCTGTTCCACATTCAGCCAGCAAGGGGGACCGCAGACCCTGTCGTGCCTGGGGGCTCGTCCTTGGCCTCCTGGCAGGGACAAAGACAGTAGTGTGTCCGTCAAGGGAGGAAGCGGGGAGTTGGTCTGAGAGAAGGCCATTGCAGCTGCAGCTGTTTGCACAATGCAGAGCGTGTCCCGGCTGCACTCACACGCTTCCTGGGCTGTGGCTTGAAAGCAAGGAGTCGTCAATGGGGAACCCTCATTTCGCACTCTTAGAAACTCTCCCACTCCAAATTCTAGAAGAAAAGGCAGCAAAATGGAATGATCAGAGCCAAATCCTTCAACCCTGACACCTGCCTTATGAGACTTTCCTGTATGATAGAGACTGAGGAGAGGCCTCAGACAAGCAGGTCTAATTCTAAAAAACACATCACGGGCTGTTTAAGCCGTCCTGCTTTCCTCCCAGCCCGCAGGGATTCAGGGTTTCAACAGAGGCAAGCACAGGTGGCTAGTGGACCTGTCCAAGGGGCTAGACCAGAGGAAATTACAACGCCCCCAAGAACCCCCAAGTGCTGTTCCAAGCCAGTCCCCATCTCCTACAGCAGGCAGGACAGAGGGGGCTGCCAGGCTCTGCAAAGCGGATCCTCCTAAAGTGAGAGAGAGGGCAAAGGACACACAGCCAGGGTCAAGCGCTGTGCCTGATGGGCACCTGCCAGACACAGGGCAGTGCACGGAAGCACAGCACACACACTCCCGTTTTCCATGTCCGCAGACCTGACTGCCATGTGGCTCAATGTCCAGCGTGGGCCGAGGCCACTCTGAACCCGAGAAGCAGTGGGGTACAATATAATGTGCAGGACATGCAGGCAGTGTGGTGGTATGGGGGGGATCTTGCTGTATGCGATGCAGGCGAAGCCCCAGGGTCAGTGGGATGTAAACAGGAATTACCAGCTGCAGGGTCCTGCTAAACAGACCTGGCCCCGGCTCTTCCCTGCACGGCAAACAGGATGCTGAGAGATCCTGCTGCTGCTGAGGACAAGTCTCGTAGTTGTGAGGGGAAGGGGGTCAGAGTAACCCCCTCACAAATACATGATTCCTCCCTGGTCTCGGTGTCACAAGCTCAGCAGACAGTACAGAGACAGAGCTGCCTTTGTGCAGGGAAGCTACCTTCTCTCTGGAGCCACTTTTTGAAAGCTCAGCTGGACCCGGTATTCTGGATCAAACTAAGGATCCCAGAGGAAGCTTTGGAGACTGTTGTGTGCGTGTGTTCCCCAACTGTGGCCAATTCTGGCACCAGGGAAGGCCCATCTGTTACACCAAACTCTGCTCAGTTGGTGTGACAATGGTGTAACCCAAAAGCCACTAGTCTGATCCCCGCTGATCCTACACTGAGCCACTGTCACCCAAGAGACACTGGTATTTGTCCAGTCAGGTGTCCTGTCACCACCAGTGTCTGGAAGCAGACAAATAGGGAGGCAGGGAACAGGCTGAACGCAGCAATGTTGCCTGAATGCATTCCCAGCCTTCAATGACGTGGGGTATCTGAGGCTGGAAGCAGCAACCTGACACTCAATAGCCCATCATGGATTTTTTTATTTTTTTTTTCCCCCTTAGAATCGATCGCAAGTTCTGACCATCCTGCCCTGGATCTTTTCCAGTTCCAGTTAGCTCAAGGCCTTCGGCTGCTCCTCCGATTTACAAAGGGGGCTTAAAAAATAATGATAATAAAATGCAAGCCAACTCGACCTGGATAAAGTTTCCGTCACATTCTTGAAGAGATGACTTTGCCAAAGTAGGAAAAACTTAGTCACAGCCTCAGAGAAGTAGGAAACACCAAGTAAGGTGGCTCTCCCCACCCAGCAGCTAGGGAAATGTGGAAAGGAAGGCAGTTTCAGGCATACCATTTTATCTCTAAGACCAGATGGCTTTAAATGCTTCCCCAGAGCTTGGAAAGAGCCAGGCTCTCCTTTGAGTTGCTTTTCATACCACTTCATTAGAAAGTAAAAGGGAAGAAATGAACAATCTATAACTTTGTGGCATCAGGAAATAGCTCTGTTAATCCCGTTTCCTTCCCCAAGCTTGCTCAGGGCAGGTCATCCAGCCTCAGGGCCACATCACTTAATCTGTTTATTGGTGCCCTGCAATCAGGAGCCTGGACACCAGCACAAAGGGCAGATGCATCCTCCTGGGCACTATTAATAAATTGGAAAGGCCTAGGTTGTTAAACTTGACCCCAATGCTTAATTGCGAGCGTTCCGGCACCCAGCTTCTGCTTGATGCTGCAGACCCAAGCAGAGGCCACCTCCCAGACCCAAGCCTGTGGGAGTGAGGGGCAGAGCATGTCGCTGGGGGCAGATGAGAGGAGAAGGAAGGTGCTGCAGGGAGAAACACCCTAGGGCAGGCACTGCAAAACCCAGGGTGGGGGTTCCTGTGGCACCCCTTGCATCCCGAGCAGCAGGCCTCTAGGTTTCTTGACCTGTCTGCGAAAAATGTAGGCAAATACGACAAGACATGGAATTTCTCCCTTTCCAGCAGGGCTGGAGCACGCCCCACCCACACATGTGGGACAGGGAGCAAAGCCCTGGCCAGCCGCACAGGGCTCAGGCTTGCTCCCACCTGCACACAGCTACAGCTCAGTCTGGCTGGTCCACAGGTGACCACTGTTTTACTTGCCGGCATTGCCACCGAGCTGTGTTTTGTCACCACAGTAAAAAGCTCCTGAGCTCAGGAGGAGCCAGACAGCACTGACAGGTCCTCGTCCATGGCATTCAGGCTCACCGTGCCACCCAACTCGTTACCAGCCCTTTCCTTCTGCCTCCCTCTCCCCCAGGAGGACTAAGTCTTCTCACAGCCAACCTCCACCTCGTGTCCAAATGTAAAAAAAAAATACAGCCTCCTGCAAGGGTCAGGACTAGAAGATTTCAGGCTCTTTCAGCTCCTGCTCCTGTCAGGGGTGGGGGGTCCCATGGCAGAAGGCAGCCTCAGGCAGCACACCAGCCAGGCAGCATGTGGTGTGTTGGTTGGACCCACAGCTCCAAAGGTACTAATGGGTGGCCTGGCACGGGGCCAACGGCTGGAGCAGGGGGAAAAAGTTTAAAAAGTTCATGGGACAGAAAGAGAAACAGCAACGCCTAGCTCAGTTTCTCAGCTGAGGAGTGCCAGCTGCATATGACAAAGCCAGGTGTCCCCAGTCTGGAGCTACAGAGAGCTGTCTATCAGCATTGCTGTCCTGCAGACGTGGCAGGGGACATGAGCCCCTGGCTGAGTTCAACCCACCCCTCCCTTACAGCTGGGCTGAGATCCAGTGATCAACAGCTCCACTATCTGTCCTTGAAATGATCTGGCACCCACAGAGCAGAAGGGCTTCCGTGGGACTCAGGGAAATAGCTGTAGGATGGAGGAATGGGGAAGGGAGCTGGGGAGCAGCTGGTCCAGTACGGGCCCACCCAGCTGCGTGACACCAGCAGTGCAAAGATGCTGTGGGGGCACACCTGCAGCCAGCCCTCCTGATCAGCTAGGGTTGCTCATCCCAAATTAATCCACAGGGACTGCTGCCCTCTTTTGGGCTCAGCGCGACAGGCAGAAATTCAGGGAAATTTGGAGAGGCCCAAGACCAGTGCTTTTTAGGGCTCAAAACCCCACATAGGGGTTCTCAAATGTGGTGACTTCCCATACCTGTTTCAGTGGACATCCCAGAGGCTTTTCCCTCCAACAGCCAGGCTGCTGCACCTGCGAGTGGACTCTGAGCGCAGCCTGGGAAGGGAAGAGCAGGGCCAAGCTGAGGAGCAGTCCCTGAAGGACAGGGAGACGCTTGCCAGGATGAAGAGTGAGAAGATGAAGGCTAGGGGCTGGGAAGGTCTCCTGGGCCTAGGGAGGACGACAGGGTCCTTACAAACTCTGAGAGATGCTAGCATTTCACCTTAATTAATGATTTTTATAAATTAATTCAGTTGATAGTAAAATAAGTTCACAGTCAGTTTAATTAAGCAAGCCTTAACAGGGTCCTGTGCCTCCCCATCAGGGAGGAGCAGGGACCGAGCGCTGCCAAGTCCCAGGGTGACACCGAGACATCCCAGTGCCACCTGCACCCCGGGGACGGCTGAGTGTCCCCGGCATCCCAGCCCCGCTCCCTGGGGGGGGGGACGGACAGCGCGGGCCGGAGCTTCGGTGTTTCCCGCAGGCTCCCGCACCCCAGCCCTGCCTGTGCCCGGCTCCTGCCTGCGCCGGCCAGCCCTGCCTGCGCCGGCCAGCCCTGCCTGCGCTTCCTCCTGCCGCTGGCACCTCCCCGCAGCCCTGAGCGCAGCCGGGCTGGGCTGCGGCTCCCGGCTCCCGGCTCCGCGGGCTGCCCGCCGTACGGGGGGCGCTGGGACTACCGCCCTGCCGCGGGGTAGCCCTGCCCGCACCGAGCAGCCCTGGGGCACCAGTGCCACCTCTTCTGCCCAGGTGACGGGCGGCGGCAGCGAGCCCCTGCTCCCCCCGGAGCTCCCCCCCGCCGGACCTCTCTGGCTCTGACAAGCAGGAACAGGAGTTGGAGACCCGCACCGGAGCCTTCGTCACCTACCTCCCCAGCATGCGGACTCCGACGGCGATGATCGTGGGGATGGTGCTGTGCCACTGCGGGCTCCTGCTGACCTTCACAGGCACAGTGGCACCCAGCTGGAGGCAGGTGAGCCACATGTCCAACCAGCCCATTGACTTTGTCTTGGAGCAGGGCATCTGGGACATATGCACAGAGCGGCAGAGCACCCATGACCGCCTCTGTGGGCAGGCTGATGAGCTGGCCTACTTTGAGCAGGTGCCCGTGCGGGTGGCCCAAGGGATGATGCCCACCTCGCTGGCGCTCACCCTCCTGGGCTTGGTGGTGGCTGCCCTGGGGGTTCGCTGCTGGCAGAAGGAGCCACAGCACCTGCTAGCTGGCGTGGCAGGGCTTATGCTGCTCCTCTCAGGGCTACTGAGCCTCGTGCCTGCCTCCTGGTACACCCATGAGCTATGGACACTGCCCACACCGGCCGGGGGCATGCTGGTTGCAGGCTATGGCTTGGTGCTGAGCTACCTGGGAAGCTGCCTGGAGATCTTGGGGGGGCTGGCCCTCGCCCTCAGCTTCCACCACTGCTGCAAGGAACGCAGGGCCCCCAGACTGCCCGCCAGCCCTTCGCTGGAGGCGGGACCGTGGTCCACCACTGGGGCTTTCTGCAATCCCTGGGACGTGCTGGAGGATGAGCGAGACAGACAAGAGCAGAGGAGCACCCTGCCTTGCGACTCGGACTTGTAGCCTCACAGCACAGGGACAGCAGTGGGCACTGGCCAGCCCACCTGCCTGGCCCTGAGAGCAGCACTGGCTCCTGCTCCTCCAAGCCATGCCCTTCTCTTGGGGTTCCTCAGAACAGGCTGGAAACAAGACCAAGGACCTGGCTTGAATCTCTGCAACCTCCCCAAAAGCCTGCCATACTCCAGGTTGAGGACCAGCCCTGGCTCCAGTCCTTCCCTCCAGATGCAGCTTTTATCTCATCCTCCTGCACTGTGCAACAGCTTGGGCAAAGGCAGCACCAGTGTTCTCACGTGAGCAAGGTACAGGTTATTATCCCGTAGCCTTCAGGGCTGGGAACAGGGGAGGGAAGCACCTCCCACATATCTCTGAAAACAGCAAAATAAATGAAGAGGAACGGGTCTGTGCTGTGGGATGGTTACGGGCTTTCTGCCAGGCAGGCTGGGCTGGGAGCCAGTGGGCATGGCTAACCCAGCTCCCCCCTGTTTTGCCTGAAGCAGGGAAGAAAGGTCAGTAAAAGGGTAGAGGTAGCTGTTATAGCACCTTCCTCAAGGACTTTGACCTCATAGTCAAAATCTGCTCTGGAAGAGGTTTCTCCTTGCTTGAGCACAGCTACTTCAGGAGGAAAAAAAGCAATCACAGGCGGGAAAAAATAGTGTATATTTCCCCTTTCATCATTAGCTTGGTGAAAGGCAGTAAAACTGGTCTCACTGGTTTATAAGGGACACTCCAGAGGTCAGAGCTGCACTATAAAATCCTGGTTGGCACCCTCCATAACATGGCAAGAGCCGACCAGCTTCCTTGCAGAGCTATTCAGCCAGATTTCTACCCCAGGAGAGCCCAAAGCACCCTGGTCAGCAAGCTAAGCCTTGCTGCAGAGAGACAGTGGCTTGAGATGCCCTATAGCGTGGTTAAGGGATGGTACAGGATGCACCCTGAAGCAGGGGATCAGATTCAGGTGGCTCAGAGTGTGTTGGGGCTGGAGACTTCCCAAAAAACTTCACAAAGCTTTTTGCTCTGGCCTGTAAGTTCCCTGGAGCTTAGAGATCTGGGAAGAACAAACCAACCTCCCGTCCCCAGCCCCGACACAAACCACAACGGCACCAGAGAGGCTGCACAAAAATTCCTTTATGAAAGTGCAGTGTTGGGTTGAGATGATCCCTTCCTCAGTGGGGCTGGCAGCTCCTGTGGAGATCACAGATGGGTGCATCAGTGATGAGCCTGAGCCAGCCCCCCTGGGCCCACCCCACACCTTGGCGCAGGAGCTCCATCCACAGGCAGAGCGGGAAAGCCCCCCAGCAGGAGGGCTGAGCTTGCCTCAAGAAAGGGCACCATGCCAGTGCTGGGCCTGGGAGGGACCTGGATATCAGGGGTCCTTGGGGCACCTCAGGGTGGCAGGGAGGTCCCTACCAGGGTCTGCTCCAGATGCTGCTCACCTCCTTCCCATCGTAAGCTTCGTTCACAAAGGTGTCACACTTGGGGGGAAGCTCTTCCTCCTCTTCATCTTCTTCCTCAGGGTCGCTTTCACGGTGGTACAAGGTCAGCACCCGGGTGGAGGCAGTGCTTGAGGTCCTGGGGAGGGAAAAAAAAAGAAAAAAAAAGTACACTGAGGATGGTATGGCCATTTCCTAGAGGTGGGGCAGATCCCAAGATCCTGCCACAACCCCTGGTTATAGCCTGCCGGGATGATCAGAGCTTTCCACATAGTTCAGGAGTGCCCCAGGATACCACACTGTCCCTGAGCAGGGAGACCCTGTCCCTCTCCATCCCCAGGTGTACCTGGCTCAGCCCAGCCCCGGAACTCACCTCCTCCGCCTGTCCCGTCTCCGCATGTAGGCCAGGGCCCCCACAGCAGCAGCAGCGAGCAGCAGGAGCACAGCCACCCCCAGGGCGATAGGGCCTGCAAGGGGCTGCACCTCTGCCTCCTCGCAGTAGTCACCACGATAGCCCAGGGCGCAGTGGCATGTTACTCGCCCAGCCTCGATGGCACATTCCCCACGCAGGTTACATGTCTCACTGCTACATGGCATAGCCCCCAGCACCTCCTCGGTGCTGGGGGGTACCAGGAAGGGCTCTCCATGCTCCTGGGGGCCAGGGGCTGCAGGCAGGCTGGGGCCAGGCTGCAGAGGCTTGGGTGCAGCTGTGGGTAAGGCTGGTTTCTGTTCTTTCACATGGGATGCTCCTGATGGTGCCACCATGGGGACATGTGTCCGCACCTCCACAGAGGGGCCTGGAGGGATGGGCATAGATCAGCAAAGACCCAGGTGAGATCCTCCTTCCCAAACTGGGGGAGGCTGGGCAGGTCCCCCTGTGCCCAGCCAGGACCCCTGCACACCCTGGCTGTGGGACAGCACTCACAGTCAGACTCATCGGAGCCGTCAAGGCAGTCCGGGCGCCCATCACAGACCTGCTCTCCAGAGATGCAGCTCTGTAGGTCAGGGCAAGCCTGCAGCGGGGCTGGGCAGGGCAGTGCCACTGTGCATGCCACCCCACGCACCAGGTGGTAGCCAGGAGAGCAGCGGCACAGCCGCCCTGCAGGGTTGGGCAGGCAGAGCTGGGCACAGCCCCCATTGCTCTTTGCACAGCCGTTGGTGCCTGCAAAAACAGCGCAGGTTAGCACGGCCACCATGAGGACAGCTGAACCCACCAGACGCTCCGGGCTGGGTCAGCCCCAGACCCACCTTCCTGTGAGAACTGGCTGTAAATCCTCATGGCTACCAACTCCTGCTCGATTGGGAACCACCAGCTCTCGGCCCGCTCCAGCCGGCTGTGCCAGATCTTGCTAGAGCCTGGAGACACATAGGGTCACCTCCTCCCACAAGGGTGTCCAGGATGGGAAGTGGGATCCCCCAGCCTACCCTTCACCCTGGGGAGGGGCAGCCTGCACCCCATGGGGACTGGCAGAGATCCCTGTGTCCTGGTGCAGTAGGAGGAGCTGGACAACACATAGCAAATGGACTCACCGTTGGTTGAGGTTGTGCTCCAGAGCAGAAAGCCTTCTCCGATGGCGAAGAGCGAGAGGCCATGCAGCCCTTCCCGCACCACACGGAAGTGGGATCCATCCAGCTCAACACTGCTGATGGTGCCTCTCTCTGCAGGGCACAGATGCAGGGACATCAGATTGTGGGGGGTGGGAGGGTGCGCAGAGGGCTCCGGGCTGCCTCGCGGGGCCGTGCCCTCAGACCAAGCACCCACACCTCTTGGTCCCTAGCAGCACCCCGACCCAGCCCACACTCACCGCGGTCTGCCCAGTACAGCCGGGTGCCAGCACCCCCGAAAGCGAGGCCAGTGGGAGCCCGGGCTCTCCTCCAGACCGCCCTGCGGCCGGTGCCGTCCATGGCTGCACACTCCACCGCGGCGCCGGGCCCGCGGCTGCCAGCCGCCGTGACAAAGCACATGGTGGAGGCGCGAGGGCACAGCGCCAGCCAGGCAGCGCCCTGCAGCCCCTTGCTGAGCAGTGCCAGGGCCCACCGCCCCCCGGCAGCTGCCACGCGGATGCTGGGCGGCTGCCCCCCGATCCAGTACAGGTTCCCACTCAGCCAGTCCAGGGCCAGGGATGTCACAGTGCCCTCCACAGCCACTGCCTGCTTCCAGGACAGCCGCCCCCAGTCCTTCAGGCGCAGCAGCCCAATGGAGTCACCCCCCACCTCCGCAAAGTACAGGCTCTTGTCTTTCACTGCGTAGTCGATGGCCGTCAGGCGGCCCACCTTGGCCAACGGCAGGGACCGGTGTCGGGGAAGGCCTTGGGATCCAGCTGTTACGGGCAGATCCTTCAGGTAGACCTGGAGGAAGGAGGCAGCACTAGGATGGGACCCTGCTCCCCTGACAGCAGTGAGGACAGCAGCCCCCAGGGCTGGCTCCAGAGGATGGTACCTGCATCACGGCTGCCGGTGACACCAGAAGGGCAAAGGCTGAATCTCGGAGGGGCAGACAGGTGGTCTCATCAGCAGCCAACGTCAGCCCGGCGGGGCACCGGCACTGCCCGGCCTGCCTGGCACTCAGCAGGCACAGGTGGGAGCAGCCACGCGCCACGCAGGGGCTGGGGGCCACGGGGCGCAGAGCTGGGTGCATCACCTGTGGGAAGGGCAGGCTCAACCTCAGCCCCACCAGCAGTGGAGCTGAGTATGACTGACAACACACCATGCTCCCGAGGCCTGGACATGGCCCAGCTGGGGGCAGGATGGTGAGGCAGAGATGCTCCAAGAGGACCAGAGACCCTTGACCACCAGGACTGCTGCACAAGGATGACTGCGATGGGGGTACAGCTCCCAGTGGCTCCGCACTCGTAGGATGGCAGGGCCATGCAGGGTAGGAGCCCCAGCAGAGATGGTGCAACAGGGTTTGGGGTTCCCCCAGGTAGATACCTGAAGGCCATGGGGCTGCCCGTGTCGCTTGAGCAGCACAGTCCTGTTCTTTCCACTGGTCTTGTCCACCTGCTGCACGGACCATGCCTTCCTCTCCGACCAGTAGAGCTGCCCCTCGCACACAGCTGCCGCGAAGGGGCTCTGGACCCAGCCCAGCTGCAGGACCTGTCAGAAAGGCCATAAGTGCCCACCCCAGCCCCCATCAAGGCCCTGTCACCAGAACCCCACCACATACCTTCACACTGGTGCCATCCAGATGTGCAGAACCAGCGCTGCCCAGCTTCTCATCCAGCCAGAAGATCCTCCAGGTGGGGAGGTCAAGGGCCAGTGCTGTGGGCCAGCCCAGCCCCTGGGCCAGCAGCACGTGCCGCCGACCCCCATCCATGGTGGCTTCCATCAGCCGTGGGTGGCTCCCGACTTCTGACCAATACAGCAACCTGGCGGGAAGAGAGGTGCTGGCCCATGGACCTGCCACAGCATCGTCCCAATACCAGGGCAGCCCAGAGGAGCTGTGTGGAGCATCCCATTTCATCAGGGACACACTCAGAGCTCCACCCAGGGCAAGGGCAGCTGCCAGGGCTCCTTATTCCCCAGCTGCACAGCCCCAACAGCACCCAGTTTGCACCACCCCAACTCTTCCCCAGCCTGTTGCCTGCCTCTGTGGAGGAAAATAGGGCAGTGCACGGATGGCAAGGTAGTCCCCGTGTCCTCTTGTCCCAGCCTTACCCTGCCAGAGGCCGGAGCACCAAGGAGTGGGGCTGGTCCAGGTCTCCATCCATCACTACAGTGTACTCTGGTATCCCTCGCCAGGCAGCCCCCAGGTGAGTGGCCAGCACCTGCCCTGCTGCCCCATCTGTCCAGTACAGATTCCTCCCAAGCCAGTCCACTGCTATACAGTCTGATCTCACACCTGCAACGTGCCCAAGAGTCAGCACCCCTAGGGTGATACCTGCATGGCCCTCTGGCACAATGCTCCCAGCGCAGGTGCCTTCCATCCCCGGAGCTCTGGCTCCTCCCAACCCTGCTCCCACCAGCACCTCTCCGTGCAAGGGAACACAGCCTGGCACCCCCACTATAACCGGGAGATTGCACAGCCAGAGAGGCAAGCCCTGCTAACCCCACACTGTCACAGCCCACCTTTCACCAGTGTGCCTTTCTTGGTCGAGTTGAGGTTCTGCCAGCGGATGCTCTCTGTGGCCAGGTCCATCCAAAAGACTTTCCCCTCCACCAGGTCATAGTCGAGTGAGAAGACAACACGGTCTTTGTCAGCAGCAAGCAGCACCTCCTCACGCCCACTCCGCAGGCCATAAGACAACACCTCTGACTGCACAGCCACCAGCAACATGGGCTCTGGTCCTGGAGCAACAGAGAGACACCCAGACCTTGCTCAGTGCTGGTGGCCCCACAGCCTCAGCACACACAGGCAGGGAACACGGCACTTACAGACATTGGAGCTTGCTGAGTCTCGGCCCTACCGCATAGCATGTTCCCCAGCTAGTGCAGAGGGATTTTCCAACCAGCCACAGGCTGGCAAGCAGCAGCTTACAGCTGAGTGGGGCCTGGGAGACCACGTGGCAGAGGGGACAGGGCCATTTGCGGGACTACAGGGCTCCCAGTGGGTAGCAGGCACAGGGGGACAGGTACCCACCAACTCCTGGTGTACCCTAGAGTGCCAGGGACCCTCAGGTCTCCTTGGCCATCCCAGGGCTTACCAGTGAGTTTGCAGACATGACCATCAGGCTCCAGCAGGTAGCCAGGGAGACAACCACAGCTGTAGGACCCCGGGGCATTGAGGCACGTCTGGGTGCAGGCTTCCTCACGCTGTTCCATGCACTCATTTATGTCCACGCAGGACAGACCGTCCTCAGCCAGCCGATAGCCCGGGTCACACCAGCACCGCTGTGGGGAAAGGGGCCATCAGGGTCCCCCCTAGGGGACACAGGAGGCTCCCTCCTGCAGCTGGACCAGGGCAGCATGGCAGGGGAAGCCCTTGGACCAGGGGTCCTGGCACTCACAGGGCCCTGGGGCGAGGGGTAGCAGAGATGAGCACAGGACCGGTGGCAGGGCACAGAGCAGTTCCCCCCTTCATCTGAGCCATCTGTGCAGTCCCGTCGGCCGTCACACACCAGGGATGCATTCAGGCAGGCCCCCAGCCCACATGGGTACTCGTGACTCTGGCAGGGAGCAGGTGGGCCTACAGGGACACATGGGGAAGGCTGCCCTCAGCCTCACCCACCAGCTCCTTTTGCTCAGCTGGAGCAGAATCAGCTGCTCCTCCAGGGTGCCTGGGGCTCAGTGCAGCCATATCCAGCGCTGTGCCTGTAGCCTGGCTTCAGGCTATCCTAATCCCAAGGCCACCAGCCCTACAGGGACAACAGCTCCGCGGCGTGCCTGGAGCCACCACAGATGGTGGAAGAGGCAACAAGCACACAGGGCTTTTCACCTCGGCACAGACACATCCCTACCTCCCTCTGTGCTGGGCACCCACCAACCACCCCTGGGTGAGGGCATAAAAGCAGGATGTTGCTCACAGCCAGCCTCGTCGCTGCCATCCGTGCAGTCACTCTCTCCGTCGCAGCGCCAGACATCAGGGATGCACTCACGGCCATGGGAGCAGCTCCACTGCCGGTCCCCACACAGCCTTTCCTCCCAGGGACAGCCCTGCAAGAGCTGAGGGTGAAGAGGGCCACCAGCCCTCCCGGGAGCGAGTGAGGACATGCTGTGTCCCCATCACCCCACCCACCTGCTCATCTGTGCCATCCCCGCAGTCGGCGGTGCCGTCGCAGCGCCAGGCCTCCGGCACACACTCCCCGCTGCGGGGACATGTCACCTCGCCTGTGCGGCAGAGCAGCGGCCGGGGCACAGCACAGCCCTCCTCATCCGAGCCATCCCGGCAGTCGCGGTCGCCATCACAGCGCAGGGCCAGGGCCACGCACTGCCCGCTCCGGCAGGAGAACTCGGCTGGGCTGCACTCCTTTGGCACTGCAGGCAGAGCCAGGGCTGAGCTGGGGCACTGTCCCCATCCCTGTCCCCATCCTACGGCACTGAGCAGGGTACAGCCCCTCCAGCCACTTGGCAGGTTGCCCCAGGCTCCTGGACCCACAGCAAACCTGGTGCACCCACCTGTGTGGCAGGCAACCCCAGAAGCCCCCGTCCCACCCAGCCCCAGGGTCTCACCACAGCCCTGCTCATCGGTGTGGTCCAGGCAGTCGGCATGGCCGTCGCACAGCCAGCTCTTGGGGACGCAGCGGGTGGCAGCATCGCAGCGCAGGGCGCACTCCTGTGTGGGGCTCCAGCAGCCTGTCTCATCCGAGGCATCGGGGCACTGCGGCACCCCATCACAGTGCTCCCCAGCACTGATGCACGTGGCTCCGCTCGCACAGTGGAAGGCACCTGGGGAGACAATGGGGCCTTGCTAAGCCTGCAGTAGGCAGCCAGGGTGCCCTGACCCTCTGCTGGACCCCCAGAGACCTAGAATGGCCCCACACTACAGCAACAGGTCTTGGTCCCTCCTAGTCACTGCATCCCAGTGCATCTAGGTCCCAAGTAAGGTGGCTGAGGCAGCCTCAGCTCAGCGACATCTAGGTCACCACGAGCACCAGGGCCAGCCCTGTCCCCTTCTGACAGGGCCTCCAGCCCCGTGCGAAGCTCAAAAGAGCCCAGCATGCCACATCACCAGCACCAGAGCCCAGGACACATTCAGACCTTCTGAGGGCTCCATTCTACCAACCCCACCAGGAAGCAGACAGAAGTCCTAGTACAGGGTGACCCAGCTGCACAGGGGACAGAAGAATGGCTCCTACCTGGGGTGTCACAGAGCTGGGCACACCCATCTTCATCAGAGCCATCTGCACAGTCCTTCTCCCCGTCACACATGTACTCCTGGGCCACGCACTCAGTGCCATCACGGCAGGGCACATGTGTGCGAGGACAGGACAGACGGAGGACTGGGGTCAGATGGTGTGCAGTGCTGGATGGAAGGGGTGGGGTGGGTGGCACTACCCGTGCAGGACTGGTTGTTTGCTGGGTGGTAGTCGTTGGCTGTGTGGCAGTGGTCTTGGTTGGCAAGGAGCGAGTGCTGGTGATGGTCGTGATGGTGGTGGTGGTGCTGGTGGTGGTTGGCTGCACAGTGGTGGTTTTGGTTGGTGTGGTCCGGGCAGTGGTTGGCACAGGGATGGTCTTCTTGGTTGACGTGGACTGGCTGGTGGTGGTTGGTGTTGTGGTAGCCTTGCTGGTTGGTGCAGGAGTAGTGGTGAGCACAGTGGTGGTCTTCCTTTGCGTAGGTCTTGTGGTGGAGGTGGTGGGCCTAGCAGCAGTGGTGCTCGTGGTTGTCCTCGTAGTGGTGGTCATCGGTGGAGGGAGTGGGAGGGCAGACCCCTTGCTTGGTGACACTGGAGAGGCATGGGAACATGAGCCTGGATTTGGGTCTGCGCCCTCCCCATGCTCCAGGCACCTCCAAGAGCACCCCACATGGCCACCAGCAGCCAGGGACCCTGCCCCAGCTCAGAGCAGCAAGGGCCACCCAGTCCCATCAGGTACAGCCCCAGCACCAGGCACAGAGCCACAGCCACTCTTACCAGCCTGTGGCTCTGAGCCCACGAAGGCCACCACTCCCTGCACGCCTGCTGCCGGCATGGAGAGCACAAGGACCAGCGTCCTCCGGTCCCACAGCAGCAGATGCGTCCCGTTTGCTGACACCAGGTATGGCTCAAAGGCGGCCGCAAGGCCGTGGGACCAGCTGGGTGCCAGGGTGACTGCTTGCCTCTTGGTCAGACTCAGTGCCCGCAGGCCTGTGAGGCAGAGGGATGGTAGTGCCTGATGGCCCGCAGGCACCCCTCGTGGCCCACTCCATGCCCCCACAACCCACAGTTATGTCAGGGACCTCATGGATGAGGCCATGGGCCCACCCATGGGACAGAGTCTGCCCCATGAGCACCCCACTGCCCGGGCAGGGACCTGCTGCATGTAGGGGTGGTCACTCCTGCCCATAGAGACCACCCCTGCTCCCTGCTCCAGATACCACCACAGCTCACCCAGGGCTGAGCTCCAGAGCAGGCTGAAGGCTCTGCTATCCATGGCCGCAGGAAGGTCTCCAGGCCATGTCTCGTTCCAGGCGTCCCAGGGGGCACCCCCGGCCAGGCTCAGCTGCTGCAAGGGCTGCCCGCGGGCCAGCCAGTACAGAGTGCCACGCTGCCAGTCCAAGAAGAGGTGCTGGATGATGCTGCGAGCACGGTGCAGGATGCGCGTGGACATGTCAGACGCCCGGATCACGCCGATGTCCCTCCGGTTACATGCGAGCCAGTACAGGTCGCCCGAGCGGATGTCCACACGGGCAGAGCAGACTTGGCAAGCAATAGGAAGGCAAGCAAGTTACAAGGCTGTCCCATTATCCTGCTTCTCCGCCTGGGTCCCCCCGACCCAGGCGCACAGCTGCCCAGTGCCTCGGCACGGCCCCATTGTGGGCACCATGGGGCTGCTGTGCTCTGCACCCAGGAGAATCTCAGGGAGCACCCGGAAGCGGACCATGCCCTCCATCACCCCATAGGGTTTCACCTGGCAGCCCAGTCGCAATGGCCTCTCTCCTGCCAGGGTGCCCCACGACACGCAGCAGTGTCCCACGGTCATCTGTCCCGTAGAGCATGGACCTCTGCCAGTCCACATCTTGCAGGTGGAGGGGCTCCTGCCACTCCTGCACCCGTTTGCTGTGTGCTCCGGGACCCACCTCCACCAGGGAGATGGCCTTCTCCGATGCATACACAATGGAGAGCTCTGTGGAGTACAAGGGCAGTGTGTGAGCATGGCTCCAGGGGCACTGGATGGGGTCACCATCATGAACCGAGGCAGAAACATGACAGCACTGGTGTGTGCCAGGAACCTCATCCCACAAAAGCCACAGCTCCTTATGGCCCCCTCTGACTCCCACAGGGATCCATCCCGCCCCAGACAGCCAAGCCCACCTTGCAGACCCTGCTCACCTGCGCACTTCCCTGAGGGCAGGAGGAACAGGCCCTCTGGACACGCACACTTGTAGCCCCGAGGGTGCACAGGGGACAGGAGGCAAAGGTGACTACACAGGCCTGGAGCACACGCAGCAGTGTCCCCTGGGAGCAAGGGGACATTAAGAGCTCAGGCAGCCATGACCCCCCCCAATGCTTCTCCCCTTTCCGCAAGAACCACCAGCTGTCCTGGGGCTGGATAAGGGCCGACTACCCCAGGCAGGGTAGCAGTGTCACATGGGGTAGGAGGGCTCAGCTCTACCCAAAGCCATGGGACTCGGCAGCTTTCCTATGGGTTCATACAACCTCTCTGTGACAAACCCACAACCCCGCACCGCAGGGCCAGGATAGCCATCACGTTGTCCCATAAAGTACATCAATCGGGCAGGAGCCGGTGGGCTCCAGGACCCAAGGACAGCCTCTGCTGGCACCCAGGGAAGTGATGGGGATGCTGCCAGCCCTGCACCAGCGCGGGCACCTGGCAGGGTACTCACGGGGAGGCTGCTGCAGTGCGTGCAGCACGGTGAAAGCTGAGATGGGGGCACGGAGCAGCACCGCGTGCTCCTGGGGAGAGGCCTGGGTGGCCGACACCAGCTCTGTGCCATCAGTCCAGAAGAACCGGCTCTCGAAGACAGCCAGGCCCAGTGGCTCTGTGTGGCTCCGCAGGACAGCAGGAAAGGAGTGGCGCCCACTGCCATCCACCCGCAGCGTCTCAATGGACTGGGGACAAGGCAAGGCATGGTGACCACGTGGCACCCCCACACCCTGGCACTGTCCCGCAGCCACAGGGCTCACAGTGGTGCCTTCCCCCTCCCAGCCCAGGGATGCGTGCCAGACCCGGGCACTTCTCCCTACTCCGTCCCATGCCTTGGCTGTAGCCACAGGGGAACTCTCCCCACTCCCACCTCATTGCGTCCCAGCATCTGGGGAGGGGGGAGGGCAGAGCCCTGCTGCCCTACATCTCTACCTCCTTGTACTCGCTGATCCAGTAGAGCCTGCCAGCCACATGGTCCAGGCTCAGCCCCACAGGCTCCTCCATGGACACCACTGTGAGCTCCCGCCGGTTTGAGCCATCCATGCCGGCTGCAGCAATGACTGTCCGGCCCCTCTGCCCACGGTTGACCCAGTACAGGGACCTGGGGGCAGGGACTAAGCATACACTTCATGGCATAACACCAGTGCTGCCACAGCCCCACAGCAGGCACAACACGGTCAGCACTGGTATCACTCACCCACGAGCCGGGGCCAACCCTGGGCTCATTCCTCACCTTGCAGCTGGATGCACTGTCAGCTGCTCTGGTGCCACGTCCTTCCCCAGCACTGTCACATAGCCCCGGCCATTGCCCAGCCCTGCGCAGATGGCTGTAGGGTGGCTGCTGGCCCAGTACAGCTGCCCTGTGAACCAGTCCACGGAGATGCTGTTCACCTCCCCGGCATCTACAGAGACAGAGCGGTTTAAGGCACACCACCTCTGCTCCAGGCTGGGAGGCAAAACGCAGGTTTTGCCCCTTCCTCTACAGCAAAGGCAGGGCTGGGGTGGCACGCCAGCTCTCGGCACCCATCTCAGCTCTGCTACAGCACCCAGCACCCTCGCTCCTCCCCACCTGCATAGAGGGGCCGTGTGCCCTTCCCTGGGAGGCGAGCACGGAGCTCGCCCTCCTCTGTCAGCCAGTAGTAGGTTTCCCGGAGCAGGTCATACACCAGGGCACGGGGTTCAGTCTCGGTGGAGAGCAGGGGTCGGTAGGCTTGGGTCCGCACATCCAGAAGAGCCAGGTCCTCCCCCACTGCCACCAGGATCTGCGTTGCGTTGTCTGCCAGAGCGAGGGGGATGCTACCCAGTGAGCAGGGACCCGGCTAGCTGGCGGCACTGCCCAGCCCCTCCGACAGCCTGGGCTCCCCGGCTCACCCTACCTGCCACTTCGCAGGCAGTGCCGTGCCGCAGGGTGTAGCCCTGGAGGCAGGCGCAGCTGAAAGCACCCGGTGTGTTGCTGCACATCTGGCTGCAGGGGCTGTACTCCAGGGAGCACTCGTCCACATCTGTAGGGATAGGCACTGCCAGGAGCCCGCGGCACGGCTGGCGAGCTGCCCCCAGACAGGACCACCACTGTTCCCCAGGGACCATAGGCAGGCTCCCTCAAAACCAGGACCTGGGCCCCAGCATGCACCAGCTGCTGCTGGGACATGACCCAGACACAGCCTTTGTGGGGCCAGGCAGGAGTAGGGCTAAGGCAGGTGTTCCCACACAGCCCTGGCTCCCAGCAGACTCAGTTCTTGGTGGCTGAGGACTCACATGCCTGAAGTGTGTGTGCCCTGACCTCTCCTTACCAGCACAGCTCTGCCCATCCGCCTGCAGCACCCAGCCGGCCCCACAGGAGCACTGCACGCCCCAGTGTGTGTCAGCGCAGGTCTCCGCGCAGCCCCCGTTGCGTACAAAGCAGCTCCGGCCTGCGGGGGCACATTGGAGGGGTGACATGACGTGGGATGGCTCTGTGGCTCGCCCCAGCCACAGGGACAGTGGCCAGCAGCCACATGCAACTCACCACATGTGCTGGGCTCGTCAGTGCCATCCAGGCAGTCGTCCTCTTCATTGCACATCAGGGACTCCAAGATACACTTCCCCTCATCACACCGCACCATGCCAGGCGGGCAGGGGGCTACGGCACACACAACACATGTCAGGAGGGCAAACCCATACCAAGGTGGGCACCAGGGCTACCGTGGGTCCCAGGCTCGTGGGGAAGCCCCGCAAAGCATCAACAGATTCCTGGGATGTTTGCCACCACCCCAAGGGGAGCTGGAGCCTAGGAAGGCAAAGTACACCCCCTACTTTACCCATGGCCTGGACAGGTCTCACCCCATCGCAGAACATCCAGGGTGCCCACTTACCGCAGACATCTTCATCTGAGGAATCGCCACAGTCATCAATCCCGTTGCACTTCCACTCGGCCATGATGCACACTCTGTTCCTACACTGCCACTGCCCGGGCAGACAGGGCTGCTGGGGACACCCCTCCTCATCCCAGCCATCCTCGCAGTCCTGGTGCCGATCGCACAGCTCCCAGTGCGGGATGCAGTGGTGGGTGCCAGGACACTGCACCTTCTTTGCCCCACACACTGAGGGAACAGAGCAGCACTTGAACCTGGCCCCATGCCCCCAGCCACCCCCACTCAGCCCACCCAGCAGACACTACATACCACAGTCCTGCTCATCAGAGCCATCCAGGCAGTCAGCAGCACCGTCGCAACGCCAGCTGCTAGAAACACACCGGCCATCGTCACACTGCCAAACATGGGGGTCCCCACCACAGGCAACATCTGCAGGAACACCACACAATCACTGGGACCTACCACTCTGGCACAAACACGAGGGTCCCCTCCGTCCTGGCAAGGGGCAGGTGCTGGCTGGCTGCCAAAGGGCGGACCCACAGCAGCACCCAGCAGGGCTCTCTGGCAGGTGGGGGGCTGCCTTGCTCAGCATAGGATCCAGAATCTGTCCCCATGCCCCAGACATCCTCCAGGAGCTCTGGGGCACACAGGTCCCTGCAGGGTGCCACACAGGAGCCACTGGAAGAGCCAGCAAGGAGCAAGGTGTCTCTGGCCTGCCCTGCCACACCACACCCCAGAGCACCAGGGCCCCTCAATGCCCTCATAGCACAGCCCCCCAGGCCACCCCGCGACTGCAGATGGGTGCCAGCTCCCCCCCAGCTCACCACACTGCTCATCCGTCCCATCAGGACACTGCTGCTCGCCATCGCAGAGCCAGGGAACAGGGATGCAGACAGTGCCGCAGACAGCCTGGCGTGAGGCTGCACATGTAGGGCCGGCGGGCGCTGCAGGAGAGAGGGACCCCAGCCCATGGTCAGCCCAGGAGACCACCATCACAGAGCCCCCTGCATGATCCCAGCGTGGGTCCCAGCACAGCCCTGCAGTGCGGGGGACTGGCCCCAGCCAGGCCGCCCTAGGACCTCCTGCGGAGACGGAGGGAGAACCGCAGCCCCTTGTTTTCCCCCAGGGAAGGCAAGGACCCCCACCCAACCGCCCTTGGCAACAGGACAGAGCTCCCCAGGGTGCAGGGACCCCCACGTTGTCAGAGTGGGAAGGATGCCACAGGAGTCAGGGACCCCCACATCAGTGGTGGGGAAGACAGGGACACCCCAGGGGGCAAGGACCCTCCCATAGCCCATCGCGGGGGGAACAGCAAGCAGCCCTGCGGCGGCGGCCGCCCACCGCAGCCCCTCGGGATGGAGCAGGGACCTCCCTGGCCGCCCCCCCACCCCGGTCCCGGCTCACGGGCGCGGTGGGTCCCGGCGGCGGTCCCGGTCAGCGGCAGGAGGATGCTGAGGACGGCGAGGAGCAGGCGGAGCGGCGGCGGGGGGCGGCCCATGGCGGCGGGGAGGGGCGGCTCCGGGGGGCCCGGCCGGCGGGAGGGAGCGCGGTACCGCTGCCGCCGCCGCTGCCTTTATGCCCGGGCGCGGGCGGCCATTGGGCACCGCGGGCACCGCCCGCCGCCGGCGGAGACCCCGGCCCGCCCCGCCGCCGCGGGGGCTGCGCCGGGCCGCCCTGGGGAGCCCCCAGCCAGGGCCTGGGGAGGGGCGTCCTCGGTCCGCGGTGCCAGGTCGGGCCCCCTCGGGGCTCACCCCCCCCACACCCCCAAAAGCTGGGCGGCGGGAAGGGTCCCCGGACCCCCCCCGGCCGCCCCGTTAATCGTCCGCCTTATCGGGCGGGGGTTGTTGTGAGAGCCGGCCGTGTGAACCGGGGCCCGCAGCACCTGCGCCGGGCGTGGGAAGGCAGCGGCAGCCTTGAACGCGGGGGCTCCCTCCGAAAACACCGGCCCCGGGGCGGCGCGCTGGCCCCCGCCCGGCCGCCGCCGGTCCTCGACCTTGAGGGCTGGGAAGGAACCGCTAGAGCACAACAAGGAGAGCAAAAGCAGCGGATGAGGGAGGAAACCAGCCCAGCAACAGGATAAGGCACCCGCTACCGCCTGGGAAAGGAGCCCCCTCCCACCAGGCAAAGCGGAGGGGCATCGCCCAAGCCGAGGAGATGGCCACGGGGAGCTGGCAGCCCCGTCGCTACGTGCCCAGGGGAAGCTGCCAGTGTGCTGCTCCTCCACGGCCTTTGGCTTGCCACCCGGCTGTGTGGTGGCATGAGTGTCTGACCCCCCCAAGACCAGTCTGTGCTTCAAACACATCCGTTGCCCCTGGATGCTGTGCATTTATCCTCTCTAGCCACCCTGTGAAACTTCCCCACAGGGGCAGTTACCGCTGTGGGTACACACTTGCTGGCACCACTGTCTGTCTGTCTGTTCAGACATATACAAAGGGCCTTTGCTTAGGAAGGGAAAGCTCTGAGGTGATCTCCTGCATGCTGTGGAAGAGACTGGGTACCAGCTACGGGGCCAACACAGGAAGGGCTCTGGCACAGCCAAGTCAGTTGGGAGCTCAGGGCAGAGGTACCATCAGGTAGATGGAGAGACCAGGGTGTTGCACAGCTCTGGGTGAGGTGTCCCAGAGCACTGGCACAAGGGAGATGCCCCAGGCCCATGACATGGCCAGAGAGACCAGGATGTGGTGCCTCGTGAGCACTAGGTACCCCCCTCTGCCAACACCATCACAGCACAGCCCTAATACACACCCCTACCAGTGCTGCAGCCCAGCAGGCAGATTTACCCAGCTGTCTTCTCCCAGGGGCAGCATCCCAGCACAATTGGTTTCCCCAGGCAACCCCCAGGGAACAGGGGTGTGCAGGTCCCCTGGGGGATAAGCATCCCTGGGGCAGGGGCACCAGGCAAGGGGGCCCTAGTGGTGAGGGAAGGGAGTGGAAAGGACAGATGGACACACAGCGGAGCATTATTCAGGCACCCCCAGGCCATGCAGAAAGCCCCCACGCCCTCATCACCCTTGCAGACCATCACTGAGAGCTGTGGTAGGTCCCTGGGGATCTGCCTCGTCTCCAGAGGCTGCCCCAGCTCTGCCACCCCCAGCATACTCTTTTCTCCCCAGGATGTCCAGCACTGCCTCCACCCAGGCACTGAGCCTGGGTCACTGCGAGAGCCAACCCAAAGAAGGGGACAGATAGGGTCCCCCCAAGACCAATACCTCTGTGATGGGAAGGAAGAGAACAGCACTTTGGGCAGGCCTCCTGCCTCCCTGGGGTGCCCAGCATGTATGGTCCTTTTCCTGCTTTCCATATCCTTTCCTCAGCCTGGCAAGGGGCCACGGCAGCCTGCCCAGGCGGATGTACAACTCTCTAGTAGTCCTCTGGGCTGGGGGCTGCAATGTGCAGCATCCCTGGGAGACTAATGGGCTCTCCTTGCCCACCTGTCCTTGCATTCAATTTAATTCCAGCGTGGCCTTTGCCTTCCCCTGATATCAGGCTCCCCCCATGTTGTAACCTCACCACCGAAGCAGTAATTCCTCGTAGCAGCTGGCTGGGAAGGGCAGGTGGTAGCAGAAGGACTGTGGAAAAGGGTTCAGAAGTTAGTGGATACAGCAGAAATTTCTGGTGCACCTGAGAATTAGCTTGGGCAGCTGGGGCGGAGAGGACACCTTGTGTGGCCAGCCTCTTAAAATGTGTGAGTTTGTTTTTTTTAAAAAGCATGATTTTAAGTCAAATTGTTTTAAATATATGTGTATAGATAAAAGAACATACAGGCATATGTATGCACAGACAGTGGCCCACTGCACACAATTATATTCCTGTGCACATTCAGTGGCTTGTGCTCTATGAGGCACTGGGATTTTTTTCCCCAGCTTCTGGAGATATTTGTTGCATATTTTCAGGTTTTTCTTTACAATTCAATCAGTTTGGAAGTCTCCTTTTCTCACTGGCATTTACATTCTCCCTTCTCTGCCTCCAAAAGCTAAGGGCGGGGGGCAGGGCTTGAAGATAGCAGAAAGCTCCCACAGAAGCAATAAGAGGGAGCAAATCTGCACTCACTTGATCAGCAGCATGCAAAATGCTATACAGAAGTCCAGCACTATGTCCCAATAAGTGCCAAATAACTTTTTCACCTTTAACTATTCTTAGTACAGCAAACAAATTTTTTAAAATATCCAAAGGCAGTTTCACATTAAATACTGTGATCAACTTTATAATGTTCATATAAAATTATGTGTATCCTTTCTGCTATATGATTGATCAGATTCCCTTCTCATTATTGGTGTAAGAAGTTTGAAACTATTCCTGTTCCTTTCCAGTTCCAGTTTTCCTTTAAGCACTCTTTTCCTAAAGGTGAGGAATGTCATGCTTGTAAATAAAAAGAAAAAAAAAAAAGAAAAAAGAAAATTCAGGGCGATACCCTGCTTCATATGAGTTATTAAGCTACTGCAACCTTGTTCCCATAAAGAAAGTACACTTCTACTTGACTCTGTGCTGTATCTGTGCTCAAAATTAAACTGCCTGCAATCTGTTATCCAAAATTTATTCCAGCAGAAAAAATGGATTTCATGAAACACCCATTTCTTCCTAGGAAAACATCCCATTCAATGTTTAAGTCACTAAAAATGACATTTCAGAGCATTCAAAACTATTTTAATAGAGGTGTTTTGTTTTCTTTTTTTTATTTTGGTTTCAAAAACTGAAGCTTTTTCCAGGTAACAAAAATCCCTTTTTCAATCCTGAACAAACAGGCTGAATACTTTGTGCCGGAGAACTACAACTCCTACTTCAGCATCTGACCCACAGCAACCCAAAGCATTGTCCATGCTGACTGCAACGCTCCCGCGAGACTTGTGGGGTGGTGCCCCAGTGCTGGAGGACTCCCTGACATCCCAGGTAACCCCAGTAACTCCGGTCTGGGACAGCCTTGCAAAATGGGTTACAGATGCTTTGCCAGAGGGACAGGAAATGACTGGAGACATTGTCCTTCATTTGTCATTCTTCTACCTTACTCCTTTAGCAGCATTGCCTTTCTTTTGCTGTAACATTCCTCCAAACTATACCCTTGCGACCAGCACACTGCCCAGCACCAGCCCCAAAGCAAACAGCAGCAGCAGTGGTGGCATCTGCCTTGGTGGGTATTTTAATGAGCAACAAAGTGCTCTCACAAGCGGTACCTCCAGCCTCCCAGAGCCTCAGCACAGGCAGGAGGAACACCAACACTGAGACATGTGGGCAAATCCTCCCACAGGCCAAACAGCCCTGGAAAAATAAGTTTACAAATCTAAGGCACTGCTTGGGAGAACTAGGAAATATTAGCACCTGCTGTGACAGAGCCTGGCAAGAAACTGAAAGTAACATCATCCTTCACCATAGTAATCTTTCCATTAATTAACAGGGTTGATTTGGAAAGGAACAACATTCAGGCCATCTGGAGGACTAATTTTATGAATGCACTAAGGAAACAATTTCTTGGTCTCAGAAGTAATAGCAAAAGCTACGCTCCTCTCATCACCCTAGAAGTGGCTGGAAACTCGATGCGTTTGCCCTCATGCCATTTGCTTCGGAATAGAACAGGAGAAAACAATCTTTTTAAGCAGCAAGTGAATTAACGGGATAAGGAAATTGAGCCGGTTTCAACCTCTTTCACTGATTCTAGAAAATAAACACAGAAGGTACTGTTTGGTGCCCAAAAGGGTACAAAAAAGTTTGCTTATTTTCTAAAAACTCTAGGCTCGTGATTGCATCTCCACCACATCCTTGTCATCCTGCTCTTCCCTAGCCCGCTGAGAGTTATCCGTGAGAGCTGGGGAAGATGGAGAAGGAAATCAGGACCTCCACTCACAGATGCCACAACCCCCTTACCATCTCCCACCAGGGCTTCACCCATCAGGATCTGCCTGTGACGTCTCTCCACGCAGCCACTGGGGAGCAGCAGAAGGCTGCAGGAAGGCCCTGCCTTGTCGTCCTGCTCTTCCCAGGCTCCGAGTTATCTGTGAGACCTGGGGAGAACGCAGAAGGAAATCAGGACCTCCACTTTCAGATGCCACAGCCTACGCCCAGCCTTACAGCCACCCCTGTCGCACATCCCACCTTCCAGCCTCATGGGCTGCCACCAAACCCTGCTTAAAGCTTCCCTGCACCCCTGCTGAGGAGGCAGGACAAGGTGGTACAGACTCTGCTAGGAGGCCAAGCACAGGTTTAGCCCAGGACAGGATGATGTGGGCAAAGTCTCCTGGCCCTGGTAGCTCTGACCTGGCTCTGGGGCTCTGATCCTTCCATCTTGGGAACACAAAGGAAAATCACTGTCAGCCAACACCAACAGGGCAGGAGCATCTCCCCAGGGTCGTAGGCAAGCCGGTCTCTCTGGGGGATAGCCGTGCTAGTAGGACATTAGGGGCCTCCCACTTGGTGACACACACGCTCATGTGTGTGTATATATGCACACACATATATAGACAGATAGATATATGGATTCACACACACCTATATGGACGTTGAAGGATAGTTTCCAGTTCTTTGATGCCCTGCTCCACTGAGGTGTCTCCTGACAGGCAGGTCCAGGAGGTCAGTTTATCCTGGACACGATATTTAAAGCAATGTGAAATGCTGCTGTCCTCCCTTGCTGCAGGTTATGGCTGAGAGCGTGGGAAGATGGGCAACCCCGCCATGAGCAGCTGAGCGTCCCTTGCAGGGATTAAGCAGCACAGCGGCTGGATAAAGGGCAGCACTGACTGCTGCTTACAATGATTGTGGATTGAATTCATCACTATGGATGTCTTGTCGGCTCTCATGGGCAGTGGTGGACCCATCACTGTCTCTTCTGGCTTCATCTCTGTGTCCCACCTTGCTTTCTGGCACAGTTCCTCTGCTCTTCACAGCGGCCATGCTATTGCACACACTTCTTGTTCACCTGCTTTCAGCCAAGCTGCCACCTCACACCAACATGTGTCTACCCTTCGTGTCCAGGACCTGGTAGGCCAAATTTGTACCAGGAAACTTGGAGGCTCCTTACCCCAAAATAACCAGCTGTCCACACCTTCCTCTTCCCCATACAGAAGTAAAACTCTTCACAAAAAAATAAATTGCAGAGGTCTTCCTTCTGTTCTCTTTTTCCATCCTCTACTTAATAGCTCTAGGTTCCTCCTTGCTCATGCTCAGTCTTTGGTTCTGCATTCAACACCCCTGGCAAAGTTGCATTCTCACTGTGTCCCTTGGCTGAGCTCATTATCTAACAGAGTAAAAACCCAAATCATGAGAAAAGGTCCTTCTCTTCCAGAAGCAATGAACCCAACATTGCTCCAGCATCACAGATACCCATTAGCATCACATCGCTGTTTTTAGCTGCTTAATACAGCATACCAAGAAGAAGAAATGTCTTTATCATCTCTTCTCTAGATGCACGTAACTTCACAAGAAAACATCTCATTCACCGTTGCTTGGAAAACTAGCCTGGCTTTAATATGCCCCCAGAACAGCTCCTACCCACCCAGCTTTGACCAGATTTATTTTTTAAGAAGAATTTGGCTTTCTGATTTCCAAGAGTCTGCAGATTTTTCTTCCTTCTCTATGTACTGAAGGCTGCGTCTGCACTTGGCCACTGCTGCTAGGCTCAGCTAAAGCAGGGACCGGCTCATACACATGATGGCTTCTCATCTAGCCCACCCATGTGTGTTCCCTCCATGAACACCTGGGTACACTCAGTCCTCACTGCCAGCAGCACGGTTGGTATCCTGGGCTCCCGGACCAGGATGTCCTCCTTGACTCATGATATCGCCCTGGAGTCACTGATGCCTGCCCTGATGTCTGCTCTCAGTGTTTGCAGTAAAACCTCACTTTGATTGCTCCAGACCTGGGGTGATGGTGCAGCCCACTGCAATGTGAGGCACATGGTGAAGACACTCATGCAGGAAGCAATGGCAAACCTCGTCTTCTGCCAATGCTTCCAAGGTCACTTCTTTAATGGCTCCAAGCAGCGCCGAGAGCTGCAGGGAGACAAAGGAGGCTATAAAACAGGCCAATCTGCCCTCCTCTCAGACTATCACAGCAGATCTTATTTATTGCCAGTGAGCAATAAAGCATTATAACCCTGGGACAGCCTGTGCTCCACACATAACCTCCCTTTCTTGTTCCCCAAGGAACTTTCAACAAAATTAAGGGGGAAAAAAAGCCACAAAGAAAAAGAAATTATCTTTAAGGAGGAGAGAGAAGACTGGGAAAATGTGCAGTTCTCCCCGAAACCTCACCCAGGTTCCAGTGATCAGCATTTCTTGAGCCAGACAAAGTGTCTCCATCTAATAGCCCTTGATGGCTTAGTTCTTCAAGGTATCCCTTTTTGAACTCTTGCAAGCCTCAATATCCCACAGCAGGGACTTCCTCCTCTCAGCTCTGCACTGTGGGAAGAAACCAGCTCCGCTTGCTTCCTTGTAACAGGACACCCAAGAACTTCACCTGGTGAAAGACAGTTCCTCTTTGTCTCTTCACAGCTGTACCTCATCTGTCCTCCCAAGGCTGAATAACCCTAGCTTGTTCCTGTTAAGAAACAATTCCAGACCTTTAAAAATCCTTGGTGCTCTCCTCTCTCCCTGGGGAAACCATAGCTGTGCAGAGCATCTGAGACATGGGCACACCCTGGCTGCAGAGACACTGCTGCAAATGGCATTTCCATTTTGTTCCCTTCCTAACTATTCCTAAGGTCTGCCTCAGACATGGCAGGAGTTAATCCATTCCTTGGTGTCCTGTGAGCTGTAGCTAGCAGCCAGGTGCCTGTGAAACAGGACGTCCCTGCTGCTGGCACAACCTGCACAGCTTCCTTTTGACGGTGTGCTCTCCTGGGACGCGGTGTGGCCAACCCTCACTCTTCAGCCAGAAGGGGGGGCTTCTCACCTTGCACCATCGGCTCGGATTTGAGCACAAACCCAGTGCAAATCCCAGACGTAGGCTTTCATGTGCAGGCATCCTCACAGGGCACTCCTTGCATCTCTGCCTCTACCACACAGTGAGTTGCCACGTATTTCCGGGATAATCCTTCCCCTCCAAAAGCTCTTCAGAGGCAGCCAAGAGCATGCTGTGCTAACCGACTGAGTTACCTCAACCTGGCCCACACAAAGAGATGACAAGACCAGGTTAGCGCTGATCATGAAAGCTCTCCCATCACCTCGCAGGATGTTGCTCTTCAGCATCAGCACCTGCACTTCCTGGAGCAGATGGCACGGTGCACTCCAGGGGAGAGAATGGCAAATGCGGAGACCCAGACTGCTTTAAACTAGGTGTATGCGTGGTTTTGTTCATCGCAGCCCATTCATGTCTTCCTTCTTGATTGTCAGCACTGGAAACAATATTATCTGTGTGGGAAATGTGCCTTGCTGCCTGCTTCTCATACTGCAAGATCATAGAGGACACCTTTTGGTGTGGGGTTCCAGGAATGGTGTGATAACATCAGGCTATCCGCAGATCACCTTGAGGATACTGGCCTAGGAGACCCAACAGTTGCGATCATACTGTCTGGAGTTGGTACGAATCTTGTCACTTCTCAAACACGTGTTTTGCTTGGGGACTTTTGTCACCTTCCCCTCTCCTGATAGGTTTCCAGACCATCTAATTGAGAGAGAAAAGCAGCAGGATGGGGTCAGCCCCTTGCAGTCTGGCATTGTGATGCAGCCGCTGCTGCCAAAGTCAATCACCAGCAGCTGTTTCTCTTACCTAGCAGATACCAGGAAGGTGGGCATTTGGAGCGTCAGCCCAGGCGACTACAGCTGTTTGCTATTGCAGGGCCCACATTTTGCAATGGGCTTTGGTATGCGCCGTATTTAGTCTTTCCTGTTGAGTGTCTGTTTGCCTTGAGTCTGGAACAGGCAGAGAGATCCCAATACTCAAGCAGAGGGGAAGAGCACTCCAGGAAGATTCAATGGGAGCAAGAGATGTAGGCAGAGTTGGTATTCCTCCTTGGAATAACACTGCCTAAATCCTACTGATTGCAAAAGTCTCATCCAGGATGAGCATTTTGGCTTTATTTCATGATTCACGGCAGCTCTGCTGTCTGCCAGATCAAACCGCACCGCACACTGCTTTGCACTGACTGGGCTTTTAGCCCCTCACAAAACAGTGCTGTTGCCACACTGCCCAAAAGCAGGCAGCCAGGGAGCTGGGGCTGCGCCCAGAGCATCTTGCTTAATCCCACGAATACCAGTCCCCACAAAAATAGAAACAATTGCCTTCTCACAGAGCAGCTCGCTGTATCAAGTTTCTAGCGCTGACAACAACCAAGATAAATTAGTATTATCTTTGTGTCTGGTAGATTAAATGGTTTCTTTCCTGTAATGTTAAATAAACGAGGGAATATTTTTTTTTGTCTTTTGGGGATGTAGGGAGTTTGGGGTATCGTCTTACCTTTATGACAGACTGTGCCCACTTAATTTTTTTGCATTGATGACATGGAAAGTGTGCTTGAAGCCAAAAATGGAGCGTGTTTGCCATACATAGCAAGTGTGTTGGCAGAGGGAGGCTGGTTCAGTTAATCAAGCAGCCCGCATTATTTAAAACAATCCTAAACCTGCAGCGGGCCCTGCAGTTAGCACATCATCTCTGGAGCTCAGCATCTGGGACGATGCTGCTGTGGCAAACTTGCTGGGATGAGACTGGAAAAAAAGCGGAGGATAGAGCCCTGTAGCCATGGCTCTGACACTGCCTCGATTTTCTTATAAGAAGTATTTAAATGGGCTTGCCAAGACTGCTTCGGAGGCTAGTCTCCCATCTCAGGGCAGGGTTTCCATTTCCAAGACGTATTCTTTCTTTCATTTTAGTGCCAGAATTTTAATCAACTTCAAATGAATAAATGCGAAAGATTTGCCTACACGCTCACCACCGCTCGCTGTAACTTCAGCTTGTCTCAGGTGCCTTTTGGTAAGATGCCCCACCAGCCTTCCCTGGAAAACCTGAGGGAAGATTTTTAAATCTCCTGTAATTTGGCCTGTCTGTTCAAGTGGAATGGCCAGAAGCTAGCAAGGTCCTGATTTTTAAGGTGTGCAAGGCCTTTCTCAGAGACTGGTAGTCTCCCAGGAGGTGCCCAAGTGCATGGGGAAGTGCTGATGTCCACCCTCCGGAGCACAGCCGCCTCTCGGGAAGCGGGCGGTCTCTGCATTTTCCCATCACAGCAATGTGGGAGTGCCGGGGCTGAGAATTTTGTCACCCCTTGGAGGGACCGTGCCACTAAGTTCCAGGACATAAATCGCTGTGCTCATTTTCTTCTTTTAGGGTGGCACCCTCTTTCATTCCTCACAGCTCACTCTGGTTTAACACCATTTCCTACAAGCAGGGGTTGTTTGATACCAGCCACTTAGTCTGTGTGGCCCTTTCTCAAAACCTTTGAAACCCACAGGTCAACAGCAAGCCATAGGTCAACATTAGGCCCAAGCATAAAGGTTTCCAATACATCCTGTTCCAGGAAAATCAAGCCCAGTAGAGGCAAAAGACCTCCTAGCATGACCTCCCTTCAGTCCCTGCAGCGCCATCAGCCAAAGACAGGGAGCCATAAGGCAATGTGGGGTGCTGGCTCTGCTCTCCATGAGACCATTTGCTTTTCTCCCGCCTTGAGCACCCTTGGGATACACTCTTACCACCACGAAGGAAGAGCTTTGCAGGGAACGGTAGGCTTGTGACCTTCAGCGCACATCTTTCCTGCAGTGAGCCGATACTGCCAATCTCTTCGGAAAGCGCTGGGGCTGGCTGTGGTAGCATGTCTATTGCAAACTAGAGCTCTGGGCAGCCACAGATTGCAGCATCTAGCACAAATGCATGGCCTGGCTACTTTCTTCCTGGGAAACAAAGGCATGCGAACCTTGGGACCATGACTGTTGGGCTCTTGCTTCTTAGAAGTGCACCTGTGCTGATCCAACCAAACGTGTTTCCCGTGGCATTGTGGCTTTTTGGGAAGTACCAAGGGGCTGATGACACTGACATGAGCAGACAGCGCTGCCTGAGCTGGCTGGGAGGGAGATGGAGAGGGTGCACGGGATGCTGTCATGCAGAAGATGCTGTGTGTGATTGGCATTGTATCCAATGGTTGTGGGGAGAAGCTGTCCTGAACAGACTGTGTGGTGTGGAGATACAGGGGTAAAGACAGGGCAGCCCAAAATCTTCAGCGTGGGTGAGCCGTCCACCTATCTAATGTATGCCAGGATGCAGATTGCCTTATTCATGAAGAAAACGCACATATTTAACCTGGCATCCACTATTGCAGCCCCCATCTCCAATTAAGGCTGTCTCAGGCCCTTTGGGGAGGTGATAAAGGCTATAGGAGATTAAAGGTAACTGGGACAAGCTTAAGGGCTGTGAAACTTCCTCCCCCATTAGCCACACACGCATATAACCTGCCAGGCTGTTTGGTTTTCCAGAGATAACCCTGGGGTTACACCGTCGGGAGCGCAGACTGTCTGAGCCTGCCAGTGCCTCCCAGCCTCGCTGAGAGCCCCAAGCCCCGGCAGCCTCCAGGGCAGCACACAGCACAGCACGAGGACCAGCGGGCATGGTAAATAACTGTGGCTTAATTAAACAGCCCCAGCCTGGCAGCAAAAGGTAAAACAGCAGGAGCGAGACTTTGGCAGCTCTTGGCCTTGCAGGACTACCACGAAACCAGCCACCAGATGTTTCCCCAAATGCCCTACCTATCTCTGGAGGAAGAGGCGAAGCAAGATGCTCAGTCTAGGGTTTAGCCCCTCTGTGGGTGGCTGGTGTTGCGTAGTCCCTGTTGAGCCATGCCAGCCTGGCAGGGCACAAGTACTCTGATGTGGACTCGCTGCGCTGTCCTGAGGCTACCTGAGAGGCCACTGAGCACCTGCCAAGCCCCCGCCGCATTCCAGCCAGGGAAGGCTTCTTCACCAAAAGGAAACCCCAGCCACCTGGAAGGGACATGGGAGTCTGGAGGCTCCTCTCTTCAGCTGCAGCCCAAGGCCTGGCAGGGGGGTTGTGTTGACTTTGTGCTCCAGGGCTGCAGAGGCATGTGTACAGAGCTCACCGCCCTGCGCAGCAGCTCTTCTCAGAATAAATCTAGGACTTCAGCCCTGAAGCTGGCAGCACTCACAGCACGCCACCTCTGTGTGATGGGTGGCCAGCGCGGACCCCACAGCTGTCCTCCTGCCTCCCCATGCAGAAGAAGGGGTTGCTCCGAGCCAGGCAGGGAAAGGCCCCACCGAGTCCTGTAATGTGCCACCTACAACAGGGGAGCTCCAAGACCCTGCCTCAGATCCTGTGTTTCACCATCACGGTCCTGCCACCAGGCAAAGCAGAGGGACTATTCCCATCAGCTCAGCATTGGGCAGGGTTAACGCCATTCAGTCTGAAATTCCTGGGTGCTCCACTTCTGGCTTTTGGAGCCTACTCCCCGGCCATGCTCAGTTTCCTACCCTTCTGTGGAGATAGCAAAGCTTTCTACTGCTAGGTTCAGCCCTTGTTTCACTTTGCTCTTGAAGGCCACTGCAGGGTACAGAGACATAGAATGGAAACAGCAGGCCAGGAGCAGAAAGAAGAAGGCTGGGTAACTGTCTGCAGCTGGTTTCCCAGTAAGTCTGCGTGAATTCAGGGAGAGGATTGCCACCAGAGGATTTTCAGCATGTTTACATTGCATCTGCACTGGATATGAAACAGGCACTTCAACTCAATAGACTGTTTGCCAGCCTTTCAACCACCCCTGCAGAGCTGGGACTCCCATGTTGCTCTTGCATTTGCAAGAAGGGAAATGGGGGTTTCCGCTGCCTTCCCCCAGGCCCACCCAGAGGAGAAGTCTGGCTTAGACTAAACTCTGTGCCAACAGGCACCCCAAGGAGAGGGCTGTGCAGAGGCACTTGCATAAGACACAGCTGCCTGTGCCTAAGGCAGATCAGCAGTGACCTCCCAGGGAGGGCGGATATGGAGAGGGAAATCTCGAAGTCCCAGAGGGATGACAGGGAGGCCACAGTGCTTCTTGCTGGAGGCATCTTCTGGAAGGTATCTGCTCATCACGTTTGTTTGAAGCCTGGAGTTAAGACTGAATTAATCAGATGTTAACCTGTGCACCCCAAAGAGCATCTGCCACCAACACAGGGGGCTTTGCAACAATATCCACAGGGAACATATCTCTGTTGGCTACAACTGCTCGATGTGAGCACCTGCTTGCTTCTTCCTCCAAACCGAATCCAGGCTAAGACTAAAAGCCACTAAACAACTTGAAAAATGTGGAGGGAGCTTAAATACCCTTTTTCATGAGACAAAAGGGAGACCAAGGTTGGGACATGGTTTACTTAGAGGTTAAAAAATAGCCTCCAAAAAGCCATAGTCACATGACCACACAGCAGCTGGCTGCCACTGGCACTGAGCTTATCTAGCACGCTCCTCCTGGGTGCGAGCCCACGCCTGTCTCTTGCAGTCTCTAGCTTACCCCAGAAAGCAGCATGCTTTATCTCATGCTGGGGCCCATAGATCAAGATATCTCAGATAACCCAGTAAAAGAGCTCAGGAAAGCTCAGGGCCCTTTTTTGGATCACCTTCGGTCACTGCGGGATGTGGTCACTGAAATAGAAATTGGGTCACAACCTCTGGTAAGAGCAAAACTCATCTGGCATAGGAAAGGCAAACCATGAGAGAGTCTCCAGTCACTGCTCCAGTTTTTGGAGCTGAAACCTAACTTTGATCTGCCACTGAATTTACACCTTGATCTGACGCCAATGTCTGCACTGGCTTTGGGTCAGACGCTTCAGTCCAGACTTCAGGAGATTGCCTGTGGACAGGACAATGATACGCACCACCACAGAGTCCTGTGAGACGTGGAAACTTATGAAAACCACCTCTTCCCCTCTCCCTGTGATGTTCCCTAAACCAGGCCAGCACAGTAGCAACCCATGATGAGGATGCTATGGCTGCCAGTGTCTCCAAAACTTCACCCAGGGAGGCAAAGGATGAGGCCTGGGAACTTGGAAGGGCAGCAGGGAGAGCTGTGCCCCACCATGGGACATGGGATGTCCCAGAGGGAGCTGGGGAGGGCTGTGGAGCTTCTGGGGTCCTACCTCAGTGGCCAAGCTTGGTGACCTCTTGGATGACATTCTGACAACAATGTTTTTGCATTGGAAGCACGGGGCACATGACACAGAATTTGACGGGCTGCCCAGCAGTCCGGCATGCGTGGCTTGTCAGGCAGGGCCACTCCTCATCACCCAGGGGTTCCATGGAGTTCAAGCTCTGGGGACTGCCTGGGAAAATGACCCCTCTCCTCTTGCAGCTCCGAGTAGGGCAGGCAAAGGACGGTCTCCGTGGTGCGTTTGAGATGCAGCACCATGCGAGTCTCCTCGGGAGTGAAATGTGACACTGAGTGTGTGGGGCAGGTGCCACCTCCTTGCATACCAAGCCCCACTGCCCCAGCCCCTGTGCCCATATGAGGCAGTCCCCAGCTGCCCTTATCACTATTTCAGGACCACTTGAATTCCTGGCTCTTATCAGGCATTTTCTAGACACTTGAGCCCCTGAGCTCAAATGCCACTAGGCCACATCTGGGCCCTTCCCTGCCCACACGCTGACCCCGCTGCTCAGAAGTTGGGGTACCAGCGATGACATAAAGGGCAGCTTCTGGATGATAAACTGGTATTTTGCTCAAAGGATCACAGAAATCACAGATTCTCAGGCTGCTACTTCTCATGGCCCCGTTTATTATCAAGCAGAGGCTCATTTCACCTGCCATAGGGCAGGCAGCTTCGAGTTTTACACCAGTGATGCTCACCAGTGCCCTCGTTGCTGGTCCCAGCTCCCCCAGTACAGTTACCAATGCTGCCTGGGTTCTCCAGATGAAGCACGTGGGTGGGGAAGGCTCATCTCAGGATGGCCAGTCACTACCTGTCCCTGCAGGTGATTTCAAGCTATTTGCAAATTGCAGGAGCATTTCTATGTGGGACCCCTTGGGTTGGGAGGAGGATTTGGGCAGCATTGCTCTTTGCTCTGCAGCTGTCCCTCTGCCGGTCGGATTTTGCCTTCTGTGAAGATTTCTAGGGAGAAATGCCAAAATATCTGTGGCGCTAGCTTTTTTGTGAGTCCTTAAGCTTAAATGTGGTCCATCTTCCCCCGCACCCTGTCTGGTAGGGAGCTAAGGCCTGAGGAAGAGAAGAGCTAGACAAGCCTGTAGTGATTCCTCTCCAGATTACTTCTCCAGCCAGCTCCATTTGCAGATCAAGGATTTCCTGAAAAGGCGGCAGTGTCTTTGTGTGCAACGGTGGCATTTTTTCCTTCTGTGAATGCGTCTGGTCTCTTTTTGATCTCGCATCAGTTTTTAGCATCCACAAGCTTCCGTGACAGGGAGTTGCACATTTTAGGTACACCTCCTTTACAAATGGAAAAAAAATTCGAGTGGTCTAATGCTAGCAGCTGATGGGATGACAGGGTCTCTGATATAATCTTCATTCACGTAGTTGGTCTTAGACCGGAGTGAGCGGTGAAACAAACCAGCCAAACTTATTTAAGGGAACAGCACAGACAGCAGCTGAGCGTGTCATGGGTAACAGCGATGCCCAGCACCAGCCCATCTGGGCGGCAGCGGGAGCTGAGGCAGGCAGGAATTTGCAGAGGTGCAAGAGCCACATGGCGTGCTGTGGGCAAAGGTCTGTGAGCCAGATCCCTTGCACACAGCCCACAGATAGGCTTATTTGCTCTACGCAGAATAAGATACCTCTGCACTGGGAAGAGATTCATGTGTTTACCTTAGATTAGGATTAATTGGCTTTCGCATATTTGATTGCTTCCTACAGATTAGGACAATTTTATATTAGTAATAAATCAATTAAAGGAAAGGCTTTGCTCTGAGACAGTGTAGTGAGCTCACGCTCATCTACTACTTCCTATCCGCAAGAGCTTTGAGACCTTTACTAAACCATTTTGAGTCATCCTCATTTTCTTTCTTTCTTCCTTTCTTTTCCTTCCTTCCTTCCTTCCTTCCTTCCTTCCTTCCTTCCTTCCTTCCTTCCTTCCTTCCTTCCTTCCTTCCTTCCTTCCTTCCTTCCTTCCTTCCTTCCTTTCCTTCTTTCTCTCCCTCTTTCTCTTTCTTCTTTCTTTTTTTCTTTCTTTCTTAGACACATAATAATGGATTTCATACCACACTGATGTATGAGTTCTCCACGTCTTATCTGCCTCCCATCATTCTGTACTTGCTCATTTTATCACATACTCTTAATTTTAAGCACTGTGGTTTTTCCTCTGAGAGCCATGGTCCCCTGAGATGGGTCTATGAACTCCCACAGAGCACATCAGGGTGATCAGTAGCCATCAATGCTTTCAGGGGGCAACAGTTTCAAATGGGGACAACAGTTTCAAATGGGGAAATATAATATAATCATTTAATCATGGACAGCTTTATGTGGAAGAGAGGTTTGGAGGTGTCCGTCCCCTCCCCACTCCTCATGTGAGGGCCACCCTAACTGTCAGGCCAGGATGTTCAGGGCTGCATGCAGGTGAGGCTTGATGGTCCCCAAAGACAGAAATGCCACCACCTCTCTGGGCCATTTACTGCTGCCCCATTCTTCTGGAGCAGAGTGGTTTCCACCTATCCCATCAGAGGTCCCTGTGTTGCAGAAGTGCCTGTTGGCTCTTGTCCTTTCAAGGTTTGGCTCTGCATTCTCTGTTTATATCTCACGCAGTGAAAGATGTGTCTGCGGCCCCATCAGCCATCTCTCCTCTGGGCTGAAGAAGCCCGGCTACCTCAGTCTCTCCTTCTACACCATGTGCTCCACACTCTCGCCAACCCGGTGGCCGCTGCTGGGCTGCAGCTTGTCACCATTTCTCTTGTACCAGGAGCCCAGACTTGACACAGTGCTCCATGCACGGCCTCAGTAGTGCCCGGCAGTGGGGAACACAGCCCTGACGATGATTTAAGAGCCTCAAACACTGGAATGACCCGGAAAAGGCAATTAAAGCTGGAGTGCGGTGCAATGCCTTTGACATATCACAACAATGCCTTCTGATCGTAAGGTGATAACACACCCACAGGCAGAGTGGGCTGCAAAACAAAGGAAGTCCACTCAATAAATAGGATGCATGCTCACGCAGATAAGAAATGCTGGGGCCAGCAGCACCATAATAGGCAGCGCTCAGGCCCGTGACAGACTGCCCGCTGCAGCGTCCATACCGGATGGAGACATTGCCTGCTCTGCAATGTTGGTGTCAAGCACCCGCCCTGCCCTGAGGCAGCTGCTTCCAACGCTTTATCTAGAGATTTTTTAAAAATATATTATTTAACTTTAGAAATCTCTACGGTTAGCTTTGCACTTAAGTCTTAATTTGCAATTTATGCTTTATATTTTCTATTACAAACTGCATATTGCAGTTATGTTCAAATATTTATTGCCATATAATACATAAATACACATTTTCATATTTATGGGTGTCTAATGAAACATACGTCTCCCCCCTCCCAACACCATTACCCAGACTACAAGGCAGCAATGAGCCAGGAGTACTAATGAACTTGGCTCTCACCTGGTATGAGAGCTGAGGCCGAGAGCAGCCAAGCACTGACACGTGGAGCCAGCTCCATGATCAAAGCCCCTGGGTTAACCAGGGGCCACCGACTGCTATTTATAGCTGCCTTAGCTCATGTTTAAGCAGAGGCTTTAAAAAGCTTGGGGGCAGTTTGGTTGCCAGGATAGTTCCATCCTGCACGTGTGGCACATAGTTCCTTGCATGAGAACGGTGCAAAGCCCAGATTGTGCCATTGCAGAGCCTGGATCAGGCCCTGGCTGTTGAGGAGGCCACAAACAGCTTGGGTTAAGCTGTTAATCAAATAGTACTTGATTATTTGATTTGATTGAGCTAACTTTGCCTACCCTTTGGAGGATCCAAGCAAATCCCTTACCTGAGCAAACCCCCACCACAACCACAACTCTAGTGGCTGTGGGACTGGGGGCTACAAAGGTTGTCCCAAAACTGTCAAACAGCTCAAATCCAACTTACATCAGCAACGACCTGAGCTGCACTAGGCCTTGTAAGGGCTCTTATGGAGGATCCAACTAGCAATGACCTTGAGGGAGAGGAAGTCGGAAGCCTGGACTTGAAGTCATTTCAAGATCACACAATCAACAAGAGCTGAGAAAGCTGGCAGGGTTTGAGGTGGGTCAGCCCTCCATGGGGCAGCCAGCCTAGATATACAGCCCTTCTCCAGGATGTGACAGCACCTTCCTGTCTCTGGGATGTGCTGCCGACGAGACCCAAAGCTCTCTGTGAGTCTCAGATGATAAGGTTACAGAAACCACCTTCAGAAACACAGTGTTTGGTCTTTTACAGGCTGTCACCACAGTGGGAGCCTGAACATCACAGGAGACCCAGGAAACAGGTTCTGAAGTGACCCTTACACAAATGGAAATAATCAGTGCAGAGAGTTTGGTATTGCCTGCAATTTTTCAGCATTGCACTATTAGTTTTGATGGAGTGGTACTGCACAAAATTGGACTAGTGCAGTGGGGATCAAAGTATTTTTGAAAGATTAGGAAAGATGGCCTATCAGTAGAGACCAAGTGGCATTTGGCTTTCAGAAAAAACACCTGAGTTATCATTGCAGTTCTGGAGGTATAAAAAAATCAAAACCTAAAACAGATCAAAACCTGTGGGACCATGTTTCTTTTTTCTCTGCAACTGAGGAGCTCAACAGTAGATGATGTTCTGCTCTCTGAGCTTATTTGAGCGTAGGACGTAACATTGAACTTTTGCATCTTTCCATACAGACAGATTCTTAACCCTCGCATGCACATCTTTGTGCAGGAGTGTGTCCATGCGGGTGTATGTGTATGTGTGTGCCCATGCATACGTGAGAGTCACACTGACGCCACGTTGTTGTCCCCTTGCACAACATGCGAAAAAGCAATATTGCGTTCACTTCCTGTCCCAAAACCCAGTCATCCGAAACACAGTGGTCACCGGGGGATGTTCAGCTGCTATGCACTATTGCACCTCTTCTAGATTTGCCTCTCCTCCATCGGAAGCAGCTAAGTCAGCAAATCCCATTCCCAGCCTACTTGTGATGACTTTCAGAACCATCGCATTTATTCAATTTACTGATTTTCCTACAGCCCCTGGCTATTGCTATTTTTTTTTTCCAGCTTTGCTGGTGCCACCTGATTCAGATATGCCAGTCTCCCATCTTACAAAGCCAGCAACCTTCTCCTCCATCTGCTGTGTTTGCACCACCTTGATCTGCCTTCCAGCACTTTAACTTCTGCTCGGGAACAGAGGCATCCAGGGAAACTTGATGGACACTAAGCAGTTTGTTTTAATTTTGTGAGGGGGGTGCATTTTCTTTACGTTGGTTTTCAGCCACTGCAGGATCCCAGCGGTTGCTGCTCAAGGCTGGCAGCACCCTTCTCTTCCGCATGCCATCCCTTGTGGCAGAGGGAAGCTGGGCAGATCAGTAATAGGAGATGAAAAAAGACTAGAAAAGGAGGGATGAAGGAGACAGCCAAAAACGCTCACAGGCTCCATGGCCTTGGGACATGCACTATTCCCAGCTGTCAGCCCTGGAATGCTGCTTATCCTACTGTCCGATGGTCTGACTTCCTCCTCCTCGACCAGAGCCAGCAGCAGCCTTCCTTTGAATAACCAGCCTGCTTTCCAGATCCCGTCAGAGCTATTCCCGACCCGGGTGTGTCTCGTCTGCAGGCACATTTCCTAAATTCTGCCTTGTCCAATCCAAGTTTAGAAGTCCTTGCTCTGGTGCAAAGATGCTGCGCATAACCGATCCCTGCCAGGTGCAGATGAGATTAGCTCAATCTTGTGAGATCAGGCAGGGAGAGAGCTGTCTCTGCAGGATCCCGAGCACTCAGGAGAGGAGGCAACGCCAACCTACCTGCAGACAGTGGACTGACTTACTTGTATGCACCAAACCTGGGATCTCAAGTGACCTACTTAGCGGCATTTCATGTGCAACTTCAGAAGCACAGGAGCCCCAGAGGTGGGTACTTTTTGCTAGCCGTCAGTTTCTTCAAGTTTCTGGATAATTGGGTAAATCCTTGAACATCACCAGTTTTTTGGTTTATTTGTTTGGGGGTATTTTTGTTGGTTGCTTTTGGGTTTGTTTTTTCTTTCCTGGGATTAAATTAAAACTTCCAAGTAAAAAGGCCAGGTTACACTTGAAAAATGTTTTCAAAGAATGCAAAGGCTGATGACAGGAGTAGCTCCAGGTGTCCAGGTGACCTCCTTCCCCACCACCCTCCATTCAGCTCTTGCCTTTACCGTTGACATTGCCTTTGAGATACAATTTAAAAGTAATCCATCTTGTTCCTGCTAATTTTCAGATTCCCTCTATAATGAATGCACAGAGCATGGACAGCAACAGATCCCATCTTTCATTGACACTAATCTTAGGATGAGATACTGACAGAGGCTCAGATGAAGGGCATGAACCCCTGAAAGGACCTCAGGATGGTATTTATTATCAAGAACTACATGCACCCTTCTGTTTGGCCTTTTCTCTCTCAGCCTTCATCAGCATACAAGTGCCTTTCAGGCAAAGCACAGTCTCTCACGCAAAGATAAGCCCTCTGAGTCCCCAGGCCTGGATACATGCAAGTTCCCAAGACATGTGTCCCGCCAAATAAGGTTTGCAGTCTTTGTAGGGCACCAAAGTTAAAACTTATATTGTTTCACTATGACTTGTTCCTCTAGGGCATATCCAAGTCCAGCCAGTGGGACATATGTATGGTGCAAACCAGGCAAGCTGTCAATGCAGTTGGACTCGTTCAGGCTGCCTGAGAGGAGCTGAGCATCCCTCGGTCTCTGCAATCACATTGGTGTATCGATGGAATAGCCCCGATTCCTCTTCATATTCTTGCCCCTCCAGCCCAGCCCTTGCTGTCCCTCTCCTGCAAGGGCACACTGGGAATTTGTAAGATTTGAGGTTCTAGTCCAGGGTGTGTGTTTATGCTCCTTTTTCCCTTCATGTAGGAGGGCACATATTGTTTACAGACAATTTTATTATTTTTTTTCCTACATTGAATTTTCTCAACCAGGTACTTCTTGTTTCAAGCAAGCAGCAGAAGTCATGGAAAGCCACTGTGTTTCTCTGCACCAACTAAAGTGTAACAAAGAAAAGTTTCTAGGAGATCAAGCCAGACACCTCCACAGTGCATGTTCAGTACGGGAAGTGATGCTCCCAAGAAGAAAAAGTAAGGATGGGTACACAGTTGTTGCACTGATGTGTGCAATCTTGGGGCAGACAACCAACCTCCTTTCTTTTGCTATGATTTTTCCAGGACTTCACTGATGGGAATGAAATTTGTAGACTGCATGAAAGCAAAGTCTTGGAGCAGCTCTCTGAAAAGAACATCATAGATGCTGAGAAACCAGGAAGTACCCTTCTCTTCTTGGAGGGGTTTGCCCAGTTTTGGGTCCCAATCTCTGGGGAAGAGGTTGTTTTATGGTGGTACCCTGCATACAGTGCCTCACCTTAGCACGGCTATAACATTTTTACAAGCACATTGTATGCCTGGCCAAGGACTTACTTCTTTGTTGTTCCTGCCCACCTGTCATTTGGTCGCTCTACTGTCATTTTGTCTCCTTGTGCTCAAAGGAGCCTTGTCTCCTTTGGGCTCTTCCTTCACTGGAAACACATTCCCTTTTTCTCTGCGGGGACCAGCTTTCCTTAAGGCTTATAAGGCAAATTTGCCTTAAGGCAAATAAGTAGTAACTTACTTGCATTCATTTCCTCCCCCATAACCTCCCTTTTTTGCAAGGATTTTCATGGTCTCTCTTGCTGGGAATTTTTATTATTAAGAACCACAGTTTTATACTACCCAATCTTTTTCGACAACACACAGTACCAGACCAGGCTTCGCATCTGTCCCCACACTATCTTCTCTGTGCACGCTGGGCTGGAAGGGAAGGCGACATGTTCTGCAGCAGGGCAGAGTACATGTTCCTCGGGGTGCTTGACCATGAGCGCATATGAGATCCAAAGGGAGCCATGCCAAGGTAAATATCCTAACTCAGGCCTGCAGCCAATGTACTGAAGTAACTCCTCATTTCTGTACAGAGCCAGGAGAAGAAGGGGGGCTCTGCCTTGGAGCACAGGTCCCCAAAGCGCAGTCAAGAGCCTTAACAGAGAGCAGGATTCCCTTTGATAGTGGGGCACATTGAATGCTCTTTGCTTAATTTGCTGGGATGGCCACAGGAGTTGGAGACCTATGGAAATAAAATAAGGGAATCCCATCACCTGACAGGGCTTCTTAAGTCCTTTCTTTGGTGGAGCTGTGTTTGCTGTGACCCAACAGGAGCTGGACAGGGGCCTGGGACCACAAGGAGCTCCCAAGCAACACACGTCAGACCTCAGTACACAGCTGCAGCTAAGACTGATTTGGCTGGTGAATCACAGAGCGAGAGAAGCTTTGTTTCCTACAGATTTCTGTCATGTTGTCCCTCTCTTCTGCTTTCATTATCCCAGCTTTCTCCACCGCTCCAAGACCAGCTCCGTGACACATGCTATAGCTGGCCAAGTGCCTGTCAGTGCCATCTGGCCAGCTGGTGCAGACACTGACTGGCCAGTGGGACACCGCAACCAAGTCCCACTCCACTTTTGCTCGGTGAGGATGTTCACTGGGTCTCTCCCCACCAGCTGTTGATTCTCACAAAACTTAAAAGAGGTCTGTAAGCTCCCCCCGTCAAGCGTGGCTGAAACCCACCGGTACATCGAGAAGGGACAAGAGAGGACTGACGGCCAGACAGACACAGACATGGAGACATCCTTTCTGGATGATGGTACGTCATGCCGCTGATGGCCATCGCTCCTGGGGCACTGCACTGAACTGGCCTGGCTGCCTCTCCCGTTGTACCCCTGTGCTGCCCAAAACAGCCTGTGTTGTTTCGGTCAGGCTTTCCTCCCTGACCACATGCCCTTGATGACAAAAATTTTTCCAAAATTAGTTTCTCTCTTTGCATTTTGATATGAGGCAACATCTGATTAAAATTGCTCCAGAGTTACCCTCACAGCCTTGTCATAGGTGGACTTTTAAAATAAACCTTCCTCTGCTTGGTGCAAGCATCGCGGCCTGGCTCAAAGGCAGCAGCAGTTTCTCAGCCCTGACAATTTGGAAATTGCTGGCAAGCACCAACGTTGCAACAGCATCAGCCGCACCACCATGGCAGGCACCATCTGCCTCCACGGGCTGCTGCAGCGAGCACAAGGAGCGTGGCACCTTTGCTGCCACCCCAAGGACTTCCAGCAGCCAGGGATGGAGATCTCGCCCCAGACCACACCACTGGGCTCTCTGGACAAGCTGGGGCTGCGGTTGGGTGTGGAGGGAAGTGCAGGGAGACGGCGCCCCTGTGCCCATCGGCAGCGATGAGGGATGGCAGCTGGGCTGGTGGGGAGAAGAAGGTAGCAGGAGGGGGCTGCTGATCTGGGAGAGGGCACAAGCGGTGGGATGGGATCTGAAAGGCCCCTTCCAACCTACACAATTCTATGGGTCTATGATTCTATGGCAGCAGCCCCGGCGCGGCTCCCTGGGCAGTGCTGTTACATCAGCTGCCCCAGTGGTTTACAACACTCGCCCTTGAGCCTTGGCCCTGCAGCCTGCTGCGGTGTGGACACGTTGCACAACACCCCCAGCCCTGCTGCCCTTCCCTGACGGGGCTGTCCGGTGGCCAGTTGCTGGGAGGCTGAGCTGTTGCAGCATCCTGCTGGTTCCCGACAGGGAGGAGAAGATGCTCCATCCACTCCTGCCTCTAACAGGGCACCAGAGAAGGTGGCAGGACCAGGAAGGGTCCCCAAGGACCTACTCAAGCCTGCTGGTAGAGGTGGGTCTTGAGGGAGTGTGGTGGGGAAGGAGGGCTGACCCACAAGAGAGATGGAGAAGCTCTGCCTCCCCTCCTGCAGCATCCCAGGGGTGCAGGAGCCACCACATCCTGTCCCAGAGGGCCCTGGGGTAAATCCTGAAGCTGAACTAGGAATAAACCCCAGACCTGATGGAAGAGTGGGACCCTCCTTCCAGAGCTGTCTATCATGGATGGGACTGGTTCTGCAACACTCCCTCAGGGAGAAACACCCCTGGAGCCTCTTCCCCATGCCATGGAGCAAGCTCTTCCTTGTCCCTCATCAAGGCGGGAGGGGTGTAAAGCTGTGGGGAAATCACAAAGACCACTGTGCAAGGACCCAGCACAGAGCTAAATATAGCCACTATCTCAACTGCCCAAAGATAAGAGCCTGTGTCCACAGCCCGCCACAACGCCCTGCCCTGGCTTCCACCTACCTTTGCTTTGGGAGCAAACACAGAGCAGCAGTTGTGAAACACCCTGCCCTGCTCATGGCAAACAGGGCTTGTATCTCAGAGCAGAAACGCACCCTCAGCCACCTCGCATGTCTTCCTTCCCTGGCGCTGGGGGGGCTGGCCGAAACCCACACCACTCAGAGGCTAACCGCCATCTCCACCAGCACCTCCGTGGTACTGAGCAGCAAGCAATGCACAGGAGAAACCTACGTCAGGGCAAAGCAGTAAGTATAAGTCAGGTCGGGGCTTCCCTATTTTTGGGCTCATCCCGTTAAACTCACCACTTCCACCTGAATCTCTCTGGTGTCCCAAGATCAGTGGCGCTGAGCCAGGCAGCGGTGGCCCTGCCTGGATAAGGGGAGGCAGCAGTGGAGAGGGCCCATGGGCTGTGACCACTTTATTGTGTCTCTGCCTCTTGCTGCCAGGCAAATCGGAACATGGTTCCCTCATCCCTGCTGTAAACCCCGTCACTAAGTCACACGTGCTGAAATCCCACCATACCCTCGGCACATAAAATATTGCTGGAAGTCTGCAAGCCTCCTGCAGTAGATACACCTTTCAGCTCTCTCTCCCCCATTTTAAATCTTATCACTGCCTTTATCTGAAAAGGGCTTTTAAAACAAAAAAACAGCATGGGTTTTTTTCCCCCCTCAACAAAATCGTTTTGCCTTGCAGAGTAACATGTTTCTGAAATGGCAGCTTCCAGCAGGAAGTCTCTGGCTTTAACAATAGCTGTATGTGTTTCCACAAGTTAATTGAAAACAAATGTTGACACTTCAGTCCTGCTTTTGTGCTCTCTCAGGGAGTCGAGAGTGAGCAGCACTGCTTGCAGCTGTGCCGTTAGAGGCCAGATGTGGCACAAAAAGAGGAAAAGACTATTATCCCCACTATTGCCGTGGGGAGAAGGTAGATGCACCATCCCCACCTTGCAGCAGGCTTTACAGCCTCCGCTGCTCGCCCAGGGAGGCAGCAGTTGTCCCCAGAGCCGCTTCCCTGCCGGGGTGGCCAGTTCTGTGTCCACCTTCCACGTAGGGGAGGACACCGGGCTCTGCCGATGCTGACCCAGGAGCCCTCCCGGGGAGCCGAGACAGGCACTGGCAGCAGGACCCCTTGGCCCAGTCGGCCCTGCAAAGCAGCAGGGGTCTGTGCCAGAGCATCGTGTCGCCCGACAGATGTTTTCAGGGTGCGGGAAACACCTTCCCAGCTGTGCCCAGACAGGGGCTCCCATGGGAAAGGGTCTCTGTGACAGCTGTGTTTCTTTCTACTGTAACTCACCTCTATGAGAAAGTAATTTTTTTTCCACTCCACACTTACAGATATTGTCTGGAAAGAGGATTTTGGAGTATCCTCTGGCGTTTTCTCCCTAGCACCATCGGGCACTTTGGTCACAAGTCGTGGCCGTGTGAGTAGCCCTCCTCCCCACCCGTCCCGGCGCACCCAAACAAGATCAGTGCCCCTCAAAAAGGCTTTCCTGCCTCAGGAACATATTCCTGCAGTTTTCGCCCTTATCTCTGCTCATTTGCGACGTCCGCCCCGCCCCGCTCTGTCCTCCTGGGCCGGTGGAGACAGCACCGTGACACCGGCCAGGGGCTGCGAGCATCCGAGCCCTGACACCGTGCCGGTGCCTTCTCGACAAAACAAGGGAGCCCTGCTGGGGGCCGGCTTGGCGAGGTCCTTCCGCCAAAGGACAGGGTCCCCGGGGTTTGAAGCCGACGCCGGGTCGGGCAGCGCCGCCCGGTCCCAGCTCCCCCCGCTCCCCCCGCGCCGCCTCCCCCGCCCCTTCGCGTGCCGGTGACCGGCGTCCCATTGGCCCCCCGCCGGGCTGCGAGCGCGCTGATTGGCTGCGGCGCGGGCTGGCCGGGCGGGAGGGACGGGGTGGTGCGGGCGGGCGGGCTTAAGGTGCCGGGTCCGGGGCTACTTGGACGGCGGCGGCGAGCTGGGGGGGAGGGCGTCGGGACCGGCCTCATGCACTGCACCAGGTATGGCCCCGCCGGGGCGTGTGTCCTGCTGCCGCCGGCAGGAGCGTCCCGACCTGCTGCCGTTTGCCTTCCTGCGGTGCGGTGCTGCTACCCGGGGGGCGGGGGGTGCGCTACACGGGACGCCCCAGGCTTAGGCTGCCCGGGTGAGCCGGGAGCGGTGGCGATGGGGCCGTCCGTCTGCCGGGCTATGCCCTGCTGCCTCCCCCCGGGCTCGCCGGGGTGGTGGCGGGCGGCTCGGCGGGGTCGCGTCGGGTTTCCAGCGCGGGTTTGGCTTGTAGAGCAGAAGGGACGGGATGCAGCGGGGGGATCGTACCGGCCGGACCTCCCGTGAATGTCTGTGGGAGCTGCCGTCGGAACAGCTCGGCCTTTCCTGAAGCGGAGCAGAGGAGGAGGAGAGGGCAGAAAACCCGAGCGCTGCTTCATCCCGCAGTGTGTCACCTCTAAAAACTTGTGGCTTTAGCAGCTGCTGCCCGTCCAGCCCTCTGCAAGAGGGTCCCCTGCTCCCCAGCAGCGCTGGGAGCAGGGTGGAGGCAATCGAAGGGGTTTGATACGTGTAGCTGTAAATAATTCCTTTGCTCTGACTTCCTTCTTCCTAGAAATAGAGGACGGAAGTGTGAGTGGTGACATTGCCTTCTGGAGAGGGTAAAGCTGCGGGAAGATGTCCCCAGGCAGAATCTGGTCTGTCCTCCTTTGGAGAGGAGGGGGAAAGGAATGGGCCCCTGTAGCTGTGCAGGGCTGCCTGCCTTCACCCCTTGCTTCCCAGAGCTGCCTTCCCTGTGTGCGCTCTCAAAAGTATTTCCCTGCTGCCACCTTCAAAGCATCTGAAGTTCAAGACAGCCAATGCTAGCCCCAGAAGGGAGACCTTCCTCTGTTAGCTGTGAGTTGGCCATCAGCAGGCTTTCAAGAGCAGAAAGAGGTGTCTGGGGTATCAAATGAGCTGAAAAAAGACAGTTCGTAAAAGCATGCAGCTCAGCCTAATAGTAGGTACGAGAAGCTCTTACTATTGTTCTTAGCTTGGAAAAAAGCTCCAGGTAATGCAAATCAGGCTGGATATTTCATGCCTTCATTCTAAAAATGATGAATAACCAATGCTTACTAAGAAATATGACTTCTCAGCAGTTATGGGAATTCAGCTGAATAAATTTTCCTAGGAAAAGATGCAATGCAGATGAAACTGGCCCAAGTAAGGCAGAAGCGTTGGAGGCTGCATTAGTTTAAAGGAGGAAATGACCTATATAAAGCGTGTGTGAACAAAAACTTGGCAGAACCAGGTAGGGATGAGCAGAACGGAGTTAGCAGACAGGTGGATCTGCTGTCTGTCTTGTATAGCTGCCCTTGAGCGGGAAGGAGGCAATGCAGAAGGAGCTGGCTGGTGGGTGTGTTGGGAAGCCAGCCTTGGCACATGTGCTCTGAATAAACAGATGCCCCTGCTGAATGGGTGCTGTGAGAGCCCGCTCAGAGCTGCTCTGTTGGTGTTGCAGGGTGGGGAGTTAAAGCACTGAATTGGAGAGCGTAGTTCTTGCTTTTTCTTGGCACGGGAATGACGATCAAGTACTAGAGCTGGCTGTATGTGGCTTTGGCAGCAGGAGCTCTGCTGTGTCATGTGGCTGCTGCTACTGCTGCTGGCTTGTTCCGCTCCGTGGGGTGGGAGCAGCTTTGGAGCCTGGTCTGCAGCCAAACAGGGAATTTTTATTAAGGGAATACTCTGTGCTTAAGGTCAGCTGTAACGCAGTTGACTTAAGGGGAATGTGTATGATAAATCTGTCCAGCAGTTTATCCAGAGACAGGCCAAAGAGATTCTGCCAATTGCCTTCAGCCTAACCTCAGTGTAAGGGCAGGAGCAATAGGTGCGATGGTCTGGGAGCTGCCTGGCTGCAGAGGCAACTCCAGGGCTATATCTGGCAAGATGCTGGGTGGGAGCTGCCCTGGAGTGGGTACACGGAGAAGAATGGTGCTGTATCCCCGGAGGAACAGGCTGGAGGCAGGGAGGCTGTGGTGGAAGGGCACACAGCCTGTGTTTTCCTAGGGAAGGACTTGTTTCCAAAGGCTTGGTCAACCTTGAGTAGGTGAGTTGTGTTTGGCAGAGCCCTGTGACTATATGGATGATTTCCCAGAGGCTCAGCATGAGCACAGTGGAGGCTTGAGGGGTGAACTCTGCACTGGAGGTGGAATCTGCTGGGCCATCTGAGCTGACATGTGTTTTAAAGTGCAGTAGTGGGAAGAAAGCAGCTCCTCTGTAGGTGTGGAGCTATGTCAGCTGAGTCTCTACCCTGCTGTTGTATCAGACTGTCGCTCTCCTTACAATACCACTTGCAGGCATTTTAGATGGAGCAGTTCTGGGAGACAGTGATGAGCAAAGTATGAAGCTCAACCAAACAAGTGCTTTTTAGCCTCTAAAAATACCAGGTATTTGGTGTTTTATGAAAGGTGAGGTCAGTTGTGTACAGTGGCTTGTGACAAACTGAGTTCCTGCCCCTACAAAAGCATCCTATGCCCTGGGCAGAGTCTCTCCTGGAGGAAGGGGAGTGCAGCAGGAATAGTGCTTTATGTAGCATTGAGGTTTGATAACTTCTGGTTTTTGTGGACATCAGCAGGACTGAGGTGTGGGCTTTGCTTTGGGTCAGAAATGCTCTGGAGCCTGCTATTGCTACCTTAGCAGGACAGTGCTTGTGTGTGCCTTCAAATGGTGACTGTCCCTGCAGCAATTGGAAGAGATCTTTAAGGGCACAACAGGCTCTGGTCCTGCCACTTCTGCTGTAGCACGTTTCTCATGGTGTCTGTAAATCACACCATGCAAGTACCTGCCTTTAAGCTTGAGGGACTTGTGGGGTGGATGGAAGCAAGTTTCTTTGAAATGGCTGGTGGGAAGTGGTGTAGCATTTCTCTGTCAAAAGTCATATTAAAATGTCTCTCTAACATCAACTGACCCTTCTTCTTATCTTCCAGAGTATTAGACTATTTTCCTCACAAACAAGCAATGGCTGTGGATGTAGCAATGCAGCTCTACCTGTGCTCTTCGCCCTTGCGAAGAGAGAAGCGTGCCTGCAAAATTGCTCCGAAGCCAAGCAAGCCGTTGCGGCCCTGCATCCAGCTGAGCACCAAGACCACACTGAATGGGCCAGAAGAGGCAGCAAACTCCTTCACACACAACAAAGTGAAGAAGAGGGTGTCGTTTGCAGATAGCAGAGGCTTTGCTCTGACAATGGTGAAGGTGTTTTCAGAGTTTGACGATCCGCTAGATATTCCTTTCAACATCACTGAGCTGATAGACAACATTGTGGGCCTGACAACAGTGGAGAGAGACAGCTTTGTCCTGGATTTTGTTCAGCCCTCTGTGGACTACCTGGACTTCAGAAACCGCCTCCAGGCAGACTGTGTCTGCCTTGAAAACTGTATGCTAAAGGAGCGATCCATTGTGGGAACAGTGAAGGTAAAGAATCTTGCTTTTGAAAAGACTGTGAAGATCAGGATGACATTTGACACCTGGAAAAACTTTGTAGATTACCCATGCCAGTATGTCAAGGATACGTATGGAGGGTCAGATAGGGACACATTTTCCTTTGACATCAGCTTGCCTGAGGGAATTCAGTCCCACGAAAGAGTTGAGTTTGCCATCTCCTTTGAGTGCAATGGGAAGGTGTACTGGGACAGCAACAGGGGCACAAATTACAGGATCATACGGTCAGAACTGAAGTCTGCCCAGGAAGCCATCTGCCCCCCCCGGGGCCCTGACTTCGTCAGTGCCTTCGACCAGTTTGGGAGCCCTCGGTGCTCCTATGGCCTGTTTCCTGAGTGGCCCAGCTATTCAGGCTATGAGAAGCTAGGGCCTTACTATTGACCCAAGGACGAAGTCCTGATTTGACTAACTGTTGCTGGCATGTTGCAGGCCTCGGAGCTGGTCTGAACATGAGGTGTACGGAAAGGTGGAAGAAATATGGCTCCACGTAGCTCTGCATAAGCCTCCCAGCAAAACCAGATGTGCCATGCTCTGCTGGCAGTGGGCTTATAGTCAGGGAAGCATCTCTGGCGTAAAGGGCTGCCTTCCCTGCCTCAACTCGGATAACTGGCTCTCCGGATGCTCAAAGGACCAGGAGCCGTTGCTCGTGTGTCTCTTCAGTGCTGCTACTCCTTCCTCTTCTATAAAGCTGCTAGTCTCCAGGGAAACACTACAGTGCTTATATTGTCTGTCCAAGCTATGTAGTGGTGGCTGGTTTGTATTGCTTGCCTAGTGTTAAAAGGCTTTTTCAAAATATGTTCTAGTATTAATTTTTAGTAGGCTGTACTGCAGCTGCAGGCTTCTCCTTGCAAAGCTAGCCCATGCCTGTTGGGAAGCGGAGTGGTTGGCTTGCAGGGAACGGAGTCCTCTCCTTGCACGCACCCTTGTAATGTGAAGTCCTTCCTACTGGAGGCAGAAAGGGTGTTTTGGAAATGAAAATGCAACTGTGGTGACAGGAAATGTGGCCCTACAGCCTGCCATATTAGGAGACGTATGTGCCTGTGGGAGAGGATCTGATCTGCTTAGTCACCAGCTGTTTTATCAGCTGATCTTGAAAAACTCTCATTAGACCCTTGGTGTTACCAAAAATAGAGATCAGCTGTAGCTATGTGGTGCTTGTAACACAGCTGTGGGTTGACAGCCTTGACTGTTGCCTTCAAAACCTTTCTGTTTCATTGATCACTTGTGATTGAAGATGCTTTTTCTCTGTGGACATCTGAAGTCAGCTGTTGGCCATGCTGGGCCCTGAAAATACAGTTTTTCCTCCTGTGGACTGTAAAACAGGGCTTTGTCCAGCTGGGGACCCAAGTCCTGTGCAGGAGGCTGTGCTCAGGTGTTGCAGGAGCTAAATGCAAACGGGCCACATGGCTGCTCTTTGATGTGTCCTGTTATAAGATGACTGTGTACCTACTGTGGTGGAAGTGCCTTGACTGAGAAGGGGGTGGTGCGTGTGATCCCAGCAATGCTTTGGGATAAACAGGCTTTGGAAATTATGTTGCTTTTTAAAGAAAAAAATCTCCTAATGGTTTGTTACTCTGTGGCATGGACTGCTTGGCAGCTAATGGCATGGCATTGATCACATGTGAGGCTGTACTGGATGAACATCAATGTGCTGGGCTTCCATCACTGTTGTAGCTGCCATTTCAGCCTGTAAATGCCCAAGCTTTGCATCTCTGAGTCTGTAAGTGGCTCGCCCTACCTGTGTGAAGGAGTGTGAGATGTGGGGTTATCCTGACACCAGCCTGGATGTGAAACAAATCACTGATGTGAGCCATTCCTATCTTCAAAGAGGTGGCTTGTCTTCTGGGCCTGTGCTGAGGTGGCCGGCTTGTGCAGTGCCAAAAAGCCTCACAAAGCTTTCTTGCCTGCTAGTTGAGCAGAATAACTTAATCCCTCAGCTCAAAGGGAGGCTGCCAAATAGTTTGTAGAAATAGAGGTCAAGGGAATCTTACTTTTTGTAGTGCATAAGCTTTATATAATTTTGGGGTGCCTATAATAGCCTATGGATGGGCTGGAGAGAAACAATGGGGTGGACTACTTAACTTTTTAAACCTAGCTTTTAATTCGGGAGACTACTGTATAAAATACTTACAAGCTGTTTTACCCTAACCTAGAAGGGATACTATGATCACTGTTGGATGCCAAAAGGGACAAGAAGAGCTTGCAGGAAGAATAGCTAACCTTCAATTGCTGCTTTTTCAAAAACATCAATGTGTGTCATCACTGTGCTTGATCACTTAGCCCAGGCGGTAAGTCTGCTTGCTGGCCCAGAGCTCATCAGGCTTGGTTCCTCTGTTCAAGAAGCTTCCTGAGTCAGCCCTTATAACCTGCATCTGGTCTCCCTTGAAGGGACTGTTGCCTAGCTTGGCTTGAACCTGGCTTTAAACTTAACGCAAGTCTGAGTGACACTTCTTTCTTTCATTTAGTGTATGGTGTTTAATGCTGTAAGACACTGACTGTAGAAAAGTCATGTTCTCCTGGCATGCTGTCATGCCTATGGAGAGCTGTTTGTGGGCTGAAACAAGGCATGTATGTCTGGGGTGCTGTGGATGGTGCTATCTCCTTATGGGCCTGCTCATTTCAGGCTGTGGATGGGGGTGTGCTTAGGGAGGAACACGAAAGATAAGCTAGAAGAGCAATGCCATAAGTAAAAGCAAGGCTGGGAACTGACTATTTGACCAATAGCGGTTTAAAAATATTACTTGTGGCCTTTCCCCTTTTCCCTTTTTCCATTGCCAATGTGAACATAGAAGTGAGGGGTTGCTGTCCTCGCTCTATGCCTGGAAGTGCCTTGTGGGGTGTTTTGCATGTTTGTTTTTAAAAGATATTTTTGTACACAACATTCAAATGGAAAATGCACTTTATAATTGCCATGTAATGACTCTTTTAAAACTATGGTTCTGTTTTTATCTGATTGTTAAAATAAAGGTGGAACAAAATGTTGGCTGTGTACCTTTCCATCTTATTTAAACACCCATGGGGCTGGGGAGGTGATTTGGACACGGGACCAGCTTCCTGCAAGTGGCCATTGGCAGGGAGGAGCACGCGTCCACAGTGGCCTCCACTGCCTGAAACAGGAAAGAGCTGCCTTATTCCTGCTGCCTTCCTGCCAACACAAATGCTTCCAGAGCCTTCGCAGCAGTGGGAAGGAGGAGAGGAGCCAGGCCCTTGTCTCCCTGCTCTGAAGTTTCTCTGCTAACCACTGTGTTCCTGAACTACTCTTCACTCAGTTCCCTGTTTGCAGTGCCAAGAACAGCCTTTTCAGGTTTTTCCGCGTTTATTTTAGGTCAGTCTTAGTCCTTCCCCCTACCTGGGTGGGTCTGGGATCAATGCTTTCTCCCTGCCTGGGTACTGGGGTGTAATGGGTGCTAGGAGAGGTGTTGCACTAGGAGGGTCAGGCTCTGTTCCAATACCAGGATCAAATGAATGTCAGACCCTTCTTCACCTCAAACTAGTTGTTCCTGTTGTTACTGCAATAAAAAGCACTGGCAGGAAATGTGCCCCTTTACAGGAAGGGAACAACTCTGGTGCAAATGCCAGCCAGGGCTAGTTTCAGGATTTGACCTGGCTCTGATCACCAGCGTGATGTCCTGAAGGTGTTGCATTTCAAACAATCAACTTGCCTGAGTTGCGTGGGTTTTTGCCACTTACAGATAAGAAAAGAAGGGAGGGGGGAGAGCACAGGTGGTGTTGGTGTGGGCTGGCTTGAGGGGCTTTGCAGGCAGTACTGCCCATCTTGCTGCACAGCCTTGCAGAGAGTGAGCTTAGCCCTTGCTCTGTACAGAAATGAAACTGAGCACCTTCTGGCTGTGGCTATTTCTGAGTCTCTCGCTTTCATAGGATGAACTGTCTTCCCACGGTGTTTTGCTTTCTGCAGCAGCTGGGTAAAGTAAAGCTTTTGGTTTCTCAGGTTCCTTCCCCCAGCCTTTGCATCACAAAGCTGAGCATGCTGACACAGTGGGGTGCAGGCCCTTCCAACAAGTCGTGAAGCTGCTCCCCTCCACAGAGATATTTGGGATCTGCATGCACCTGGGTAAAGGGTATTGAATGGTGTTTCCTGCTGGTCTGTGGTGCTTCCCTCCCCTGTGGCTCAGGGGAGCCTGCACTGGTTGTCACCCACTGCTGTTTTGTGCCCAGAGGCCTTTCTGGCATGGTCTTTGTGGCGGGATTCTTCCAGGGGTAGCAGATCTGCCCAAAGGTGGCTGAGAACTGCTCTGCAGTAGGAGTGCTTGGATACTGGGAAAGGGAACAGCACAACCTGAAGGGGGGGAAGAAGTTATGTGTGTGTGACTTCTCACATGCGGGTGGGTAAGAGAGAAACCCTGCATGTAATCTCCTGCCTGACAGCAGTTATGCCATGAGAAGTAGCATGAGGCAAAGGGCTTAAATTTCTTGGCAACCATTTGCCACCCCCTTTTCTCTCCGAATTCTTTGTCCCTGCCACATCTAACCAACTGCTGTTAATCTGTAGCATTTTTAATGGTGCTTTTTATTTTCTTTTGATCAACCACACAACACAGATCTCTCTTAAAAGGCTATCTGTTTTTCTGGTTGCAGAGGGAAAAACCAAATATTTTTTTAAAGCTATTTGTGCCCCAGCACATCCCCAGGTGATTTGGGTGGCTTGGTCAGGGCTGCTTTCATATTCGAACCCTGGCCCAAGGTCATGAGTGAGACAACTGCATCAGCCATTTCCTCTAACAGTTTTGTGGCCCAAACCCCTGTGTGATGACAGTTTCTGTTTGACAGATAAGGAAGTTCAAGCTAAGCCTGCTGACATCCAGGGCAGCTGAGATATGTGGGCATTAGAAGGGCCAAGAAAGCTCTTGGATTTCTCTCCTAATGCCCATGCGTTACTTGCTAGAGCACACAGACATTGCAATTACTGCTTCTGTAAAGCCCTTAGTGGCAGGTGTGATTGTGCACTTGCTGTGTAATATACAGAGATTCCTTAGAGTGCTCCTGGCATTCCCCTCACCCCCAGCCTTTGCTCTGAGGCTCCCAAACCTCAACCCTGAGGGTTTTCAGTGCTACCTCTTGGCAGAAATAATTAAGCTGGGATGTCATGTTGACCTCAGATGAGGTGTTTGGAGGTTCAGGTTTCCTAAGTCTGTGCTCCATGGACAGCTCTATTAAGGAGAGGGGGGCAGGGGTTCCCCTGGTCCATATCCAGCTCCCTTTGCCAAGCGCGATCTCCCACTGATGTGGGGATGCTGTCCTACAGGGGAGCAGCTCTGCTGAACCACTGCCACCACAGCAGCCTCATCTAGAGCACATTGGATTGTGAGTCCTGGATGCGGTGACAAAGGCAGGATGTGGGTGCTCTGCACCTGCATCTTGGCAGAACAGGGTCAAAACTGTTTAAGAAATTTGTTAAAAGTAGATCCAAGCATGCTAGGAAGAGCACAGATGAGAGTTTGCTGCTCTTTTCCCATTCTCATGCTTGCTAAAAGGGTCCCTGCTAGGGAATATGGGCTGCCAGAGTTGTCCCCAGCCTTGTCTAGCTTCCAGAGCTGGTGATGGGCTGAAAAAATTTACTCTTTGAGGCTGCTCATGTATTGAAGAAGGTCCTTGAGTTCAGGTTTCAACGCATGCTTAGCTCATGGCCCTGCTTAATCAGAAAGTGAGGCTCTGTTGCTAACTGAGCATCAGACAACAGCGCGAGCAGAGCTACAGCTGAGACACGTGAGCCTGAATGTGGGGCAGTGATGAGCAAAAAATGTAGGAAATCCAAGTGAGGCTGACTGCTTTCAAACCCAACGAGGACAGTTCAGCCTGCTGTCTGGCTGCGTCTCTGTACAGATGCGGTATGAGCACCCCGAATTCTTGCCTTAGATGTTTGCTGGGCCAGACTCCGCATGGGGGATGCTCTGTTGAAAAACTGCCCACAGCAGGGTAAGATGCAGAGGGTAGGAAAAACGTCTCTGCCAAACCATGGGAGTGTAAATGCATCCAGATAGTACTTTGCTGCTGGAGCAAATTTTTATTTGGTGTTAAACGTAGCTCTTACAGGCATGCAAAGTGGAGAGTGACCTGTGGAAGATGTGTTTGCCTTGCTTAACACAGGACAACAGGAACGTAAGAGGGGAGAAAGACAGAGCGCGTCATTTCCCAACAGCAGTCAGCACTTCTTCTTCGGTTTCCCCTCCGCAAACTGTCAGCAAATAAACCTCACTAAGAGACTGGGTCTCTGGGGGGACGTCTCTTGTCCGCAAGGCAAGGGATAAACAGTGCTTCCTTTTTGTCATGTACCATGGGGCTTCCATGTAGTGTCTCCCTCATGCTCTACAGCAAGGCATTGCCCTTTGCTCTTCTTTCTTACCGTGATGCTGTTTCCTCCACCACCAGCGTATCTGTCACCAAACTGAACCGTGAGTTTGGTTTCACAATGTCTTCCGCAAGCTTGTGTGTGGTCTGGGGGCAGGAAGGGCATTTGTGTGCAGTGGGAGGAGGCTGCGCTGAGGGCACCCTGCACCCCTGGGAACAGCACAGAGCTTTGCCATAAAGCCAGCAGCGTGGGGCTGGGTTGCGATGCTCCCAAGCTCCCCTGCTATTTCTACAGACTTACTCCTACTGGGCAGTTCAGCTGGCTCTAAATTATTGCAATAAAAAGTATTTATGTCCTTGTCTCTTTTTAATGGAGCTAAGCTTCAAACCAGCTGCTCTAGCCCTGCAAGGTTCTGCCGTGCTGCAGCCAGAGAAGCAGCCTGGCCTGTCTTTATCCTCCCCCTTGGAGGGTTACTGTGCCAGACAGTTAGCTGTCTTTAAAGACATGTTAATGACATTTACACAAGGCTTAAAAAAAGAAAAACGGTGTCTTTGTTGAAAAATAATTGCAGCTGGCGTGTTCCTTTGGTACAGATAAGTCAGAGCAGTCACGGAGTTAAGTACTTTGGCTCCTGGGACAGGGATATGGGCAAGGCCTTCCAGCCCATGCATTAGTCACAGAGCTCCTCTCTGCTCCCATGCTGCTGTGTAGTCTTGGGGGGAGGGAAGGCTTAAACTTCATAACCCAGGAGAGTAAGCTCAAAAGAGCATAAGAAAAGGGTTCAGGATAACTCCATAAATGCTTTTATAGCTTCCAGTTATTTCTGGTGTGTGAGTCTTGTTGAGACCATGCTGATGTCTTTATATTTAATGAATCCTAGATGTCTGCTCTAAGCAGGACCACTCACACAGCTAGGTGGGGTCACTCGAGGCCTCATTTATGTGGATGCTGATGACCTCAATGATGGATGTCACCACATCTCTGTGCCCTGTCCCAGGGCTGCACTGCTCTTCTGGGGAAAAGACACAGTTCTCAGGAATCAAAGCTCTGACCAATGTTGCAGTCTTGCCAAACTAACCTATAGCCCACCTCCCAGTGATACCCATTGAGGTCAGCCTGAGCAAACCAGAACCCAATTTCCTTCCCAGCACTCAGTATTCAGCAATAGGGAACTAATGATCTCCTGCACCTGCTTTGCATCTTTATGGTCCCTGCCAGAACAAAAATGGAGCATTATCACCAGAAGCGTAATTCCTCAGTGTTTGTGTGGTGACACTCCAGCACTATGGAGACAGGCACTTTTATAGGAAAAAATATAATAGCCCTCTCCAGGCTCACTCAGGGTTTTACAACCATTCCCCTTTCACACAGTGTTCCCCTGGACACCTGGCAGGTGGTGCTTCTCCTGTATTTCCCTACTTGCTGTGATTTATTGGCATCTGGGTGGTCATCAGAAATGCAGAGTGTTTCTTCATCTATAAGCTCAGCTGAATGTGTCCTTGATGGCATTGCAAACCAGGATTAAGGGCAGCTATATGTGATGTGGTGACAAAGACCGTGAGTGGCACCTTCCACCCCTCACTCAACAGCACACTTGGTCACTGGGGTAGGATATGTTGGAACAGGTCTCCCTCTTGGGCTGAGGTCTGTCACAGCCCAGCTTTGCTTTCTCCAAGAAGCTGTCTCCAAGCAAATCAACTCACAATAGGAGGCAAAATAAAAATAAATAAATCTATTGAACCCTCCACTCCTCCGCGGTGGCTTCTGCAGGAGAACTTCACTTCAGAGACCAGAACAATCGTCACTTGAATGCTTTATAGCCATGCAAGAAATTATAGCAGACACACACTAACTTTTAAGTTGGTGGTCAACAAGATTTCTTAGACAACCAATGAATCGACACACAAATCTTTCAGTGCTTCTAAATGCCCTGCAATAACAGCCCAATGCTGGTAAACAGTGAGCCGTAAAGCCACCAGGGATGCACTCACTGGGGGTTAATAGCAGGATGACTGAGCATTTTAGTCATTTTTCCTTTTTTTAGATTTGGTGTTGCTGCAAGAAAACACAGCTTTTGTTCAGGCAAGCTGTCTTGTGAGTGCTATTTCTGCTAATAGGTATCCTGTTTTACTCAAAAATTGAGTATTTATTAACAGTTAAATACAAAAAGCTTTTGCCACTACTTATCTGCACCAAACTGGATTTAGTGTTTAACCGCTAACCTCGACAAATACTGGCACTGCACACATGACTTGGTGGCCCACTCTGAGACCTGGGAAAACCATGGTACTCTCAGGCCACTTAGGACCCTCAGAATCCAAGTCTGTCTTTGGGGCTGGGCACCATACTGAGATGACTCCAGCCGGCAACTCAGGATCACTTTGGAGAAGCTGGGAAGGAAAGCAGAGTTATCTCCCTCTGAAATCAGAGCAACATGTGCTAGCAAGGAAAGAAGATCTCTGAGGGCCTTGTCTTGGCCACAGTAATGTCTGTAGCATGCAACTGTTCCCTGGGTGAGGGGACCAGGAGCTTGCATTGGCCATCCTCCTCTGGAGCACTGGCCACATGGAGCAACTCAGCTGCGCTGGGAAAAGTTCACCGTCAGCCTTAAGGTGACTGAATAGGGAAGCAGGACCCTGGCCACTCAGCCCCCTTTGCCCCTTGCCTCTCCTCTTCCTGGAGTAATTTCTCAGGATGGGGGACAGGACCCTGGTTCCTTCAGCACCTGTTGGCCCACATGGCCTGTCAGGGGACAGCCCATACCAGCACCACTTGCCCTCAGCTCCATTGCCAAAGACATCAGAGCCCATGCTTACGCACGTGGAAGTCACACAGGGAAGGCACAGAAATTCATACCAATGATCAATTATTGAGCTTACGTTAAAAACACAGTATGCTCTTTAAAGGCCGTGGAGAGACCCAGCTGGTTACATGAAATCTACATCTCTTGCTACCTGCCAGCAGCTGAGCAGTGGTCCCCCGAGTCTGCATGTCCCCTTCCCTGACAGATCAGGTAACATGGAAGCAACACTGTCTTCTCCTCTCCAAGACTGTCCCCTGTCCCAAGAGCAGAGCATTGACCTGCCTCCCAATAGCCAGGCAGATCCATTAACAGGCAGAAAGCACCTATGAAGTTACTCTCAGGCTGGTGTGCTTCATGTCATGCGCAGCGGGTCCTGTGCTGTTCCCCAGGTTGGCTCCATGCAGTTGGTTAGAGCCAGCCCTTCACTTGCCTGCAGCCTGGACTATTCACCTGCAAATGTCTACTAGACCGGGTGTTATTTCTGAGTGCTTGTTGCAACTTGTCTTGCTGCTGTGTAGCTGTCTTGTAGGATGTGTCTCAGAAGGCACAATGAATCAAGTGGGGTCCTTTCAGCACAAGCTATGATTCTCACATCATCCCCCTGGTCCAGCAGCAGCATCAGCTAGAACTGACAAAATAGCTCTTCGGTTTGCTAGGCTGACTTGTGGGTGCCAGGCTGGAGAAGGCCAAATTCTGGCTACATTAACCAAATAGCCATATATAATATAGCCGTATTATTATAGCCAAATAGCCATATAACCCACCCCCAAGCAAAACAATGGTATGTGGGAAGCCATGGCTTCAGGTCATCTCAAGTGAAGCTAAATACGCTGTGTAAAGATATAGGATGGGCTACACTCCTACTGAGGAGAGGAGCCCAAGTCACAGGGAGGTGGCATGACCAGACCATCTGTGACCTCTGTTGTGGAGTGGAGAATATGGTCTCATGTTGTAGGGGCTGGGACAAGACCCTTGTGCTGGATTACACAAGTAGGCATCAGAAACACACACTCTTCTTGCCTGCTGTGTGCTGGAAGGGCTAAGTCCATCAAAACTGCAGCTGGAGTATGTCAGCTTGGGAAAATCCTGCCTCAGGGATGAATGTCTGGGATGAGAGAGTGCCACCATGCCTGCAGACCGTGCCAAGCTGAGCCAGCACAGGATCTCATGTTCGCCTGTCTTATTACAGCCAAGCTCACACTCAGCATTAAAGCACTGCTTAGATAATCAGAGGTTGCAGTCTCACAGCCACACTGCAGAAGGTGCAGCTCCTTTGAACACCCCTCAGCTACCTCCCAACTTGAGCCATGCTTTTCGTGGGGCTGGGAATGAGCAGCTGGTCAGCCCTGACTGATTCTCTTTGGCTTCTCCATCTTGATGGTCCCTTTGCTGAATGGAGACAGGATGGCATTCTGGCAAGGCACATGCAGTTATTCGTCTTTTCTTGCCATCAGCCAGCTTGTTACAGTAAATCCCCCCAGCAACGACAGGCATCTTCCCCCCATCATGGGTAGGAAGAGCAAGGGAGAAAGAAGGCCTCAGCTCAGCTTTCTAATTAACAAAATGAGAGATCTGACACAGTCTGGAAAAAGCACCCAAATGGCAGGACCCTGCAGCTCCACCCTCAGGGAATTTGCATTTCTGACACTGAATCTGCCTACTCGAGAGAATACGCTTCCAGGATCAGCTGCAAGCAGAAAGACTTTTGAGCCAGTTATGAACAACTTTAAACAAGGCTCCACCCAACTCTAGCTGCAGCCAAACAAAAGCAAAGGCTTTTTTCTTCTGAAATACACAAGAGGTCATAAGCTAGCTCAGAGCTGTATTTTCAGCTCTGACGTTGCTTTTCAGCTCTGCTGCTTGTGTTCGTGCTTGGCTGCTTCTCCCTTTCCAAATTCCAGCAGTGGGTTGCCTTTCTTTCTTTAACGAGGTGAAGAAGGAAGAAGTTTGGATATCGTCTTACAGGAAAAGAGCAGATGCAATTTATAGCGTCTTGCACCAAGGGATCACTGAGAACAACTCGGAGCCTCAGACTCAAACCCATCTGAACCTGAATCAGTAGCCTAATTTTTCTAAGGTGTAGATGACCCAGCAAGAGGAATGGGTGAGGAGTGACCAAGGGGTGTTCCCAGTGGCAGTACAGACCCTGAGAAAAGAAAAGATGGGCAAATCTGAACCCTGGGGAGAGTCCAGAACTCAGTGTTTTCCATTGATCGGAAAGAGTGATCACTTCTCAGAGGAGCAACTGTTTGGTATGGAGCAGTTCCACGGCCCAGCAGACCAAGCTGTAAATAGAGCCCCAGGGAACCAGACCACTCCGAACTGGTGCCATTATTGAACTGTGGGGATGACTAATCATCCAAATAGCTTTCTCCAGGCCATGCAGGGAAGAAATGTCACCATCATGTGAAAAATTGAGACCATATGCTTCTAGGACGCTTTCTGAGAGGAGTGTGCTTGACAAAGCTGGAGTGAGCTCGAGACTGGTTCTCAGGTCAGACCCCAGCACAGCAGTCCCTCCTCTTCTAGTCCCAGGGACTCTCCCAGCTCCGGTCATTATTTTCACTGCAGACAGTGCCTACTTTTCTGAAAGGCTGCAAGTCCTTCAAGGCCAAGACAGAGCGTGTGCTTTGTTTGTTTGGAAAAAAATGAATGCTAGGAAAAAAACAGATGCTGGAGTACTGCCTCTGGCCTCCCCTATCTGTGCCTGAAGGCAACTCCTCCATGGCAGCGGCAGCCTCTCATTCAGCTTGGCAGGTGTTGTCTGGACCAGAGCCATAGATGCGGGGTCTATTTCCTGTTGAGCACGCAACAGAGAAGCAGTTACCTGGCATAGCCTGCGCCAGAAAACACTTAGCTATGCACTTTAGCAGCTGATCTGACAACACAGAGGTGCTGGCCCCTGCTCCCTGTGCTTCATTCCGTGGAGCTGCAGGGTGATCGTTGCTTTTTCTTTCCATTAGGAAGCTGTCAGACATAACCTGGCAGCTGAAAGGAGTTCTTCCACTGTGCAATTAGTTTCTGGGAATTTGGGGTTTTCGCATCCCACCTCTTGGGAGGCCTGTCCCTCGTCGTCTGTCTCTCTGTGCACCAGTAACGGAGCCAGATATACATGTACCAGAGCCTCCCCGGCGCTTTGGCCTGGTTATCCCATTCTGAACAGCCTTGGCTACAGCTCCCGCATCTCTGGAGGGCACGCACCAATGGCTGGGAAACTGGGAGAAAGCAAAGCGAGCCCTGATCAAGCAAGGCGGCTGGTTATTACCAAGCTGCTATTTCTACACAAGAAGCCCTGGAGCAGCAAAACTGCTCGCCTCATGTACGTTCATTAGCAGCACAGATAAGAGCAGCGTTGATTGCAGGCTATAATTAGATCTCTGGGACCTTTCTGGACCGGCTTTCTCTGGCATTGTGCTACTTTGAAAGCACTTCCAATTTCTTTTTCTCATTCTTTTTTTGTTTTCTGAATGGTCGGGATGGCATTTCCCTATTCAGCAGATTTGGGACATTTTCTCCATTGTGGCTCGCAGAGCTCTCCCCAGCTTGATGCTGCAAGCCCTACACCACAGCGTCAGCAAAAGCTCCATTGTTTGACTGCTCCCACCCAGTCCCTTGGGCTGTAGGGTTGGCCAGACTGTAGGTCTCTTCTTAGCACTGCACAGCCAACCTGCCAGGCAGCCCTACCCGCTTTGGTTAACCCGCCAAGGTGTAGTTTCATGAGCATCTTCCTCTGATGATCACTCTGATTTTCCTGGAATCGCTTTCTTAGCATGTTCTGCACAGCCGGCCTGAAGCTCTCCCAGAAAAGATGGATGCAGTAAGCCAGCACTAAGCACGTACTCCAGGCACAGTGGCCTACATGGAAATTATTACTTCTCCCCTGGAGTGCTGGAAAACAGCCTCAGCATCCACTCAAGTGAAAAGAGGGGAGGAAGAGCCAAGGGAAAGACCTACGCCACAAAGGCCTGGTGTTCACGTAGCACCACTCCACATGGCAAATGGGACCCAGGGGTCTCCCTCCTTCTGGCTTACCCTCCAAAACGCTGCTGTATTGGTGACAACCACTAAACAAGGCCCTGCGGAGGGCACGTGCCTTCATGACTGCACCACATTCATCTTTCTTTGCCACATCCACAGACCATTCCTGCATCTTCCACTGTGCCACCCACACAGCAGCCGGGAGGCAAGGGCAGAGGGGCCGGCTGCCCACCTGGGATTATGGAGCCAGAGGCAAATACACACCCCAAAGCTTGACTGACCCATGTGCTGAAGGAGGATATATGAGGAAGCACATTTGTACCTCTGGTTTTGAACCCAAGGCCAAACTGGATGAGCTAAAGCATATTCAGGCAGAAATTTTTCACTATGAGGGTGGTGAGACACTGAAACAAGTTGCCCAGAGAAGTTGTAGCCGCCCCATCCCTGGAAGTGTTCAAGGCCAGGCTGGATGGGGCTTTGAGTAGCCTGGTCTAGTGGGAGGTGTCCCTGCCCATGGCAGGGAGGTTGAGCTAGATGATCTTTAAGGGCCCTTCCAACCTAAACCATTCCATGATGATTCTATGATATTTTTGAGTGGCACTCTCTTTGAGGACAGAAATTCACCCAGGACAAAACATTTTGGTGATGAGCTACTTTTCAGCTTCCTGTGTTCTCATCAGAGACTCGCTGACCTCACGCTGACGTGTAACCTGAACTAGATATACTGAGGGCCTGCCTCTTCCCAATACCTTCAGGCAGCAATACAAACTCTGACCCACCCAATGCAAGTTAATGGTGCTATTTTCTGCAATGTCAACATGGATTTTATCCTATTGTTTGTGCTTCAAAGCTATGTGAATTGTTGGAAGCAATTTCATCTTTTTTCCATAGCCTCCCCTTCCCTTTCTCTTACCTAATCTTAAATTGCTTTTCTGCTGGTTTAAAGTTAAAGCAGTTTGAAGTTAAAGCTCAGCTCTGAGAAATGACTTTGTGAAACTGTATTTGCTTACATATTAAATTTGTTCTCTTTCTGAGATCTAGGCCAGATCTGCTGAGGTTAGTGGCTCTCATACAGGTTTATTTCTTGTCACTCCTCTGAACCCAGGAAGAGCCAGTCCAGCAGAGTAAGCAGGTGATTTATTCTGGGTGATTTTCTAATTACCTATATCAGCTCTGCACGTGCAAACCACAGTATGTAGCCAAAAGGTCATCATTAGAAGAACATGGCCTGGCTGGAGCTGAGAAACTTGATTATAAGCAAGGGGTGGAAAAGATATTACAAGCTTGAGTTTCAGAGCCCAGCGCAGGTTCTGACCCAGCTCACACTGATTAGCAGCCAAAAATTCACGATCAAGATCTTCATCTGCAGATATGGCAGGAAGAAGTTCTCTGAGCAGCATGAATCGGGTCTCTCCATTGACTTTCTTTTATATGTAGGTGATTTTTGACCCACAACGGCCTTTTGGTACCTAAATCCCCATCTCCCCTGTGGGTCTTACAAGTTGTCTACAGCAGCCTGTAATAAACCACCCTGGAAACACTGTCAAATAATTTCTAGCACAGAACTGCCTGAGCAGTAGGACAAGAATGTTTCTAACCAGCAGGGTCTAAGGCCGGAGCCTCTCTCTCCTAAGACAACCATGGGTTTTCAGCAAATCCGTCTGTCAGAAAGAAGAGACAGCCACAACCATTTCTGTCCCAAGGCATTTGACAAGGCAACGTATAGTTTGCACTGGAGCCAAAGTCCATTAGTTTAGCAACAAAAAGCTGGCAGCACCTGTCATTCTAATGTAACCTGATACCACTATTTAATGTCTACAGTGTGAATTATTAACAGAGTTCCACCCAACGCCTTATCATTGGGAGGCTGGAAAAATCACCTGCTTTCAAGGGCAGGTTCAATTTCTTTTGTCTGACCTAGATTCTATAATTCCCCTCATCTTAGCCTTATTTACACTTTTAAATTGACATGCACGGTGTGTGGCTTACTGCACGATGTGAAGGTCACTGCTAGCGATCTATTGGAAAGCGACAAGCTGAAGGGGAGGCAAAGAGAGAGAGAGAGGGCGGTTCTGTTTTCTTTGGATATAGTTTGGCACTGAAAACACACATGCCTAAAAAGAAATGGAATGTTTAAAGGACACTATGACAGGGACAGGTTTGCAGGGTAAAGACAAATCCTTTCTTGGCCAGACAGAAACTCAGGTCGTCTGTGCCTCTTCCAGGCCACTGTCTCATGCTCCCATCTCCCCCTTGCCCTGCGCTCCCCTGGCAATCTCCCTGATAGAAACCCCCATTTCAAGTGTCCAGTTCCCCTCCTGATCTCATCTCCCCGCCTCAGTTTCCCTCTGAAAACCCACTGTTGATAGAGAAGCCCATTATCATCCTCTCCTCTATCAGGGGCCAAGCCATGTCCCAGGTTTCTCCTGAGACGTCCACAAGCTAAGTGGTACCTGAGCATCTGGTGCTCCTACACAGGCTGTGCAACCAGCCATGCCGTGACGTGAGAAACGTGACAGCCATGCTGCTCAAGGGCCTGGCTTCTTGCCCGATAATTGGCTTGAAGACGACGGAGAAAAAAAAATTGTTTGCAAGAGTATCGTGGAGAGACATCAAGACAGAGCTATTAATAACAGGCGAGACACAACCTGCAGGCCACATGTCACGGGGCCTCATGGTGAGGCCATCGTGTGGTATGTGCAACTCAACGTGCCTTCGTGGGGAGGCAAATGTAACCCTCACTCCTGTGGGCCTGCAACTACTCAGCCTTTACAATGGATATCCCAATGCTTTGTGATCTTCTTGGGAAATACCTCAGGACCCCCAGGAGTGTTTTTCCCTTCTATGAATGACCTTCGCTTGGTCCTGTGCCTGTCCCCTACCACTGCAAAGGATGCCACAATAGGGAGGCATCATCCATCTTAATCCTCACTTAGCTTAGTTTACCTAGACTTACCTAGACACAGACTAAAAGAGACTTTGACACACTCCGGGCAATTGCTCCCCCGATGGCTCCATTGGCAGCTCATCCCACAGGGTGCTACCGGAGCACTCAGAGGCTGCGTGACCAGGCAAAGCAGGCAGCAAATCCAGCAGACAGCAAGTTGGGCTTCCCTCTATGGCACGTGGATCTTGGACCTGATGGACACAATGCATTAGGCTAGCGACCTGCCTGCCTGTCCCCTGCAGCTGCTTAACTGTTGTGGAAGTTCCTCCAACCTCAGGACTGCAGATCCAGATGCTTTTCCCCTAGAATATACTGCATTTATTTGTAGCACCACAAGAATTTTCCTTGCCTTGTTTTCTGGCCACCTTCCTAATTTTTCCAGGGCAACTTGGGTTGTTATTTCATGACACGTCCAAAATCCTGGAAAGTTATTGCAAGCGAGTGCCCTCACTTGCCATTAGGATGTGCAGTCTCAAGCTCCCCTTTACACAACCCTCGCTTTTGCATGCGGACAACAGCCCTGTTTCCACAGGATCCAGTCTGCTATCCAACACCTCATAGACCTCTGGTGATGTTATACCCAGCACAAACCATTACTCTGCGGAGTCTGATTGTCTCCCTTTTCTGCCAGCACCATGCAGAGACAATGGCACACTCCTTCACAGCAGCATTTTCTCTTCTGCAAACAACAACTGGCTCCTGCTTTACAGCAGCGAAAGCAGATGTCTTTATTTCACTGTGTTACTAGGAAGTGAAATTATTGCACACTATTTGCCAAAATATCCTTCTTCCCAGATTTCAGTATGACCAGAGATGGGAGGAAGATGCTGTTCTAGTTCCATCTACTTGAAGAAGTGTTTAGCATGCAGCTAAAGAGCAGAGCATGGCACAGCTAAACAAGAATGGGGAATATTTCCCTGTGACCAGGCTGCCTTCAAGACCAAACGCATCTGCCTAGAGAGCCTCCAGAGCCTCCTGGAGACTGTCAAGTCGGGGAATGGCTCTTGAGGCCAGCCTCTACCCCCCTTTCATGGGGTAGCCCACAGGGAAAGCCCAACTGCCCACATGGGAACCATCTTCCAGGACAGCTTCCAGCGCTACTCGCTCCCCATGACTGTCACATCTCTCCGGCCAAGGGACAGAGGTCTACAAAGGACCTCAGCCACACGTGTGAACCAAGCCCTGGTGTTAGAACAAGAGTAGGGACGGCCTCAGGGGTGACTCCATCCATGCATCCACCCTGCTGAAACAAGGTGCTCTGCACAGGGCAGACACCTCAGGGCACAGCTAAATACCTCCCCCTTTATAGGGAGGAGATGGAAAGAGGACAGTGGTCAGGGGGGACTGGCAGCTGGGTGGAGGACAGGGAGGGCAGCCCAGGAGAGAGGCTGGAGAAGGCTGATAGGGAAAGGTGGAGAAACCCCACCCTGTTCCTCCTTGTTGGCTTTGCTCTCCCCTCCTAGCACTTCCAATACACAACCACCAGGAAAGCAGCTGTTAGTTGATGAGAGGATGTGCCTTTAGGCTGGGGGAGGAGGAAGGGACCTGGAGAAGGAGCCCCAAGGCCAGAAAGGCAAGTGGAGATGCCCCAGCACCACTTAATGGGAATGATGGGAGACTGAGACTTCCCAGCCTGAAAGAAATGGCAATGAGAGGCCTCTTCTGTTTGCACGCATGCCCTCACAGGTCTGAGGAAGGAGTGCAGGGTTCCCCAGACTCGCCACAGCCATCCCACTCCATCATAGTGCTCCACAGCAGAGGAGAGTGAGAGGTCACTCCTCTGTCTAAGACACAGCAGCAACCACAGGCGAGGATGCCTCAAGGTGAGGTAAGATGCACATTTCTCATACGCCCAGCAAGCCGCTCTGCCCAACAGACTCCCCTGAGGAAAGAAGGAGAAAAATGTGCGTTACACCCTGTCCAGAAGCCAGCCAGCAGCTCACAGTCACATCAGCTGTCATAAAACTGCAAAATTACCTTGTGGTTTAGCCGAGCCAAACCCCGTTGCTCTGAAATTAATTTAGTAAAGCATATGAAACTCCAGTCACAAGGCCCACGGGAAACACCCCAAAAGAGAGACATGAAGATTTCTCAAAGTTGCTTGTAGGGTAGGTTAAGAAGGCCTGCCTTAGATGACCATGAATGGCCATCTAAGTATAAGATAGCAGAATCAGCTGTGATTCTGCTGGAGCCAGTTAGACTTCAGAAGCGAAAAATTCTCCCCATGAGATAACCTGAAGTTGCTTAGGACCAAGCTTTTTGTAAGAAAAACCAAGCAATGGCTTGGTTAAGAGGAAGACCATAAGATTTTAAGAGGCCAGACATCAAGTGTTTTAAAACCACGTGATGGAACGTTTGGAGAAACCGAAACCAAAGTATCCCCTGTGCCTTGATTCACATTCGCTTTGACCCTCCATCATAGTTTGGGGTGAGGAAAGAGTGAAAACTCTGTAGTTTTCTTGACACAACCCTTCTTACAGCATGTTTGAATTTACCATGAGAGAGGCCCGAAAGCTTGCGGGTAGCGGTGCCTGCATTAGGCACAGCTATGGCTGCCTCGCCAGTGAAACCCAGACACTCGACTTAAGCCTTGTGTTCGTTCTTCAGGGAGGCTTTTAACCGAAAAAAAGGATTAGCATGGAAAAAATTCCTGTGCGGGTACTGTGTGGGAGTCTGGGGCTTCCTTGACTCATAGCATTGGCAGAGCATTCCAAGCTGGGCTTCAGAGTTGGACCCAGGCCTTGGAGACCTAAAAATCCCAGTGGGACTTGGGCCCCGCTGCCTGGAAAGGCCCTCTGCCAGGCTTGGAGCCTGCTCCTCCTCACCCCGGCAGGCTTTATTACAGGTTGTTGGCTCCAAACCTTTCCTCTGGTGAGAGCAGTTGTATTTTCTCCAGCTGCTGCAAGTCTCCCTTCCTCAGCTGCTCACCCTCACACCAGAGACAGCTGCAAGCTCGCAGGATACCTGTCCTCCCCCCCAGTGTGAAATCCCAAAGTTCTTTGGTTTCTCCCAGGAGGATATGGAGGGAAGACAGCCCTCCTTCTTCATGCACAGGCTAATGGGAACACATGCCTGCTATTCCTCCCTCTGAGATCAGGCGAGCAGAGCCCATCGCAGACAGGGGGTGCCTGCGGCAGCCATCCTGCCTTTCTCCTGCCTCCAGCAAAGTCAGACCAGCGACGCTCTTAAAGCACTGAAACCACTGTCTTGCACGGAGGTAACCAACACGGATCCACAGCCCTTCCACGGCGAGGACAGATCCACACAAGCCAGGCAGTGATCAGTGCCGAGACCTGGAGATGGGAGAAGCCTAGCGAGGCAGGGGAGGTGAAGTTTTGGAAGAGGCGAGGAAGAAATGGCTTACCTCTTTAGCAAGTCCATGAGGCAGAGATGGCAGCCTGTGAAGAAGTGACAAGATACGTGGTGCTGGGCCTTGTAGCAGAGGAGCCAACACTCCTACAGACAGCAAAAGCCCCACAAAAAGAGGTGTCCAACCGGCTGCCCTTTGAGCCAGCCTGGAGGATCTCCAAGGATTTCAAGATGAAAGGAGCAGAGGGCAGATGAAGGGGCCCGGCAGAATGCACCAGCGCAGCTCCGGGCAGCCTTTTGCACAAATGGCTGAATGCAGACAGAATGGAGGTCAGACTGAGAGGAGAGGGAAGCCTGGACGCCTGCCCAAGACTACCGAGGAGCAGTCTGACCGGGAAAGATCAGTCCTACAAAGCTTTAAGGCCCAGCACCGCTTCTCTGGGTTTGCTCTTGCAGCGAGAGGCGTGTGACAGGCACCCAGCCCAGTCCACCCTGATGGACTTGAACGTGACCGCAGAGGAATGCTGGGAAGCAAAGGCATTCAAAGAGATGAAGGCCATGGTGGACATTTTGGTGATGATTACCAGGTTTTAAGCCTGTTGGCAAGGTTTCCAGACACAGAATTTTCCCGTGAAGTCATCTGATGGGCCTGCACTGGAGCCAGAACCTCACCGTCTTCCATATAGGGAATCAAACCTTGTGTCACTCCCTGCCCCCTTCTCCCCCTGTATTTCTAAATCCTGTTTAAAAATAGGATGTTTCCGAGTTCAGCCTCCCCTAGTGAAAACCATAGGAACAGTTGCTACCCAAAACAGTGTTGTCATGAGTTGTGTACACTGAAAGACTGTAAAACTGGAGTGCAGAAGCCAGTGACCTCAGAAGAGGTAAAAATGGCTGCAAAATTACTCCCTCTCCATTGAAACGTATTGCTTTCTCAGCCAGTGTCTGCCAAAAGAGACAAATGCTTTTTAATTATTTGGTCCCCAAAGTCATTAAGTAGACTAGTAGCAAGCTAGCTGAAGTCTGACACCTTTGCTTTTGCTTTTTTTTTTTTTTTTAATAAGTCTGCTACATTTCCTTCAAAAAACATCTTTGCTGTGCAAAAGAGTAAAAGCCAGCAGTCCATGTTTAATCGTGTCCCTGTATGTTTGGCTTACGTGCACTTTAAGAGAGAGAGAGAAGTATGCAAACATGGGAACAGGGCCAGCATTTGCAAAATTCATGAGAAAAAAATCCCCACCGTCGCTGCTTCTGCAGAAGCACTGCCTCCCAAGAATTTATACTTACATGACCAAACAACAGAAAAGAAAACCGTGCAGCATGGTCACTTGTGCTTAGCTCTCCTTCCCTTCTTGCTCCAGCAGCACAGGGACATCAGGTCAGGGTTGTTTCTCAGCCTGTGATGCTGTGAGATAGGAACAGGACAGTTGAATAAGCTATCTGTAGTCTTCCTGTCAGTCAGATCTGCCTTGGTCAAACATTGCTCTTAGGAAGGTCAGAAGTCTGCAGGAAGGAAGGAACTGCTGCAGTAGGCTTTCAGTCTGCTGCAGCAGAAAACATGTGTGCCACTTCTCCTCCAAAGTGAGAATCAAGGCTGAAAATACCAGTAGTTGGAATCCTTCCCTAAGGACTTCACACTCTACGTGGCTTGGTGCAGGACCACTGGTGGTGAGAGATTCCTTATTGCTGCTGGCTTCTGGGAGCAGAAAAGCCAGGCTGGAAGTACTGAGATCCAGGATGCTCCTGTTGCTCCATGCTACTTGGCAACCAGGCAGCCTATCACAGCAGTTTTCATCCCGTTCCCAGGAAGAGGGCAGGGGAGGAAGTCCCGGTGCGGAATCTGAGATCATGTGACCTCGTGCCAAAGCCCCACAGCAACTGTAGGTGAACACTGGCTAGCAACACCACATGCAAGCATACCAGTGTGGGACACAGCTGGGCTGCTGTGGTCAGGCCTCTGTCCACCATAAGGCACTAGGATCTCACAACACGAGACCCCCCGAGAAGGAGCTACATATGCAGCTGACCGTGTGTCCAAGCTGTAAGACCAATGACTTGCCTCTGGCTGAATAAGTGCTCTCAACTCTGAGCAGTTGAGCAAGGTGACCTCGCTGTGTTTTCCCACTCAGAGACCTCTTCTATGTTGCTGTGAGGACAAGCGGAGTACAGACCACCTTTGAACCAAACGCTTGGCTCTGAGCAGACCACGTTAAGCAGAACCCAGAATGAGAGCAGCTTGCCAGCAACTGGAAGGACTTCCCAAGCAGAAGGTGGCTCTCAAAAGTGTTCAAAAATATATAGAGCCCTAAAGTATTGTGTGGCAACAGCAAGAAAAGAAATTCTGTCTAGTATGAAGTCTTCTCTTCAAACAGAGACAAGGGACTGGCCCTGAATTTCTCAACGACTCTGAAACTCAAAGCTTTCGTCTTGGATGTTATTTTCTGTCAAGCACAATCCTTAAACAGAGTGTCTTTAGCAGTGCAAGCAGAAACTATTGCAGCTGGCTTAAGCTATGGACAACCATTGCGAAAATGCCTACAGTAGTGCCTATTTTCTGGAGGTTATTGCCCTCAGATATATTAGTGGTTTTGATCCCCCACTGCTAGTTGTGCTTGCCTCTCCGCAAAAGACTGTTTGAACTCACCTGACCAACATTTTGCTCCTGTTACAGTTGGAAAAAAGGACATCTGAAAATGTCCCTGGGGGGATGAGGGTCTCATCTTGAGAAAGGTCATCGCAAAATACAAACAAACAGCAAAGAACAGGGGGGGCAGTCACTTGAGCATGCACAACGTGGAAATTTATCCTCAGCTGATCCTTGTAAAGTAAACAAGCAAAACCATAATACCTCTGCAAAACTCGTACATCTCAGGGTACTGCAAATACCTGAAAATTGGAATAATGTGTGGGCTAAACACTACTTTGGTACATTCTTATATTTTCCTTGCTAGAGATCAAAAGACTTTCTGTATATGAAAAAAGCAAGAATTCTCTCTTTCAGTAGTCCACAGAGAAATCAAGAGCCTGTGGTATCAAACATTGGCAAGTGTAGAAAAGAACCTAGGGCTGAAAAAAACCAAAAAACATCAGCAATTTGGGAAAAACTCCTGTGCTTTTTTAGGAGCCTCAGGAAAGGCTAGAAGTTAAAACTGGCCTGAGCATCTCAAGTAACACTTACGGCTACACACACCCTCCTGCTTTTTCTGAAGAACTGGCTACTAGCACTGGCCATGACTTAGGAGCCATTGGTCCTTCTCATCTCTAACTCTTTGTTGAGTGACCTTGGAAATGTACTTGGGGTCACCTCGGACACCTAAAAAAGAGCCATATATAGGCACTAAGCAAAACTGTTAAGTTCCATGTCTCGCCTTGACCCTTTCCTCAGTCCTGCCTCTCCCTGAGCGCGTTCAGACCCTCCCTGCCTGACGTGACATTTCCCCAGGTGTCAAGAGCTCAGAAGTACCTTGAATAAAAGATGGGAGCAGCACTATTTCTCCACACCCTGCCTCTCCCCTACAGTCATGGCTCAGGAGAAAGGCATGTCTTTGTCCATCACACGTACACCATTTATAACAGAAACCACTCTGTCCGAGGACTGTTCCTGCCTTACTGGTGAGGATTGTGGTTTTCCACCAACTTACTATTTTTCAAGCCTACTTACTTATAATCAATGCCTGGCTCACCCCAGTTTGTTGACATCTTTCTTCTGGAGGTCCTCAAACTGAATACTGTGCTTCTGATACAACCCTACAAACACCAAGCAGAGGGAAATCATCTCCCCTGCTCCCATCACCTGGGTGTGAGCTAGGCAGGAAGAATCACCTCTGAGGACTGAAGTCACATAGCTCTAGAACGTCAAGGATACTTTTGGGGTCATCGAAAAACTGTAGTGAAGCCAGAGGAGCACCACCTAGAACTGTGCTTAGAGGTGTGGTTATTCTGAAAGGGAGACATCTCAAAGCTGACAACCTCTGCAGAAGTCAGGGCAGCAGCTGGGAGAAAGGGTGTTCTTGTGGATACCAAATCCCTGGGAATGCGGCCTGCAGGAAAGGCTTAGTCACTGGCAAAGATGCATTTGGGTGTTAAGTTTATGCTAGAATTACATTTGCATATTATCTATTCAGATCTCCCTTACTTTCCAGTCTTGTGCAATCTTGTTTTCTGAGTCCCATAGCACTCACTGGAGACTCCTTTTCATATTGAGCTTGCCAGTATTGGGATCAAGATGAAGTGGAATAAAACCTACAGCCTTTTGGAGAGAGGGTGTCCTACAGTCCTCAGAAAAGGCAATGAGAGGGAAGACGTTACCTACAGAAAGTTTGAGAGGACTAAGAGTCCAAGAAGTGGGTGCCACTTAAGCTCTCAGTGGACCCTGAACAAATACCACCACTGATGCTAAGAAGGTGATGGGGAAAAGTGTCATCAGGCTGAACTCTGGGAAGGTGTTCTAGATGGAAACCTGAAGCCAGGATCCCCCCTCCACCAGAGCTGAGGAGCTGTATTGTCAGTCTCCTCTAGAATAATATTGGCTACTTTACAAGTTTGTTTTTGGCAAGATGGTGAAAGACTTTGTGCCTGATTTGCTAGGTAAAAGGGGACTAGTTTGTAGTGATGCTGTCACACAAGGTCAAAGTCACCTGTGAAATAGCGCAGGCCCTGGGCCAAACACGGAGACAAGCCCACAATAGCATTAGCTGCCAAACTCTGAAAGCCTTTGAGTGCGGCATTATTACCTAAATTTAAGGGCAGCAGGACTGGTTGAATTATTCATTGCAAGCAAACTCTCTGGCAAACCTTAGCCCTGCTACCTGTTAACAGACTGGGCAAACTGCCTTTCTGTTTACAGATGTTTGCTATGCAGAAGTGTACGAACTGTTCATGCAAAACACATTTCAGCCTAGGAGCTGTCTGCCAGGCCTTTACTTCCGCAACTCCCTGCCCATGAGTTGTGCCATGTCTCAGATGACAGAGTGGTATCCCTGCTCCCTGCAGTGCCTGTAAGCCCTACCCGCGGGCAGAAGAGTGATACAGCCCAGGGAGGAGGAGGATTCTGCCTGTGAAGTGTGTGGGTAGATTTCGACGTCCTTTTTTTTTTGCAGATGCTTGTGCATGTGTTTGCTTGTATCCATTTCCCACTCTTTCTTCTTGTCCTCTGGAAGATGATCCTCTTTCTCCAGAGGGGTTTTTTGCCCATCTGGAGGAGCAGAATGGAGACAGTGCTGAAAGTCCATCCTTAGATGCACTCCTACTGCTGTCCCTCTGTTTGCAGCCAGCGCTCTGTCCCCTTCTGCCTTCAGCAGTCTCCCAGCCATTTCCCACTCTCCCAACTAAATAATCAAAACAAAGCACTCGTGTGCTTGTGGAAGAGGCCAGTGCTGTGCTATCAATGTTGCAGGCGCATCCTTTTGAAGCCTCGCACTACCCTTTCTAGATGCAGAGCTCCATTACCAGGGACAGTTGTTAGCACAGAAAAACTGCTTTCTGGGAAGAGGATGAGGCTGAAGGCAGCCCAGAAAGACGGGCTGCTCCAAACTTCTGAAGGGAAAACAAAGTACAAGAATACTTCTTTTTTTCTTTCTTTCTTTCTTTCTTTTGGGGGGGCATTTTTCTTTTTGCAGGGGAGGGCCAACCCCTTTCACGCACACTCAGCTATGGCAGTGCCTTTGCAAGGCTGTGTTGACTGCCTTGCACTCTAGTTTCCTCCACTTGTTCTCACACAGTTGCACAGAAAGCAGCTCTGTCCTGCTCATGCAAGTGCCTTTTCATGTTCTACCAGTGGCAAGGAGACAACAGTCTCGGTCTCTGTGGTTTGTGCAGACAACCACAGAGATGGTTTGGCAGGCAAAAGTTGCCCTGAGAGGGAGTGACACCTAACCCTGAAAGTGCTAAGACAAAGCATTCCAAATGCAGCATTTTGCTCTAAGAAACTGAAATCCCTTCATCCCAGCTTAAATACTTGCACCAAATCACTACCAAAAAAAATAAGCATCACTCTTTCCTCACTTCAGCAAGTGCTTCAGAGACTCTTGCCATCTTTGAATCAGTTCAAGACTTCCTAAAGGTCAAAGGCTAAGCACCCCAATCTGCAATTGGGTTACTTGGCAAGTAATGGATTTCCACAAAGGTTGGCTCCTCCATCACTCTTGCACAAACAGGCAGTATAGCAGAAGGTGATCCCAACCCTAACAATCCTATAGCAGCTGTCACAATTCATTGTCACTGAAGTGCAGAAACAAACCAACTAAATCCAGATCTAGCTATCTTCCTCCCATGCTTTTTGGGAAGACTTGCAAGCGAGCCAAACAGAAATATGTCCTAATTTCCCAAAGCCTTTAGTGTTTGGGAGCTGGTGTCTTGGCCTAACAACTGCCTGGCTGCTTGAAATCCCCATCTCTGTAGCAAAGCCTCTGTGGGAGCTCGTATGCTGCACAGCAGCAGCACAGCTGCTGCCTTCCAGCTAAGTCATGTTAAGAGGCTGCGAAGACCAACGGGACAACTCACCCTCTGCAGGTACCTGTCTCTTCCTTTAAAGCTGATTGGGCCATGGGCTTGCTCCAGGGGCACCATTCCAGTGCCCACACACAGGTATGAGCAATAGCGCTACTGGAGATATCTCAGGTCTCAGGTCTGGCTTCCAGCTGCTGCTTTAGAAGACAGGAGGACTCCTGCAGGTCCCATATGGTATCTGCAAGCTTTGTGCAGATAGCTTAGATACCAGAGGGCACCAGACAGTTATGTTTAGGTAACTAAATCTTTCCCCTAGCAGGCCCTACAGGTCTTATTCTTAAAGGGCTTAAGATAGGATGAACTATGTGTTGTTTGTGTCAAGCTCTTCTGAGACAGGAAGAAATAAAGTGGGATTGGAAACAGGACTAGAGCGAAAATTATAAATCAATGGCAAAACCAGCAAGTGGGAACCATTTCTAATCAACAGGGATCCTCCTGTCACCTTGAGAAAATAGCCTCCTAGTTGGTCTCCATTTGCCCATTAAACTCTGAAAAAAATGCACACTTCATCATGCTTCCTTTAGATATTTTGTAGACTATGTCTGGAAGGACTCAGAGACACCTTTTCCATTTCAAGTCCTGTCATTTGAGGTTGTAGTCTCCAGAGTGGATCACCAAACCTGTTTTGGAGTGGGACACTGCGATCCCCTGCCATCCTTTGAGTTTGCCCTCGTACTGGTAAATCCTGGAAGGATGGCTCCAAGCACAGCCAGATTGCCCTCTGCATTCTGTGGGTTCCCAGCTGTCCAGTAGGTCATTGCTGCCTTAGCAGTGTGCTAAGTCGTGCACCAGACACCTTGCAACCCAAGGATTTGGCTGCATGTATGCTCCCAAGACCACCCTTCACACTCAAAAGCCAAAATAAATCCAACAATATAGATCAGTAGAGGATCCTGGCAAGACGTTCTAGTGCTACTGCTAAAATCACTGGCAGCTATTGGTTCCCAGCAAGCTTTCAAGAGAAGACAGCCTGTCACAGGAAACCAAGGAACAAAAAACAGTATCAGAGCTTGCTTTTAAAGCAGCAAAATCAAGCCATAAGTGAAAGAGAAGAGACAGCTGGAGAAGGTGCCTTGAAAAGGTGACTTTCCCCCAAAGACATTGGACCAAGAATGAACACTTTGCATTCCAGCACTGCCTGTGCACTGATAGATCTCTGCCCTTGCACAACTGCAGCAACAACTGCAGCAAAGCTCAAGGTGAGACTATAGAAAGTGACTTTGTTTAAAAAAATCCAAACTGATTACACTCATACATACTCACATACATATAAATCACAAGTACTATGACATGTTTCCATCTGGTCAGTCCAGAACGCAAGCACCAAGGGTCCATGCTCTTGCCAAGATTACTTTAAATGAGATGGAAGAAAAAGAGATGCCAGTTGTCTTCCACCACCCTCCTGAACTTTCAGGTTGGTGAGCATATGCAGGTTTTAGATGTGCTCTCTGTACCTGTAGGAGCCCAATCAGCAATTAGGATCATCTTGTCCTGTCTCTGTGAATCATTAGGATATACTGGTTGTCTTTTGTCTCCTTATCTTAATGACTAATTGCTCCAATCCCATTCTTTTAATCATCCAACCAGCATATTTTTACGCCTTGAGATGTCAGGTTTGTCTTGTCTTGAGATGTCAGGTTTGTCTTGTCTTGGTTTAGGCTGCTCCTTGTTCATCCCATCTAGGTATTCTAAGGAGCTGTAGGCGTGCTGTAATTTTGATGACCAGCTAACACACGTGCCGTCAGCATTTGCCATTCTCATAAACCTCTAATGCCTTCCTTCTGGTGCTTCTAGACACTCCCATTCCTTCTCCATTCATAGCAATGTGTCTGTTACAAATCTCAAGAACTCCTGGTAGCATGAAAGAGCTGAAGAGCAATTGCTGACGTTCCTTTGCAGTCATCACAACACGGTCTACAGGGTTTTATGCTGTCAGCCCACGTGACTGCACGCACTCAGAGCTCTTGGAAGACTCAGTGCTAGAGCCAGGGCAGGCAGACTGCAATGTCACATTGCTCAACAAAGCATTTGCAGAAGATACCTCCTGCGTGTCCAGAGATGAGATGTAGAGCCAGCTGCTTTAGAGACCAGGAGATTGAGTAGAATTCCCTCAGGCAATGGGCCTGTCCCCAAGAAGAGCTCAGCCAAAATCACAACAGCAGTTGCACAGCCTCTTCCTCTAGTGGCAACCTACATTAAGATGTGGTCTACAGAAAAAGACAGTAGAGGGTTTTGGGGAGACAGCAGCTGAGGAGACGAGGCAGTTGATTTCCATTTCTAGCACTATCCTTACTCACTGCATAAACATGAACAGCAATTTAATTCTATGCCTGAATTTCACCCTCTTTAAAACAGGGCTCATAAGTTCACCGTAAACTCTAGTCAGTGCATAAAATGTACTACACCTGTGCCCCTCCTTAAAGCAAGCACAGGGCTCAGCACATACTTTTGGGAGGTTACATTCTTGACATCGAGGGGTTGCTGAACTATGGTAAGATGCCATGGTCAGGATCACAGCATAGGGAAAGGAAAACAAGAGGGAGAACAAGAAAAGGTAAGCCTTAGCCCAGACACACAGAGCACAGCTGGTGCAGGACAGAGTGGAAGGCAAAAGAGGGACAGAAAGCTGTCAGTTGTACTTCAAGGGATGTTACAGACACTTAGTCTTGCCAAAAAACCCACAAGTGAACACAGCAGTGGTTGTCTGCCAGGTTGAAGGGTAGCTGGTGTGGATAGAGGAAGAGAGGTCACCTAGAGTACATGAAAACAGTTCAGCCCATTCTACATATGCTCCAGAACTCAAAGACTGGGGCGGTGGGGTGGGAGGTGGTGACACCTTACTTTCAAGACATTTATATTCCAAAAGAGAGATGACCATATGTACAAAGGGCTCTAAAGTATGAGGAACTGGCCAAGCTGCAAGATGTGCTTGAGGAGATTTTGTGCAATTTTTAAAAGATGATGCAGATGGCAGAAAAGAAGAGGAGGAACAAATGGAAAGCTCCCCACAGCAACGGCCATTTGCTGCAGCCACCAGCTCAGATGTTAAGCCATGAAGCCCTTTCATATACAGTATGAACATAGTCAGACAAGCTTCTTATATACCCAGTGGCACACAGCCAAGCTCTGCGTTCTTCATCTCTCAGACACAAAAGCTGATGTTTCCACCATAGAGTATTTTGCTCACTACCACAGCTACCAGGAGGGACCTGAATTAGGTCTGTGATCTCTTGGCTCAGGAAGGAAGTTTAACAGCCTTGAGCATGGCTACCTTGGTTCAAGACAGAGGTTTCATCCAGTATGACACATCTACTGCAACCTCTACGGAAGTGTTTCACACACAGACAGAATCAGCCAAGCACAGAGGAGTTCATCAGCTCTCTGCCAAATCATGCCATTAAACAACCAAAAAATTCCCATGTCTGTCAATCAGTATCCACCAAGGTGGGCAGGTCTCTTGGCTGGAGGACAGGAAGAAGGCATTTCCATTTTCTGCCTGAAACGGAGCTAAATCATAGGCTGTCACAACGATTCTGTTTTCTTAGTGAAAGAGCATTGTCTGAGGATCACTCATTTTGGAAGCCTTGATCCAAGACTTACAAGAACATCACTGTCTCCCAGACAGTGGAAGAAATTCTCCCAGCTATGGAAGAAAACTTCCTGCCAGTATGTTGAGGCATAATGTTTATAATACAATTGACTTCCTCTATGGAGCTGCCGCCCTCTAAGCCTGTTAATATCTTGCTCTGTGCTAAAAGCTGCACCCCTGCTGGGATTGCTCCACAAAAACAGCCAGCAAGGCTGATCAAGGTCCTCCAGAGCTCCACGCTGCCACAATCCAAAGGATTAAACAGATACACAATGCTAAATGCTACACAACTATCACAAGGAAGTCTTGCTCTGAACAAAATCCTTGCTGTTTGTCACACACTCCTGTACTCAGCAGCACAAAAACACTGTCTCAGCACCACTGTGTTTCTTCTAAAGTGCTTCCAATTTCCCGGTCCTCCTGAAACCATATGTAGACCTCTTCAACTCCCCAGTCCCTCAAATACAAACCTTTACAAGATTTTTATAAGTTTAAAACCACCATTTTCCTCTTCCAAGCTCAACACAAGTTTTCCATGCATGAAGACTAATGACAATCTGTCAAGAAAAATCAAAGGCATTTGAAGGGGCTTACTTGCTGAATCTAGTAAAGCATCACTCTGCCTCCTCCACATGATGCTACACTTACCGACGCAGCTCTAGCGTAGAAACAAACGCCCATCGCTCAAACAAATACCCATCACACATCTAACTTAACTCACATTCGGTTTCAAAATGACCCTGTCCTCGCCACCACCTCTAACAGTGGCAGCAGCCCCCGAGGATGTGCATGTGATAGCAAGCATGAATGAAAGCACCATTAAACCACGCGAATTTGCCACAAGCCTTTTGCCATGACTTGTGAAGGAAGCTGAGAGATTCTCCATTTACTTACACTGCCCTCTCTACTGTTAGCATCTGTTAAATGTCTGCAGCGCTCAGGAACCACAGCACTGCACTACGCAAGCTCCTAACAGGGCAGCAGTTCCTGATCTGATAAGGTTCATAACAGTTAGGCTAGCAGTGCAGACAAGATTACAGCACAGAGTACGGCTGCTTCCAGACATGGCTTGTTAGAAAATCAGTACAAGCAGGGTCAGGAAAGGACTATTTCATGTAAGCAAAACAAGCAGGAACAAGGAGCAGGAACAGTAAATTCCAGAGAAGCCAGCTCCGAACCCAGGAAATTTGAAGTGTTTGAGAGGGACCCGAAGAAGAAACGTGTCCCCGTGGCTCTGCAGATTAACAGGGGCAAACAAAGCACCAGCATCGCTGAAGGAAACTGCTCCCAAAGAGCCGCAGCACGCCAACAGACGGGCTTTGAAGGCACCATAGCAATTCCCTCCGACGCCAGATAAGAATGCCCGATTTCGTTTTTGGACATGCCTCACCCAGGCTCCCCGGCTCCAATAAATGCCCCTTATCTACAGGGCTGCCCGTGTACTGAAGGCTGCCAAGTGCAGTGACCTGCTCTATGGTATTACTCTCAGCAGGACACAGTTTAACTTTCCAAATTAATACATTGCAAGACACTGCATTGGTAGGAAAGAACAGCTCTCTATCAGTAATGAGAAACAGAGTCCTCTGAGGAGTAAAGCTGGTCTGAAGGCCCTGTCTGTGGCCAAGAACGCATGGAAAAATCCCAGTTAACAAAGTGATCCCAGCAGCATATTAAGACTACCGGATAATCTACAGCTTGTTTTTCCACTTGGCTGGTTTTCACAGAAGCAGAGGAGTGTTGTTTGGAAAGGAGGTGGGGAGGTCTCTTGCCCAGCCTCCCTTCTGCAGCAGAGCTATCACTAACGCGAGTTTGGGGCGGGGGCTGGCTCCATCTCCTCTCTCTTTGTGGAGGACAGCAATATACGACCATGCTGTCCCCCAGACTGTGCTTAAATACAGCCAAGCTTAGTGCAGAAGCGGTCAGTCACCCTCTCTGTACACAGTGTCTGGCATCCCAAAAAAGCCTGTTCTCAAAGTTCACCAACTGTATTAAACACTCAGCCTATACGGATAGGTATAAGCACACACCTGGCCTACCCTGCCTGGATCAGCTAATAACGCGTCACTTCTCCCTTCTTTTTAGTCTCTATCAGCTTAGTCCCTATCTGCATGAATGGAAATTAATCACAAATGTTCAAGTGCTTTCAAGTGGGAAAGGGAGGCACTTTGAGTCTCGTACTGCTGGCTGCTACACCTGTCTCTACATATAAAGTGCTTTCATGCTGCTCAGAGCATACGTACTCACAGAATCACAGAATCTTCAGAGCTGGAAGGGACCTCTAGAGATCATCTAGTCCAACTCCCCTGCTAGAGCAGGATTGCCTAAAGCACATCCCTCAGGGCTGCATCCAGGAGAGTCTTGAAAGTCTCCAGAGAAGGGGACTCCACAACCTCCCTGGGCAGCCTGTTCCAGTGCTCTGTCACCCTCACCGTAAAGAAGTTTTTCTGTGTATTTGAACGGAACTTCCTATGTTCCAACTTGTGCCCATTGCCCCTCGTCCTGTCACTGGGAACCATTGAAAAGAGTCTGGCACCATCCTCCTTCAGCCCACCCTTTAGATACTTGTATGCCATAATAAGGTCTCCCCTCAGCCTTCTCTTCTCCAGGCTAAAGAGTCCCAGCTCTCTCAGCCTTTCCTCATAAGGGAGACGCTCCAGTCCCTCAATCATCTTAGTTGCCCTTCACTGGACTTGCTCCAGCATTCCCTGTCCCTCTTGAACTGGGGAGCCCAGAACTGGACGCAGTATTCCAGTTGTGGCCTCACCAGTGCAGAGTAGAGGGGGAGAATGACCTCCTTCGACCTACTGGCCACACTCTTCCCTATGCAGCCCAGGATTCCATTGGCCTTTTTGGCAACAAGGGCACATTGTTGGCTCATGGATAATTTACTGTCTACCAGGACCCACAGATCCTTCTCCTCAGAACTACTTCCCAGCAGGTCCACCCCTAACCTATACTGGTGCTTAGCATTCTTCCTCCCCAGGTGCAGGACCTTGCACTTGCTTTTGTTGAACCTCATTAGGTTCTGCTCTGCCCAGCTCTCCAGCCTGTCCAGGTCATGCTGGATGGCAGCATGGCCCTCTGGAGTGTCAGCCACCCCTCCCAGCTTGGTATCATCAGCAAACTTGCTGAGGATACACTCTGTCCCATCATCCAGGTCATTAATGAATGTACTGAACAAAACTGGACCGAGTATTGACCCCTGGGGGACACCACTGGTTACAGGCCTCCAACTGGACTCTATGCCACTGATCACAACCCTCTGAGTTCTGTCACACAGCCAGCTCTCAATCCACCTCACCATCGCCTCATCTAGCCCATACTTCCTCAGCTTCCTAATGAGGATGTTATGGGAGACAGTGTCAAAAGCCTTGCTAAAGTCAAGGCAGATGACATCTACGGCTCTCCCCTCATCCCGCCAACCAGTTATAACATCATAGAAAGCTATCAGAGTGGCCAACCATGATTTACCCTTGGTAAATCCATGTTGACCGCTTCCAATAACTTCCTGTTCCTCAACGTGTTTGGAGATGACATCCAGAATGAGTTGCTCCATTACTTTCCCAGGGACAGAGGGGAGACTAACCGGTCTGTAGTTCCCTGGGTCCTCCTTCTTGCCTTTTTTTAAGATTGGAGTGATGTCAGCCTTCCTCCAGTCCTCAGGCACCTCTCCTGTTCCCCATGACCTTTCAAAGACGATGGAGAGTGGTCTAGCATTAACATCTGCCAGCTCTCTCAGCACTCACAGGTGCATCCCATCAGGGCCCATGGACTTATGAATGTCCAGATTGGCCAAGTGGTCTCTGACCCGGTCCTCCTCAACTGAGGGAAAATCTTCCTCTCTCCAGACCTTCCCCCTTGCCTCCAGGGTATGGGATTCGTGAGAGACAGCTTTAGCAGTGAAGACCGAAGAAAAGAAGGCATTCAGTAACTCTGCCTTCTCTGTGTCTTCCACCACTAGGGCACCCATCTCATTCATCAGTGGGCCTACATCTTCCCTAGTCTTCCTTTTTCTATTGATATACTGAAAGAATCTCTTCTTACTGTCTTTAACTGCAGGGACCAAGCTGAGCTCTGATTGAGCTTTGGCCCTTCTAATTTTCCCCCTACATAGTTCCGTTATATCTTGATAATCCTCATAAGTTGCCAACCCCCTTTTCCAGAGAATTTTCCAGAAGTTACTCAACTACTTATCAATTCAAACTATGAATTATTATGTAATAAAAAAAAAAAAAGGAACACAGCAAGGAGACCTCCAAGTCACACTCATTGCAGTCATACGTAAAAATAAGCAATGTCCAAGCATGGCATTTTGCTGAGCATGTAGCTGCCTGGGAAGGTGTGTCACGCTCCATGGCCAGCCTGTGGCCCAGGACCTGCACACACCACCCCAAAGCTGAACACAACCATGATGAAACAATTCCTGCTTATTAGGACATCTCTGGCACACAGAGGGCCATTTGGCTACACATGCTCTTTAAAAAAAAAAATCAACATCACTGAAACAGGGAACGTAAGCAAAGAAGGTCAGAATCACCTGCAAGTGCTTTACCAATGCAAGATCATTGCTACCATTCATTTCAAACAGCAAAAAACACCATTAGCAAGAACTTAGCCAGGAAAGTAGCCAAAAAAACCCCACTGTATATCTGCAAGCAACATCACAAGATTTACAGCTAACATGGGTATTCATGATGACACCAAGTTAAGACTGCAGGAGCAGGGCATGGTACTACCCGTGGGGCACCCCTGAACTGAGTGGCCACAGAGGAGACAGCTGCCAGAGCCATGCAAGCACTTCCCTCATCACAACGCACCCAGAGGTCACCTCTGCCATAAAGAGGTGTCAAGGCTCTTGTCCTTCATTCAAAAAAGCCTTTCCTCCACGTGAGGTCACTTAGTGCAAAGCAGTCACACTCCTTTAATTTAAGGAGTACATCCCTGAAGCTACTTCAGGCTTTTCTCCCACAACACAAAGTCCTCCGTTTTAAAGAGGGCAAAAGCCAGTCAGTGTCGGAGGCTGCGAATGGGCAAAGACCAAACTAGAAGGAACCTGAGAGAGAAGCAACTTCTCATCCTCCAAAGCCTTGTCTGCATCTATACTTGCAGATCAGCACCCTGTTCTCCGTCGGATGAGCAGAAAGGTCTTCTAAAATGAAGTCTTAGCCTGCTCCCTACTCTGGCTGTTCAGCTGGCCACAGCCCAACACAAGGTAGAGCAGAAGCATGGACTGACCACCACCTTGCCACTTCACGTACCGCCGTTAGGGGAATCCTTCTGGTAAGCTGTCACTGTTACCCATGGGGCTATCAAATATAAAGTCCTCAAGAGGGGGCTAGAATGGTTTTTATTGCAACAGAACAATGTTCTATATGTTTAGCCCACTTCAAAAGCCTATCTTCCACAGGTAGGACTTCCTACTTCTTTTTAAAAGGCCTGTTTTTTTCCCCACCCAGATTAAACAGAGCATACAAATATCTCACCTAGCACAAACTTCTTGCTGGGGGAGGCAAAAGTTCACTAATGACAGAAAAAGGGAAGGGGAGGACTTAAAATAACAGCCTTGGGAACTGTAGTGGGAGAGAAATGAGTTGTCCTTTAATGGAGCTGTGGTGAAAAAACACTGCTTCTGCAAGGTCACCAAAGAGCCTAAGCCTGCAGTGAAGCACTGAGAGCTCTCCAAGGGCATGAGAACCTCAACTCAAGGCGAACTGAGGTTCCTTCACCTGTTTCCACTGCTGGGATCGGCCCCCGCCTCATTGCAATGTTAAATTCCAACAAAACATGGAAACAACAACTACCTTGTTAAACTAAATTATTAAATGACCTTATTATAAGACAGGCACAGACAGGAGCTGTTTCTATGGACAACTGACCCACTAAAACTTCCCCCTGTACCATATCTCACTAAGAGGTTGGTGGGATGCTACAGACTGTTGTGACCTCCTTCTCCCCAAGCAGCTGCTGACGTTTGCCGGGGCATTTGTTCATGGAGACAGAGAGGTCATTGCCCTTTAACCTGCCCGAGAAACCTTTTTTTCCTCTCTAACACAACCCCAAGATTCTGTGAATCCCTCTCACATTCATATAAATACATATTAAGAAATCAACTTGAAAGTGCTCATGTTGAAATTTGTCTGCAACTCCTTTGTTTAAAGTTCGCTAGTGTTTTACAAAGGCTGTCTGCAGTAGAATTGCTCAAGTACAGCTCCTGAAATGTGAAATAAAAAAAAAAACAAAACCCAACAACAAAACAAGGCCTCTTAATATATCCGCAGGATAATGTCTGCATGGTTTTTTTCTGCCTAAAAAGGACATTGTTTTTTACATAGCTGTCAATGAATTTTTCCAGCACGGGATGACTCCTCTAATAAACAATAATATTCATTACAGCAGAGATGCACTCAGCAAGCTTCTCTGGGCAAACAAACGAGATCAACTTGAAAAAACATTGTTTGGCTGAACACGAGCATCACTACTAAAATCACCATACCACATTTATTTTATTTTTTTTTTCCCCTCAAATGCTTCCTTCCCCCTTAGTATGAAACCATCCAGGAAATGTTATCCATTTACTGAGCGTTGTGAACTAGTCACATTCATGAGCTTTAAGCCAGCTAGCCATGGCAATGTTGCTAGTCCACCAGAGAAGACTAATCACGGGCCACGCTGAGACCAAGACCCCAAGACTGCTGAAGTCATCTCATGCTTTATAGAGTGAATTCAGTACCTGACATGTTAATAAATACCAACTTATCTTCATTAGTTTATTTACATTTCAAGTAAACTAACGAACATGGATAAAATTCACTTCATCTCAAAATCACAGAATCAAACATTCTGTGAAACGTTACGGCTTACGGTTTGACATTAATGCAACTTGGATAAAATAGTATCTGGAATGATTCTACTGATTTCTGCAACTCTGATTAAAAAAAATACTCAAGCAGTAAACACAAAACAACTATTAATATTTAACCCTTATCTCAAAGTATCCTTTTGAAGTTATTTACAAAAACAAACAACTCTGTACTTAAAATAAATGATGTAAAATTACCAGGTCTCTTCACTTATGAAACCTGTAGTATAATCTGTAACAAATAAAGCTTTTCACTGGACTGTGAGCCTGGTTGCAGACCTGTAAATAAAAGACTGGTGACAAAGTCTATGATACTGCCAGCACCCCAAGGGGGATCTGCTGAGCTAGACTCAATTTTATCATGGAAACCGGCACCACAGTAACTCAGAGAGAGAAAAAAAAAAAAAAGTAGATTACCATGGTTCTTCAGAAAAGAGGATACTATGGTTGCTATAGTGAAAAGCAAATATATAATTAACAATTTGTACAAAGTACAGGCTAACAAATAAATGGTAATTTCAGAGTAAGCATATCAGAGGCTTGGATTTTACCCTTCTGAAAATACATCAAGTATTGCTACAGAAAGAAAGGACACTATAAAGTTCAACAAAACTATAGAACCAGTATTTACTTTCAGAAAAAAATTAACATAATTCTAATGCACTTGTGTCTGCCAAAGTCTGTGACTCTGGAGAGAAAACTGCTTCCTTCCTACACATGAAGCAACCGAGAATCGACTAATACTTCTCTCTCTCACATGAATTTAAAATAAAGTTTTCACGCTTCCATTGATCCGATTTAACAGCCAGAAGAGCGAGGGGAGCTGGGAGGAGTCTGATTAGCCAAGCAGTGAATATTCTCAACAAAGCTTTATTATGAATCGGTTATTTTGTTTCCTGTATGTAAGTGGTAGAAAGAATGAATGAATTACAATACAGGGATACTAACTTTTTTTTTTTTTTGACTGAGAGCAATCAAAATTCATCATTCTGCTTTTCAGAACAAGCCATCCTAATGCAAAGTTGATCACATTAATGTTGTACTTCATAAACAAGCCCATAGAGACAAAGCAAATCAACACTTTGGTCTCTCTTGAATATCATCTTATCTGGGGTCTAGGAAGAAAGTAGAACTTTTTAATAATTAGATGTGGCCTTTACTAATAAAATTACATTAATCTTCCAATGTTAGATTTTGAGATAAAGGCATAGCTTTATGGTGGCAGAGGTACAGGAAGGTACCAAAAATAGTTGAGTATGTCTTTAACGATGAACTAGAAGCTTCTTGTTGTTTTATGTAACAACCACAGAGCACAAAATTTTGATGATCTGGCATGTTTTGAACTTATTTTTACTTCACTCATTCTTAAGTCCAAATGGCTGACAGTGTCTAGAAGCGACATTAAACGAAATGCAGATATGAGTGTAGCAGGAACAGGAGACACGATCATCAAAGTGAAAATCTGAAGAACCTTCTCTTTTTAAAGACAGGTTAAAAAAAATTACTATCATACTGCATTAATAGAATTTTTATTCAATACTCAGCTTCTATTTGATGTGGAAGCAGACAAACATATCCCTTAAAGAAAAAAAACAAAAAAACCCCCAACAAACCTAAGCAACGCAGTGCTTCTCTACCGCTTTAGAATTGATGAACATGCTCCCATTTCTCCTAGACTTTGTAAAAAAAAAAAGCAAAAACAATTACCAGCAGGAACCCTTAGAAGATTGCCTTATCAGGAAAGGCCAGCCTGACCACTTGCTATTTCAGTTCTTCCAGCAATGTCTTATTTGTGTGCAATGAATAATCAGATGCTAGATATCACTACAGTACAGCATACTGAATAAATACTACCCACAGGCTGGGGTGGAACAGCAGTGCACAAGCCCAATCGATCTTTGCACGTGTTTAAATTACATGCTCTTAAAAGCTTAACACTTTGCCTGGATTCCGCATATCAACCTTACTGCTAGAAAAGTTGCAAAAAACAACAACAACAACAATCATCATTATTAAAAAAAAAACCAATGCCGTAACAGAGGCTTCAAAGAGCAAAGAGCTTCCACACTCCTCTTTATTTCAACAGAGACTATTAGTTAAGGTGCTTTCAGATTCTGCATTGCAGACAGGTTGGCAGAGGTGGCCGTTTAATAAGCTGTTAACAGTCTAGCGTGTATCTGAGAGCAGTTCCTAAGGCAGAACCCCCGAATTTCTAGTTTCTGTAGCGGGGCATCTGTGGAGCAGGGGCTCCCTCTAAGGGGGCTGAGGAGGAGACTGTCATAAGCTGTCCAGCATGCATTCTCTCGTTCACCCGCAGTTCACAGCCATCCTGCAGCATCCTTATAGCTATCCTTGCAATGTTTTTAGAGTCATCAAGTCCGCTGTGAGGTCTCCCATCGTAATTCATGCCCAGCTTTTCAAGCATGATTGTCAGCTTGGTCTGGTTCCTAGGAACCTGATGGAGAAAGTGAACCACAATCAAGAATTAGGTTCTGTACCGAGTATTTTTAACCTAACACAGTGCAGTAGGAACATATGCAGATTTTAAGTCTACTTAAGTCACATACTACTTTCATGTTGGCTTTTGTCAGATCACTAACAATTTTAACTTCAAAGCACCTCGGTGAGACAGACACTCTCATTTTTGCAGAGCAGACACAGTCAACAGGAGCTTGTCTAGACTCAGGATAATCTCAAGCACCAGCTCAAGATGTGCCAGCGCTGGCAACAGTGGCAGCTGTGGCTTAGCTAGGTTTAACAAGCCTTATAAAAAAGGAATTACCATCCAAAGTGGCACTGCAGAAGGAATAAAATTTTGGTTTTCCTTTTAAATACCATGCGATTAAAGAAGCACCAGGCTCCTGATTCTCACTGACATCAAGCTTCCGAATGCCTCCAAACACCACAGGAACAGATCAGCAACACCTACAGCAGCCCATGTTTACAGGGATGACCAACAGCATGAACAGACAAGGAAGCTTAACTGACTTACCCATGCAAAGTGCTACACCAGCAAAAGCACCAAGTCCTCTCTTGATTAACTACTAAATATATGTTTGTTCTTTGGAAAAGCCAGAGAAAAACAAAAGGGTAACTTTAAAGGAAAATTTTAGTTTGTTGCCTTGGTGGTGGTGGCTGGGGTGGCGGAACACGGGTCACAACAAGTCCCAGGATATTGCAGCATCCTACTGGATTTAATAGCTAGGCAGAACGGTGACAGCACAGGTGCCAAACCCCAGCAATATGCAACTCCAATAATAACACCACAAACTGGGCAGGGGAGACATACTGCATGTTGTGGGATATTCCACAGGAAAGTTACAATACATTCGTTGTCATTAATTTTATCTATTGCTTAACAACAGATTCAACATCAGCACAGAATAGCTAAACAGAAGAACAACTATGAATGCTACAACTGTTTGCATTTATGACAAAAAATAATCACTAAAAATAAAAAGAAACTGTTTCCTCCTAAGTTACAATCTTCATTGCCTTTGATGAAAAAGCAGTCTCTGCTCAATAGAGCAGGAAAAGGAAGGTATGTCTAGGTTAAAGCTGATAAGACAAACAAGAGTGTTCTGTGTTCTAGCATGTTTCCAATGGAAACGGTCAAGCCATGCAGAGAAGGCACAATCATAGCGGGAGAAATGCAGTAACCCTGTAATATTTGCCTAGCACAAAGTAAAGTTCTCTGCTTATTATACATGAACCTCTTTTTTTTTCCCCTAGAGATTACATTTAGTATGAAAAAGCACTTCAAGAGAAGATCACCAGTTAGGCTGAAATAATATTTAAACACATGGCTTAGTTCAGACTGACTGGGAATTCGCTGGAATCTCAATAACCAATTTTATGGTAATCTGACAGTGAAATAAAGCAGCAATAACGTCCAGCAACGAACTTGGTATTACTCTTCTCTTGACAATTTGATTCCACTGTATGTATGTCCTAATCTTTCTCTGTCAGAAGTGGAGATAACCGCATGTAGTGGTGCAAATTAGTTCTGTAGTGCATTACATGAAAACAAGAAAAAATAATTGAAAAATTGATATAGTCTTTTCAGCCGACACACTTGATCTAAAAGCACCCGTATGACATTTTTAGACTGTCCTTCATGGAACATCTCCTGATTCTTAAAAACAAGCTTAAAATCAAAATGCAGGAGATTATATGATCTTCAATTAGTAAAGTGAGATCTAGGCATGAAGCACATTTGAAAATCTGGCCCCAGGCAACTAATTTAAGTACTATAATTTTATACTACACAAGTAAAGATGACAAGCACAACAGGACATGCTAGACTTTTAAACCAAATTTTCCCGCAAGAGAAACAGCAATCTGTACAAACCTTATAGAAGTTCCCATATGATTTACGAATATTGATCCACTTTTTGGCAAAAGAAGGGTATTTGATACGGCTAATACGGCACTGGATGTTCAAGAATTTACTCATATCCCAAGATCTTAAAAAGTCAAAAGAGAAAAAGAGAACAAGATTAGAAATATATAATTCGGATGCCCTGCGTTCTATGTATTGCACAGCTGTAGCACAAAAAGCTGTCTTTTCTTTGGTGCTCAGGAGAAGGAAAACAGTTAAGGAAAGAACAAAATGCTCTTTTGCTATAATCACAGTAAAAACTTTTTTAATACAAATTTATTAATCATGGGGAAAACAAATAATGACACGTGCAAGATTTTCACTAGGATGGTTCAAATAAGAAATAGCATGCCAACTTCTCCACCTACCACATCTACTCCAAAACCTGCCAATAAACAAGATGTTTACACAGCCCTTGGGGAACCAAATGACACCTTAAATTTTCCTCATTACTTGCGTATGCATGCATCTTACTTACCATAGGTTACTGAAACAAGACTGCACTTAGTTTCAGGAAAACCAGACCTTTATGGAAAGAAGATGCTGGATAAGGCCAGTGCTAGATAAGGTAAGGCTCAAGCAGTATCTTTCATCATATAACAAAACTAAGATCACAAGAACAATGTTGCCTCACAGACATATCTAGATCTAAAGATCTGTTCACTTTGCAGTCATTAGGGGACTTGATTTTCCCATGAAGACCTTGTGAGAGAGCAAGTTCAGGTGGCACTTCAAGGACTAGTCAATCCCTCGCACACAAAGCTTGTCATAGCTGGGACCCACCTGAGCCACAGTCCTCTAAGCCAAAACAGAGAGCTTTCTGTGCTAGCCACTTCTCCTTGTTCGATAAACAGCATAATCCATTATTGCTTTATGGCAAAATATGCAGGACATATTAACAGCAACACCAAGAGACACAGAACACAACACAGCCACAACACATCTCTGAAAACTCAGATTCAGAAGAGCATATGAGTTGCTTAGAACTGAAATTGAACAATGTTATTTTCAGGTATTTTGTGCTATGTGAAAACTAGATGTAAACTGAGAATTACAACAGAAAATGATAAAAAGTATACTCAACATCATTTAGTTGCATACAGAAAGCTAGGAGAGAAACACTGCCATCTAGTGGATTTATGCTTCATTTCAAATTGTTTAGTTCAGCTTTTCTCATTTTCCCAACAGGTAAAATTATAATAAAATGGCAAAATGGCAGTCATGACCCACCTTTAACAATATTCTCACAAAGATTAAACACTGTTTTTCAGTTTTAGACTGTGCTGAAGGTTACATAAGGACATACCCATCTGTCAACATGGAATAGCTGTACTTTGTTCCCAGTTCTCGCTGTCTCATCCACTCTATGACATTCTGCAGAACTTGAGGAAACGTATCAGCTTTATCAACAATGTCCTAAAAGAAGCAAAAAAACCGAGAGGAACATTTTTTCAGAAAAAAAAAAAACAGCATGAAGTGTAAGAATTACGTTGGTATATAGGCACACTAAACCACTTACGCGCTAAATTGGCTTCACAAAAATCTTTAGAAACAGATTACACATTAAAATAAGCAGACAATTGGTCAGATTTTTCTAAACTGAAAAAAAGCCCCACAAAAGCACCACTAAAAACCTCCAAATGACAACTATAAAGGTAACAAAATTAGTTAGCTGTTGAACTTAGATTAAAACCTTGGAGCTTGTTTCCCATGCTCCTCCTCAAGTCACTTCAACACAAGCCATTGCCATCCTAAGACTCTAAACCCTTTAGAAGAAAAATCTTAGAAAAGGAACTGACGCAATTCAAAAGGTGTTTTCCTCTGTTAAAGATTAAGTTTCTACACATGGATTACAAAGTGAATGCTTTTTCCTACAGCCCCTTACAAACACCTAAATGACCTACTTAGTGAAATCAGTTCTGTAATAACTGGGAGAGGGGGGAAAACCCCAAGAATTAAGAAAATAAGCCCTACAGAAAAATTACGAGGAAAGATTACCAGTCTGAAGACATCAACACCACATCTCTTTTTTTCATATTTTTTTCTTGAAAAAACAGAAGCGCAAATTACCTGGGTGATTCCTGTCAGACTGATGCAGAAGTTTGAAAGCTTGGGATTAATCTCTGGCTTCACATATTGCTGAAAGGTATCCTCCTGTAATAACAGAATCAAACACTCAGTAGCCGCACGCTATGGAGCCCGCAAGGCAACTTCTCTGGCTTCCCCATAGCCAAAAGGCAATAGCGGCTACTTGTCCTGCTGGAGGCAAAAGGAGTGTTTACCTCCTGAGCCAATATGAGCCTCCTGACTGGCTATCATGAGATTCCCAATGGGATGGATGGATGGCTTTCCAACCGGAACACGTCCTTCCTCTCAGCCAGTAGGCACCAAAGAGCAGGGATGTGGATGCAAGAGGGGAAAAGGACAGACTGGAATAAAGGGAAGGATTTGGGTGGTATCTCTAAAGGGTCAGCTGTAATTCAAGGAAGGCAACCAGCCGTACACCTCAGACGCTGCATACAAGTCATACACCTCTGCATGCCAGCCAGAGATAAACACAATGATCTCACTCTGGGAAACTGAGCAGTACAAAAAGAAAGCCCCCAGTCCCTGCTGCTATAGAAAACCTTTTGGACAGAGGAAAAAAACACGTTGTTTCCTACTACTCTAAAGGTAATAAAACAATTTTGATAATCAGCACAATCCTCATTCTGCAGTTAGTCACACATGCAGCTACAGTGACTATTGGAAATCCTCCTCCTCCTCTTAAAAGTTATTGATAAATGAACCATTAGTGAGAGGCGTGTGCCCTTCCTCTGTTTCACTGAGTCACTCAGTCTAAGTTAGACAGCAAGCAGTTTTTCCTAAAAGCTGTACTACAACAGAGTACTTGAGGCTGCCAAACGCCTACTAAGAAGGTTTAAAATCAGGTTACACAGCTGTCAATCTGTCGGGTACATTGTGGAAACAGTCTAACCCACCAACAAGCAGAGTTCACTTAACCCCATGTTCTAGACCTCCGCGTTAGTCTCTTCTAGATTGCCTCACACAGGACCACAGAATTTGCTAATTCTTGTTAATGATGAATCCCTTGAATTCTAGAAATAGCTTTGTGGATCTTAAAGAAGGGAAAGAACAGCAGGGGGCGTGGGGGGGACACACGACTGAGAAACTGAAAGTCCCTCATGTCAGTAGACAGAGTCAACAGCAGGAGCATGATCTATTCCAGATGCTTTAACAATAGAAAGAAAGTTTTGTTTGTATGTAAAAGGCACAGAGGATAGATCTTCATGGAAAAAAAAAAAAAGGAAAGAGAAGTTACTCTTAATGAAGTTCAACATCTACCTAAAAACTAATCTAGACTTTCTGGAGCAAAGAACAGCATACCAACACAGTAAGTAGATCACTTACTATTTCCAGGGTACGCGTGTTTAGTAAGACAATAGGAAACTCAATTATTTCATGTACAAATTCAGGCGGGTTTCCTTCTTCACATGTTGCTTCAAAGTCAACAACACAGATGTAGTCATAGCAGCTGTCTCCATTAATGGGTTCCTTCTGCATCAGCTTCTGTTTCTTATAATAGTTTTTCAGCCTCTTTTTCAGCACATCTTTCACTCCTCTGAAGAGACAGAGAAAGTGACAAAGATCACACTCTTATTTAATTATTTCACCATTGTAGAACTGAAGCTGTATTTAACATTTAAAAGTTCATCATTCATTAATCTCATTTTGAACATCCACACTTACGAAGTCTGAATTCAACTTCATCATACAGTTAACGCTCCATTATCTGTGATAATGCAGACGCTGCGATACCCCTGACAACTAATACATCTGGATATCAGTATTTGCGGACAGACCGGGAGGCACAGCGCAGAGACACTCTGCAGTCGCCTCCAGTTCAGCAAGACTTGGTAGTCGAAGCCTTTGCAAAGCCCAAGTCTTTGCAGATTGCTCCTAGGCGACCTCTGTCCCTGGAAGCAGTACTGCTTCACCCCTATCTCCCTGTGCCCCCTGCCTGAAGCAAATGATGCCCGAGGTATTTCTGCATCAGTGGCACAGGTAATGCAAAACCCAGCTACAATGCCCACATTTTACATTGGTCTCAATTTAAATTTAAAATTGAGCTTGAGTAACTCAATTAAAATAAAGTACTTGAGATTTAAGTTGTCAGAAAAACTTCCTGGTCAAGATCCTGCTTTTCAGGAGGATTGTGCCTAATGTGTAAATTGACAGCGGCAAGCAATTAAAGTTACTTACTGCGTCTTTTTAATACAAACATATGCAAGTGCAAGTGCCAGAACTGCCACGTACCAAACCAGAGCTGAATAAACAAGGATAATTTACTTTTCGAAGGAAGTTATTTTTGAAATTACACATTGCAAATGAAATCACAGAAGATGTAAGAGCTACTTGTATCAAGCGGTATTATCAGAGAAGAAGCCCACTGATTCACAAGGAAAAACTGGAATCAGACTACTAAACTGGCTTTTGAGAACATCAGCTTCATCTGCACACACAGTTAACTCTTTTTCACTTTGGTTTATTAATCTAGTTTAATTCAATGATCAGTTCATTTAAAGTTGAGACAGTACGGGACCTGATGGAGGCGAAAATTACCTTTTTCTTCATGAAACCTATCAAAGAAGGTGAAAGAGGAAAAGATCTGCTATCAAAATAACCCCAAGGGAAAGGATGGTGTGTGGCAATCTGCTCAGTTCCCTACTACATTAGAGGTGATGCACTATTTGCTTACATGCAAGACATATTTTGACGAACTTAATTGACTATATTGACAAAAGAAATCTAGCTTAGCTAAAATACAAGTTTAAAGCTTTCTGCATTTACAACTGAATAAAAAAACCACAAACAGAAAATTAATAACCTAGGATGAAACCACAAACACATCATTCACAATTTGAATTCTGTTTTTTATTTTTAAATCAGAATGACTGCTGAATAGCTGTACAAATCTAACCTGTTTTACCAAAAATGTTATCAGATAATGATAAATTTTTTTCCTCCTGAGGGGATAAACTCATTTAACCAAAGGAGGAATTAAAAAAAAACTATGCAGCCAGAACATCTGCAGACAGAGTGGAGGTGGCAGGCTGCACTTCCCACCCACACCATTTTGTTTTCTTTTATTCTGTTCAAATGAATCTCTGTTCCTTCCTTTTTTTTTTTTCTTCCTCTGAACATCCTCTCCACTACAGTCGCCGTCTTCTCTAGAAAGCTAGACTTCTCCTTTCAGACTCCATCTCACCTTTCATATTCCCCCTTCCTACAGAGCAGTAACTTCTCACTTCGCTAACTCCCCACTAGCACCACCACTACTTCCTCATTGCTGCTGCCAACAGAAACAATACGCTCTGTTTTTCCCAGCTGACCTTCTTATGAACATCTCGCATTTGTCTGGCCACAGCAATATCAAAGGGTCTTGCAGGTCATTTCTGACAGAGCAGGAAGCACTTTCTGTATTCCTAGCCCTTTCCTCCTCCTCAGTGAGCACAAACCCAGTTTATAATACATTTATCTATTCATGTTATTCTATCTCAATATTTCAGATTAGCAACCTCTCCATCCAAAGGTACCTGTCCTCTGCATTGATTAAATTCCAAGCCCTATCACCACAGAGGTTCTAGCCAGTATCAGATCTGTACTGGGTACAGTAAATAAAAATACCTATGTTCTGAGTATGTATGAAGTTTATGAGTTTCTATAAACCAACGGCCTGCAACATCACCTGAGAACCCTTGCAGTTCTTTCCCCCTTGACCAAAAACACGTGAGAAGTACCCTACAATTACATATTATTTCATGTCTTCGTGCTACCAGTCGAGGCAGCACACATTTCTGATAACACATTAAGCAGTATCACATGCACTAATCCTACAACAAAAGCTGCATCAAGATTGCACATAAAACAACCGGCGTTTGGTGGCGTGTCTGCTTTGCGCTTTGTGCGGTGTGTTTTTAAGCTTTAAAATAATAATTCCTTATGGCTCTACTCCTTCAAAAATAAACCAAAAGGTTTACAAATCAGCCCAACCTGGTTTCAAGCTTGAACTCTGCAAGTTTACTTCTGAGCTCCTCTCTGGTCATTCTGTTGATATAGCCATTGGTTATAGCAATTTCTTTGTAAACTGGATCACTGAAGTCATGCGAACTGGCAGTTAAGTTTTTCCCATTAGTTTCTTGATCACTGATCCTACAGTGCTGCCTACCCTAGAAGAAAGAGAAATCCAAAGGTAATTTAAGAGGGTCACAAGAAGCTAGAGCGCTAAAATTTACATGTTGTTTTGGCACCAAAATGCAGTAAGGCATCGCACTGTTTCACTCGTGATCAAACTGAGTGAACTAGCTTAGGAACAGATAAGAAAATTAATACTGAAGCCCTCTCTGAAACAGCATTTTCATTAAAAAATCAACATAAGAGTAAAGGGATACTAACACGGGTGTCTGAAGTCATACCGAACAGCAGCTCAAAGAGACAAAATCTGAACGTGCACCCTAATTTCAACAGGAAAAGTTCTCTCTCTGGTATGAGCTGGCAAAACCTTGAGCAGCATCAAGAGATTTCTCTCAACACCTTAATTAACCGGAATCTGTATCGACTGAGACACACGCACAGATGTCCAATAAATGTAAAAGAAATAAAATAATTAATTAAGAGGAAAAACTAACGGCACTTCGACTCTAAACGGTTACTAGCTGCCTTTGTGGGGGCAGCACACGGCAGGGCAGGCCTATCCCGGGCCCGCCGCCGCCGCCCACCACCACCACGACAGCCGCCGGGGCCTGGGGCACAGACGGGCGGCCCCGTGGCACCCCTCGGTAAGGCGGCACTCGGGCAGGCCGTGCCGGGCCCCACCGCACCGGCCTGGCCCCGGGAACGGCCGTGGGGAGGCGAGGCCTTGGGCGGGCGGGTAGCTGGACCGGCACGGGCGCGCCGCGAGGCGGCCTCCGCGCATGCGCGGGGGGCAGCGGTGGGCCGGGGGCGGCGGCGCATGCCTGGGGCGGCCATCACCGCCCGCCCGGCCCCGCCGGGGCCGCCCGCCGCCGCCCGCCGCCCCCGCGCACTCACCGGCGGGCAGGCGACGGGGCCGGGCGGCGCCGGCGCCTCGTTGGGGGCGGCCTGCGGGCGGTTCTCCTTCTGCTCCTCCATGGCGGCCGCGGCGGCGGGGACGGCGGCCCGTGGCGGGGCGGGGAGAGCGCGGAGCCCGCCCCTGGGCGGAGGGGCCGCCCCGCCGCCCCCCCCGTCGCCGGGCCGCCGCGGTCCGTGAGAGCCGAGCAGCTGCTCGGTCCCGGCTCCCGCCTGCCCTCTCTGGGATAAAAAACGGTGGCGGGCGTCTGCGGGGGCTGCCGCAGCCCCTGCCTGCCCCAGCGGGCCCAAAGGCAGCCCGGGGTCCCGCTCCTCCGCCGCTGCACCTCCGCCTTCGTGCTCCTGCCGTCCCCCTGCGGAGCCTCCGCTGAACAGCCTCCTGGGTTTGGGGTCCCAGCAGCTTTCTGGAAGCTCCGGACGCGTTACGGGAAGAATGCACTGCGCAGACACCTCGTTTATGCTTCCAGGTTCCTCTCCTCCTGAGGCTGACTGCGCAGGGCATCCTGAACACGGATCTGGGACACCCATCACGTGTGGGTGGCCGGCTCCCGGCCACCGGAACGGTTCCCCTGGCCCCCATCCCCTCCCTGCCCAGGGAAGCTGCCTGGCATGCTCTTCCCCACATCCCTTAATCCACAGACAAGCAGCGGGATGCGGTGGATGGCAGGAGACACGTGTGAGCCCTCTGGGTCCTCTCGGCAAAGGGAGGAGGCCTCTTCGTCCGTCATGGGTCAGTCAGTTTTCCCCTGGTGCTTCTCACAGCCCTGGAGCACAGTCCAGGCACGTCCTCAGAGATTCCCCTTCTGTCCCTCAGCGATGGAGGACAATGCATAGGTGGCGCCCACCTGACTAACACAACCACCCCGCCACCTCCACATCCGCCAGACCCTAAATAGCCTGGCATCTTCTCATCTGCCCTGTTGTGGCTGGGGCCCAGCCACCCACCCTCAGTCTTGTCTCCTGCCTCACTCCGGCACGCCAGCATCTTGTTGCAGACACTGCCATCCCTTCCCTTAGACCTGCTGTGCAGCATCGCTGTGTTCAGAGGGGTTGCCACAGAGGTCTGTCTTGTCTTCTCCTCCAGATGAGAGCAGTGATGGAAGTAGGGTCGCACACAGTTGCTCCCTGCTCTTCATTCACCCTCCTGGTGATGCTGCTAGCACCCATGATGGCAAGCAGAGGGACATCTGTCCTACTGCTCTCACCTCTGAACAATGTGGCACCTGAGCAGGGTTCACAGGGAAACAACCTTTGCAAGAAAGCAAACATGGTACCAATGAGAATCACTAAGTTGGCCTCACTAACCCACAAAACATCCTAAACGGGGTAGGGAAAAAGCTGTTCCCCAGAAATCACCTGCCTTGCTGGAGTGGGCAATGGTTCACAGACATTAATCCACACAGGAGGGGGTCCATGCTCAGATCCACTGAATGCCAAAACTCTTGATGATTTTGTGAGTCATTTGCTAACAGTGGTCCTAAAAGTTCTGGCTCCTGGATTCAGAAAACCCCATACCTACAATTAGGCGCAGACGCTTACAGCAGCAGGGCTGAAGAAGGCACTGGAAGAGGAAAACCAAATCAAACAGCCAGGCCCCTCCTTGAGATTGAGATCACTTTTATTTTCAGTTGTTTTGGCGAGGATGTGTAGGCAAGTGTGGGTGTGGTGCGTGTACGTCTGGGCATGCATGTGTGTGTGCGCAGAGTCCTGCCCAGTGATGTAGATTATATGAATACCTGCAATTACAGTCCATGAACTGAGCCATGAAGCGCGTGATGAGTGCTACACTGAGGCCCACTTGCTTGCCTCTTCTTGTGCTTACTGCAGTGCAGCACCTCCACCTCCCCGCACTGCTGTTCCAAGGACGCCAGCCCAAGATCCCATCCAAAGGGCACGGGAGGAGCTGAGCTCCAGGATCTGGCTCCGCAAGAGTGAGCCGGTGGGTTTTCACCTCACTTAGTGAGCTCCTAAATACCATTTGCAGTTCCCTTTAACACAACCATACCTGTCTCCTCACAGTGAAGAGCCCCTACTGCTCTGACAAACTTTAACCACCTCAGAGGTACAAAGGGGAAGAGAACAGGGATCCCATGTAAGCTCTGGTGCTACAGCACAGCCAAGCGCATCTTGGGTTCCTGGAAAAGCAGCACCCACACACACTATTGAGTTTTCACAGCCACTGTAGAACTGTCGCATGGGGGATGCTGCAAGGGAGATGACCCGTGTTTCTGCAGCCCCCAGTCTCTTCCATCTGATTTGAGAGACCACAACGCAGGTTAAATCTCAATCTGGTCTCTGTTTAAGTTTAAAGCTGAATCTCCCAAGCTCAGAGCAGAGAGAGAATGCAGAAAGAACAGCATTGCCATGAAAGGAGACTAGTCAAATGCATCCTGGCTTTGTGTCAGCTTAGAAACAATAATTTCTCTGACCTTTTTGCCTTTAGTACAGTTAAAGCAGAGATGTCCCATCACCCAGGACGCTCTACAGCTGCCAGAAGCATCCAAGTATCCCCTGCAAACCCTAAGATGAGCTAGATGTGCAGCATCACCCTTTGGGCTCCCTCTCACTCTACCTCAACAGATTTGTGTGCTGCTTAGGAACACGCAATTTCTCACAGGTTACACAGATCCAGCAGAAGGCAAAGCTGCTATCCTGGGAGTTTCAATTGGACGGATGCAGGTTTGAATCCCAGGTTTTGCTTCAGAGCATAACACAAGGTACTCCAAGACATGTTCCAGCTGCTGAAAGTCCTGCAGTGCAAAGCAACTCGCCAGCTCTGCTTCCAAACCTGTCTGCACCAGTTTCAGTAGGAAATCAACTGGTCAACAAGCAAAGGGTCTGCAAACCAATATGCAAAACCAGCGCAGTCCTCTCGACTTAAGTAGTCATCTAGTACCAGGAGATTCTCCTCCTATTCCAAAGGGGTTAAATTCACTGTCAGCTCCAGGGAGAGACAATTGATGCCCCAGTCCCTTCTGCCCTCTTCATAATACACTTTCAGCAAAGGCTGCACGGTGCTTCACAGAGGCCTTAGCCATTTCTAACAGTTCAGTAACTCTCCAAGCAGGGACAAGAACAGGAGTATAACACATGCTCTGAACTCAGGTATCTCTGCTCTTAAGGCATTGCCTTCTAAGCCCTCTTTCCTTGTGGCTTGACTCATGAAAAATAACAGGTCCTTCAAAAACATGGGGCCCTCATCCCTGGGGCTCAGGGATGTTAAGTGGGGTCTAAGAGGCAGGAGCTCAGCAAAGGAACACTGTGCAGAGGATTCCAGGATGCATCCTTAAAAGAGAGTGACAGCAAAATCAAAAGCACTATCAGCCACTTGGCTTGGTTCTCCTGCACAGATCTCCCACCTGGCAGTTGCAAAGGGGAGACACTTTTTGAACTGCATAGAAAATTAAATGGCTTTTGCATATTACAAAAATACAGATGAAAACACAGTTACACCAGTTACTAAACAGTGGGCGGATGAGCGATCACCATTTCGTATTAAATAGACCCAACTAGACTGATCTCCATACTGCCACACTCCCGGCATTACGGCTTCAGTGCGCACAGCAGACCGAGTGCCTGCAAAAGCCAGGTAATGCCGTGCTCCCACGGAGGTGGCATGCCCCGGCAGGAGGGCTGTGGTCCCAAGGAGCAGGCTGTTAAGACGTCTGCTCTGTCCTCTCACTCCTTCAATGCTCACGCATCCCAGACCAGATGGGCGCACTGGGAAACAGGCCTCCGGCTGGAAAAGGATTCCAGTTTGTGGTTTCTTTACAATGTGGTTTCCACGCAACGTCACAGCAACAAATCGCTAGTTTCTTCCTATGGAGAATGGAAAGAGAGAGGTGAGTAGCAGCAAAGAGAGGAAGAGAAGGCTGCCCAGCACAGGAGGTGACAGTAGGGAATGCTCTAACATAAATTCTGATATACCAGGGCCCTTCATGTCTCACGGGCAGCAAGACTCAGGACAAGGGAGTTTTCCAGCACTATTCCTGACATTCAAAGATCTCACCTCCCTTCCACTCCCTGCAGCACCACAGGCAATTTCTAGTCCCCAATTTATCAACAGCGATACATAAGCACCGTCAATTAATGCTTCCCACTGACATAAGAAAGGTTCAAACGCCCATTGCCAGAGGTGGCACATGAAATCTAAGCCCAAGCTCTCTCCCCAGCTGGAATAATACCCTGAAGAGATGCGAAGCTGACTGAGTTGCCAGCTTTTATTTGGCAGCTTTTGCCCCCTGAAGTGAGGCACAATGGCTTGATTTCTTCCACCTGGCGTCCATAATCTCCTGCTAGAGTGGATTCTGCCCTGCTTTTCCCAGTGTCAAGTTCCTGCCAATGGGGATATTTGCAGCCCTGCACACAAGGCTGGTATTTGAAGAAACAGAAGCCAGGGGAACGTCACCTGTGCAACAGCAGCAGGTCCCAGCTGGATGCATGTCACTGTCTTGCACTGGTTGCAGGCCTGGCCAGCCTGCATCCTGGTGGTGACTGCTTGCCGACCAGTATCACTCATCCCAGGTCTGCCATCACAGCCCAAAGGGTTAAGAGCTGTACATTAACACAAACATTTTAAGTCCCTCTTCTCTCAGACTTCCACCATCATCTGATTAAGGGATCCTGGCTCTGGAAATGCCTGCCTCTTTTTGATTTACACTAAATCAAATATTTCCATGGAGCAGGATTCATACAGCCCCACTATTAGGGCTCAGCTGTAGGGCACAAACTGACAGCAACATCTTAGAAGTCCTCAAAACCACCTAGTAGGGAGAGAAACCAGCACTGTAGTGGCAGTGCTCAGCCTGCCCTTTCCCACATCTGGCCCAGGGAGAATGGCTGCTCACGAAGCACGGCTGTCAGGGTCAGCCCAAGGGGATCAGGGCCAGTTTGTACAACACAGCCACACACTGCTTCACTAGATCTCTGCACAAACATGCCTGGGTGGCCTTGCTAGGAGGAGGACCCAGATCTAGATTTCTACTGCTCTAGTGGCCACAATGTATGGAGAGTACCACAATGGCAACTCTGCTCTGTCAGGGGGGCTGGACTAGATGATTTCCAGAGGTCCCTTCCAACCCATATCTTTCTGTGATTCTGTAACTCCAGAGCATCCAGATGTGGCAGACCATGAGCTGTTGGAGATAGCAGTAAAGAAGAGCTGGCAGTTGCTGGGTGCACACTGACTGCCTTTTTTCCATCCCTGCGTAATTACAACACATCCTTACCGCTTCATGGCACAGCGTAAGTAAACACACAACGCAGGAAACATTTCCCAGCCTTTCCCTGCTTCTCCCACCACTCTGCCAGCCACCGCCCAAGCCTGCTGTGTGGGACACAGCCAGCTGTTTTGCAGTGGAGCAATTTTAAAGGCTTCACAGCATCAACCCCCTCCCCGACAAAGCCTTGGCCAACTGCCACAAAACTCACTTGTCCAGGAACAAATCCAGGGAATCCCGCTACAGCTCATTTCAAGAGACTTTCCTCCAAGCAGGTCTGAATTAAATGGTACCAAGAACATTTTTACATTCATCATGAGATCCAAATGGGTTTTCAACACACAACCAATGGGTCCACAGAATCCTATCCCCAGTGCTTTCCCTCTGGCCAGCGGCCCTGTCATCTGCAGCAATTGTTTTGCTTCATGCTTCGTTGTCGTCCCCAACCTCCAGGTGACTGCATCCACTCCAGCCACGAGGCCCCCACCTGGGAGCTGCCGCCGCCCCACAGCGTTTCAGAGTCCAAAGTCCCATTGATCCCCATCAGCATGCAACTCCGCAACTGGAGAGATGGGAGCACTGCAGAGCATCAGCCATGTTTTGCCCGGTGGAAAACCTTTGGCACCAGTACTGACGATTTATCTGGAAGAGGAAAGGATAAAGAAAAAAAACAATGTAGCAAGAGCAGCAGGGTTCATAGTGCTTGTGATGAATAACCTAAGACACACAATTTTATCTAGGCTTCTAAATAGGGAAGGTGAGGTCTTTAAAAGTAACATAGGCCTTTTTGAGAACAGAAGTTTCCTGCCAGGAGAACAAGTGCACAGGCATAGCCTGACAGCACAGTACAACAAAAATTGAAACCTCAGGTTAGAAATGTGCTGTGCCAAGTACACACACAGGAGGACCAAATGAATAGACAGTGGTGACCTGTGTCTCAGCGTCAGGGCAGCTACCTTATTTCCTGCCCCAGGTGGAGACTTCACTTACACACACAGCTCAACAGCCACATATCACCAAAGCTATTCTCCAGCAGATGGGCGTATTTTGGGGTGGCAGGGTACCGAATAGAGAGAACAGCATCCAAAGCTACTTTCAGATACGCAAGTGAAAGCAATAGGCATTCAAATGCAGCACAGCAGCAGCTACCAGCAAGACACTCTGCTTGCTCCTCTAAGCTCCCTGCCAAATTCCTTTGTGCTACTCCAAGGAGAGCAGGCCACATCTGCATTTCTGTTCTGCGAGAAAAACTGTGCATCAAAAAGCCAAGGCACTAGCTGTTTTTGTGAATGTTGTTCCACATTTGTTCCCACTGCAACACAGTTCTGTTTTCCAAGCACATCCCCGCTCTGTGAAGAACATATAGGCTACTGATACTCAGGAGGACAGGGCTTCTGTTCAGAGGGACCTCACCAAGTTGGAGGACTGTGCCAACAACAGTGCTGTGAAAATCAACAAGGGCAAGTGCATAGCCCTACACCTAGAACTGGACAACTCCATGCACCACCACAGTCTGGGGTCCAGATGGCTTGGGATCTGGTGGAGAACACGTTTAACAAAAGCCAGCAGCGCACCTTCATGGCAATGAAAGCAAAGCTGTACTGAGGGAGACTCTGATGGGACAAAAGGAAAAAAGTTCTGCCCCAGGAGAACAGTGTAACTCTAGAGTCCAGAGATGTGGTGGCATCTCCATCCTTGGCAGTCATGAACCCTCGCCTATACAAGGTTCCAAGCAACCTGACCCGGCTGTGAGGGTGGCCCTGCTTGCAGCAGGGAGTGGACAGAGACCTCCTAAGGTCCCATTCTACCTAAACCTGCCCACGATCGTATTATCTCCTGATCTTCCTGCCCACTATGTGTGTCTTGCATCTGACACAACACAGCTCAGGGAACACCTCAACCCATTTTACTGTACCTCTTATCTTTTGAGCGGGCTGTCTACATCCACAAATAACTAGAACAGTCCCCAGGCTGTGAGGCTGCTACCTTCCATAAAAAAGATTTAGTGGAGGCACGTTTTATGTAGGTTTTCTGGTGTCTACTGACAGGGGAATGGGGGTTTGCTTTCAGGTCTCACTTGGAACAAGGGCTGATCACAGTAGGAGTGGGGGGGTAAACCAAGGCAACATTAACTCGCTCGCTGCCATTCTTGGGACAGATGATCTCCGTCAGTCCCTCTGGTCTTGGCTGACTCAGCAGTTCTCCTGTGAATAAAGGAAAACGATGAAAACAGTTAAGCATTGGCAAGGCAGTTTTTGCAATTTTTGCTTTTAGCAAGCCCTTCCCCTGCCCTTCACCAAGTAAACATCCATGACCGATGCAAGTGAGCACTGTAAGAGGGCTTACTGGTCCTGCAACCCAAGCAGGTCTCATCTGTGTAACTATGGTGAATGTCCTGGTGATTACAGCTTGGAGACATGCTGCTCCACACAAATGTAACATCTGCCATCTTTCCTGTCTCTGCTTTGAATGACTGCACACAGATTTGAGAGCTCCTTAGGGATTCATAGCATCTAGATGGAGCCTAATGAGATGGAGGTTTTAGGAGTAGGTGTTTTAATTAGGCTTTGGGTACAGATGGGATCCAGAAGTTTACTTTCAATCTCCATGAAAGGGAAGAAGCTGACCTGTAACATCAGCAGGAAATTGGTAGACAGAGCAAGCTACAGATAATAATAAGCCTTATAATTCACATCTGCATACTACAGCCATCCGCACCCACAAAGCTACGCAAAAAGCAGCTGTCTTTCAGTTCAAGCAGAAGGATGCTACAAGGACCCTGCCGAGACCATCTTCTTTGGTATGAACCAGAAAGAAGATGGTTTGAAAGCACTGACACAGACCCTATTTTTGCATCACTTCAGTATTTCTCCTCTAAGAAATTCTAGGGAGGACCTCAAACCAGCCACACACAAGCGTGCTGGACCTTTTCTGAACCTGTATGGTATCTCCTGTTCTGTCCCTGAACAACCCTGCCCATTGCAGCTGTCCAGCCATTGCTGCAGTACTGTGATTTCTGAGCTGGAGAGACCCCACTGCTCTGCAATGGCTGGCCGGCTGCAGGGTGCCTCTCCTAGCTGCCAGAATAATATTTAGAATCGTGTAAAAATACTCGAGAGGATTCCCTAATGCCCCTTTCCCTGGGCGTGCTTGCCACAGCTGCTGTGGGACCGCTGCGGTGTACTGCAAGGGCTCTGGGCCACACTATACTCTGCTGAGCATGCAGATCGCAGATCCCAGCTCCCAGCCATCAGCTCTTCCCAAATGGAGGCAATACCAGCTCTGTATTCAGTAGCAGCCGGGGGCTCTCACACCGCATGGTATCCCTCTGCTAAATGAGCTGCGTCAGCTCCACTCTTCAAGTGCCAAGTTGGCAGCTCCCCACCGCTGGCACCCTTGCAGCATGTAGTCCAGGGCGAGGCACGGGTCAGCACAGGAAGAGGGGAAAGCCGGGTGCTGAGATGTGTCCAGCTCCGAGGAATGCTTCCCCAGCAGCTCGGTCAGAGCAACTCAGGTTTCCTCCTGGCTCCACTCCACACATGACTGGCCCCAGCAGGGCAGATTCCCCAGCCACTGACATGCCATCTTCTCAGCATAGTCCAGCCACAGCTTAGATGCCCAATAGCACCAGAAGCACCTCTTGATACTAGTCCGGCAGGTAGGGTCTGCTCTCAAAGGCATATGGGATGGCAGCATCCATGCCCAGCAAGGGCTCAATTCTTCTGCGGAGCATGCCCACACTGGTGCCGCACAGTCCCTATCCGAGGCAGAAGCACCAGGCCACAACTGGCTTGTGCCAGCTGCATCAGTGACTTCCTTTGCAGAGGCAGGCCAGCTGTAAGCAGGCTGCAGGCACAGGTCCACACAGAACTCTCTGCACCCATCCATCAAGCAGCCACTGTGAGCTGTCCCCACTTCCAATAAAACACTCAAGACAGATGGTCCTTGGACTCCCCTAATTTGAAATGCACTTGCAATAAATTCCTCTGCTGTTAAACAAAGAACATCAGAAAAATGTCTCCCTGTGTCTTGCTGTTATTGCCAGGCAGCCCCAGAAAACCAGAAAAGAAATCACACTTTGAAGAAATACTGCACAGCCTGCACAGCAATGGCACAACAGGCAGCCCCATCATGCCTGAAGCCACCCAAATGCCACTTCCCTTCTCTCCTCCTCACACTGTTTCTCTTCTTGCTTTCAAGAAAAAGCAGTTCCAAACCCCTTGGTTTTTCCAGAGCAAGAACACATCATTCAGTATCGTGAAAGCGGAGGGGAGGGCTTGGCAGGCAACACGCACGCACACAGTTCCTCTTGAGAGATACCCCACCTCCGGGGCCAGTAATTCCAGTTTGCCCCCACGGTCTGCAATCTGAATTCACATTTGGTTTGAATATCTACCCTTGTCTCACCACCCACACTCAAACCTGAAGTGGCAGAGCAGCTTTTAAGCCACGCTGACACGTCTCCCAAAACAGAAGAATCGTGACGGTATTTGCAATTCAAAGTTAAATCTGCAAGGCAGCGTCCTCAATTACGTGAGCTGTCACACATTGAAAGCAGCATTGCATCCCATCAAGCACGTACGCCACAGGGCTCTATGTCCCCGTGATTCCCAGGTTTCCAACCCCAGGTTGACTTCCAAACTGCAGTATTGCTAAGAGTACTGAAAACACCAGCTCTGAAAGATGAGTCACAGAATCAGTGCATCATTAAGTGCTTTAAAGGCAGGGCTAATATCCATTAGATCTTAAACCAGAGGAGTGCAATAAGACTGGTCTGTCCGCTTGAGCCTTCATTCCCATGTCCCTCTCCCCACTTCAGGAATCCTTAGACGGTGATTTCTCAAGCAGAGTAGATTGCTGCCGGGTAAAATAGATGCCTGATTTGCAAGCAAACCCCTTCCCACAGCTCTTCAGTCAACCCTCCTTTTCTTTATGGCTTTACCTTTGGGAAAAAGCTCACTCTGTCCCCAGCCCCATCCACACCTTCTCCAGCCCCACGTCCATTTCCTGCTGGCATACACGCTGCTCCCCAGAAGAAAAACTTTTCTCACAGTTACTCCATGAGATACATCACATACCAAGTGGGCAGCAGGTCACCCGTGCATCCTTCCTATTCCTCCCCCTCCAAGCTAAGGGATGTCCCACTGCCTTCCCACCATAGCATTCTCGTCCCCTTGTCTTTTCAAACGGCTCATCTTTGCTGCACAAACTCACCACAGTACTAAACCAGGCATAACCATCTAAATCACACTTCATATCATTGTTAAATAAAAGCCAGTGCAAATCCTACTGCAATACGCAACCTTCAGAGTTGTAACAAAATAGTATTGAGACAGTGCTTGGATGCAACTCTACAGGACCAGAATCTCTTGGAGGTTTCAGAAACCTCACTATTCTAATTCGGAAATTATTCAAACTACAGGAGATTAGAAACAAAAGTCTTCAGGCCTGTGTCACAGTGGGAAAAAGGAAATCAAAAGAAGTATTGCACTCATACAAATGAAAAAGCTAAGTGCCTGGCGTGCAGTGGTGCTTGCTTGGTTTAACTGTTAAGTATAAATGTAGCTGGAGCAGCCCATGTCTGCAGCACTTGTTCTGCCCCTGTGTACAGACTAGCTAGTCTGTATTTTGATTGCACATTCTTTCATGAGCATGTCACAAATTTTACTGGAAACCTCAGTTCTGCCTGCCCCCTCTGAAAGGTTGCCCTGCGATAGCATACACACAAACCACAAAGCCTATCCTAGTCTTGACGTGGCCTTGGTTTTGATGTTAACTTCCACAGAAGCCACTAAGGTTTTAACCAAAACTCTGACCACTTTGTCTTAAGGCTAAAGATGAACACAGCTGAGTTTTTGAAAAACAATCCCATCTTCCAGGAGACAAACCTGCATCACTAAGATTATTCAGCTAAATTAGGAGCACGAGCCCTATTTCCAAAGGCAGTTTAATGCTGGGTACTTGCTAACTAAGGCCTGATTTTTAGATGCATCTAAGTCCCAGTTCAGGTGATAGCAGAGAGGTTCCCACTAAGCCTGGCTGAAAGCACCTGCAAACAGACAGCAGATGCTTTAGAAGATGTTCTTTTGCTGCCTCTCCAGTTACAAGAGCACAAATGGTGCAGAGGAGTTGCTCCTTTCCCATGGCCACCCTCCTGGCTTTTTGGCACAGAAACAGGTCTCTGCAACTGGGTTAAAATGTACTGTACGGCAAGCTAAGGCTGAGACACAAACCGAGACCCTGTTGTGGAACTACCATGGTCGGTGATGGTTGCAGCAAAAGGTGCTTTGTAAACTCCCCCAGGCAGATGGGCTGAGTGAGTTATGCTGCTCGCACCATTTAAAAGAAACCTGCTACACACGGGCGGTCACAGGCAAATGTAGAAACAAGCCTTCAGCCATGCCCAAAACTCTACCAGAGGGCCTGTTTCCTCCCTCTGTGCATAAGCCAGCTCACCTGAAGCAGGTATTTCTATGTCAGCAAGATGTTCTTCGCTGCCACTGTTTTATCCCAGAACAGACACAGGCACAGTCAACTTAGAGCCACTTGTGTTGGGTTCCCGGGCCAGGGCAACCCCTGCACCCCCTGAGGATAACTGCATGTGCCAGACAGAGCTCAACCATGTATCCCCTCTCAGTGCACGAGGAAGACATTTCTACTGCCATATTTGCCCAGGAACACAGAAAAGCCTTGGTGTACACTTTTTGGTCAAGTACAGAGTTAGGCACGTTATTCCTGCTGTCCTTGATTTACTGTGATTTGGGGAAGGATGCCTCCCTCGAAGTTCATGCCAGTGATCAGACCCATGCATGCTGCAAAGCACACTTCACTGGCCTTTAAAAGAAAATACCCGTGAAATGCCAGATACCCATGACAAATCAGAGAGTTAGGAGGGAGGCTGACAGCAAGAAAAGCGAGCACTTGCAGGCGTGTTCGGTTACTCCATGCTGGCAGCCAGACAAGGCCAACTGTAATTCTACTTGGCTGCCTAACAGAGAGAAGGGTTTTGCACGCCAGGAGGAAAATCCCACCCGGACCGTTTGCCTTCACACAGTTCCCACTACCATGGCTCTGCTAAGTGGCACAAGGTTCCCTGTTCACATGTCAACAATCTGCAGCAAGGGCCCGGGGTGAGAGACTCTGCTCCGACCTGCCGTGCCATCTTCTTTCTCTCAGCTCCCAGGAGAATAATTTGCACGCTGTCAGCCTGATAGTGTTTCTCATTTTCATGTCAGGATCTGGCCTCTATTGGGACAACCAGGAAGCAGTGGATGAGCAGGGCCCTGGACCTGGCTTTGTTGTGCTGCTTCTCTCTCTTCAGTCTGCTTGGGACCTTGAAGATACATTGCTCATGCTTCATGACAGGGGCATGAGGCAACCAAAATCAAGCTGTTCCTACATCCTGCCCTGCCTCAACACTGACCCACTCACTCCACCCCATGCCCCGCAGCTGCTCCAACCACATACCCACTGTTTTCCACAGCTCCACCACCCATTTGCTCTCCTACCCCTTCTCACTCTTCCTCCTTGCTGAAAGCCTTCAGGCACCAACCACTGCAAGTGGGTTTGGCAGGAGACAGACTTTACATCTCAGCCTCAACTCTTCTCTGTCAAGACTCCTTTGACTAATCCTTGCTTGTGACATCTCTCAGCACAGCACCCAGCAGTCAGGCCTTCAGAAAAGTAGAAAATAAAACACTTCAACATTGCCTGCATACCAAAAGCACGTCCCATGCTTGGTTTCCAACAGCAGTCAAAAAACAGGGCTCACAAAAGAGCCCCAGGTCCCAGGACACCCCTCTGCTTTGCATGCAGTCCTAGCCCCTTTCATCCATACAACTGTGAAGAGACTGGGGTTGGAGAAGCTATAGCTTCTCTGCCTGTCTGTTAGTTGCTTTGAGGTTGAACAGCTGGAGCACGTACACAATTAGATCAAACCTGTCACGGAGGCAGGACGAATTGAATAGCCACGTGCACAGATTTCCCCCTCTGCTGTAAGCACAGCCAATGTCCTCATGCGCTGGGACTTTGCAGCCAGCTCTACGGTAGATGAGAAATCTGCCAGCAGTCTTGGCAGAAGGAGGGGGAAGGAGATGGTGTCTCACACCAAGCCTGCTTCTACACCATTTAAATCTTGTCTTCACCACTCTCTGCTTAGATTAAACGAATTAGTTGCTTCCTGCAAATGTTTCTGTGCATGATGCACAAGCTTGTTCTCAAAGGACTGCGCACAGAAAATACTGCTCTGTATTGGTATGAATTTTTAATATGCTCCTCACAGCACGACCTGCATGTCACGCACAAAGATACTTCCCGGAAAGTTAGAATTCTGCACGTTCCTTGATTTATTTCTGGAGCCCTGAGCAACCTTATCTACTCAGCCTGCTTGGAGCAAAGTGTTGAATAGAGAGCTCCAAGTTAGAACTTCATTTTCTTCTCACTGGAGGTTATTCTTCTGGCTGCAAACACAACAAAAATAAAGAAGCAGAAACATCACAAAAGGGAGCAGAGCAGGGTGAAATCCACAGTATGAAGACAAAGTTTCATGAGCCTCACATTGCAGTCCCAGCTAAAGGATCTTAAACCTAACAATCAAAAAAACCCAACAAAAATCCCAGCCTGTCAAAGTGCCCCAGTGGGAGAGACCACTGTGGAAAAAAGCAACAGAGAAGAAAATTCTGTTGGTAAGCACCGATCACAACAGCAGGCTGGTGAACAGAGCCACCCATCAGGTACAGCACATGCTCAGGAACAAATCAGCCTGGGATTAAATACAGTTAAAAAAGAAAGGGAAGGCTTGAAAACAAAAACCAAAGCTTGCTCTGGAAATGTGCAGTGGGAAAGACGGCTGGTTGCAAGGCAAAGGATCAACCTGCAGAGATAAGTCCCCAAGACCAGAAACTGAGAGCACAGAGAAAGGACGAGGAGAGCAAGGAAGCGGGTTAGAGCTTTCCAAAATATGCAAAAGGAACTAATGGCAATTTGCCATTTCTCCTTTGAAGGGTTCAAGAACAAAAATGTCAGCAGTGACATCTTACTTGAACACAGAGCAGTCTTCTGTGGGTGCTCAGCTCCACTCTGGAGCATCACAACTGCCAGCCGACAGGCTCAGCCTTGGACTGCTGGCTGACCCAAGCACAAGAGACCTTTCCAGCTCTTGTATTCACAGCACCAGCTACCTCTCGAGCCAGCACCTCATCTCTAGGCCTCACAGCTCTGGCTGTGGACATGTATATGGCTCACCTTGAATATTTCCCCCAGCTGGCTGCACCAGAAAATGTTTTCCCAAGGCTCTTAATTCATGCCAGATGACAGAAACATGAAACAACCTCTGTGATGGATCTCTGGAAACAGGCAGGAGTGTTTTTCAGCTTGGAGCTGACGGGTCTAGGTCAAGCTTCAGGACCTAGAGCTGCCATTCCCCAGGCAAGGAACCCCAGACCCGTTGCAGATGCTGCACCCTGCTCAGCTCAGGTCCAAGCAGCTTTCCTCACCACAGCTGAGATCACTCTGCACTTCACCTCCTTTACCTCCTACCCAAGGAGCCACCAGGCTAATCACTCTGGCGGGAAGCCTGAGGCTGTGCCAAAGGGTAAGGTGTTCTGCAAGGCCTACCCAGGAGACACAGGGAGACAGATGCTGGACCTGGCAATCGCTACCTCTAATTTTAGCCACTCAGGGAAGGGGAGAGGTCACAAGCTAGAGACTTAACCCCTCACTGTCATAGAAGAAGAGGACATTGACACACCTCAGTGGTTGCAAAAGCTCCGGGGAAGCCTTTGGCACTGGACCGAGTATACCTTTGGGTGAAGAACTTGAGTGGAAAGCATTTTGGATACTCGACTCAGCAGCTACAGAAGGGTAATTATTCAAAATGCCAATTTACATCTCATCCACTAATTTCCCCAACATGAGTTATTTGAGATCATCCCCTACCAGTGTGGCAGTACGTGGTTTCCAAGTATAAAATTTGGAAAACTCTATGTTTGTCCCAAAACATTAGTTAATTATCTTTTTCTCAGGCACATAGAAGTTAATTATAGTTAGAGCTGGAATTCAATTGAAAGCAAATCAAAAAACCCCACACATTCCCCAAACCACACAATTTGGTACTTCCTATCTCCATACTCACAAACCAGAATGGAGAGAGCAGTAGGAAGTCATCAAAACAGCTCCATCAAAATAACTCCAGGAGCACTCATAAAGGTTTGAGCCCTTCTGTCTCCTTCTGACAGTTTGAAATAAGCAGCTTGGAGAAATGAAGGATCGTTGACATCTAACTTATTCCTAAACCAGTGTGGGTAATTGATCCACCAGCAGCATGGCTACACGACGCATGCAACATCTCTCCTTCCACAACTCACGAAATACTGAGCACAGAGAGCATTTATACCAGGTAGCACCGACACCTCAGCAAAAGGTGTCTCCTTGTCATGAGGAGAGAAGGCTGTGACTTTTGACGTCAATGCCCGCCCCCCCAGAAACACGGGGGAGTGGGGAGTAAACATGATGCCATTTCACCACTCTGTCCCACCAGAATCCACCTATTTCAAATAGTATTTCAGCATGAGTAGCCTCCCGTGTTCAGCTTCATCTCTACCTGTTCTGTTGGGCACTCCATCCTTCTTCTACCTGTGCAACGGGGAAGGTGGGAGCAAGCCACCTCTGCCCATGAGTGACCAGAGCAGACACTGGAGAAAGGAAGCGACCAAAGGGGACAAGCAAACAGCACAGCATAAAGGCTCTGCAAAATGGGAGGGGGCACTGGGAAAACCTTAAATACAAAACAAAGCATCCTCCAAATTGCTGAATATTTTGCTGCCCTTCTAATACCAAAAAGCTCCTCGAATTGGCAGGCTGCAACACAGCACTTTAAGACGACCGCAATACAAAGCCATGAAAAATTGATTTGCTTCATTAACATTTTAGGACCTTATTAGCTGGAACGAAATTGACTGTCAAGGCATTTTCAAGGCATTTTAAGGGAGAGCCATGGTATAATGAGCTCAGTGCGAATTATCTACATCCCAGAATAGAAACAGGCCTGTCACTGAGTAACCAAGCCCAGAATCTACCTTTTGGTTATTTTTAATTCCAGCCTTCAGCTGTATCTGCCAAGGCAAAGCACCAGCTGGAGAGAAAGCTGCAGCCATCCCTGACCTGTCTGCTCTCACCCAGAAACAGCAAGGTACGACTGCATGCAGAGCATCCACCCAAACGCTAGACACCACCAGCTGCAGCCAGTCCAAATGGCAACAATTCCCACCAGCCCTGAGCCCACCTTTCCAAACAGTAATTCCAAAGCTATTACAACCCCATCACAGAAGAAATACTGAGCCTTCTTTCATCCAGACAATTAGTGTGCTGCAGGTGCCACTAAAGGAAAAACAAAGAGTTTAAAAGAGCTCTCAAAGCCATTACTGTGATAAGCAAAGTTAACAGGCAGGATTCACCAAGGTCTGCAGGGAGTTGCCAGGACTAGTCAGCATCCTGCTAGCTCTGGATTTCGGTGTTTGGGTCACAACACGTTAACAGCTGGCACATGAAAAGCCAACCCCTGGAGGGGGTCTTACAAAACTCATTCCCATGGACTTCCAGCCTTACACAAGCAGTGAGGCAAGGCCAAGTCTCAGCCTGCCCCTCTGCTAAATTTAGAGAATTAGGCAAGACTGAAAGACATTTTTCCTCACAATAGTTTGGCTACGACATTGCACCCAGAACTGGCTGATCGTTTTTCTGCCTGCTCCAACACAAGAACGAAGAAGTTTCTATGCATGCACTGAGAGGTGCAAAGAAAACCAAAGGAAGCGGTCCAGCACCTGACCCGAGCTGCAGAACTCCCTGCTGCAACACACTGTAGATTCAAGAAGCTCACGAGGGTTCACAAAGAGACCAGACCAGTGTCTTTAAACATTACTAAAGAGACAGATCCCTGTGCTGAGGACAGACAAAGGCTGAGAGAACACCTGGGACAAGGTGGCTTGCTTCTTCCCCACAAGATGTCCATGCATGCTGCAGCTGAAGGTAGGATCCTGGTTACGCAGTCCCTCTTCTGGAACAAGCTTTCAGTAAAGTCCAGCTGGGGAGCGAAAGACCTGCAGTTTCCCTTGTAGTAGCCTTTTACATTCTAACACAACAATCCTTTGTTTGTTTTTCTCCAATTTGCCTGCCCTTCACAAGCCAAGAAAAAAACCAAACCAAAACACACATGCAAGACGTGTGTGTACATGTGCTGCCCAACAGTTTTCCCTGAGATTAAATAAACTCCTTCCTGGGTAAAAGTAATTTGGCTCCATGAGTTGCTGTTGCCCTAGGGCCATTCCAAGGCTTCAGTGCATTCAGCAAACTAGAGGGAGCTGTATTTTCAAACCTGTGTGGTAAGTATTCTCTTCCAGATCATTTAAGGTGAGATGCGTGTGCAATACTCCTCTGTAAAGCTATTTGGGTCACTCTGAAACCCTCCCTGTTCAGCAGGACAACCACAGAGCCCACTTAACCAAAGGAACAAATTATTTTTTCCCCCCTCTTCATCATCAACTGGTATAAGGAGCAAAGTCTAAACACTGCTAAGTCCCACTCAGGCTCAAATGTTAAATCAAGTAAGTGTTTTAACTGTTAATTGAACCAACTTGAACTGATCCCTATTTTAATCTATTAACATGACTTTCTACTGAAGCCACTTTACTGTGGAATTTGACCTATGCATGCACATCACAAAATTTATTCTAGGCTTGTGCTTAATTGGAGCAAAATGCCTCCTCGGTGCTTTTCCTACAAAGCTACCTGCTTCCTGCTAGTTAATAACTAACACCACACTACATGCTGACCACAGGTATGGCTTTAGCTGAGTAGGAACCTGCAGAATCACAGAAATTTCCTTAATTACAAGGGCATCAGATCTAACTTGCTTCTCTGCATATGTTTTTTCCCTTTACTGAAGCTTCATGACTACATCCTTAGGTCAAGCGTTCCGTCCTTGTGAGTCAGAGTGTGATGTAGATTTGTGTGAAGTTATGTGGCTGAAATCAGAGGAGCAGAGCACTGAGACCAGTGGCCAACTCTCCTCTTGGTCTCACAGGTAAGGCTGGCGTTTTCTATAAAAGCATTGCTGGTGCACATGGCTGTGACCAAGCAGCACTCCACAGAGCTCAGAGCCTGAGTTTCCCAATGTCAACAGAGGTGGAGTACTGTTTCAAATCTTCTCCATTCGCTTGGTTTAAAGTATTTTTGTTATTACCAAAATTGCCATCTTTGAAGCCTCACTGAGCTGCTGGCTTTGCATTGTTCAACAGTCAAGAACAAAGCTCTGTCTGTCCTTTTACTATTAATAGCTTTACAAAATTTTTTTCTAACTTGTCCCCTTTTTCAGAGGGGATGAGAACCAATCTTTTATATATTTTTTTTGTGGTGATTCCTCAGCATTTCCAATCACTTACCCATTCTTCTCTGAACCCTCTCATTCCCTAATATCCAAACAGGTGACAACTAATGGCTGTAAATCAAAGTAATGACTAGCTTTTGCTTACAAACACCTTTCCCCCCTGGCAAAGTGCTTATTTATGGACTTAAGATTATAGATTGTTTAACTACCTCTGCTGAAACCAATTCTTACTACTTTTTATTTTGCCACTGCAACACTTTCCAAAATGGTAAGTCATGCGAGTTCAGAAACAATAGCTTTGCTACTTAACTCCTGCAGAGTTCATTGCCTGCTAAATGCCATCTGGTCTGGGGTTCTCAGTGCCCAAAAATAAACTGCAGCATCCGTCTTCTCTGTTTAAAAATCGCTTCTAAGGCAGTCATGTTCGCTACTGAAACAGGAAGGAGCCCTGAGGGCTGTAAAGAACTCATCAGCCTCCCAGGAAGGCAGCAGCATTGCCAGGAGAACATTTCACTCCTCCGTCACCTCCTCTACCCCTCTGCACCTTCCCAGGAGCTGCCTGCTCCACCACGGGAGCTCTGGGACGGAGCTGAGCTCCTTCCTGGCCCCCTAACTATTTGTGCTGCAAACCTGTTTTACTTCCTGGTTTTCTCCAGGCAGCCTTCCACCAAAGGGATGACTCTCAGGTATGTACTCACCAGTGTCATTGTAACACAGCACTGGCCCCCTCTCCTTCAGATGTTTCACCAACCCACCTGAACTGCAAGCTGGCTGGCTCTCCTCTGCCCAGCACCGATCCCCTCAGAGGGATCTGCCTTGGGAGGACGCAACCTTAAAACTTCCCAGGCATTTACTTGTACTGATCAAAGAGGAGAGACTCAGGGAGATCTTAAGCATATGGTCAAGAAACTCCAAGAACGAGGACTATTGGTACTGGAAACGCAGGAATCAGCAGGATGCTTGCTCTGAAATGCCATTCAGTGCTGGAGTTCAGGCCCCAACCAGGCTTTCTCTGAGGGGAGATGAAGCAGATGTGGCAGCTCAAGAGATGGCTTCTGCCAGGAAAGTGGGCAAAACGCTAGCATACAGGAGAAGACGGCACATTTCAGAGCTAATCAGAGATCGCACGTTGTTTCAGACAGTGCACTTTCCACAATACAATGGTACAACAACAACCGAAGAAATAAGGTCAATCACACACAAACTCACACAGAAGGCCATTACAAGAGAAGCAAAGAGCATCCCTTCCTCTGCTGCGCTTTGTCCAGGATTGCAGTTTGTTCTGAGATGCAGGAGGCCCTGGAGGACCACCAGAGTTTTGAGTATAGAGAGTTTAAAGGGGGAGCATGAGCCAGACTGGACTGGAAAGAGCCTTTCCTTCGCTCCACCACCACTGAAAGTTTGCTCTGCGAGGGAAAAATTCAGACAAAGCACAGACATACTGGCTACTCCTATTTGCACACGTAAGGATTCTGCATGCTTGGTGCTAGTGGAAATCTGTCCCACAGCTCTCAACTTCACCAGCAGCCGCCTGGGAACCAGAGGCACTTGTGTCCCTTCCCCGTGATCTGGTTCCCTCCCACCCCCCTCGTCTTCCTGCATTTTTCTTAAACACACAAGCCAAGAGAACAGTTCTCCAAGCAAGGCAAAGCTTTATTAAAAATGACTTCTGATTAGAAAAGAGTTTTAAATCCTTTTGTAATGATGACCGGATTATCCAAATCATGCTACATTATGCAACTGGGGATAAAGCAGAACAGAGCAAGTGGCAAAAATGCCATCTCTAGCACAGCCACAACTTTGAGCAGCTCTCAAGCTCAATATTCACCTGCAAGGCTCAGATGGGGCTGGGCACACGTAGTATATCCCAGATAAGAAGAATCAAGCACGAGGCTTGCATGACGCAGCAGCTATAGAGCAGAGGCTGTTTTGCAACATGGCTTTCAACCAGAAGTGCTGTTTCAGGGGAATACTGCTGTTAAATGCTTCAGGAAACACAAGCAAGAGTGACAAGCCTCTGACCTGGAGCCTGGCCATGGGTGTGCCATAAACCACGACAGCTTGTCATGCCAGACCGGCAATGAACTAGAGGTCGGGCAAGAACTGCACTCAAGCTGCCCAACCTCCCTTACAAGGGCCACACTGCCACCATCCACCCTGCCATTCAGGAGCAGGAGCAGCCACCCAGCAAGTGAACGGCCACGCTGCTCAGCTTCGCCTGGCCCAAGACACTCAGCCATGCTTGCAACTGCCAGCTTTTAACGGGAAGTGCATTTTTTTTTTTTAGCACCTGCAAAGTGCTGTGCCAGAAATCCAAGTCACAGATGTAATGTGACTCCCCAAATCATCAAGCATCCCCTCTCATCACACCCTCTTCAGCCCAATGGTTTGATTTTTTTTTTTTGATTTTTTTTTAAATGAGATCCCTGTGTGAATCCCTAACTTGAGCATGGTCTTGCCTTGTTTGGCAACATTTTCATAACGCTGTTTTTAGCTTCACTGCAGGCACTCAAAACACGTATGTATGTACATAACGTGTTAGGCTCTCTTTTGCTGTAGAAGAAAGATGTGATTTATTTCAAAGAAGGACAATGAACAAGTTAAAAATAACAGGCAGCTTCAAAAGCTTCATGGTAGCTTTCTGTTACAAATGAAGACAGAGAAAGGTACTTCCCCCCCCGCTGCCCTGATTCCAAAGGAAGGTTCCCAACTTCTCTTTATCCAAAGAAGTCTTTACTTTGTCTGAGCCTTTGACGCACAAATAAACTGTTTGAGAGAAGACACGCACAAGACTCAACTCTTGATCGTTTATTTCAGCATCTTACCCTAGGAAAGCTCCAAGCTGACCACAGCAGCCGCTTGCTGAGCTGAATTATTTGCCCACACAAGCATTGGTTAAGACCTTGCCAAAATCCAGTAATGATGATCACCACAGAGTCTGTGGACTCCCACTGGGCACACGCATGTTCCTCTAAGAAATTACAAACTTCTCACTTACTAAAGTTGTCATGAAAATGTCACCAAGGCTAGATCACAGGCTTCTGCTTCACCAGCGCGAGCAAGACTCCCTGCACAAAAAACCCAACAGCACAGGTTCAGGTACACAGATCTGACTGGACCTGTTAGCAAGGACAAAGCACGCGGGAGCTTCAGTCCCCACATAGGCTTTTAGCACTGCCACAGAGCTGGGCAAAAGTACCTGGAGCTGACTGAAGTTCCAGAGTGAGGCCCGCATCACCTCCATTTTCACACACTGAATGTTTCTGCATAACTGTCCACCAGAAGCTTGGGAAAAAAAAAAAAAAGTAAGAAATAAATTCTTGCTCAGCAGATCTGTGGGATATTGTAGCCAGCAAGCCATGGTATCTCTTCCCAATGTCCCAGTTGTCTGTCTTCACTCCCATCTCAATGTGAAAGAAGGCGTGGGATGTTCGGAAACAAGTCAGAAGTCAGCTGAAGCTAGCAGTCAGCTATATTAAAATACAAGCTCAAAGCTCCACAGATCCAGCTTTAACAAAGAAGAATCTGACTTGGAAAAAAAGTAACACCCAACAGTAAAATTCAAAAGCTTGAATTATATATTCCTGACACCAAGAGCTCAAGGTGCTCAGCAGGCCATGATTCCAGCAGTGCATTTTCAAGCCTGGGATGGCTCAGTCCTGGCCCATAACAGGGTACAGTGAAAGGAATTCTGTGTATTAAAGAGACCTGTGAAGCTAGAGGCATGACTGGTTCCTGCACAAACTCCCACTGCACATGCAGTTGTCTCCCTGCTTTGGTGACAGTGACACACCATCTTCCCTATGCCTCTTCTGAGAATTCATAGATGGAGAGTGTGGAGGGGGTGCTAAAATTTATCACCACTGCCACTCACTACACCTCCAAGCCGCTGAAAGAGTTAACTGCTCTCCAAGCAAAGGGCTTATTGCTACCTTTTTTAAACAGAGCGCTGAGCCCCAGAGCACGGTGGGGAGGGCCAGAGACCCTCTGTCGAGCGGACAGGGCTCGAGAGAGCTGAACAGGACTGCCAAGGGGCCCTGACGCTGCGCTGGCACGAGCCCAGCGTGAGCAGGCTGCCCTCAGAGCCCTGAAGCTGCAGCACGGCCACGTTACTTCACAGAAACAAATGTTGTCTTTTGTACTGTAGCCATCGCTTAGTGCCCAACCAAAATAGATTTAAGCTGTTCCATAGTAAAAATAACAGCAACCACGAAATGTTATGTCAGATCACAGGAAGGGGAAGCTCTTTTTTGATAGACTTCCTAAGTTTAGCAGCTTTGATAAACCAGAGTCATTTGGACATAAGAATTTTCCACATGCAGTGCGTGCATCATTATCTGAAATAAGAGCATCAAAATCTCACTCAGACAAAGAAAGAGCCTGTTCAAAAGGAAGATTTAGAGAAATGCACAGGGAGCTGAAAACTCATCTGGTTACACAACGTGTGTTAAGTAGGCCTGGTGCTTGCTGCCGACTCCCTGGTTTGGAAACCTGCCACCAAGCACATTTGACCCCATCCAGCAGTTCTGCCTGTAAAATACAGCCGTGCACAGCAAGGAGGGAAGAAGCCCTATGCAGGCCAGCAGAGGAAACACAGACAAAACCCTCTGCCCCTCCTTGCAACAGCACAGACTTATCAACAGGGTAAGTCTGTGCCTCTCCCCCGTGCCTGGGATGCCTCTGCAGCGTGGAGAGAAAGGTTCGCCTGCTTGCTCCTCTCTGGACACAGCATGCTGGCTTCCTGAAGATACAGCCCAGATGAGGCTTCCCCAGGAAAGCCAACCCATCCAAATGGTCTCCAAACTACGTGGAGATTACTTTGAGCCAGTACTGATCATCCCAGCTCTCACTGCTTGCTCCTGGACAGGCTGCCCAGCAATGCGGTGGTGCAAGATGGAGTTACTCAAAAGGGGTAACGGTGGGACGGAGGCTGGCTGGCTCAGAGCCCACATTAAGGCAGCGGAGGCCAAGCCAGCAGCTGTACCCTCAACCCACAGTGCTCTTTAAAACCAGTTTGAGCCCAGGAACAGCTTGCCACCACTGAGTCAAAGTTTGGTACCACACAGCTGTTGGCTCAGTCTGACACCAGTTTGTCTGGATTTACAATTCCCCGTGCCCTTGGGCAGCTCCTGGGCAAGTCTGCAATTTGCAAGACACCTTCCATGCTACAGATCTCCCAACCGTGCTGAGCAGCTCAGCTGCCTCCTTACCATCTCTTCTGCTCCAGCTCCTGTGGGTCTCATCATGACTAAATCCCCCTGCTAAGGAAGGTCATTGCTCCTGTGAGCCACTCCTCACTTCACAGATAGAGAATAGGATGAGGCATTACAAAAGGAAGGGGACATCTCACTTTCATAGCTGCCTCAAGTCCCCTTTGCTCACAGACAGACAAGGCCCCAGCTGCTCAGCCCTTTTTTGAGGAAAACACAAATGAATTGTGCAAAAATACATTGAGACATTCCCGATCACACATTGCAATAAATACAGCTGCATCTCGCTCCCTGTTGAGGATGTAATCCTGAAAAGTGCAAATGTTAGCAGTTTGACAATTATGCTCTTCTTCCCCATGATGTAGTAGAGGAGAACATGTGTACAGACTAGCGAGTTATACATAGTATAAATACAGAGGGAGAGTGGAAAGATACAAATGCAAATATCAGGATGGTCAGCATGAGATGACCGCTTTTCAGAATGGATCACTATCCCCAGCCATTACCCCATTTTTGGGTCCTTCATTCTTGATTGATCTTGATTAATCTGAGAATTTTAATAAGAGTGATGAAAACTATCCAAACACAGGCAACAGGAATACTTACAGTAAAAGACTGATGTCAGGCAGCCAGTCTCAGACAGAGGTCCCCGCCTCTCCATCCTCCACACCGTACATTCTTTGCCTGTGATTTCGGCTCTGCGCATTGCTAAGTCCTTGCTTTCTAACATTACCTGTTCAGAGAAAAATTGCTTGCCATCCATACCCAACTGCTTCATCTAAGGAGGTGGCCACACTGAGTGAAGAAAGGTATTAAATGGTCAGCAACAGAGCTCCACAGCAACAGCTAGAGATGCAGCAGTATGCTGCTGCACCATGCAGCGCACTCGGTCTGTGCTGCAGGACAATTTTGCAGTTCTGTTATGTCCAACACAACGTTTCAGAGGCCACACAATAGAGATGCATGTTTCTTCTGCTGCAGGAAGCTCACCCTCTGCTTGTTGACTATATAGCAAGGGGCCTTACTCAATGGGAGGACACTTGTTTTGGGGTAGGTTTGGGACAAATCAACCTCTTTAGCAGTCCTCTGCTGCCAGCCTTGCATTGATACAAAGGCACAAAGTGTGCTGCAAATGTCTCTTGAAGTCAAGCAAGATCCAGTCACTGTGTTCACCTTTAATATTTTTCCACTGCGTGGTTTCACATGGCAGAAACAGCAGCCAGACACTTGTGAAGCAAATTAGGTCGAGCACCTCTGTCCCAAGCCAACCCCTGCAGATTTGGGTGCTGTAGAAACCATGGCCTATTCATTTTTTAGGAAGCTAATCAACAACCCTACCCTGCTACAGGGCAGGTACTATCCCTTATCACAGGCCACTGCTCACTGTGTTGCTGGAGAGGAAAACACCTGCTAAAAATGCAAAGAACATGCTCCAAGACGAATTCAACACACAGAGTTGGAAAGTTACGACACACAGACCATTTGAGAGACAAGTCTTGAGCAAAGTGTGTCACAATCTTACACTCTGTTAGGACAAAAACCTACAAAATTAATTTTATCATCAATCACAGACTGAGGTCCACAAATCCCTATCCTACTATTGTTGTACCTTTATTTGTTTCCTTCCTGTTACACCGTTAACAGGGGGAGCCTGAAAACTCTACAGAAAGCGATGGGTATCAGGTGAAGGAGCAGGGATGTCTCCCAAAATGGTCTGGCCAGTTTGGGTTCCCTCTCATGTAACACAAAAAAAAAAAAATGCTTATCTAAACTCGATGCTTGGACGCATCCACCTTAAAACCAGGTAAAGGGGAAGATACCCTGATATCACTTTCATAAAGGGCCTTACAGAGATGAACTTAGCCAAGCTTGTGAAACCTCACTAACAAAAACCCAGCAGAAGGCTCCCATCATTTCATCAGCACAATTCAATGTAACCTAGATCAAGAACAATACAGCTCCTTCCCGGAGTATTCAAGCATCACCTCCAAGTCAGCATGTGGCAGAACTGGGCAGGTCTGAACAGGATTTGAGATGCAGCTTTGTTTTGCTCTGAAGGTTACTTGCCTCCACAGTTCAGTTTGTCCTGATCCTCACAAAGTGCTAAGCCTAATGGACTTCCCCACAGAAGTGCCTAGCTCACCTCAAAGCTGTTGTCTGGTTCACGCAGACCTTGCCGTGCTGAACTGTCAATTCAAAATTAATGTTATCTTGTAAAGTCTGTAGGTCCTAGGCCAGTTTCACACCCATTCACAGGAGTCCAACCTAGTCACTGCTAAAACCATGAAGTAGGTGTACTCATTATACCTTTGGGAGAAGCACAGAGCTCCTGAGAATGACCACTGGGAAAAAAACAAATCTGAAATTAAGGTTTTGCTTTAAACCACAACCAACTCCAGCAGGCAGGCACTCCAGCAGTCACAGCTCCGTTCGAACACAGCCTCCATCCACTGGCCACAGGCAAGTCACCCTTAACCATGGAGCCTGCATCAGTCCTAAACTACACTGCCACTGACCACATTGGCAACCCGATCAGCACATTCAGGACAAAGCTTTAGCCAGGAAAATACCACAAGTACAATATGACTTCATTCTCCAGCAGCCTGCTGGGGCAGAGCCATAAGCCCTCAAAGATGGTCCAACTGAACTCCCCAAATAAAACTTCTCCCAAACGCAGCCAGCCAGTTGTTTCACAGGTCTTGAATCCCCCAACTCCAGTTTCTTACATCTGGTTCCCAACAAAAACTGCTAGAGGACAAATCTCTCCCAGCTGCTCCACTGGAACAAGGGCTGCATCCACACAGGTGATCTTCCCATTATAGGCTGTAAAGTGCATCCACTCAACAGCTTCTAAAAATGACAATGCCTCCTCATCTTCTGTATGAGACACAGCTCCTTCACACTGTGGTCACCAGAATCCCATCAGCTCTCCTGCTGTAGAGGCAAGGAGATCACCGTATAGCAGACCAAGGAGGCAGGCTGAGGCTCCTACAACCCAGATGGATTGCTTTCTCAGACCTGGATATGTTCTTAGCTAGCCAGAAGCACCAACACATTTTGTTTGCAGTAGCAAGAGTCTGATTGTTATAACTGACACAGACTTCAAGGACTCCCTCCCCATTCCTTGTCCCTACAAGGTGCTTCCTTCAATAGTACATCTTTAAATTGGCATCCCACAAGCTCACCTGAGAAGAGGTGACCTTATTTGGCACCAGCCAGCCTGCTTACTCTCACAGTTGCCCACATCTGTATAGCAAGCGCAACTACCACAAGCAAGGAAAGGAGAGGGAGATAAAAGGAAGTAACTGATTGTCTTGTATTCACCCCCCCAAACCACAGTTTTTCTTTACTTATCTGCGGAGGTTATTATTCCTCTAATCAGGGCAGAGGGGGAAAAAAAAAAAAGTAAAAAAAAAAAATTGTACTCTGATGACTTTCAAGAATTCAAATCTGACACAGAACTTTTCATTAAATACATTTCCTCCCTTCTCCCCTGGCAAATTGTTTTCAAGAGCCAAACAACTACCCTGCACTATTATTAGCAAATCACTAATTGGAGAGCATGCTAGGCTACCACAATTACCTGCTTAATAATGCAAATGCAACAAGACGCCACAGCATACAGAATTACCTAATAGATGCACTCATACGTTGCTTTTAAACTGATAACTTGTTTTTCAGAGCTCTATCCCAATGTCAAGTAACATGTTCTCAACATTACCAAAAAGCAACAAAGATTCAGCACTGTTGGTGATTTCCAGCCATCCTCTCCTGAGATGCAAAAGGAGTAGGACCTTGCAATGTATCTGCATGTGGATCATGCACATGATACATCTCAACCAAACTTACATGGAAAAACTTTCCACATGTGTTTTTAGAAAGAGGCACCACACCACCAGAAATGCGTGCACACAGCAGGAAGCAAAGGACATTTCATGACATCTGTGTTCACAGAGTGCTGAAGCAGAGCACAAATCAGTCCTCATGTAACCAATTGACTCTGGAGAGGGGAAATCCTACATTAACATTTCATCTCACCCCCACAGCCAGCAGCTTTTAAATAGTTATCATGCAATGAAACAAAGAATCATTTGATACTGAGCGTCTCTTTTACAGGTCATCTCCTGCAAAGACAAATTTCAGTGACTGTAAAAATAAAAAGCACAAACAACAACAACAAAAAAAGTAATGCATTAAAGGCCAAGAACTCTGCTTTGCTTCACTAACCAAACCAAAAAGATCCACTCAACCAAATCTAGTGTTTCCCTGGTTCAGTGATGGCAGCTCAAAGTCCAGAGACGATTCCCATGAGGAATGGGGCAGAGCAAGACAAGCTGTTATGGAACAAACCCAGAGTTTTCTTGTACCAAGCTGACATACCAGGAAACCTTTCATTTAGCAGAAACGTGTAGGAACTTTTTGCATAAGGAAGAGTATTCCTTCAAATAGTGTTAAATATGTACGTTACCATCCTAATTTCAAGTAATTTCAGTAAGTTCCATATTAGGAGCCTTAAGAAAAAAACTGCTGAACACACAAAGCAATGCATACAATACAAGGTCACCAGACACTGCAGGCAGCAGGACAGCTTTAAGAAGGCAATTCAAAGCCTCTGCCTCTCTTCTGGCATCCATGGTTGAGTTTGTTCCTCCCATTCCTATTTAACCCTGAACCAGGCCATCAGGCACAAGCCCAGCTCTGTGCTGGCTACTCCAGTTCTCCCCAAGGACTGGTTCCCACACCTACACCCCACTAGGCACAGTTCCACGGCAGCCATCCACACTACACACCACACTCTTCCTCTGGCAATTCCTCTGCCTCCTCCAAGACCATGAAATGTTTGTTGTCTCTTTCCTGAATGTGTTAAATTAGAAGATGCCCTACCACAGCCACCAACCAAGAGGACCTCAAATGCTCACCATGCTTAACATGAAGGAAATCTCTAAGAATCCCTGGTGGTAAATAGACCGTGTTTCTACACCATTATGTACAGACAGTCACACCACTCAAGGTTGTTGCTTCAGCATCACAGAAATCAGCTCTTCTTGGTAAGCTCAATAATCAGTGCTAGAGCTTCCCCAGGTTCAGCAACTGATCTGTTCTCTTCTCCTCCTGAATCACAAGGCCTCATTCATCTTTCTCCTACCACCCAGATCATCCACGTCCAGTGCTCCCACTGTGCTCAGGTCTTGCCCTACTGTCTCTGATTATGCCACAGTACTCTGCTGAAGCCACAACCTTCAAGATAACGTGACAACAGCCCCAAACAGCTGCAGCATCTACTTTGAAAGTCAGGCAAAAAAGACTCCACCCTCAAACAGGGAAAATAAAAGGCTGCCAAATGCCAGCATCAGGCTCTGTAACAAGCAGGTGTTGCTCTACTGCAATTGTCTGTGAAAAACCACAACTGCTTACAATTTAATTACAAAGAACAATTAGATATCTGACATCAGCCTTTCATAGAGAGGCAGCTCAGATTTTGGAGCAACTTCTGAGCCCTTCTGACAAAACCAGTCCCGCCTGCTCTCTCCTCAGCTTGCATGGGACTTGACATCATGACACACCATGGGATCTTCCACCTCTCCATCTCCTGACTCCATCCCAGCCACCAAGGGAGCACGTGCTTGCTTTTGACTCCAACTGATGGTGAGCATGGTTCACTTCCAATCACATGAATAAGGTGGCCTAGAATTAGCTCTGCTCTGGCCATAACACAGAGTCTCACAGGTAAGTTACACTATGATACCTCCATGTGTACCCCTGAAGATGACTGGCATGTAATCCTTGCTTCTACTCACCTTTGATGTGGGAGACGGGCAGAGTAGAGGCTCATGATCTCCTCCCTGTTCCGACACCTTAGGAAGGGGGCAGCAAGGCAGGCAGGAGATGCACACTTCCTCTCCACAGGACACCTCTTGCCAGTCCTCCAGCATCTCTCAAAGCTCCTCAATGGCTTTGCAGCATCCTTTTGGAGAGGGGCTGCTAGGCTCACACACAGTATTACCCATGGCTTTTTGTCTGTTGTTACATTTTTAATCTGTGAAAACCCAGAATACCTTGTCTTGCTCGTGACAGCATTTTGCCTGTTTTTTGCCATGGACAAAGTCCCTGGCTTTCTTATGTCTGTGTTCACACAGGTAACTTCACAAGCAGGAATAAAGGAAAACCACTGGTCAAACTCACCCCTCCCCCACCACCACTCCAAACATCAAAAGGATCACACATCAGACATCAGGACACTTTGTGCACACTACAGTGTGGAAGAGCCCAGGGTGGCCCAGACCCTGCCGAGCAGAGGGCAAGAGGAGACAGCAGCAGAGAAGTTAGCAGGTGCACTTGAAAGCAAGCTTAGAAAATCCAGTCACATTTGTCCAAACAAAGCACATGTGTCTACTATCAGACAGACAGCAAATGACCTCCAATCCACCAATTTTAAGTCACTTAATAGCTTATGGGACATGAACAACCTAAAAGTCCTTCAGTCTAGGGGCTACAAGAATATCACATAGAAAAATTGCAGCATTTCACAATGCCTGTGACAACCCAACTGAGGTCTCATTGTCTTGGAGCAGTGGACTATTCTTCTTGGTCACTCCAAGCAGGGGTATACCTTTCTTAGCTTGGCAGGGCTTATCAGCCAAGTGGATGACTGCAGCCTCAAAGCACACAGATTCCAGCTCAGATGCCAATTCAATTACTATTTCACCCAGCCACAAAACTGTTTCAAACATGAAAACTTCCTTAAAAGGAACCCATCAAGGCATTTCTGTATCACTTATTTTCACTGTTTGTTTGCAATAAACCCTCAGAAGACTGAATCCAGAATCCCAATTCTTATTAACCAATTCTATGCACACTAGCTTGTTCTTAGAAATTTTCTGTGTGTATTATCAATGGAAGTTATAGAGGGTGCACGCGCAGGACAGAGGGAAGAAGTGGAAAAGCAAGGATTAATCCTCAACTCATGAACAACCAAGTCCCCTCTTTGAAGGGGATTCCAATGAAAATTTTGGATGAACAAAGAATGCACCACCAGTTTCATGAATGACGACACAGATTGCGCAACCAGACACACAGCCAGACCGCGCTTCCATTTTTGAGCACAAATTTGGCAATGTCTCTACAGAAATATTTCCCTTATTAAGGTCAACAGGCTGCAAAGCAGTTCTTCAGTGCAGTCCTAAAAAAGACCACAGCCCTATTTAAGAATTAACTGCATTGTAATTGCCAGGGATTTCCACTGGAAGAGCTTGGAAAGAAACAGACATCTCCCTTGCTATGCATTTGCGTAACATTAGACCCATCTCTTTCCTATACCCTATTAAAAATTACACCAGCCACGATTCACTTGCATGAGAGCAAGCTTGGCAGCACGACTTTAAACACACACACCTCCTAACCAACAAAATCGGGGGGGGGGGAGGGGGGGGGGGGGAAGGCTTCAGCTTCATGATTGCCATTTAGGGGCTCCTAAAAAATCCTTAGTTCACAGGGCAGATACACAGCAAAGAATATTTTAGATTAAGTGCAGAAATACAGGTCTCTCCAAGCCAAATGGTGGTTCACATTTTTCATACAAATGAGATCATAGCTGGGCCAGATTTAAGCATCATCCAAGAAGACAAGCAGGTTTCTCGATTAATTGCAGCCTTTAATCACTCTTCAGCACTTCCACAGATCAGCCCTGCCTTTGAAACACATTTGTCTTCTCAACATGTTCTTCCCCTAGTTAGACCTGCATAGTATTTGTGTTAAGACAGTCACCCCCTGCCCCAGGGCAGGGCCACTTGGGATGGCAAGTCCTGTGCTCCTGTCAGCAAGGCCTGGCTTCTCCTCTGGAGAGCTTTGGAAATGCTGCAACTCCATTTCCACATGCAGCATCACCCAGGTGGCGTTTGGAGGCCTGGTATGTGAGCCCCTGCTCATCCCATGCCCAACGATGCACTGGTTACCTGCATCTCCCCTTCCCAGCACACCCACCCTGGCTCTCAAGAGAGAGCAATCCTTTCCTACCTCTGAGGTAGGAATACATGGCATATATGGCAAACATATATGGCACAGCCAAATCCTAAAGGAAAAGGCCCTTCGATTTCAGTGCCCCTCTTACGCTTCCAGACCTGCTCTGACTGTCACTGGTCAGCAAAGATGCCAACTGTTTGCAGACAGCCCGGCTCCTCTTCACGTTTCACTTTTAAAGCATCATCTACTCAGCAGGGAAAAAAAGAATCAGCCACAAAACATTCACAAACAAAAAAAAAGAGAAAAAAGAAGAAATGCATCTGCAGATCTGAATTATTCACAAGCTAAACCTTCGATAGCCTCCCATCACACCTGCAAACGTAGTTTGCTATCTTGGCTGATTTTGGGGAGGTTTGGTTTTTTTTATGTTGGTTTTGGTTTGTTGTTATTTTTTAGGGGTTTTCTGTTTTTTAGTCTTAGGGTTTTTTTAGAAAGCAGATCACATTGCCCCAGGCACCATGTCAGCAGCAAGACCCAGCCTGCAGATACCACTCAGCAACTCACACAGCGTGGGTTCACACCCCCCCAGTCCAACGGCTCTTACATAAGGCAGCACAGTTAGAGGGAGATGCGGTTGACGGAGACAGCACGCAGGCTGAGGAGCAAACAGCATCTCCTTATTTTCAAGGTCCAGAAAAAAACCCACAAAACAACAAAAAACCAAAACAGCCCCCCAAAACACACATTCTTCACAATTGCCTACAAACCAATTCAGCACCAGTGCTTGCTTTAACTCAAATCATACTCCAGTTCCCACACAATTTCAGGCTACCTGTAAAAAAAAAAGAATGTTCCAACATACTTCCAACGTGGGTAGGTGTGTGTGTTGGGGTGTGTGTGTGTGTAAAAAAAAATACACATTTTTAGAGCGCTGCTTGCAGTACAGACTGTTTTGATTTCATGAAGATTTACACACAAAAGCACCTTTCCCATTGCCCCCGCAAGCCCCAGAGCAAATCCAGCAGAGGAGGGAAGACACAGGTTAGGAGGCAGTACAGATGCTGCTGGAAAACACCACCAACAAAATCACGACTTTAAGAAACGACAGATTTAAAAAGCACTGCAACTAGTCACGTTCCAGAGGAGAGATATTATGCTTTTTTTGTTAGATGAAGGGGGTGAGAAGGAAAATAATTGCTCTCAAGAATAGCTCCAAAAGGCGCAGTCTGGGAATCACTTCTAGGTGAGACACTTAAACAAAGAAGATGGAGTATCCCTCTCTCTCTTCAGGGAGGAATGCTTTCTGCTAGAGACAGGGCTCAGATGCGAGAAAGTGTTTGTTATACAGGGCTACGGAGACCAACCCACCCATTGTCTACCAGCAGGAGCTTTCCTGCATTCAGAAAGGCTGCAACACAGGCCAGGTTTTGGCAGTAGAGGGTTGAAGGGGGAGACGGGGGCCACCTGCAGTCTTTTAGGCATCTCTATCCATGTTTACAAATAACCCCAAGGAAGGGGGAGCTGCAGGGCAAAGGGAATGAGGAAAAAAACCGCAGTGCCATTCAAAGGAATGAAAACAAGGAGAAGGACAGGTCAGGGCCTTTTCAACAATGTCACCGCCACTGCTCAGGGCCAAAACCCAAAACATAGAAAGAAATGGCACGGACAAAGTGGGATATAACACCCCCCTCATCTCAGAATAGGGTTATTTTAAGCCTGTCTCCTTGGAGCTACCCTAATATTTTCTCTCATGACTCAAGTCACCAGGGAAGGGAGTTAGAGCAGAGGAGAAGAAAAAAAGAAAGAAAGGAGACAGAGCTAAGACTAACACCATAAGAGTCCCTTCCAGAAGGGGCAAAGCCCCAGAAGAGGAGGAAAGCTGGGCTGTGCCTTACCTGGAAAAGTGTGGGGGTTGGGTGACCCTCTTTTAAGGCACTTTGAACAGAGGACGTGCACAGTGTAGTACAGGCCCGGCCATTCCTGGAGCAGGACATTCAGTTCTTCCACTAAAGGGGTAATAGCTTGCCAAGCTGTCCAGATATTTGGTAGGGACGCATGACTAGCGATAGAGAGAGTATCTGGCTGCAGAGCTCCCCTGGCAGGCCGGTAACTCACCACCACGGGCACCTTTCCCCGGTAGGCATAGATCTGGTATTTGCCATCTGACCGCTGAACCACGTGGCTGTTAATCTGGACGCTGTAGCGTGCAAACAAGCCGGGTGGGAAAATGAATGGAAAGCTATATTCAATCTGCAGCTGCTCGACCACAAAGGACTGTCCGCTCAGATTGGCGCCGTTGATCCACGCCTCTGCATGGGGCACCTCGTTTTTCACGTAGCAGGGAAACTTGTACCAAGCAGCCGCCCCATTTAGGGGCTTGCATTTGGGTTTGTTGACACAGTAACAGAGGCCCATTTTCTCCAGCAGCTCCAGGATGAGCTGCAGATCCTCCCTGCTCTGGATGTGGGGCTTAAGGAGGAGACGGATAACGTGGGCAGGGAGGAGGCCGTGCAGCAAGAACCCCTCCACGTAATGATGGAGCTGAGTGGCTCTCAGTTCGTCAATGTGGGTGTCGCTGAGCAGTTTCTGGAGCAGCACAGTGGCATCCCGCTGGCAGAAGACATTGAGGATGTCAATGAGCCGCGGCAGGTTGTGGAACACGTACTCCCGCAAGGTGAGGTGCTCCTCGAAGTAGAGCAGCTTTCCACTCTCGTGCAGGTAGGACAGGGCGCTCTGGAGCCGATCCTCCGTCAGGCCTGCCTGCAAGCCCAACCGGGCAGAGTCCCACCAGCTAAGCCACAGCTGTTGAGCCTGTGGCTGGAAGTGCAGCTCCTCCAGCACTTGCCAGGATTTGGGCAACACTCGATGCAGGTTTGGGAAGATATCCCGGTGCTCAGCCACTGAGAGGAGCTTGTCCCGCAGGCGACGCACCTGGCAACGGTCCCGGCAGCTGAAAGGCAGCACTGGAGAGAGGATCTGTGGGCGGTGGTTGAGAAGGTACTGAAACTGGGCTTTCTTTCGCCGCAAGTTCTTGTCTGAGACCCCATAAAAGGCAGCATGCGGGCTGGAGCAGCGCAGGTCAAAGTCCTGTCCCAGTGCCTCGTCCACCTGCTGGACCAAGCTCTGGAGTCCCTCAGCATCCCTCTTCTCCTGCTGAGCGATCTGGTGATGGATGTCCAGGCACTTCTCTTCCAACTCCCGCTCCGCACAGAGGTCAGCGTGGGTTCCCACCATACACACCACAGCATGGGGCACCTTGGAACCAAGCCAGTGCAAGAAATAGCCCACAGAGGGGTAGAAGTGCTGAGGGACATAGGCACTCAAATTCACCACCAGCACATACAGGGCTCCAGGAGAGAGGAAGAAAGACTGGATCACATCATAGCTCGGGTCCCCCGCCAACTCGTACACAATGAATGTCAGGCCCCTCTCTGCATCCGCTGTCCAGTCCATCACCTCAATGCCCTTGCTGCCTCCTGACAGTCCTGGTGGTACTTGGGACGCATCCGATGGCAGCGATGGTGCAGGGCATGGTGTTTCCCCTGTCACTCGGTGAGAGGGCACGTGAGAAGGGATGTCCTGCTGCTCAACAGGGAGATGTTCCAGCTGCTGCGTGGCAGGTACCCATGCTGAGGAAGCATCCTGAGGCTCCAGGAAGGGACAACATCCAACTGGCACTCTCCCAATGTCCTGCTGCTTCCCAGGGCACCCTCTGGGCTGGGTGCTCCCTGCTTCCAGATTTCCCATGTTCTCCCTCTGCCCATCCTCCTCCATGAGACATCGTCTCAGCAGGGTCTTTCCTGCATCCTTTAGGCCCATGAGGACAAGCTTGAGGCGGGGTTTGAGGGCAGGCTGGGAGTGGGCCAGCTCGTGCTGGTAAGCTGCAATGTAAGGGATGCCTTTCATGCACACCTCATAGGGGGGCTGGATGAGGGGGTTGTCTTTGATCTTCCACAGGGTGACGCGGGAGAGCTGCCCGAAGCCCTCAGGCAGGATGGCAATCTGGTTGCCTTGCAGGACCAGCTCCTCCAGGCTGTGGAGAAGCACGATGGAGTCAGGCAGGTAGCGGATGTGGTTGTTGTCCAGCCAAAGGGCGCGGAGCTGGCGGAGCTGACAGAGGCGAGGGGGCAGCAGGGTGAGCTGGTTGCGACTCAGGTAGAGCTCCTCCAGGCTGGGCAGCGCCAAGATGGCAGTGGGGAACTCCCCCAGTAGATTGGAGGAGAGGTTCAGCATCTTGAGCCGCTGCAGGCTGCCAAAGCCAGCAGGCAGAGCCCGTAGCCGGTTGCCGTCCAGCATGAGGCTCTCCAGGGCACTCAGCTGGCAGAGGCCCTCGGGCAGGGCCGCCAGCCCGGTGCCGCTCAGCCAGAGGATCTTGAGGCGGTGGAGGGCAGCGATGCCCTCGGGCAGGGCCCCGAGGTGGCGGTTGCCTGAGCAGTCGAGCTCCTCCAGAGCGGCCAGCTCCAGCAGCGGGGCGGGGAAGGAGGGCAGCAGGTTGTGGTCGACGTCGAGGGCGCGGAGGTGCCGCAGGTGGCCCAGGCCCTCGGGCAGGCGGCGCAGGCGGTTAAAGCTGAGGTCCAGCTCCTCCAGGCGGCCCAGCTCGGCCAGGCGGGGGGGCAGGCCCGGGCCCTCGGCGCCCAGCTCGTTGTGGCTGAGGCTGAGCTTGCGCAGGCCCCGCAGCCCCGCCAGCGCCCCGCCGTCCCCCAGGCCCCGCAGCCGGTTGTGGCTGAGGTCGAGTTCGGCCAGGCGGCTCAGGTGGCGCAGGGCGGCGGCAGGCAGGCGGCCCAGACGGTTGCGCCGCAGGCTGAGGACCCGCAGCCCGCTCAGGGCGGCGCCCACCTCCTCGGGCAGCTCCTCCAGCCCCCGCCCGCTCAGGTTCAGCGCCTCCAACTCCCCCAAGGCCGCCGCCGCCACCGCCGCCGGGGGCGAGCAGCGAGACGCGGTGGCGGTGGGGGGCGGCGGCGGCCCGCCCGGCGGCCCGGCGTCCGGCTCCGGCTCGGACTCGGGCTCGCCGGGGCCGCCCCGCAGCTTCCGTGCGCGCAGGGCGGCGTCGCGCCACAGCCGCACCGCCTTCGGGGGCTCCGTCTGCGCCATGGCCGGGGGAGCGGGCCCCCGCCCCGCCCGACCCTACCTGCCGCCGCTGCTGCTCGCCATGGGCGCGGCCGCGATGCGCGTCGCCGCCGCCGCCGTCGCCGCCGCAGCGGGCTCGGGGCTCCCCGCGGCTCGGCGCCGGCACTGCCAAGCGCGCCGCACCGCCCCGCGCACGTAACCGCCGCCGCCCCGCCGGGGGCGGGGACGCGGGCACGGCCCGCCCCGGCCTGTCGGGAAACCCCCGCCCGCCGGGCACCGGGAGCTCCTCCCGGGGTGGAAGGGTCGCTGCCGCCGGCCCTGAGCTTCCCAGCCTGCGGGGCTGCCCCTTGCAGCGTCAGCCCCCGGTGCGGGGGGGGCGGTGGTGCCGGCAGCGATAGCGGCGCCGGGGCGTTCCCGGGACCACGGTGTGTGAGAGCAGCCGCCGCCCCCGGGTCGCACCCTGCCCCCGGGCTGTCTGCGAGGTTTGCGAGCCGCTGGGCTCGGGGGGCACAGCTCACCCCGTGGGGGAACAGCAAAAGCTCTTTGTACTGCGGATCTCCGCGTCGTTTCTGCAGCAGGCAAAGACTGGTTTTTCATCCAGCCCTGCAAGAAACCGAGATTACGTGCGAAATTACGTGCGTTTCCGTGCTGGAGGGTGCGAAACCCGGTGACCCTCCGGTTAGTCAGAGCAACTCTGCCACCTTCCTGCCGCGCTTTGTTTCCTTTGCTGCATACATCTGGCCAGATCCTCGACACTGCCTTCTTCAGGATCCTCAGCCGAGCTTTGCTCCTAGGGCTCAGAGAAACGTGCCTGGGAATTTACAGTGCTGCTACATGGTGGGGAAACAGGGACTTTTTATAGTGGGACCGCGATGCAGCCTGATAGAGGCTGCGGACACCCAGATCTCCCGAGTTGTGTGACTCTACCCTTAAAAATGCTAGCGATGCACTGTGGTCAAAGGTTTGGAGGTTTTAAAATGTTACCGTTTTTGTACAGTACTGACTACTCCAGCCTGCTTTGGGGGCCTGAGAACAGTTGCTTCCTCCCACCTTCTCATATTGTAACAGCTACCGTTAAAGCACATGCTGTAAGCTGTTACTTCAGAGCCATGAAGAGAAAGAAAAGCATTTGAAATGAAAAGTGGGCCTTGGGACAACGAGTTTCACAGCCTTTATTCTCTTCTTTATTGTGGAGAGCCCCCACAAGAATGATGCGTTCTCTTTTGGATGGCCCTGCAAATCTAACCATATTCACGCTTGGAGAGAACTGACCCGGTGCAGAGTTATAGTCACCACACTAAATTACTAAACTGACTAATTACTAAAACTACAGATCGCAAAGGCTCAGTTTCGGTTCCCATCTTTCCCATCAGTAACAGACAAGCAGGGACAAAATCACCTTTTGAGGCCCTCTGAGTCCTAACAAACCTTGACCAGATTTCTGCTAAATGCTTTTCTGAGCATGAGGTCACCCCTGGTTAGGCAAAAAATTGCAGCATTATCTGGGAAAGCCAAACAAAGGATGCGAAAGACAGGGAGGAAACCGCACAGGCCTGAGAGAAAGCATGGCTGTGTGAAGGTAAGAACCAGCTCCAAGCAGGGTTCAGGAGTTGCCCAAAGCCAGCGGAGGCAGCCCTGGGGGCTGGGACCATGGTTTGGCTCCGGAGACATCACTCAGGCTCAGGGGGAACAGGTATGCAGGGATGCTCATGATCTGGAAGGCTCTGCTGGGAGGGACTAAACCTGAGGATAAAGCTATTCCCATCCTTCCTGCTTGGCTGGTGTCAGATCCTGACCCTGGGAAAGAGAGGTACTTCATGGACACTTCCTAAATTGTGCCCATCTAGAGCTATTTTCCAGGCTTGTCCTCCTTTATTTTCAGAGCATCCCTGCATTGGGTCAGTACATCTTTTATTTGGGCTAACCCAGTTTTTGTATCTTTGCTTTTCCTGAAGATCACTGGGGAAGTAGCCCTTCTGTGCGTGCTGGAAGGAGCACTCTCCTTCCCCGCTTCAAAAGTAGCACATTCAATTCCTCCTGGGGAACAGTAATCCTCTTCTCCTACCTCCTTGCCCAATTGCTTGTAATACCAGGTCAATGGTTTCATTTCCAACTGTTTACATGCAAAGCCACTCAGCCTGCTGTTATCAAAATCAGTTTTTGAAGCAAGAAGACATTCCTAGAAAGAAAAGATCTCTGCAGGGAATATTGACTCTGGCATCAAATTTGCCACTAATTTTCTTCCTCCCTGTGCCTTGTGCAGGTAAAGACAGAGAAAGCAGCATTGTTATTGGGGGCTACCCAAGCCAAGGCAGGCTCCTGATAGTTCTATGATCTGCAGCAAGTGTAACCTGAAAAGCTGCCACTCTGCACTATCCTCTTGCTTCCCACGGGAAAACTGGACAAACCCCTCCACCAGTGATGCTTCAAGCAGCTGCTTGACTCAGCCAGCTGAAAAATACCAGGGAGAGAAGGGTTTATCTTCATTTGCTTGCTACTAGAGGTCCTGGCCTGTGTTAAACACATCTTTCTGACAGCACGCAAGGACAGCCAGGGAGGAGCTGGCCAAAGCAGGGGAAGTTTTGACTGTCAAAACCCCTATCACAAAATATGCAAAGCAGCAGGAGCTGAATGCCTCCCCAAGGTAATGAAGAGCAGGAGGAAAGTCATGCAGCAGTAGTCAAACTCTGGTGAGCTCCTGTACGTGGTGAATGAAGCTAAGCCGGAAAAAACACGAACAGCATGCTGGCACAAAGATGTGCCCAGTGCTGCTCAGAGGTTGTACAAGGAGGAAAGCTCTGGTGCTTTCCCACGAACCTTACTTTTTATCCTGCACAGATGCACAAATCTGTGAATAACTTCAAACAGCCAGGGATGGTGTCTTTTGGCTTCTTCAATACATTCATCATGGTTAAAGCTGCCAGTTGTGAGCGAGATACTTTCTGGGGAAAGGGAAGATTTTGTTTCTCAAAAAATGTAGCTTTTGCTACAGATCTAGATGATACCTTGTCTTGAGAAATGTTTCTCCAGACAAGACTTCCTCACTTCCTCCTGATTTACTTGTCAGCATACTACAAGTCCATTAAACATGATCACTTGCATGCTGGATGCTGGTTTTGGAGCCATTTCCTATTTGTTGGAGCTTAAAAATATTCAGAAACCACCCCAAGCCCCTCTCCTTGCTGCCGTCAGCTGGGGCTGAGAGGCAGGTGGCTGTAAAATTGCCAGCAATGCTATAAAGCATTTTGCTTAAAAAAAAAAGAAAAAGAAATGAATCCCATTTCAGTGGATTCCATTATATACCAGAATTGCATTTGGAGTTATTAATTTTAAATAGTGGCCCTGGAAAGTCCTATTGATGGGATTTAATTATTCAGCTGAAGTCTGAGTTGCCTCCACTTTACGGAGCCCTGCAGCTGCATCATTAATAAGATTTCTATCTAAAGCACTTCCCTCCTGGGTCAGGTAAAAGACACTGCATTATCAACAGTATTTTAGAGCCTGACTCTGGGCTTTGTGGGACAAGAGGTGCAAATGTAATCAGCCACTTGTGACAGGATGTGAACCTAAATCAGCTCAACATAAGCATCAAGCTGCTGCTGCAGATGCTGCGGATGTGGGGAGCGCTGAGGGCCACTGCAAAGCTCATGGGCTCTGGCTCCAGCTCCCAGTGAGGCTGGTACCCCCTCGAGGGAGCGCTTGCCCTCCACACCACCAGACACACAGCCCCGAGGGTAAAAACCCCAGGTTCCCACTTCAGCAGCAATTGAGGAAGCCATGTTTCCAAGGGCTCAGTGGCTGCCTAGGGAACAAACAATTGGTTTCAAAGATCCTCCCCATGTTCCTCCTCAACTTTAAGTAGAAATCCGGTAAGGTTGAGGAAATTTTGCCCACACCTGCATTCCCCACACTTTTGCCCACTGTTTCTGCAGGAATTATATGAATCTACCCCAAGGCACACCACGCCAGATACAAATGGTGATGGCAGCACTTGAAAGTAACCTGGACATGCTTTGGGCAGTGTACAGAGAAGGGTTGGAGAGGACAGCGCTGCTGCTTGCCTCATGTCTCTGAAAGGGAGCAGTGCTGCTGTATATGTGAGGCAGGAAGGTGGAGGCTTATGGAAATTGGGGGCTGCAATGGGATAGGGACCCCCACCCAAAGGTGGCGGTCTGAAGAGAAGGTGCATCCCCAGAACCACTTGGCATTACACCCTGTGAAACCCAGGGCCAGGTCCCACTTCCCAATGGACAAGTCTCATCCTGTGAATCCTAATCCCTTTACTTGTTCCTTCCCAGGCACAGCTTTCATAGAATCATAGAAAGGTTTGGGTTGGAAGGGACCTTTAAAGATCATCCAGTCCAACCCCCTTGCCATGGGCAGAGACATCTTCAACTAGATCAGGTTGCTCAAAGCCCCATCCAGCCTGGCCTTGAACACTCCTGATGAAGGGGCGTCCACAACTTCTCTGGGCAACCTGTTCCAGTGTCCAAGAGGTCCATGTCTCTCTTGTATGGAGGACACCAGAGCTGGATGCAGTACTCCAGGTTGGGGTCTCACCAGAACAGAGTCTCACCTCCTTGACCTGCTGACCACACTTTGTTTTATGCAGCCCAGGACATGACTGGCTTCCTGGGCTGTGAGCACACATTGCTGGGTCATGTCCAGCTTTTCATGCACCAGTACCTCCAAGTCCTTCTCCACAGGGCTTTCAGGAAAGGCTGACCCAGAGTGTAGTGCTTCTTACTTGATCTACAACCATCAATGAATTTTTAAGGCCACCATGAATCCCAAATCTTAAAAAGTATTACTTTCATATTTTAAAATCTTTCAGGAAGTAGAACAAGTGTTTGCGTACTGATACATTTCATAAAAGTGATGCTGTCTGTAACCTTGGTTTATGGGCAAACAGAGAGGGGTAAAGGAATGTGATTTGTTTGGCATCGATGCCACAAAAGCAACTGGCTGGTGAAATATAGACTGCAGGAAGCCAGTGGTGAGCTGAACATGTGCATACTGATGCTCTGGCCTCTTAAATGTCTTGCAAAGCTTGGTCCTGACAAAGCGGGTGTTGCAATTCGCTTGCAAAGTCCTTTTGAGGGTTTTGAATTGAAAGAAGGCTGCGAAGCAGCAGCTATCTAGATTCGGGTACCTGGGAAGTCTTGCCGAGCCTTGCAGTGCCTGGTCAAGGCTCATGGCTTCAAAGTCATGGCGCAAACAAGAACCGAGCTGGGCACATTTAAGTGGATCTTCATTTACTGTGCCACAAGTCAGGGAGAGTGATTTCCTGTCTACCTCCTCATCACTGGAAGAAAGGTACTTAGTAGCCCTAGACCAGATCCTAATTTCTTCTGAATTCCTGTTTTCTGACTTTCTGTGCCCCCAGTATTGGACCTGGTCAGTGCGTCTTCAGGACATCAAATGCTTCCCAAAGCCCTTTCCCTACCAAACAACTAAAGCGGATTTGTTTGCCAGGCTGTCTACCACAGGACGAGGGTGGCTGGCTGGCAACAGCCATATTCCCTCCCTTTAACCTGACTTACTCGTTACTCTCCCCATTCTCGGACCCATGGCTGCTGCCCCACCAGCGCCGGCAGCCCCAGTACCTGGAGTACTGGGAATTCTCCAGGAATTGTTGCTGTTGATGTTTTTCCTCCATCCTGGTTTGAGTGACACAGGACTAATTTCCCTTTCAGTAATTTTACTTTTCAGTAAATTCTCTTCCAATGACTGGGAAAACTGCACTGTTAGAAGACTCTACTGTCTGAATTTGTGAAAATATTTACCTTATAACCAGCTATGGGGTGTGAGTTTCAAGGTCTCACTGTTTTCGAGCTTGCCACGTGCAGGGTTGAGGAAGAGCAAGACCCAGGCACTTGACCCAAGCTGGCGAACAGGATTATTCCATACCATGAATGTCACATTCAACATAAATTAGGAAATTTTCTGAGGAGCTCTCTCTCTCCCATGATGGCTGTGATCCAGAGAACTTCTTGCCCCAGTGCTGGACCCCTGAGCCCCTCCCTTCCTCCCAAAGCTGCAGCTCTCACAGTGTCCGACATTTGCTGCCCACTGCTGGGAGTGCCCAGCTACCTGCTCATAGAACGGGCTGAGTATAATCCTTGTATATTTTATATTGGTATCGGGATCAATATTGTTTTTTTAGTGTTGTTAATGCAATTCTCTAGTCTTATTCTACTAAATGTGTTTATATTTCAACCTTTGTGTTTCCTTGTTTTTTTCCCCAATTTCCCTTCCCGGGTGGGGAGGGATAATCGGGTGAGAGAATAATTGCCTGAACGACAGTAAATCGTTGTGGGTTCCTCAAATCATAACACCAACTTAAACAACTTATCCGCAAACGGGGTCTATATCCTCCCTGGATACCAGTCAGCCAGAAGCACTTCCACCTCGTCTTCCTGCGCCTTTCCAAACTCAAACCCAAATCCTCACTGGAAATGCTGCCCCCTCCCAGTGGGGACCTGCCCACTCCACAGAGGCCCTCGCCGGGCTCTCCCTCTACGGGACACCCATGGAGGGCTCTCTCCCGCCCTAAGCACCGACAGCTCCATCCTGCCGGGCCGCACTTCCCTCCGCGCTCCGCCCCTGACCACCGAACACGGCGGGGAGCCGGTGCCCGGGCAGGGCCGGCCCCGCCCCGGTCCCCGCCCACCCGCCCCCGAACCCCGCCCTGGTCCCCGCCCCCCGGTCCCCGCCCCGCCCCGGTCCCCGCCCCCCGGTCCCCGCCCCGCCCCTGTCCCCGCCCACCCGTCCCCGGTCCCCGCCCACCGGTCCCCGCCGCACCCCGGCGGCCCCCAGGGGGCAGGCGCGAGCCGCTGCCCCTCCGTGGGGCCGGTCCCGGTGAGGCCGCGCCTCCGCCCCTGGCCCGCCGTAGGGCGTCACGTCCGGGCGCCGCGCGTTGGGATTGGCCGGGCGCGGGCGGAAGTGTGGGCGGGGGTTGCCGCCGTTGCCGCAGTGACGGGGTCCGGGAGGGAGGGGGGTGGCGCCGGAGGGGGGAGGGCGAAGATGGCGGCGCCGCGTCGCTCCCAGCACCACCATCATCATCACCCGCCGCCACCGCCCGGGCCGGCCTCGCCGCCGCCGGCCGCCGCCTCGCCGCCGCGCAGCCCCAGCCTGGCACCGGCCGACCTCGCCCCCGCCGCGCAGCGCCACAGCCTGGCCGGCCCCGAAGGCGAGGCTCCCCCCGAGGCGGAGCGGCCTCCGGCCCTGGAGTGCTCGGAGGGCACGGGCGCCGCCGCCCCGGGCCCGCCGCCGGGCTCGGTCAGCAGCTCCAGCAGTTCCTCCTCGTCCTCCTCCTCGTCCGCGTCGTCGTCTGTCGCGTCCAGCCCGGCGGCGGAGAGTCCCGAGGCGGCGGGCCCGGGCGCGGCCAGCGGGGCCTTCCGCGAGCTGCTGGAGGCCTGCCGCAATGGGGACGTGACGCGCGTGAAGCGCCTGGTGGACACGGGCAACGTGAACGCCAAGGACATGGCCGGCCGCAAGTCCACGCCGCTCCACTTCGCCGCCGGTGGGTACCGGGACCGGGGAGGGGCCGGGGTCGGTCCGGCCGCCCGTTCCCGGTGACGGCAGTGTCAGCGAGCGCCTCGGGACAGGGAGGGCACCGCGCCCGACCCAGCTGCCCGGAAGGAGCATCCCTGGCTTCGGGGAGCGGAGCTCCAGCTTCTCGGGGGCCGGGAGAACTGGGGCCGAAGCTGGGGGGAGGCGTGTGAGCGCGCTTCCCCGGCGGCGTTTCGCTGCAGACTGGGGAGACGGCTGTTAAATCTCCTTCTTTTTTCCCCGTGATAAAATGGAAGCAGATCCCCCCTTTGGGTGAAACGAGTGGGAGAGGAGATCCCGGAGGCGTAAGGGTGGCTGTGTGATCTAAAAGTACAGACGTTTTTCCTCTGTATTTGACACCTAGGCTGCAAACTTGTGCGTGTGTGCTTAGGAAGTGAGAAACTGGAATTGGGGACAAAGTCGGCTTGAAGTTAAGGGTTTCATGTGTATTGTAGTAGCTCTTGAAAGTCTATGTGATTCATGTAGACTTGACGGGAAGCAAAGTTGATGCCTTGTGTGACTCTTTTTTCCTTTTATTTGGCCATAGCTGTTGATTTATCTCTGCATTTCTTGTGGTCTTAGCAGGCTGGGGAAGGATGTGAAGTAGAACAACTGAACTTGATCAGAAGTTACAGATGTGTGTCCAGGAGAGAATACGCCTCTTAGTGCAGAGAAGAGATGTCAGTGTGATCAGAAATAACGTCGTAAAAGTTGTTAACAGTGAGATCCAACAGCTTATGTTAACTGGAAGTAAACATTACTTTCTAGGATGTACAGCTATTACAGGTTAGCGTAGTCTGTAAAGAGAACATTCTGTACTGGGGGCATAGGGCATGTGAAGCTCAGGATAAAAGTAAAATGAGGAAGATGTTTTAAATCATCAGCCCTAACTTAGGACTTGCACAATTGCTATGTCTGTGGTCAGGCTGAGGGCTTTCTGACATGTCCTACAGTGTTACGGGACTGGACTTTATGTAGTAAGGGACACAGATCTTGTCTGAGCTTTAAGTGCTGCACTAGTACACATAAATTACAATAATTAACAAGGCTGTATTGAGTAGTTGGTATTTAAATGCTGGCATATGGCTCTAAAGTGCTGTGTTGAAATTGCTAATGAATGTTTTATGGCACAGCGTTGCCTAGAATTCTGAATAATGGTGTTCAATTTATCAGTCAGATAATACTCACTGAGATTGTATGGGTTTGTTTTCATTTTCAAAGTACAAGTGGTATTTCACGATGGAACTTTTGGTCCTGAGCTGTTTCCTTTCCATCCTTCTCTGATCCCTGAGCTCTACCAGTAAAGTGTGACCTTATACAAGTGGAGTTTAAAACACAGTGCACTTCTGCAGTACAGAGACAGACTTCATTTTAGTGAGCCCTGGAACATAATGCTGGTACAACTACATGTGTGCATGTGAAGTTGTTAATGTTTTGGAAAGCTTTTCTCGAGTCCGCTCTGCTTGTTTTGGATTCAGACTTAAAATTAGACCTTGCTGCTTCCCCTTAAACTCTGATCTCAAGTTGTAACTTCAGTGCTAGTACAAACTCTAGTGCTGAAGCTGTAGTTGTAACTTCTACTTTGATTAGAGAAGATATGGACAAAACTTGCTTAAGGGGATAAGGCTTTGAAAGTCGACAGTGTCAATAAGATGTTACCGTAATAGCACTGGAAGGTGCTTTCTTGTAGCATGAGGAAAACAGCAGATGAAGTTTTCATACCTAACAAATTCCTGTAGCTATCATCCTAGATCTAGAGACTTTCCTTAGCTACCATACATATTTTATCTCAAATCACTGCAGTATGTCTAGTCCAAATGGATTTCTCATGTTTGTACGTATTAGGTGTATTTCTTATTACGGAGATCTTGGGGTCCTGCATTTTGGAAGGGCCTGTAAGCACATTGTTTGGATGCAACTGATCTTATGCAGTATATATCTGTGAGCGATGCAGTTTGTTGATTTGATTTCCTTCTCCTTTCTGGGCAAGAGGAGAAATAAAACTTGTTTGCTTATGAGCATAGGAGTCTACTGTGTATATGAAGCTGTGTATATGAAGCATAATGGCTCATGCTTTATGAGCCATACCTAAGTATGAATTCTGTGGCCTTCACTGGGGGAACAGGAGTTGGAGGGTGCAATATGCAGTGTTTTAAACTGCTTATTTCAAACCTTTTGAAGCTAAACTCTTAAATGACGAGAGAGAGTTCCATTTCTGATCTTGTGATTTATGATAGAGGAATTCTTCTTCTAATTTCTTATTCACCAATTTTGGAGGTAGCTGGATTTCCCTCCTCCCCTCCTTCCCCCGGATACTTGACTTCTCCTTACTCTGTCTGGTTTTCTCGGATGTCCTTTTTGGCTGCAATGCCAGGCAGTTAAGTTACTTTTACTGTAATAGGGAAGGACAACTTCCCTAGTTCTAGTTTTTTGTCAAAAGCACTAAGTTCAGGTTTCGTTAAGCTTTGTGAGGTTTCTAGTTTCAAAATCACCTTTATCTCCTTTCTTATGGCAGAAGGAAGATAAAATGGGTGACTTCTGAGAGCACTCGGAATCCTTAGCATATATGTAAGCTGGGGATAAGGTGAGAACTGAAATCTCTGTAATCAATTATTTAAAAAGCTGAGGATAGATCTTAATCTGTTCTAGACACTGGAGTCATCTGTCCATTATCCACTTCCAAATAAAGTGTGCACAGGCACATCAAGTTGAAGCAACAGTGTTATCCAGATTTTCTTTATCTGGGATATCTGAATTGTCAATTGATCTGAATGAAGGGAAATCGGTTCTTCAGCTCTGTGCTGAAATGTCAGCTAGTGTGCTGAATAAATCTGACTTGCTTTAGTTAGCTATCAATAAGGCACAAATTAATATTTAGGCCATACCAGGGTGATAGAGAGTTCATCCTCTAACTGGACCGTTGCTCTGTCAGAGCCTCTCTTGAAATCCTGAATGTTTTTCAGGATGTGCGGTGTTCAGCTTTTCCTTTCCAAGTGATTTGAGGGATTCTTCTGTAGAAGTGCACGTTTGGAAAGAGGAAAGCTTGGTGGGGTCTTGACTGCTGTGTGGACTGCAGGATATTTGGGTCTCTGGTACCAGCGTAGGCTGTGGATTTTGTCCAGCAACATGCAAGAATCAGAGTAAGAAGCAGATTCTAAAGATTTTAAAGTGATTGAGTGACTTCAAAACACAAAAAAGAAGTTAAGTGGAGGTATTAATGTATTCATATCTCTTGCATTCATTTTTTTCAATGAAAATTAGCTTGCTTATAATTAAAAAAAATTTAAAAAGCAGCTGTGCTAGGCACGAACAAAGGTATGTTTGGCTCAAGGTTTTAACTCTGCTAGTGGCTAAAAGCAGATGTCTAGGGTACGCTTGCCCTCTTTGTACTTGATACTTCTCTGACTATTCTTAGTGCAGTTTGTAGCTCAGCAACTATTTGAGCAAGACCCTGTTTTTACGTGGGTTTCTCATCCTGTGGTAAGGAGTTCCACTGAACAATTGGAGTGTTAACTGGTATTAAAGGTAACTTGCTTCCTCTTGTATTTTCCACCATCTTCATCGGAATATCCTGTGTTCTGCTTAATGGTTCTCATCTTCAAACTGCGTTGAATGAGACAAACTATTCTACTCCCTTGCCTTTCCATTGCACTTCTTTGATCTAGAGATGTGTTAGCTCTTTCCCTTGAGAAGGATCTTAATTGTCATTGTTGATTTTACCAGATTATGAATATCTTTACTGTGTTATATGCCCATCACTAGTTGAAAAATTTTGTTATGCCTGTGCTGTCTGTTCTTGTAAACTGGCTTGGTAATCCTGTTTTTGGTGATGATGTTGTAACAGAGTTGACAAAATGCGTTTTTATTCAGCTTAACCGAAGGAGCTGGTTGTTCAGCATGTATGTGAGAGGTAGATTTTTTTTTTTTTTCCCCCTTTGGGGCGTGCTGTTGACTTGGTTTTTTAATGGGTGCATGATTTCAGTCCATGTGATAATGTATCACATTTAGGTATGCTTTGCATGGGGTAGAGTGGGACTTTACTCTCAGCGTACATATTTTCCATATTTTCTGTGAATTGTTATGTAGTTGAGGTTGGGGAGGCTGTATTGGTCCATTGTGTTTGAAGCAGATTGCCAGGGGATGCTTTCATGGCTCATTTTTGTGTGTCATCCTCCACTTACAGCACTCACATACCAAGGCTGGCTTTCTAAGACTCTTTCTACCTTTAATATGCCTAGATAGGGAGGACTCCTGTGACCTTTTGTCTGAAATCCCAGCTTTTTCCTAGAGCCAGCAAGAATTTCTAGGAACTGGTTTGGTAATGGACTTGCTTTTTCCCTTCTGAAACAAAGTTTAGCCTTACAAAAGGATATATATGTATTTGCTGCTGACACCTTGATTCATATGGTTAGGCCATGCCTTACTGGTAAATCATTAGTAATGGCGCCTCTTTCAGAAATAACTAGGTGGATGAACCTGATAGAAATAAGCTGAGTCCTAGCTAATTTCTTCAAATAGCCACAGTCATAGGCTTGTCCAGTTCCACACCCATTTAATGAGAAGTTTAACTTTTTTTTTTCTAATCATGAAGTTACCCCCTCAAGTTCTTAAGCAACACATTCTTTTAGCGTTACAGTTATTCTCTTTCTATCATTTAACCCAAGGATAAAGAGAATACTATTAGTAATTGCTGAACTGTGGCTCAATGCCCACTTCTGTAATGAGGAAGAGGTAAAGGTTTCCAGAGTGGCTTTTGGAAGGTATGGAGTTAGGATCACAGACTGGAGTGCTCTTGTTGATATCAGCCCAAAATCAGGTTTGGAGAAACCTGATTTAGGGTGACTTGTTAGAGCATCAGTAATATTCCTTGTTTTCTTTCTGCTTGCATCTATAGTAATGGCAAAAAGCTGTTTGGGGAAAGTAGTCTTCTGTAAGTGTGCTTTTGAAATCACTAGTGATAACTGTTGGAAATACTAATCTTTTTATGAAGGCTAACATATATAACTATTAATTGGGAAATTTCTGGAGCACACAACTTTAATACTGAAGGCAAAGGGATCTCACTTGGGTTGTAAAATAGTCAGTGGTCAGAGTTTAAGAGGAGAGCTGATCAAATTGATTTGTCGACTAGCAAGCTGTTAGTCATAAAAATGCAAGCTTCCTCAACATGTGTGAGATAAGCACTTGAGGAGGTAGAACTAATATAACTGGCTACTGAGTGTTCCTTGAGGGAAAGGGGCAACAAGTAGTTGGCAACTTATGACACGCTTCTACTCTGTGCAGAGGCACCTGAATTGACCACTCCACTTCATGGTGCAATGTACAACAGGTTAGCTTAAATTGCTCTGGAAAGCCTTGCTTGAGATACCATTCTTAAACTACTCTGACTCATTTTGTTGCGGTTGTCTGATACATCCTTGCCAAGGAAGACACGTCTGACCTTACTCAAACAGTTGTTTGTATAGTGAAGTCACTGATTAATTCTGCCTTGTCCAACTTAAAGCAGGGGTAATAACAATTTTCAGCTGGGTTCATATACACAGAATGAAGAGTGCAGATTGTGTAGTCAATTAGGAAATGTCCTGGCAGCCTTATAGACTCAGAGCCTGCAGAATGCAGACTTTTTAATGTAAAAAGAAAAATTGATAAATTACCGGCCTTGACTTTGAAATTATTTCTTTTATGTTTTTATAGCATTTGTAGTACATGAACTCTGCTAATGTCACAAGCATATTACTTCCTAGGAAGTTTCAGTTTGCTTTGACTGGTAACTTACTCTCTTGAATGCTCTTGCGATACTTTGTACAATGTATTGATCTCGTTCCCATTTAAAATCCTTTGAAGGAATTTACAAGAGGATATAAATGCAAAATCTCAGACCTTTGGTAATACTGAACCAGGTGCCCTTTTTCACAGTGTGAAGGCTCTTCAGTTTACTTAGTTAAATCACTCAGTTTAACTGTGTTCTGCCTAGTGAAGTGGGAGAAGTGCTGGTGGCTTTTGGAAGAGCTGTCTTGGGGGGAAAAAAATCTAGTTTTGGAATGTGCAGTACTAAAGCAAAGAGACGTGCAATGACTTAGCTTGAACTTCTTCCATCCTTTGCTTACAGTTTAAAACCATTCTCAAAAGGTCGTGTCTCTCTAAGATGTGTGCCTCTCCACTTCAACGGCTTGTATTCTCATATGAGCTATGTTTAGTGCTCTAACAAGTGGGACTACATTTAGTAAGAGCATCTTTCCTGCTTTGCCTAAGATCACAGTAAAACCTGTAGGTATGCTTAATTATTATTATACACTTTTGTAAAATTTAACTCCTTTTGGAGTCAGTGTGTTAAAAGCAAGCAGGTGAAAGGAGGAGGAAAAATGCCTAGTGAAAGTTGTAAGTCTTCCATGTGATAACTTAAACTCTTCGCATAACAGCAGCTTTGCAGAGGTTGGAATTGGCGTTTGGAGGAGTTCATGCTATGTTGTGATCAAGTGACATTAACTGGGCAGTGGATGAAACTGTACAGCTGTACTTAAACTGATCAAACCGACTACTTGATGTGTTGTACTCACTGGGGAAAGCATTCTTCCATTTCTAGTGGGAAATCCATGTATTTATTTGGTTGGTTTTTTTACCAAACTTTCTGAAAATGAGTCTTGAAATTGGGCAACCAATTATGTGGCTTCTGTGAGTGTTAGTAATTAAATGTCTGTAAACTGTTACCCTGAGAAAACTGAACGCAGGTTTAATATGGAAGCCCTAACGGGAGCGCGTAACAGAAGGTATCAACTGATGTGCCTGTTGCTTTCCTTGTATCGCCTCCCTCATCAGTTATTCAACCTGTTCACTCTGTTACCTCTTGTTACTTAGGTTCAATGCCACGAGAAGAGATGGGACAAGACAAGCTTGTGGGCTGTGAGCAGGGTGTGAAGGGGGAGTAGTACAGATCTTGGCAGCAGTAGTAAGCATTTGGTGGTGTCTCTGCGTGCTGCCTTGTCTTAGGGCATTTAAAAGTTTTATTTAGCTTAATTTTCAAGCTGCCAGTTTACTACCTACAACTTTTTTTTCCTCATTTTCAGCCTAAAGTGACAGGTATAAATTGGAAAAAAGGCAAGAATACATCACTGGCAAAGAACTAGTTAAGTGGTGTTTTCTTTCAGTTGTCTGCTTGTCTCTTGATTTATGTAAAGCTATCATAGCTATGTCCATCTCCTGGCTTTCGCCAAGCCTTAGTCTTCAGTTGTTTCTGTGAGATGACTGGAGAAATGAAGAGCCTGTCAATTGCTCTGAATTTTTGCATTTTCTTTGGTTTGACTGATGAGTGTTTCACCCTTGAATTTAGGGTGTTCTCTTGCTACTGCTTTTTTTATAATGGGATTACTGCTTCCTTTCTCTCCTGGGCAATATGTTTTCCGAGGTAGTGTGACTTGCCTGAAACTTCTAAATTGTGTGAAGAAGCTAAAATCGATGCAAAGCTTGTGCATTTTACCTGTGTGAAATAGCCCAGGCTAATAAGGGACTCTACCTATGAATGTGCTCTGGGAGCTGGCAGGTGAATCTCATCAAAACAACTTGCATGCTGGGCCTTTAAATGTGACTCTCCTCCATGCTTACCCTGGCTTTGGATGTTTTCTTTAGGAACCTTCTATTTTATTGTGTTTTGGGATCATTGATTAGAGGTACTTTCTCAGGAAGGCTTCCATAGGCTTTGTAAATTAACGTTGCACTGGAAATATGCAAGAGTATGATATTTTTTTTAAAGTCATCTTAAAGATGACTTTATGTATGACATTTTAAAGTCATCGGTTTCCTCAGTTTCAACCGAATTATATGTGCTTCATCTGTCACAAATGGCTTGGCATGAGTCTGTTGTTTTTTACAAAAGGTGACCTTGATACTGCAGGAGTTTCAGTAATTACAACTGCTTTGTCAGATTGGGTTGTGTGATCATTTTAAAGACTTTCTGGCACTTTGTCTATTCAAGTTCTTACAGGTTTGCCTGTGGTGCTGGTAAGGCAAGCTGTTCTCTTAATTGGTTACTTTTTCTCCGAAAGATGGGTGGTCTGGTAGGATAAAATCACAGTAACCTTTACTGTGCTTTTTGAGGACTGAACAGAAGAGCTAATTCACCAAAAACTGTAAAGTGTTTAATGCTGGCATTTCCAAAGATACCTTTGGATGACCCTACATCCAGCATTACCTTGAAGAAGTATGTGTGTAGTCCTGAAAATCACAACACTGAACAATTTGAAAAGGAATCTGGGTTTTCAGGCACCGTCAGGTTGTTTTTCCTCAAGAGATAAGAAATATGTGTAAAGCAAATGCTCATGCAGTTTCAGCACAATTTTTAGTAGTTCAGTCTATAAAAACAAAAGGCTAATAAAATCTGTTGATTTACTGTTTACCTGAAAGCATCCTTTTCTAATTCTTGTCTTGCTTAATTTTCCATTGACAGTCAAATGAACAATATAAACATGGGAACCTTGAGGACTTGCTTTTTGGTATTTATGCCTCAGGCCTGTTAGCTTTGCTGTGGGACCAGATACCCTTTGTTTGCTGTTGTACCCACTAAGTTGTCATTTTCTATTTGAAGTCTCACAGGTGATGTTCCTGGACTATTTTATAACAGAAACAAACAAAAAAAAAATCAGTTTTTTTGCTAGAAGCTGCAATGATCTACAGTGGCAGTGGCCTTGCTGACAGCTCAGTTAAGAAAAACATGTCTTCTGCTAACATTTTTGTCATGATAAATAAGTATCACTTTTAATAATACCAGTTTTGATTTGTATGTTTCTATTTCTGTGGTGTAATTTCTAATGTGAAGTGATCAGTATATAATGTACCAGAAAGCTTTGACTCATCTGCAGCGATGGACTAAAATTGGATTGCGGAGTGGGGTGCCAGTCCGGTTGTGGGCCCCTCCCTGCAGCTGATATGGCTCAGCAGCTTGTGGAGCAGCTGCTGAACTGCTGTTTATCCCCATGTATTAAAGAAAACATGCTTTGGTATCTGCTCGGTGTGCTAACTTGTAATTCATAGTGGTCCAGCATCTGTGCTGCAAGCAGCTGAGGGCTCTGTGCAGTGGGGATGGGGGAATCCTTACAGCTATGCAAAAGTAACCAGGCTGTACTTGTTAACTGGAGCCTTTGGGCTACGTTACCAGGCAGGATTAACCAAGGTGTGAACTGCTACAGTCTGTACTACCTGTGAGTATCTGTGTGCATATCCATGATGGCTTCCCCAGACTGGTCTTCCACCTGCTTGCTTGTGTCTCATAGAAGAATACTTATTTAGGCAGAAATTAAGATATTGCTAAACTGTCATCAAAACTCTCAAACCATGATAAACCTCAGTAAAGGGGCTTTTTGCTTTGGCCCTGCCTGCCTTAACCATAGTATTAGTCAGTGTCTAGAAAACTTCTGTCCTTGAAGAAAGGGTGTTGAAGGACTCAGTGCTTCACTTAGGAGACTGTAAATTCCTGCCGAATGGCTAGCGTGCAGCTTCACTGAAAGCTGGATGTCGAGTTAGAACATTAGCCTTAACTGGATAAGCTAGTGTGGATGCAAAGCTACTAGACCTGGCTTACAGATCTCACCATATGGACTGTGGGGGGAAAGCCATGTTAATTCTGCACCATAAGTCTGCATAGCTGTAACTAGCGCACTACTCTGGCGAAAAGGAGCCTTAACTCATTGAAATGCAGGTCCTGTCTGGGGACTGCAGCTCTGGGGTATAACGTTCCAGTTTGAGAAGTCTTTGTGCATGAGTTGTTGCCTGCCACAGAGGTTGCTGACTTCTGAGAATCATTTCTGTCACTGTTTTAGCAGCATTTTGCTGCGGCTGAGTTACATGGTCACCTGGGGGAGAACTGACAGGTTCTTTGTTGCTTCCCTTGAGCTTTGTGTTTGCCTTCTAGAAGGGAAATAATATCTTTAGTTATGTTTTCGATCCATGATCTGTGAAGTTAATATAGTCTATATGCTGCCAGTTAGCACCACTGTGATGGAATTTCACTTGCTGCAGAATTTAATTCAGCTGTTTCATAAACATAGTTCATATACGTGGGATTCTTCGTACTTAAGCTGGTTGGTATCCATGATTACCAGAAGACACAATAACTCCTAAAGTGACAGTCTTTTAAAAATTCCAGTGGTACTGCTTTTAGCCCCGAGGTTTGTAAGAAATGCAATGCAACCTTTGAGATGCAACTTCATACAAAAATGAACACTTCTGTTTTAGTTCAAACTGTCCCTCTTGGGCCTGATGCCTGATTTTTGTTTCTGTCCTGTAAGGCAGTGGTCTCCAAAGTGGAGTGTGCAAGATACTTCATTGGGGCACAGGAAGAAAAATGTATTTTGTACAATTAGTAAATGTAAAAGAATTTTATTCAATCTTTGTCTCAGCTTCTTTAAATTTATATTTTTGTGTATATTTATAATCTGTAATAATACAGTAGTGCATGTATATATTTATAAATGTACATATAATGGGGGGTATGCTCAAAAAATACTTTACTGATAGGGGTGCACAATCAAAAAAAGTTTGGAGGCTGCTGCCCTAAGGCATTTGGGGCAATAGGAAGCACATACGGGCACTAGAACCTTTCCAGGTTTGTCAGAGGCTGGCATGGTGATGAAGGATTTTGAAGCATGTTGGTTTAATGATGCTGGCTTTACGGTGATGTTTTTTCCTGGCCATAATGGAGGCTGTGTTCCTAGGCTGGAGCCTTCCTGAGGTTTTACTTCCCAGCTGAGGTCTCAGTTCTACTTATAGATGATTTCTTAGTCTCTCCGTATCAGTTTATCAGTTGGAGGTAGTCAGGCTTTTTGAAAAAGAGCAAGAATGTAGTTTGGGTTGAAATAAGGTTGTTCTGCTTGAGCACTGACATTGTCTCTCAGTGTCTATTAACCTATTATAGGTCCTCTCCAAGAGAAAGACCTATATCAAGAGATAGTATGTAAGACACTTGTTTTAAGTACGTACATACATATTATACTAAATTTTTAAAATTAATAAAAAAACTTCTCTTGAAAAAGAATGGCAAGCCTATTGTAGAACTTCCTTGTGAGATAGAGTAACAGCCAGTCTGGCTGATTATAATACAACACTGTATTATAATCTGTATCATTACACCCTGTCATGAGTGTAAGCACGTCTACCAACTGTTTTTTTGAGCAGGTGAATATAGTCTCACTTTATGGTGAAATGGACCAAAAAGTAGAAGAGGGACATGAATAATATCGTTTGATGCCTGTACACTGACCTAAGAGTGAACAGTTTTAAATATTAAATCATGTTGTTTTACCAGACGAATGAACAGAAATATGTTTTCTTACAGGTTTTGGAAGGAAGGATGTTGTAGAGCATTTGCTACAGACAGGAGCCAACGTTCATGCTCGTGACGACGGAGGGCTGATACCCCTTCACAATGCCTGCTCTTTTGGTCATGCTGAAGTGGTTAGTCTGTTACTGTGTCAAGGGGCAGACCCAAATGCTAGAGACAATTGGAACTACACTCCTTTGCATGAAGCTGCTATCAAGGGGAAGATAGATGTGTGTATTGGTAAGAGTCTGTCTTTTCTTATATTGAAACTGTACCAGATATGTTTTGTGCAGTTGTAATTGTTTATGTGCTGGACTTAAGGTGAAAGATACCACTTGTTCTTAAAAGCTAACTTCTTTTAAACCAGCAGGTAGGTATAGTGATAGTCATTTAAGACAAATTTTTTAATGTTATATAATGCAAACTTTGCTAAACTTGCATCTAAAAAACTAACATGAGGAGGTAAAGTCTCCTCCTCTGTTAAATTACAATAGTCAAAATCTGAAGATGGAAGTTTGTCTTTCTTCATCGCTCTTGAGAAAACTAGATTTACTAGGTATACAGTCTTTGCTTTTTGGGCTGCTCTAGATGTCGTCTTAGTGGTTAGGAAGATGGTTAACCATTCATTACATACAGTATGGGGAAACATCTCATTAGTCCTTTAGAGCTTTCAAATACAAGTTACAGGACACCATTGTTCAGAGTGGTTATATATCTTCAGTGTGTGTGCTGTAGCCTGGAGCCAAAGCAATTTCAGATGAAGTCGAACACTTCAATAATTTTAAATATATCTAGAACATATAAAGAACTTCTTAGTCAAAACGTTTTTTAACTTTTATGTTTTTTCTCAGCATACTTAGTATTACTTTTTTTCTAAGTGGGAACTTCTATTTTTATTTTTTATGCTCAGATCAGTTCCTTGAACTTATTTATCAATTCTGGTTCTTCTCACATCTACTAACTTGAATAAAATGGTCTGCTCAACATTGTGTATTTTATCAAATGTGGAAAGGAAAGCTTGATTATTTTTTTTTTTTGGAACCGCAGTTAAGATCATGAACGTGAGTATTGTTCTTAAGTTATCCAGATAACAAGACACAATGTTCAGAATTTCAGATAATGTCTATTTGCTTAAAGACTTATTACGTAAAATCCCTGCAGAGACAGCTGCAAAACCTACAGGACAAGTTCTTGCATTAGCTTTATTGCATTATGTCATTACATTCAAAAAAAAAACAAAACCAAACAAACCCAACCAACCAAAAATTGAGGGAAAGAAAATTGGAGGAAACCTCCAATAAAATTTTTTTTACTCTTTCTTCTTTTTCCAAGGGATGTGATGGACTTCATTCATTTCATCTCTGTGCGCGAGCTAAAACATATGGAGAATATTCTCAGAAGTTACTGAGTATGGTATGCAGCAGTACTGTGGGAAGAGATACACTGATATAGTAGGTCCTAGTAACAGACTATTGTGACAATGGTGAATGGAAAAGTAAGATTAATTCCAGTCAGTAACTGGAGTTTTGTATGTGACTTAAAGGAAGTAATTTGATCTGTTCATTGCTGGACTCTGCCTGGCTTTGTCAACTGCTGACAGAAAATACCAATTAAATGGGAGAAGGTTGATGGTAAAAGACTCCTTTACACCTGTAAAGAAGGACTGGGTTTGTTTGCTTTGGAAAAGATTTGTCTTGCTCAATCTTTTAAAACCTTGTTATAAAGCAGAAGGGGTTACAGCAGAACACCTTTGCATTCTTACGTGATAAGATGAAAGATTGTTGCAACAGAATACTTTATGATTTTGGGGGGCAGCATGGGTGGTGTAGCTTTAGGTGGTTTGTCTAAAGACTCTCTGGTCCTCTTTGGAGGAGACTGGGCATGTCAGATCAAGGTGGCAGGCAGATTATGTGGTACATCAATTTTGATGTACGGTACTGGCAGTAATTTGAGATTATTTGGATCTAACTTTCAAAGAACTGATGATACGTTTAAAGTTGTGGCCTTGGTGCAAGCAAGTACAGAATCAAGTTTATGGCTTGTATTACACGAACTTCGTTATATGTTCCATGCACAGATTAGATCTATGATTCTAAAAGTTAGCTGTTAGACTAAGGGGATGATCCATATATGTAAAATATTCAGCACATGGTACTGGTCAAATCCCAAAGCTCTTCTGCTCTCTGCTGCAGTTGTAGGGTTCCTTGGAAGCACTGGGCAGGGCTGCAGGACTAGATGCAGTTCTCCTTGCAAAGCTACTTGCAGGCAGATTGGAGTCTGGTAATTATTTTTTTTTTAACTTATTTTATTTAAAACAAGCAAGTAGGATGCTGTTGTGCTCAGTTTAGTTATGGATATCCATGTATGTTGTACTTTAATTAGATATTTGATCTGTCAACGCAAGAGTTATTATCGAAGGCAGCGTCACAAGTCACTATATTTAGTATGTGCCATAGCATGATGCTTCTTTGGGATTTAGTTGATTCCATAAAACTGCTAGGACATGGTTATAGACAAAGAAGTCTATTTCTTGTTTGCAGTGAGTTTGTTTGCAATTTATATCTAGTGGGCAAACATGTTTTGCTGTCTTTAGCAAGCTCCTGTTTCTTTTCAGTAGTCTTATATACAATTTTTATATTAAATCTTCAAAGACCTTAAAAAAAGTCTTTTGAGGGAACACATTATACACAGGGATAATGGAACAATGGTTGCTTAGGGCACAAATTCTGACTAGGAATACTTAAATAGCTTTGTAGAATATATGGTACAGTACTGCTATTTACACCTTAAGTGTAGACTATTACAGATATGATGGATGGAATTGGCCTGTAAAAAATAATGTAAAAAACACATTCTTAGAGTGTTCCTTTTTAAACAACCAAGACATGCTTTTTAAAAAGCATTAATTGAAGAATTGTTTCTGGAAGTCCTGGCATAACCTAGAATTTATTGCTGAACTTAGATATCTGTCTGAAAACCAATAGACTGTGTAGGAATTAGTCATCTAGCCACATTTTTGGCTACCTGTTCGTGGCATCTTCTTCCAAATGATGTAATGGGATAGAATTTTCCAGTTTATGTTCTCTCTTTCCCTTCTTCTGTGTTACCCCATTCTGCATCTTTTCTTTATCATGTCTAGTATAGAACACTAGTTCTTTTGGCTGCTTTACAGGTGAAAAATGGACAGAGTGGTAATTGATGAGAGTGCAGAGTTGCAGCACATTCATGAATAATGATTTTCCAGAGGAAAACTCAAGGCATTGAAGGGGAGTGGGAAGACAAGCAAAAGTTAGGTAGTGATTGCACTGCAACTATAGAATGGTCTTGTGTCTAGTACTGGCCTTGGAATGGAGTGTGCTTATTTGTGCTATACATACCATAAGTGCTCAGCTGTACAACGGAGTTTGGCTAACAGGTACCAACCCTGCCACTGGGAAGCTTATGTGGAAGTACAAAGTGTACATGAACTGATGAAAACTCATGAGACTATGCACAAACTCCAGGAAACTGTAAGGTAGCAAATGACTCATGTGATTTCTTGTGCTTCTGTTTTACAGGTTGCATATTACAGTGATAGGACAGTGTAGGAGCTTAAAGGGACAGAATGCATATGTACTGAGTTCGGGAGGAATATGGACTGTAGCTCTTTTAGGTGGCAGTTGCTTTTGTGTCCTGGGACTGGAAGCGTAGGAGATCTTGGAGGATAGTAAGCACTGCTCAGCTGGTTTGCTGACCATCTCTTACAATATATTTAGTCACTACGGATTTGCTTAGTTGCTAAGTAATTGAATCCATTTGAAAGCGTTGTTTGCTATATGCAATCAATTTTTGGACTAAATGTATTGAAGCTTTAAAGCCAATTGTTAGATAGTGTTCTCTGGTATTTATGGCTTCTAGGATTGCTTTATCTGTCAGGAAGATGCATTTTCATTGTCTGTGGACTGCTTCTAGAGCTAATGAAAAGTCATTTTGTTCCTCAGTGTCGTATTTGCTCATGGAATAATGAATGAATGGTGAACACTGCAAAGTGTGTTTGGAGGAATGTTGCGAAGTCAGGGTGGTGACTGTTCTGCTAGTTGGACTGGGGAGAAAGGATGATCTATTTTTTCATCTGAAAGTCTATACTGCGGTCAGACCAAAGATCCATGTAGCTCACTTTTCTTCCAACAATGACATGTAGCAGATGCTCAGAGACTGTGAATGGTTTGAGTGTACCATCCTTTCTCACGGCAATCAGCAATTTAGGAACCTGATAAAGTAGAGGCTGCATCTGGACTGTGCATGGCCATCGGTATACAAAATTCTTGGAAGATAGATCTAATAGCTTCTTAAATGCTGCTATACTTTTGGCTTTGAAGATGTTCTGTGACAAGAGAATTTTGTAATTTAATAGTCTTGCAGGATGAAAACAACCCTTCCTTTTCTTTAAAACATTATTCTTGATGACTTTTATTGCAGGCCATTCAGGAATCTTCTGAGAAATAGTGAACATAGTGAACAGTCATTTCTATTTGCAGTCTGCATGTCCTTCATGATTTTATAGTAGGCCTCTATCTTTTCTTCCCTCAAATGTCTCTCTTCCAAGCCGTAAAATGTAGTCTTCTGGTATTTTTGTCTTTTTCTTCCCCTCCCGCTCCCCCCGCCCCCCCAAGGGTGAAAGGTTGGTGTGGAGAGTACAGACATCAAAACTGGGTGTAGTAGATTTATAGGGTAACTTAATGTTCTTTCTGGTTTGGTTTTCTGGTTGCTGAGCACTGAATGGGAGTAGCTCCAAGGTATTTCCTGAGTGGTAACAGCTCTATTAAAACTGTGTTTGTGCAACACACAATTTTTTTGTTGAAAAAACTGGGCTAAAAATAACTGTACAGAAACTTTGCTTAGGCAGTCTGTCCAGGCTTGCTTTGCTTTCCACTGTGTATGTTTCTGCAGAGGCTGTAGTTGTTCCTGCAGAGACTTTTTTTTTTTTTAGGTGGATCTCCAGTTAAGTGTTGTGAGAACACTTAACTGGAGTTAGTTAAGTGTTCTAGCCTAGAAGTGACCTCAGGTGTCATACACCTGCCTAGTTTTTAAGGGCATTCTTCACAAACATGCAAACCCTGAGCATCTTTTATGGTGATGCCATGATTTATGGATCTGAACATACAGGGTACTTTAGTAATTTTAGGGAAATAAAAAAGCTAGCTACTGAAAAGCACCCTTCAACACTGTACAAAACTGTAAAAGTTTTTTATTAAATTACTTCTAGTCCATCCAGTGCTAAGGATCCATCAGGAATTCTTTAATATGACACTAGACCAATGTTTTTACTGGCTTCTTCTGGGCTAGTTATAAAACTTCCTGCAAAGATGAATTTACTGTCTCAGTGCTATGAAGTGATCTGTAATGGTAGCGTCAAGAGGCATTTGTCTCTCTTTTTGATGAGAGAACTTCTGTGGAAGCTGATTTTTTTTCCATTACCCTTTCTGCAGTTGAAAGACGGAGCAAGCAAGCAAACTAAAACTTTTTTAAGCTAGCAGGTTTTCCAACATACAGGTCCTGCCCTTAACATAGGGATCACTTTACTTAAATGTCTCTCTCTTAACATGTCAAAACATTGCTCACCCTGCTGTGCTTCCTCATGACTGGGGAAGGAAAAGAATTCATTAGCTGTTATCTTCTGCTATTACCTATCTTTAGGCTGAAATACGTGGAAGGAATATGATGTGACCCTGTCTTGCAGGGCACATAAACCTTCTGTCGTGATTTAAAAAAAAAATAATCTACGAAAGGTACTTCATGGATAGAACTTAGTGCACGGTAAACCTTAAAGCAACTGTAGAAATAGTAATTTGCTCAATCATTGAACTGCTCATCTATTTGGTCACCTTGCAAAGAAGGCACATACAAAAAAGAGTGAAATTATTACAATTTATGATAGTTTTGAGATTTCAGAATGCTTAAAGCATTTTGCATTCCAAGCAGAGGAGCTGTCTTGCTCTAAAACTTAGAGCTGTGTCTGATTTTACTACCTGAAAAATAAAAAAAATCACAGGAAGTGCTATCAAAGAGCAAAATTGTGCAGTTTCGGGGGGTGGAGAGTGGGGCAGGGTGAGGTGTGTGTGGGGGACTTTAGCATCTTAACTGAAAAATGATTACAATGACTATAGATTTAGCTGCTGGATTGATGGAAGCCTATAAGAAGACTAGTAGCTTCTTAATAAGTATTAGAGGAGGATATTGGTAACCGAGGTACATTGGGAGCTGGTTATGCATGTTGTTTGTTGGAGACATGTACTGAATTCCCAAAGACTGTCTTGGAGATCTGGTGTTCTAGAAGGAAGCTTAGATTCCAAGAGGCATCCCAGGAATCTGGTATTCGGAGGCTTGTAAAAGCGTTGGAAAATTCTGTCAAGTGAGTACTTCCACATATTTTTTTGTAAACAGTTTAACTAACTGTTGCTGCTTTTTATATCAGAAGATTCTTAAATATTGTTAATATTCCTGCTTTGACTTGTATTTGAACTTTCTTAAGCTGCGGGACAGTCTAAAGAACTTTAGGCTGTTCTTGTGTACCAGAAATGTGAGTTTTGTTCCATTAGGAGGACACAATCCGTACAGTGGGGGAGATACCCTGTCTGTTGCCTGCAGTTAACATTGACATACAAAGCGAAGGTACCTTGTGGTTTGATATGCTTAAGGCCATCTGGTCCTGATTGACAGCATCTATCTATTATCTGTCCAGATATGCAAAATAAGAATCCTGGCTATTCTTAATAATACTTATTACTCAGATTCTTACAGATCAAAGCCAAATCTGTTGTTGTGGAAGCAGACTCATCAGGCTGTTCAGGTTATGAATTCTTTTCGTCTTTTTCTGCTCTGTGAGTTACAGCGTGTGTATGGAACCCTGCTTCTTTGAGTAGCAAATGATTTTAAATTCTGTGCGTACACAATGGCTCAAAGACCTAATATGCTTAAGTCTACTTATACTGTTTCTTCATGGGGTCTTTCTCAAATGAAGCTTGCACAACAGCAACCGTAGGTTGAAAATTCCGTGTTTTAGATTGAGTGGAAGAATGCATTTGCTTTCTCACTGGAGTTCTTGTTCATGGTTTTAAATGGTTTCACATCCTCTAACCACTTGTTTGAGCTATGTCAGCTTCTAAATGTCAGTATTCACAGAACTGAGAGCTTCTTGGGCTGAATCTTACTATGTTTCCCACTGTGTAAGTCTAGTTCAGGCTAACCTTATTGCAAGGGATCTGAGAATAAGGCCGCCTTCTCTCCAAGCTGGTGGGGGTGGAGGAACCCATGATTGAAATCATACATTGGTAATTTGGAGGCATTGTAATACTGTTGTCATAGTAACAATGGACTGGAGTGTGAGACAACAGGGCTTTTGTCAAAAGCAACTACAGAAAATGGTTTGTGACACTCTACCATGGCATATACAACTGCAGTGCTCCCTGGTGGACTTTGGCAAAAGGACAGGAAGGAACTGGGTTACCAATTTCTGTATGTGAAGGATACCTCTTCAGTACGTGACGTCTGTGTGCAGGCAGGTCTGTTAATGTGGCATAGTCTACAGGAGCTATTGCTACGGGAAAAGGTGCCAGAGTAAGATGGGGTTGTTTGCTGTAAAGGCTCCAGGGAATCCTTTCTGCTGACACTTTGCATCTGTGCGCATGTAGCTATGATCGATGCTTTATGAAGAAAATCCTCTGTGAGCAGTGTCAGTTACCCATGTGTGCCTGACAAAGGTCTCGGCATGCTAGGAGCCTTGAAATGAGTGGATCATTGACTCAAGGTGGAAATGCCCTACCACAACATTTATGTGAGAGGACCAAGCATTGAGCTGGAATAATCATGAAGTTATATCCTCTTCAGAAATAAAATCAACAGTAAACTTGATAGCAGAGAGGATAATGCTTTGTAGAAATAGAGTAAAAATGAGCCTTACTTCAGGTGAGGAAGACTTGTCTGTAGGATTTTGCCAATAAAATGACTTCTTGTTTCCATATCTGGAACTAGTGGTGCTCAAGGCTTGTAAAATCTGTTGTGTTACTGTGTTGCTTATGGTCCTTAAGGGATATTGTTTATATTATGGTATTTGTATTGCTAAAAGTTGACTGAAATTCAACTTCATGAAGACAGGCTGAAAAGGATTGCCTTGTCTGAGGTTTCATACACTGTGTATATTCGGCAAGCCGTCTGTCTTTCTGTTAGGTTTGAACTGTATCTGTGGGTTTTAGACTTTTTCCCAGTTCTATTTCTTTTTTCCTGAAATTCAGGCTTAAAGAAATTAGTCTTTTTGCCTTGTTTGGCTGCTTGGCACAGCAGAATCTGTGGAGGACAAGAAAAGAGTAATTTATTTTATGATGTTTCTTTACAAGTGTTGATTAAATCAGAGTCTGGTCACTTGCAGCAAAGGAGATGGTATGATAATATGCAAAACACTGTTGGAAAACTTGCTGTAAGGCATTTATGGGAAGTAAGGTCTTCAAAAGTACTGATGTTAACTATTAGCAAATTGAGAGGGGGGGGAAGAGGAAGTTGCATATTATCCCAACAGAGTAATGGAACAGATACTGCTCTTCCAGACGCTGAAACTGCTTTCAGGTGTCCAACACCAGTTTACAGTGGCTTCCTAAATATCTTGCAGAAATACTTAATCTTATGGGACTATGCCTCCAATTACTGTAGCACTATCTGCTTATAGCTTCTCAGAGGAACCATGTGGTCTTAATGCAGTTCATATGTGGTTTAAAAACAATGTCTAGATATATATGTAGCCATTAAGGCTTAAATGAGTGGGGCCAATTCTAGCTGAATTCTCAGATGTTTTCTTAGTCTAATGGAAAACATTGATTAAGGTATTACTGTAGGATATAAAGGTCTTGCTTGTATAAATGTGCAGGCAATTAAGTATTTGTCATAGAGTGAGCAAAGAAAGGTGTCTCTCTCTTAATGATTTGGTCTTTCTGCAATGCAAAGCAAGTGTACAAAATTAACTACAGGTGATTGAAGCCTACTGAAAATACTGTGTGCTTGCCTCTTGTTCTGTGTGGTCCTCACTTCAATCTTTCACCCAGCTAGGGCTTGTGATGAACATAGACTCCCATGCTCCAGTAATTCATTGTTTTTCCATGTTCATGCAAATGTACCATACTTCTTAGACACAGTGATTCCTTTCTAGAAAATGCTGAAGTGTTTGATGTGAATCCTGCTGTTCATGCAGCTGTGTGTAGTCTTTATGTTTTGCTGATGTCTTGTCCAAGCAAGCAGAACTGAGTAATTTCTTAGTTAAGCACTGTGCTCTTGACCTAGCGGTTGTACTGGATACTGAACTCATATGACAAGGGAGCCAAAAGGAACTGGATGCCACGGTTTGTTTTTATTTTCTTGTTTGGGGTGATACAAGGATGGTGCAGGACACAGGTGTGACTGAGGAGAGGAACCCACTCAGACTGATCTAATGTGCATGCTTCCCTAGCATGAGACCTGCAATAGTGATGATATCTTACCTGACAGATTGTGGGATTTTTGCAGCGTAGAATATTTGCTTGTTGAGGACCTAATGCTGAATAGGATAAGACTTGCACTGCTCTGTATCAACAGGGCCTGGCAGTGAGCAGTTCTGGGACTGGAGAACAAACGGATATAGCTCTGACCTTTAAGAATAGAAAGCAACGTGACTGTTCTATGTAATAAAGTGGTCTAAGGTAGTGGCTGGGGAAGGTTCCTGAGACTGATACATGTAGTACTGCTAGCTAGTCAACTGTTAGTAGAGTTCTAAATCTGCTTGAATTTAATGTATTCTTAGATTCCTGATGTTTATTTAAGAAACAGAATTTTTGGGAATACCCATGTCTTCTGGCCAACCTGTAGCTTTAGCTACAATTTCAGGGACTGATCAACTTGGTATCGCTAAGATTTCATGTAGTTCTTATTTCTTAAATATTTGGTAACTGTTGTGGACTAATGAGTTTGCAAAATTAGCACAAGGTTCAAGTTTTATGCAAAATACGCAAAAGTTATTTGGCATGTTGGTGTTTTTTTAATCTTAAGAGTTCCAGCTCTTAACCCCACCACATTGTTAGTGTGTGTTCCATAGGGTGTGTGACTATGATACCATCCCCAAGTTGCATACTGTTGAAAGCTGGTAGGCACTGAAGTTCACCTCTGGAAAAGGCTGTGCTCTTGGATTGTGACTGTTGTTTTGTTTGGTGTTTTGGTGGTTGTGTGTGTGTTTTTTGTTGTGTTGTTTTCTTTTTCTTCCCCCCCCACACCCTTTCCCTTGTGCTCACCTCACTGAATGGTGGGTTGAAAGCTTGTGCTAGGGTTTGAATCTCTTAAATGCATATTCCTCTGGTGCTAGAAAGAGAAACTGTTTTTGATTGTGCATGCACCCTTTCTGTTTCAGAAAAACGGTAGATCCAGGACAGATTTGAAGAAACTTTTAAGACCTCCTCAGTTTATGTTACTTCCTGGGTGTTAGATTTTAGTGCACTGGCAAATAATGTGTTCTGATAGCCACATAGCTAATGTCACATGCAATCTATCACCTGACTTCCACCAGGATTTTTTTTCCCCCCAAAATTCACCTGGAATAAATGGTTAATGTATGCAGGAGATTGGAATTGGTCTTTGGTTTCTCTTAACCCTCCTTAGTTATTTTTCCTCTTAGGATGCTACTTGTTGACCTGATTTGCCTTGATGGCTGCTTTTGCTTTTCAAGAACACTGAAAGAAGGGCTCTTAATCTGTCAAGTGGGATATAAGGGTTACAGCTGACACTTACTCGAATAAAATTTGAAGTAGAAAGGTGAGTTTGTTCAGAGAAAAGTGGAATTGTGACCGAGCAATAAAGACTTGTCCTTAAAGTAGCTTTCAGCTTGGGATATAGATGAAAACATAAATTGCTTGGACAGTAGAGCAGCAGTTAAGATTTCTAGCTGTTCAATAAATAGCATACTAAAACAAATGCTTAGAAACTAAGTAGCTGCAGAATTGTTGCTTTCAAGGAAAAGTGGCATGATTTAGGTGTGGCATAGTGAGGCCTCAACCATCTAAAATGGGCTTAAATGTTTAGGTTTTGTTGTCTTTTGGTGTTTGTTTTTTTTAAAGCTTTTTTGGTTAAAGGGTCTTCTATTCCATTTTGCACACTAACAACATATGTGTTCTAGCTGACTACTACTTGAACACACTTAGGTGTGATTTTTAAGCACCTGTGTGAAATGGGCACAAACTGAAACATGGGAGGTTCCTTCTGAACATCAGGAAACACTTTTTACTGCGAGGGTGACCAATCACCAGCACAGGTTGCCCAGAGAGGTTGTGGAGTCTCCTTTCTTGGAGATATTGAAAAGCCATCTGGACACAGTCCTGGGTTGTAGGTGGCCCAGCTTCAGCAGGGGGTTTGTTGCAGGTGATCTACAGAGGTCCCTTCAACCTCGACCATTCTGTGATTCTGTGAAAAAGGAGTGCATGGGAATGGCTGCAAATAAATGGGATTGAATAAGTGCTTAGTGTACTGTCTCTTACTGCTTGTTAACTCAAAGGAAGTTTGTGGTGGGGGTGTTCGGTTGTTGGGTTTTCTTGGTGGTATGCTGGTTCTTTTGGTTTTGGTGGGGTTTTTTGTTGTTGTTTTTTTTTAACTTAAGTGAAGCTTCTAGAGTTCTTACATTTTGCAGCTTCATCGTGGAAGCCCCAAAGCCTCCTTTACACTACACAACTTTTGGTGTGGATTGTGTGCTTGGGGAGGAGAGATCTGGAATGACAGAGCCATCTCTTGCATGATGCAAAAAAACCCCCGAACAAACAAAAAACCGCAGTGGCACTAAGGTTTTGAGGTTGTTCTCTGGAAGACTGCATTCTACATAATCTGCATAGACCTTTGTTTTCTCATTGTTAGCTAAAATGGAAAATTTTAACTTGAAAAGTATTCCATCCAAAAAAGGAAACAGGAATATTTACTTCATTAAGAACAGGCCACATCAAGGCTTTAAATTGCTGTTCATGTAGGCTGAGCAATCTACCAGCTCTGGCTCTTTCTCTGAGGGCAGAAGGATATTATCAGCGTGCTGTGCTGCCTACAGCCTCTGGAACTTTCTGCTTGTTCTCTCTCCCTATGCGTATTTAATCACTGGTAGGCAGAACTGGCATACCAGGGAGTGATTTTGTAGTGCTTCCTACATACAGAAAACTTAATCATAATTAAGATGCACCTACTTATGGGGAAACAGTTGTGGGCAGTCACTGAGGGAGGAGGGAGCCTTTTAAAAAGGTATCTTCTTGCCCTGCTGGAAGAGCTCTGACTGTTGCGATAGCGCTTGTTGTTTTGGTTGTCTGGTTCAGATCCTTTTGCCCTGCCCTACATTGATTAGAGAAATCTGATCTCTGGAACACCTAGTGCAAACTTAATTCTAGAATACATTGAAGTATTGTGCAGTGCATTGGGAAGTGAGGTTTATGGTATGTATATACAGACCAGGAATAAGGCTGTCTTGCTAAGAGGTTGAAACGTCAGTGAGTAAAGTCTAAAATCGCTTCTGGTGAAAACAATGAGAAGGCTGAGACAGAAGGGTCTTTATGAAAATTTAGAGCTTGCATGAAAATAGGATAAAGTCCTCTTAAAGTGATGCTTCGTAATACTCTTTTTGTCTAGATGCTTTTTCTCTACTCAAACGAAAAAAAGTTGGTACTGGGAGACCTTGTTCATGCTGCTGCTTTGATGATTTCTGATTGCTGCCTTGAAGTCTGTTTCTGTGAATTGTTCACCAAAGTCGAAGGAAAGTCTGACCTCTAAGCACTTCCATTTCGTGTTTTACTGGGTCTCTGCCGAATTTGGTAGTTGCATCCTGTTACTGTAGGCACGTTCTGCAGCATATGAATAAACGAGAAATTGCCTTTTAAAGAGCAGATCTGTGTCAAGAAAGTGAGATGTTTGATATGGCTGTCGTCTGTCCCTGATGGACCAAATGGTCATTTGAGCCATGAAGCAAGAAGTGCCTCTGCTAGAAACCATCTTCCAAGCTGTCTGCATGTATAGTCTCCTGGCAAGGTAATAGAAACATGCAAGCAGGTGCTATGATTTTATCTAGATTAAGTCACATTTGGCCAAAGTACCACTTCTTTGCTAGAGGTGGCTTTCTTTTACATAGAAACAACAATTTAAGGCCATGTGTCCATATGGTTTTTAAAACTGTGTATCTCCAGGACCTGGCCTGCAGAATTACAATCATAAAAAGGTTTGGGTTGGAAGGGACCTTTAGAGATGATGTTGTTCAACTCCCCTGGCGTGGGCAGGGATAGCTTTCACTAGATCAGGTTGCTCAAAGCCCTGTCCAGCCTGACCTTGAACACTTCCAGGGATGGGGCGTCCACAGCTTCTTTAGGCAACCTGTTCCAGCCTTCCACAAGTTCAGGTAGATGACATCTGTAGCTTTTCATTTGACTGATGCAATCATTCTATTGTAAAAGGCTACCAAATTAATCAGGCATGATTTGCTTTTAGCATCTCTAATCATCTCCCTGTATTCCATGTGTTTTGACATGTCTTCCACGAGGATCTGTTCCGTGACCTTGCTGGGCATGGAGGTGAGGCTGACTGGTTGGTAGTTCTAAGAGCCCTCCTTTTTACCCTGTTTAAAAATGGGTGTGATGTTTCCCTTTGTCCAGTCACTCGGGATTCGCCCAACTGCCATGACTTTTTGAATATGATTGAGAATGGCTTGGCATTCTCAATCAGCCAATTCCCTCAGGACCCTGAGATACAACTTGCTGAGTCCTATGGACTTATGTATGTTCAGTTTCCTCAGGTGGTCTTGAACCTGATCTTGGCTTACAATGGGAGTGGTGTCATTCTGCAGTCCCTGCCTTGAGGTTTAGGGGCTTGAGAGATGTGGGAAGAGAGGCAAACTGAGGCAAAAAAATTGTTGAGTACCTCCGCCTTCTCCATATGGATTGTCAGTGGTCCTCATGTCTTATTTATAAAGGGGAGGTATGTTTTCTTTAATCTTCCTTTTCTAGCCAATGTTCCTGTAGAAGCCATTCTTATTATTTGCATCCTGTGCCAAATTCAGCTCCAGCTGTGCCTTGGCTTTCCCAGTTCCATTCCTACATACCAGGGCAGAATCCCTATACTCTTCCCAGGATACATGTCCCTGATTCCATTGCCCATGCAGTTCCTTCCTACACTTTAGTTTGACCAGGAGATCCTTTGTTAGCCAAGCTTGTCTCCTGCCTTCCTTGCTTAATTTCTTCCATGTGGGAATTGAAAGCTCTTGTGCTTTAAGAAAAATGTCCTTTAAGAGCTGCCAGCCTTTGAGGAGCTGAGGGCAGTTTCCCAAGGGGTTCTATCCATTAATTCCTTAAACAACTGAAAGTTTGCTCTCCTAAAATTCAGAGTCCTGACTGTATTCTTCACCTGGCCTGTATCCCTCAAGATTGTGAGTTCCATCAGGGCATGACCACTGCAGCTCAGGCTGCCACCAACCTTAACACTCCTAATTAGTTCATCTTTGTTGGTAGGCAATGGGTCCAGTAATGCTATTCCTCTGGCTGTGCTCTCTGTCACCTGGATTAAGAAATTATCCTCAAAGCAGTCTAGGAGACTCTTGGCCTGCTTACAGCTTGCTGTGCAGCTTTTCCAGCAGATGTCGGGGTGACTGAAGTCCCCCAGCGGGATCAGAGCCTGTGAGTGTGATGCCTCCTGTAGTTGAAGTAAAAACTCTTCATCAACAAGTTTCCCTTAGTTGAGCAGCCTGTAGTAAACACCAACTGCGAGGTTGCCTTTGTTGGCTTGGCCCCTAATTTTTACCAATAAGCTCCCAACTTGTTCATTGCTGTTTTTCGAAGGCAGCTCTATGGAGTCAATCTTTTTTTTTTTTTTTTTTTTTACAGAGGGGGCAACCGCCTGCTTCTCCTTCCTTGGCTGTCCTTTCTGAACAGTTTCTAGCCATAAATTGCAGCACTCCAGTTGTGTGAACCTTCCCATCATGTTTCAATGATAGTGATTAGATTGTAGCTTTCTAGCTGCACAGTGGTTTCCAGCTCCTGTTTGCTACCCCTGCTGCGTGCATTGGTATAGAGTCACTTCAGTTGGCTCATTGACTGTGTCACCTTTTTAGAGGAACGTGCCCTAATTCCTTTGAGGCATTTCATAGGTATTTCCCTCTTGGTTCCTAATATATCAGCAGTCCCTGGCTTTTCTCTGTTGTTCAAAACTCCATCACTTTCCCCTGCTACTTGTATGCTGCTTTCTCCTGCTGTCGAAACTGTCGTTTCTGCCTATGCTGTTGGAGACCACTGTTCTAATTCTCTTTACATTTTTTTTGTTTCAGCATAGTGGGGCCTAGTGTTGCTTTTATAAGCTTCTGTTCATCTACTTCATACTACTGCAGTCGGCATATTTGTTTCTTGCTCTGTCTGGCCCCAACAAAGAACAAAAGCAACACGCTGGTTCATTGGGACTAAAACTGTTGTCTGGGGTAATGGGAAACTGGGATGCCCTCAACAAGGGGAGTAGGGAAGGCAAAATGATGGGAAGTGCTTGGAGCCCACATTGACTCACCAGGACTTTGGCTGGTAATGTTAGCTGTAGTCTTAACTAGAACGACAAAACGGTCCTTTTCAACTGCTGTCACTGATACATGTCATAGAATCATAGAATGTATTGGGTTGGACGGGACCTTTAAAGGTCATCTAGTCCAACCCCCCTGCAGTAAGCAGGGACATCTTTTTAACTAGATGAGGTTGCTCAGAGCATCATCAAGCCTGGCTTTGAATGTCTCCAGGGATGGGGCCACTACCACCTCTCTGGGCAACCTGTTCCAGTGTCTCACCACCCTCATTGTAAAGAACTTCTTCCTAATGTCTAATCTAAACCTACCCTGCTCTAGTTTAAAACCATTACCCCTTGTCCTATCACTACATGCCCTTGCAAACAGCCCCTCCCCAGCTTTCTTGTAGGCCCCCTTCAGCTACTGGAAGGCCGCTATAAGGTCTCCCCAAAGCCCTGTACTGTCCTTTTTTGTGCCAGACAGAGCATGTCATGCCGTTCCATGATGAACTAGATTGGGCAAGTGATCAGTTTTCTAATCTGCCTTGTTGCCTGACCAAATGTTTGCAGACACCCAAAGCAAGGTGGGCAGCATAGGGCTGGGGATGGTGATTCTGGCAGCCTGGTCTAGGTGAAACTGTAGCCTGTGATAGTGCTGTTTTGCGGCGGGGGGGGGAAGGAAGGGGGGAGCAGCTTTACAATTCTTTGCAGTTCTTCAATGACTTTTTTTTATTTTTTTATTTTAATTGGGAGGGGGAATAGAGACTGCATGCTCTTCTGCTCTTTGACTTGAAGTGTTGTCTATTCTCATCCTACTAGAGATGCTCCTTATTCCCCTGGAGCTTGGTATTTGCACCCTCCCTTCTCCCCTTCAAGCTAAGCACTGTTCTGCACGGCCCGTTTGTCGCAGGGGTGTTGGGACTAGCTGGACATAATTTCTCATCTTAGTGAGGTCCTTAGCCTCTGCCTCAGAAAAAGCAGCTCTCAGCCTGGAAGAGTCCGCTCCAGCCTGCCATCTGAGCAATAAAGCCCTGCAAAGCAGTTGTGGTAATGCAGGGCTTGGAAGTCTTCAGCAATTAACTGTTTGCAGGCACTTTTGTTGCTGGAAATCCAGTCTTCTGCAACTCTTCCTTAGTTGTCCTACCTGCACCAATGGAGACTTTTGTATTTCTTCCTGAAGTCCCTTAGGGTTTAGCTGCTCACCCTGCCTTTTTTCTTTCTTCTCGCTTCTTCTGCGTGCTCTTTTATGTTTGTGTCTGTTTCTTCTACCAAATGCATTCCTATCTTTCTGTCCCTGATCTGCCACCTGGTTATCATTTCTTACCAATAAACCACCCACAGTGCTCCCACATATGCCTGGTTATCACCTCTAACCTACCCTGACTCCAGACTAAATCCTCCAGCGTGCTTAGCCTCTCTGCTCTGTAATCTCTTGGTTCAGCTTTGATGGCTTTCACTATAGAGGGGCAGTCAGCAGCACAGGACCTGCTCCTCTCCTTTTTTTCTAGCTCCTCTTAGCTGAGCTGGCAGTGGCGTTTGAGGCCGTGGATGTCAGTGGGTCAAGTAGTGATACCCAATCCTTTAGACCTGTGTGCAGCCTCTGTAGTGATACTGCCTCTCATGTTTTCACCTTGTAATTCCAATGGCTGGGCAATATAGCCTTTTTCTTAATCATGGAGCCAAGACTGGGATTCCTCACAGAGATGGAACTTGATCAGTGATGCGGTTGGGGGGTGTTAATCTTATTAGCTGTATCTCATGTTCAACTTTTTGAAGCAAAGAGTGGGGTGCTACGACTTTAGTTATATGGGATCATTTTGCAAAAAGGCTTATATATCTGCTAACTTGCCAACATGGGATTATTAGATCTTAATCACAGAAGTGTAATTTCTAGGCAAGAAATTGTTGTTCTTGTAACATGAGAAGACACTCAAAACCTTAGTGGTTTGATTTACGTGTAGAAGTAGTAGGGGGAGAAGATGCATATAGCATTGGCTGAAAAAAAAAATACTACTTTGGATTCCACTGTGTTCATAGAATCATAGAATGGTTTGGGTCGAAAGGGACCTTAAAGATCATCTAGTTCCAGCCCCCCTGCCATGGGCAGGGACACCTTCCACCAGACCAGGTTACTCAAAGCCCCATCCAGCCTGGCCTTGAACACCTCCAGGGATGGGTGTTGTCTAGATGTTTTCAGAATGTGGAGGTAAATGAGCACTTTATATTTTTTGTCTGGTATAACTTGGAAACGTGTCCTGCATGGGACTAGAACTGAGGTGTGTGTATTCCTGGGACCTAAGGTTAGTGAGAGACTGGCCAGCTTTAAAGGTATCCTTTAGCGAGATGAAGATAGTATTTATGTTGTGAGTCAAAAGGAGGGCTTTTTCTTAGGCTGTTTTCTCTGTACCTTGATACTTTGGGAGAAAGTAGATAAAGCTACAGTAATATGGTTTGGAAAGGACCTTTGGAGGTGACCTTCAGAAGGTGAAGTTGAAAAGGGTGAAGAAAAGACATATACTATTGCTGGGGTAGCTGGAAGGGACTGCAAGCACAAGGCCGTGGGACAGAGATAAAAGAACTGGTGGCGAGGGAGGAGGTAGTGGTAGAGCTGTGAGGAACTGAAGACTCTGGAAATGTAATCAAAAGCAGTAGACAGCTTTAAGTACAGATACTTCTGGAAGGTCTGCCTGTTGTTTTTGCATTTTTCACTCAACAGTCAAAGGTTTGGATGTGTCTCTTTTTGTACTTACATGCATCTGATTTGAAACCAAATGTGAACTTTTCCATCAGCATTCCTGTAACTATGCTCAGGAAGCTTGCAGATGTTTGACCTAGACAAACTGTAACAGAAATATTCTGATCTTTATCATGCCTAATATTGGGATACCCAAATTGATTTTTATTCCCATTCTATTCCCATTGTATTTCTGTCTTTCAATCAAAAATGTTTTCCTTTGGCGCACTTTTAATTGAGGCGGTATGAAAGAGGAAGGGCTAAGTACTTGGGTGATGGCTTGCATGTAGACAAACTCAAAAAAAATATTTTTTTTCTTCTAATAAATCTTAGTTCTCCCTTGTTGCTGTATAGTTACCAGGGAAGTTTTTGCCATGCTCTGCTGGTGAAAATGTGAAGGCTGAAACTGCCAAAAGTAAAAATGTTTGTTCTTGGTGGGTTTGTAATTTGACGGCCAAATGAGGTAGTGTTGGTTAGCTTCACAGTTCAAAATATCTATGCCAGGAGGCTGTGGGCCAAGTGTTTAATTTTAGGATTCATCCTGCTGTAGGAAGTTGGCAGTAATCTGAAATGATTAGTGGTTGTAGTTCATGCTCTATGCAATACCATAACTTTTTTATTTGGTGGGAAGAATGTGGCCTTTCTTATCTCTATACTGGTCTGGTATAATAGCAGTGTAATTAAATAAAGCATTTCAGATGGTATGTGAAGATGAGAAACTTTTGTATTGTATCAGTTGCAGTGAGGGTAAAAATACAATTCTGTACAAAGCACGGTCCATGTTTGCTCTATAGTTAAGCTTACAGGACTTTGATGTTCATACACAACATAAAGATTCAATTAAAAGAACTTCTTTACGCTGTAAATATGGCCTTTGTGAAAGGCAGGGGTAGCCGGGTAATGGTACTTCTAGATTATGATGGGCTCTGCCTGCAGTACAGAAAAATACTACACCTCAATGTCCCCACTGTCCAGAGGAAATAAACCAGCATATCAAAATATGTTAATTAACAAGGTTCTAGGAGTGAATATGTGTGCACACCATCCTTACGCTTGCCTGTTAACAGCGTCTCTTGATAGAAACTGTTGCCACATTTCCTTTTCAGGCTACTCAACCCATCCTCTGTGCAGCGCTGTGCAGCGTTTGAAATCCAAAATAGCTACAGTTAGCTGGAATGGCTTGTTCTGTTGTTTTTCATTATAAAGGGAATGTTTTTCTCAAACAGGAGATCTGTCTTGACATTTTTACACATCCCTGGTGCATTGAAAAGGAAATTTAGAGAGACACGCTGTGTCTAGATCTCAAATACCCTGTAGTTAGAAGAGATTTTGTGTTGGGCTAAAGTGTTAAAGGTTTTGAACAAGCAGGAGAACATTCAATTAGAAGCTACCTGTGGTTTGCCGGATATAAAAGTACAGCTGCATTACACCAATAGGCTAAACATCAAATGCTGGATTTCTTTTGTTAATTCATGTTGATGACAACATTGCTCACTTGGATATCTTTTTGTGAGATTATGTACTAAAAAAATATGGAGAGGATAGAATCAAATAGTCAATAGAGGAAATGTAAGAATAAGATTGCCTTTGTGACCTGAATTTGCTTCCTTTATTCATCTGCATTCTAATACAGCCTGTATTTGTATCACTGGCTGCTTCTCCCAAGATGCTAGTGTATTCATTTCATAGAGTAGATCTCTGTCTGGAGGACCGAATAAGGGGGCTGTCTGCAGGACCATACCCTTAGCTGTTGGAGGGGCTGAAAGGGTTATGATGAGTGGAATGAGTGATTGCAGAGACAAGAAGGTTAAGTCTTATGGGTTACAGCAATTGAGTTCTGACAGGTTCTTTTCCTGAACCTAGCTTGGCCTCTTCGAATGCGTGTTCCACAGGCAGTCACTAATTGAGGGTTTTTGCAGGCAACCACCTTAAGCACTGTTAGTGAATTTTAATGTATTTCCCTAGGTTTTTTTTTTAAAAAAAAACATCCAAAAACCTGACACAGAAATTTTCTGCAAGCTGTGCCAGAACTCTTTGTGGTTCATTAGCATGACTGAACAGGTGAGATACACTGCATAATCCTTTGTCATTTTAGCCAGAAGAGGAGCTGAAAGGATACCGTGTTGTCATCTTCTGTGTGTGCCAGCAGAAGTAGCAGAGCAGTGTTCTTGATTGGTTTGCACGAGACTGAAGAATTAAGACACTCGAAAAATGGGTTCTTCTATTTTAGTATGTGTCTTGGCCAGTTACAGATCCCTTTGACATCTCTACACCTGTTACCTCTCATTTTTCAAAGTCAGTTTTCTTGCACTGTAACCTGCCTCAGGTTGGCTTCACGTGCTGGTCCAAACCTCCAAACTCTGGTCAAATCCCAGTCGTTCCTCTTTTCTGGTCTTTCTTCCTGGACTTTTTCCCTGCGCTATTATCTCTTTTCCCTTGCCACATCTTCTTGTTCAGTTCTCTCCACTAGCTCTTTGTCTCAGGCTTTTTGCCATGTGAATCCTTCACTGTCTTCCCATCCAGTGTGTGCCGTTTCATTGTTTTGTACTGCCTGCTTTCTCTTGATAGACACTTAGTTGCTGGTTCCCTCTTTTGGTGTCCTGCTCTTACCCTGATGCCTTTTGGGACAAATGGCTTCCCTGTCTTCCAGAATATAGATTCACTAGCAGGATCCAAGAGAATAGAGATGGAACATACTGAATGTGTCTCTCCGTGCTTACTTTGTTTACTGCCTACTATGTTTTTAAAAATCTGCAAAAAGTCCTGTTCACTACCTCCCTGCTGGAGTATGCTCAACTGGCTTGTGAGGCTGGCTCACAGTCAAACTACCCGTGAGTAAGATCTCTAAGGGGGTGGTAGTGTGTATGGCACAGATGGCATCTTCAGAAACGTAGGTGCTAGATCTTAACAAGCTTCGGTGAGCACGTGCTAGCTGAATTATTTTTTTTTCCATTTTGGTGTCTGCGTCTTGATATGGGGGGGGGAAAAAACAAACAATCCATCACCAAAAAAAAAACCTCCTAGGAAAAGCCCAATCTGCCTACTTGAATCTTGTTTCAAAAACATGGGCCAATTGCACCTTCTTGGCAAAGAATATATTTAGTCAATTTACTTCATCAAAGCACCAAATTTCAGCAAATGTTCAGCTTAGGGCAAGCATGTAGCATAACATCCTGTAAGCAGAAATATATGAAATTTGGCAATGTTAAAAGCATTTAAAGTCAGGATTGTATATGAAAAGAGGTTTGAATAAAAACAATAGTATCTGTTAAATTTTTAATCTAGAAAAAAGTATGTTTCTGAAAAGGCTTTTGCCCTTAAAGTGATATATGTAATATAATATTGGTAATTACTTTTGTTCTGGATTGGGTTATGTTTTTTTCCTTGTAAATCCTGTCTATGAAGTGGTTTTGCATCCTTAGTTACAAAAAGTGTTTGCAAGTGTCTCTTTGTCTTGGCTCGTTCAGTCCAGCTATGTCTCAACAGACACATTTACATGAGCAATGATAAACGTTGTCTGCTTTTTATTACATGTTTCCTTGAGATTGAGTCTCTGCACCTCTGTATACTGTCTGTATACTGCACCTCTGTATACAGGTGCAAAGTAATTGTGTAACTGTCACCCTGAATTTGTAGTATGTCATGCTTGTTTTGTACAACATTTGGGGAAACGGAGAATCGAGGCCCTTTTTATGAGACCGCTAATGTTGCTGTGGACTTTGTTTTCTAATTCAGTAGAAAATGCCTTGATCTTGAGAAGGGGTGGTCTGAATTATGTTGTTATGCTGTTGTTTCTGATCAAAAGAGTTTATAGGTGAAATGGTGTTTTCCTTTTTTTTCTTATGAGCTTTTCTAGATTTTAATTTACTGTATCAATGCCTTCCTAGCCATATGGTTGCATATTGCATCTAAGTATTTTAAGTACTTGAAATTTTTATGTGTTAATAGGTTTAGTAGGGAAAAGAAATACCAGTGAGAATAATAGTCCAGACTGCAGGGTACCAGGTTGCACATCTTACCCTATTTGTTACACTTCTTGAAGGCAAGCCGGTATGCTGTTTCTTAAGATATTGTGCGCAAGTGAGCAGCCACGGAAAGGCTGGAGTATTACTGATTTACAGAGGCGGGATGACTTAGGATGTTCAGCAGGAAAGGGAACAGGAGTGGTAACAAGCAGCAGTAGTGCTAGTAAAGGCAGGAGCAGGTTCCACAGCAGATTTCCCAGTGTGAGTCAGTGAATGCACGGCTTCCCAGCTAGCTGTCAGGAGCCCAAAACTGAGCATTGCAAGAAATTCAGGGCTCATGTTTATCATGGGAAGTCATGTGATCTTACTATATCTTAACTTGCCAACTTAGAGCCTTACTCCAGAGAAGATCCTTTGCTGCAGTGCTTAACCAAAAAAAAAAAAGAGAGGGAAAAAACAAAAACAAAAACAAAAAACCAAAACAGAGAGAGAGGGGGAAAAAAAAAGAGAAGAAAAAACAGAAGGAAAAATAAAGAAAACTGTGCAATGTGTGTTTATGCCTACATCATGCCGAGGAGACACTTAACAGTAAATAATCTGTGTATCCCTGAGGTAAGATACTGTTTCTGCTTTCCCTGCACAGTGCTGCTGCAGCACGGAGCTGATCCAAACATTCGGAACACCGATGGGAAATCTGCGCTGGATCTGGCAGACCCTTCAGCAAAAGCTGTACTCACAGGTAAGATGCATACATCTCTCAGCAGCATTACCTGTAGTTCATTTTGTGTGTATAAGTTCAGCATCATAGGAGCCTTCTGCCGTTTTGGATTTTCTGTTGTGTAAGACCATTTTAAAACTGTCTTTTACCACATTTTATATTGATGTAGCTGTCATTAATCTGCGGTGCTGCTATAAATTTGCTTATTCTACTTATGCTAATGCTGTAATTTTCTGTTATAACATAATTCATTATTCACTGTTTCTATGTTTTTTTTCTTTGTAATTGCTACCCAATACGCAGATTGAATAGAAGCCCCCAACCCCTGCAAAAAGGCAAGAAAAAAATCAGGTCAATTGTTTTAAGACCTTCACTGTTGAGCTGGCAAGGACGTTTGTATAACTATAAAAGTACCTGTGATCTGAAAGACAACCTGCTACTGATTGCAGAGATCAATAGTTACATTATATTTTGCTGCAGATTCACATGCTACCCTTTCCTTCCTCTTCCTCGTTAGTCATTTTGGGTAGAACTCTTTCTCACCCACCAATTTTTTTTTCTTTTTAGGGGCTATTAGCTGCCAAACAATATGTTTCATGAAAATATTCTACAGATACAACTTTGTTTTTACAGAATTTTTTTTTTATAAATTAAGTGTTGTAGCATACCAGTAAGCATAAAAAATATAATATAGTAGCCTGTCAAATCGGTATCAAGAAATACATGGTCCTCTGTGCTGATTTTGACATCTAGGAAATAATGTTTAGAACAAAGTAATCTTGAATTTTAAAATATATACAATTAGGTTTATAGAAAGGGATTCAGCAGCTGAGCTTCATTTGAAGAAATAGCTATTTTTCTTCTTTTGCCTTTATTTCCCGTATTCTCTCTCTCTTTTTATTGACAGCTTAATTTATAGGCTATGTGCTATGCAACACCCGTATTATTTCTTCAGATTATGTTCAGAGCACACCAGCTCCCTTCGCTTTGTCAGGAACATTTCCTCATCTTCTTTTTCCAGTGCGCTGACTGCTATACATAATTATCTACAGCTCTGCAGTGATTTGAGAGTGCCTTCGGAACAATGCACTTTAAATACATATGATTTAGTTTAATTACTCAGTGTCAAATTTAAACACGTTCCTACACTGTTAACACTAATGTTAACTGTGCTAAGCAGGTTAATCTGACTTTTGGCTGTTAATGGGTACAGTTATACAGATGCTGAGGATGGAAAGGGCACCAGGGAGTCAAGGTACCTCAAAGGTGTTAGTGGATATCCGGCACTTAGTTTTGGGGAACTTGATATATGTACATTTTGGGGGTTCCAGGCTCTAGAGCTACTCTTCAGGCTATGCTCAAAGATCAACTTCAGGGAACAGCAGAAGATTTAGGAAGGCCTGTGATGGTGACTTCACATCTGCTCCATTGAGTTCCCTGTGCAATAGGTCGCCACATCGTGCGTTAGGCAATGGAGAGGGCAACATGTCATAGCAAACAAGTGGAGATGGGTTAGAAGCAGCTCTCTGAGAACGTCCTGTCAAGTGCAGCAAGCACTCTGTGTCCCTGGCCTCACCCCTAATACCTTGCACACTGGCATCCAGTGACTGCAAGCTTCCCCAACCAATGGACGTTACCAGGTTGTGCATATAAACACCCATGCACAGAGCCACTTCTGCTGCTACTTAGGTGTTTTATTGTTCATGAAAAGATGTAATTTTTGTACATGTTTATTCTTCCTAGCAAAAGAATCAGCTTTTTTTGTTTTATCAGCTTTGTCCTCAAGGTGGCTCTTGGCTATGCTGGTTTCTCTCTGTGCTGTGCACCTGAGCTCCAAGCTGTGTAAACAGGGTTTGATTCAGGCGTTAGCTGCTGTATGATTCACAATAACTGAAAAAGCTGACACTGGATGCCATTTAAGTGGAAGCTTTCTATTAAGAGCTTAATTTTTCTGGATGCTGCCCTGCTTTCTAGTATCTCTGTTAGGCTGCTACTTTCTCATGCATTTTCCGTATGTTGTTACCTTCAGGTCTTGCTTCATCCCTCTAGAAAAAGGGGGCTTAAGGGATTTCTTAGGATCTCTCTGGCTTGGGATAATCTTTAGCTACAGCAATGCTTTGCAATTAGGTGCATCAGGATTTAAAGGTATTACCGGATTAAGGATGAGTAGGATGTATTAACTTAATTTTCAGTATTTAATGTTGAATGCTGAGATTTTAGAAATGTTCATATTTAGAGCTTTTAAAAGTGGAGTGTTCCTGAAAGCACGATCTGCAATTGTTACTGTATTTGCATGTTTAAACAGCATGCCTGTCAAGGCTGTTCTCATGATGTTATTTTGGGTTCCTTTTTGTATCGATGTCTATGACCATAATAGACTTTTCCACATTGCTGCTGTATTGATTGTTGGAGAACAAGGTTCCCCTTAATACTTTTTTGATCAAGCGTTTGCATAAGTTCATGCATTGGTGTTAATCACTTTACAAATGAACTGTGATTATAGTCTCTCTTTGACCTTCAACTTAGCAAAAGTGAACAGAAAACTTGTTGGTAATTGGTTAAATCTTTTAAATTTGACAAAGAATTCTGTATGTGTTTTAAAAAGGACATTTCTGCTGTGTAAAAAGCATTTCTGGTGTTCTGGCAGCAAATGCTGAATCCACAATGATTTGTTCTTTTCTGTCTCCCAGTCTAGAATAAAGTACAGTATCTTTTTCTCCTGAATTACAGTGAGGATATATAATGCAGTAGTTTCTGGGATGACTTCCAGCCATTTTCTTGCAACGCGCTCTTAAAATGTGTGTTTTGTAAAGGATACATGATGCAAATGGAAGGCTAATATTTTGACGGAAATGGACTTTGAAAATTTCTTTGTAGATTAAAGTGAATTTTATAGACATTAAACACCAAGTTCCAGCTTCTTTAAAAAAAAAAAAAAAGGCGGGGGGAAGGTTATAGAATTGGGGAATCTGCTTTTTACTACTTAAACAGGAAGGCAGCCTTTTTTCCCCTTCTGCAGGATAAGCAGCATTTGTGTGAGCCAAGCACTTCATGACTGAGAGGGTGAATATTTTTTTTGTTTGTTCTTCCTTAGTATCCCTTACTGTTCCTGAAGGAGGTTGTTGGAAGAGGACTGTAATCTACTTTTTCTCTAGGCTGCAGTGGTAGTAAAGACTCCAAAACCATATTGCATCTACAAAACAGAGCTGTTACACAAGTCAAATTAATATACTAGTTAATTTTACTTTAGTTTTAATTGCCTTTGGGGTGCGTGGTTTCTGAGATGGGGACTCATCTTTGTTGCTGTACATAGCACTGTGGGACTCCCATTCAGAACAGGGCCTTTGGGAGCTTTTGCACTACCAGTCATATTAATCTTCATTATGCTCTTATGCTGCTTATTGCCTTTTTAAACATTAATATCCTTTTATTTCTTTCTGGTACAGAATATGAAGAGCCAATAATACTGTTAATGATTTATGTGAATGATTTATTTTGATTTTTCACACAGTGATGCTTTTTCGCCACTTCCCCATATTATCTGCTGCTTAGAAATGCTTTTTCTATGTGAATGGTCGTTCTTTGTACTTGAGCAGTTTCCAAAGCTGTTAGCAGGAGCTGAAGGCACTTTCGTTGGATAATATGTTCTTGACTGCTCCATGCCACTGTTTTGCAGTGTTGGTTTTGGTTGGTTTCAAGGATTATTCACTTGAAACAGGTCAAAATGAAAAAAAGTTTGGAAACTGCTGCATCTCCAGATTAAAGGAAGATTTCTTGGGTACAAAATAATGTCTTGTTTGTTAATAGAATAAATTTTCAAAGTTAAACAAGACTCTGATCTTCCTACTTACTATGGAAATAATGTCTTTTACAAACAAAGTGCGTAGGTCCTATTGAGCATTTCTCACTTCTGCTTTTTGGATGTGAAGGACAGCTTGATGGGTGAAAGTACAGCTGGGCTAAGGTTACCAGAAGTGTTAATGAAGATTCATGTTTTCATCTATTTGTCATGTCAACTTTTTAATTTAAGTGAGGAGCATAGTCCATTTATTGAAATATATTTGCACAATTTATTTTTTTTAAAGTGAACTGTCATCTAGGCATACTTTGCTTGCAAGGAAGGGAAAAATCTGATATTTCACTACAGAAGGTTTACTGAACTTTAGAGAGTGAAAAATGGGTTGTAGGAACAATTCATCCATTTTAACATTAGCAGGAAGAGAAGAAATTATTTTAGTTTGGGTTAGTTTTATTTTCACTGTGGCACCTTTACAGCTTGACCTTCTCAAATCCTTCTGGGTTGGTGGTGATTCCTTTCAGATACTCTTAAGATTTTGAAGGCATTTTGGATAGGCACTAGCACTTCGTTTTGTGAGGTGCCCACCTCCTCCCACTTTCCTCTTACTTGATCTAATTCTTATATATTGTACTCTGAAATCGGATCATTTGGACAAGGTGTACCTTCTGTCTTTAAGAAACAGTATAACAAAAGTTAATGCACAAGGAGAAGAGTTTTAATGGTAAGGAGGGCATGTCCTGCTATAATGGTTTGGGCCATAAGTTTATCTGGGCCATCATCCTTTCTGATGGTGACACTGGGGTGTTGCTGCCTTAAAGAAAAGTGCAAGAAACCCAGCAGTTGAGGTATATCCTTGCCCTGCAGAAAACCTTCACCTTATTTGATATAGGCTGTTAGCATACGTCTTGAAGCAAGAGGTCCGAAGGGCCTTTCCCAGCACTCGTTTGTGCTTTGAATGTATGTTTTTTGTTATTGTTGTTTGTTTAGCACTCAGGTAGGTCTGCTCTCCTTGTTTTTACCAAGACCACCTCAGAAGGAAACAAGCCATCTGCTCTAGTTCACTGATATATGTGTCATGTAATGCTTTTATGTTTGGAGTCCGTGGTGATACTTTACATCTACTTTCTGGAAAATTACGAGGATTATCGACTTTCCTTTGAGAATGCTAGGGCATTGCTCCTACAGTCTTTGGAAAGATGTGTGCAAAATGTACTTGTGGCACGGACCTCATGTAAGGTCTACCATTTAGGTGTCTCTCATCTAGAAGCTCTAACGAGATGGTTATATAAATCTTGTCTCCTGTTTTTAGAGATCATCATGATTGTGACTATCTTGTTATATTTGTAAATACATAATTTTAAAAAATCTCATTTAGTGTGTGGTCTAGTTCCCGCTTTCCTCTGAAGGAAGCGCACAGGTTACTTGGCAGTCCAGGAGTTAAATGCTTTCCTTTCTCAGTTCTGGCATGGTCACATTTCCGTTTCATTTCACATTGAGAGGAAAGAGGCAGAAACAGTCCTCTCTTTGTTCTAGATGCCATGCCAAACTTTGTGTGCACTTGTTATGTTTCCTCTTCAAGAAGAGCAGTCCATGTTCTTTAGACTTCGTAAAAATGAAATTGCACTTTGGTGATACTGCCAGTATCACTAATTCTCTTTCCACTTTCCAGCACTCTATTATTATTTCGAGACAGCATATCTTGATTTAAGTGCTGGGCTCTGATATAACATCCAGTTGACTTCTGTAGTGATGATCTGATAGCTTTCATGGCATTTTTTTTATTCCAAGTTTTGCTTTGTATTACTTCTGTGATTGCAGAAGGGCTAAATGTTTTATGGGAGCCTCTAAAGGAATTCTGAATTCTTAAATTTGTGGCTTAGATTGCAGTAGAATTCCAGATGATTTGTATTATGCATGCAGTGCTTATTGTTTTAATTTGTCAGTACTCCTTTGGTCTACCCATTTTATTGCACATTCCCTCAGTTTATCTTAGGTCCTTCTAATTTCTTCAGTTTTCTCTGGTAATTGAATAATATAAGGTTTCCTTCAATGTGGTAGATTATTTAACACAAGTTCCAGTGTGTTTTGTCATGAAAGAAACAAGTTTCTCCTGCTTTTAAGTGTTTGATCCTTGGAAGTACTTTTGTTCTGATTCTCTGACTACATAGCTTCTTTAAGCTCTCACTGAAGGGCTTGTGGAAGGATTCATGTTATGTTCTGATGCCTAAATCTTCCATTTCCATGTTTTAATGCTCTGGATGCTTTTGTTTCATAGTGCCTAGTTTTAGGATAATGAGAGCTTCTCCTCTCTTTCCCCCTGTTCCCTCTTTTAGAGACGAGTGCGACCATCCTCATCTTCTGTTTAAACTTAGTTATGTGTCTTGAAAGGGCTTCTTTTGGAAAGTGGCTGTCTGGCTAGATCAGACAACTTTTCCTTCTTATCCTCTATTTAGGCAAGGAGTTAAAAGTCTTTAGTCTGTTGTGTAGGTGGTGAAACAAGAAGGGGCGCTGTGGGATACAGGATTGGTGCTCTTATGAAAAGTGTGGTTTTGATTTACACCTTTGCTAGGTTTTTCACTCTTTCAGCTTTCCTTTTTACCATGATATCCATTTAGGAATATTTAGTAAGAACTCTTTGAATGGAATCAAACTCTTAACTTGTCAAAGGTACAAATTATTCTTTCAAAGCTTTCACAAAGCACCTAAGTGCAGTCTTTCAGTTCTCCAATTCTCAGCTCTGCTACTCTATAGAGTTTTGGATGCTTTGAAAGCTTTCAGAAACCCGATGTACACAAATTTATTTAGCCTATGCTACACACTGAAATTTAACATCAAATTCAAAAGAGCTTTTCTTCCTAAGATTTGTTGTTATTCAAATGGACAGAATAACAAATGAGATCTCTAAACCTTGTAAGTAAAGAGCCCAAAATGTGTTTTCCATGCTGCCCTAGGAAAAATAATTGCAGAAATGTGTAAGAAGCATTTCTATTTCCACAGTGCATCAGAGCACTCATCTTTTTGTTTCTTTGTCTTGAGCACTGACCAATCTTAAACTTCATGAAATTTTTTCTTTTACTCTAAATGTTGATTAGATAATTTTATTTTTGGTTAAATTTAGGATTTGTTTGTTGGTGTTTTTTTGCTTAGTCTGTGTTGTACATTTATGGTTATTAATGGCAATTTCTGCCATTCCTGAGACCAAATACTACTTTGATCTCTACTACATCTTTCCATTGTCCGTGCATAACTTTCTGGATTGTTGTACCAAAGTGGCCTTCTCACACTGTATACTGCGTGTGATAGTAAGCCAGGGTGAAGTGGTGTAAGAAATGAATGGATGGCGAATGTTATATGATGTAAGTTTTCATTTGTTTGGTTTTGTCTGTAAGATAGCCATGCTGCAGTTGTAACTATTTCAATGTAGTTTTTGTGTATTATCTTTGATTCTAATGTGTAATCTAGTCTGTAAACAAGTATGGAACTTTCTTGAAAAAAGATTTTAGCTAGCTGGATAATTCCTGCAAACAAAAGTTCACATTATCTCTTGTACTGTAACTTCAAGAGTAGCCTTTCATAGTTGAACTGTTTTCTTCTGAAAGTGAAGCCACATTTAAATTTTGAAAGTGGTGAGCCACCCTCAACTGTGAAATCTGTGGATCCTGTGAACGTGTAGACAAAAGATTTAAGACTGTTTTCTCCAGGCTGAATAGATGAATCTGAAAGAATGTTAGTGTTGTGTAAGAAAAATACACTGACTAGGAAGTGGGAGAGGCAGAAAATCTTAATTTTACTTTTACACATGTGTTAGGACACAGACTCCGCTTATGAGACTGCTTACTGTTCCCCACTGCCTCATTCAACAGGACAGATGGCTATGCACTGGGGAGGAATCAAGACTGCACAGTGAAGTACAGTGCTGTCCGCATGGCTCCTGCTTCATTTGCTGCAAGAGTTGAAACCAAGAGTGAATGGTGCAGGACACGAAAAAAAGGCTTACATATGTGATTAAGGCAGCTAAATATTTCCTTTGGAAACAGGATTTTCTTCTTGGTTCTGACCAATATTTCTACTTGGTCTGCAGTGTCATTCTAACATGCTGAAGAACAGTGGGTTTTTGCTATTCTACTTCATCTCTGTTAGCAACTGAGTAAAGATTCATTGCATCTTGCTATAAAGCACATAGGTGTCAAGTGTCTCATGTGTTACTTCACTGCCTCCCAGACAAGGAAGCACTGTTAAAAAGGCTAGTGTGTGGTAGAAGTAATAGGCTGTTTTCACCATTCTTTATAAACGTGGTGATACCGGCTCATGAAGCTGTTTCTCACAGTAGTCTTATCTGCTCTGTCCAGTGCTATCCAGCTTCTGGTCCCAGATCCAGGACCAGGGCTTGTCCTTCTTAAGCTTTTTATCTTGGTCCCCACATCCTGCCAACACCTTTGCATGCATGTGTATGTGCACCCCTTACTGGAGATGTCCATCTTTTACCGTGCCTGTCACTAGGCCTGTAGATTTGGTGGTTTTGTTCCCGTGGCTCCTAATCCTGATTGTCTTCTAAATTATTCATGCAGAATCCATGATGTCTTCAGCTCCTCTGTCTGGCTAGCTTCCTGACTCTACGTCTCATTCTCCTCCTCCTCCTCCCCACACCTACATGTTCTCAGTTCCTGGTATGACTTCCATTCTTCTTTTCTTGAGCTAGCAAAATAACTCCTTTGAGAGTGTTAAATAAATGCCCATATTTCAAAAGAATTTCAATACAGTGAAGAGATTGTGTTATGTTTCAGGTTGTTAATTGTAGCTTTCTAACCTCCCTCTTTTATACCAGTCACGTTTTATTTTTCCTTACTTCATTTCCACAGGAGCTGTTTCTGAGTTTGAAGGAGAATGCAAACTTGGGATTTATTTTATTTTAAAGGATTTGTTTCTTTTAAAATAACTAACCTGGCCAGGTGCTTTGGCTTGAAAGGTCATACTGGAATAATCTCAGTAAGAAGCATGGTTTTGATGCCCTGCTTGCAAGCCCTTACTGAGCTGACGTCTTCTACTAAGAAGCTTTGTCAAACTTGAAAGTATGCATTTGAGGAAGATTTGCTATGTGTGTATACCAAATTTAATAATATCACTAAAAGTAAATCCAGAAATTTAATATCACTAAAAGTAAATCCAAACCTGATTGGTAGGGATATGTCAGTCTAGGAGAAGGTTTCTTCCAGCTCCTTCAAAGTGAAAAAGAGCTGAAAGTAGGTCCTTACAGAAGGTCTTGGTTTTGTCACATTGCTACCGAGCGCTGTGGCTGTGGTGGGCACTCTTTCTGTACAGAGCTGCTGCACCAGTTCTGTTGTGGTGAGGGTGGGCTTGTTCTTCCCAGCTGGAAAGTGCTCCCGCCTTGCTGAGTGCCAGGCACGGGGCGCATCCCGAGGTCTCTATGGCGCGAGGCACCTGGGTGGGTCAGAATCTTTCTTTCCCCCTTTAATTTTACTGCACACATGCTAGATGTGATTTAATTTCAAGGATAAGACTTTAAAAAGTAGTTAATACTCAGGGGCTTGGGTTCCTGAGTTACATATTGTTAATTTAAATGCTCAAGTGGTTTTAGGGCAATATTTAGAAAGGAGAAATAAAATTACTTTTTGCTTCCATTGTTTCCTTATGAGGCATTAAAAGTCTAAAAGAATTTTTGTACAAATGTATTTAAAATGCCTTTACCTATTGCTTATGTAACTTTTATTTCTTTGAAAACCATTGTGATTGTTCTCATGTCCCTGTGGCTTCATTAACTTAAGTTTTAAGCTTGTGATTGCTCTCATTCAGTAGGAAATACGTTTTTAACAGTATGTCTGAAAATTCTTCCTTAGATCAGACAATGTATACTTAAAGTTGTGACAGTCCTTTGTGGGTTTATTTGTGCTCTTCGAAACTTCCATGCTTCAGGTTTTGTCTTGCCCTTTTGCTGATGGTGCCGCTCTTGTAGCAGGGTTTGAAGCACAGCATCACAGCATGTGTCTTTGTCTCAGATATCCCATTTCACCCTAGGATGCTCCATCATAAATTGAACAGGGATGTGCATCGGACTCTGCTGTTGCTTTTGCTGCTTCCAGCAGTTCCTATGTACTTTCCCATTTATGCAGTAAATAAAGCAGGTGTCCTGCAATTAGTTTGTTGTGCTGTCCTTCCTTATTCATATACTGAATATTGGCTATCATTTTGTAGAGTGTGAGTGAGGGATCCTACAAGAGGGAAAGTGTGGTATGACCATATCAGAAGGGAAGGCCAGAAGTCAACCAGATCTTGGAGGGGAACGTGTTTAAATATAAATAGGCCACTCCAGCATCTCCTTTTTCAGTCTTTCCCCAGCGTTCTCCTTTACTTCTATCCCCCATTTGCCCTGACCTTTCTAATCTAAGCTACAGTCTTCATCAACCTACAGTTTAGACAGATGGGCTTGGATTTTTCAGATTGGCCATACTAGGCATTTCTTCTAACTTTGGATTATGTTCTGTCACGTTTCAAGCCTCTACTCTGAAATATCTAAATGTTAAAATTTCTTCTCAAAGAAGTTAGAAGAGGTGCTATATCTTGTTCAAATGCGCAAAGCATTATCTGTGAGTTTTGTGGACAACACAAGCACTCTGTCTTGTAAATGTAGTGCAATTCTTTTAGTATAACTTTAGAAATTACACTGAGCTAGGCAATAATTTCAGCCTGAAGGAGTCAAAGTTGGCAGAATTACAATGGAAACTAGTCTTTAAATCATAATTGTTAAGTAACCTTTAGTTTCTTAGCAGCTATCAGAATTGCTACCAGCTCTGTCTACGATTAGTATATTGTAAAGAGTCATGTTTCTTGGATGCAGCTTGTTTTGCTTTCATGTTCTTCCGAGCTTAGACCACCTATCTTGAAGTCTTTCGAAATTAATTTCAGGGCATAGGGGACTTCTCTAATTGTAGAAATATGTAATGGAAATGGAATTGACCAGACTTACTTGATGAGGTGATCTGATTGAGCAGGCTCAGATACAGTTTACGTTTCATGTGGCCACGGGTTAGTTCGTTGTTGTGCTGCACAAAACTTTCCAGAGGTGAATGAGGAGATACAAGAAACTTATTCTTAATATCATGTAACTTAGACTATCACTTCAACTGGTCTGATGGGGCTCATCTTCCATGTCCTGACACCAGCGGGGTGTCTAAACCCTGAGGCCATCCGCCCCACTCCTTCTGTTGAAGGGGCAGTAAATTGAGGAGAGAAGGGCAGGGGAGGAAGGTAACTTGAAGCAAATACCTGTAACATCTTCTTTATTGTACAGGTTGCAAAGAATAATCTGAGCCTGTAAGAGACTCCATTTTCTTTCTAGAAATATTCCAAATGTCCCCCTACAGTTGAATATAGCACCGTTTGGAGTCTGAACATGGAGGCTTGGTGCATGTATCTCTAATTAAAGAGTACACTGTATGTAAGACTGAAATAGAACCGCATTGCTTCTGTTGTATTTTACACAAGCTTTTTAATTCTGGAGAAAGTTTGTGTGTTATACTGGGGGTGTGGTGTGTGTGTGGAGTGTTTTCTCACATGTACACACACATGCACATGTATGTTTATATTATCGGCAAAAATGAGGCAGTTCTCATGTGTTAGGTAACAAGAGTATAATTTTTATGTAATTACTGTCAGAAGTGTTGTTTTCCATTGGTGCATGAAGAGACTTCTAGAATGGATGCTTCTCAGGGAATGCATGTTTTACTGTTATAAGTTTCTGAATAAACTGGTAAGTTTCTACTAAACTAAGTATCCATTTCAGTGGTGACTTATTCATTCAAGGTATCAAAAATAAGTATTGACTGCTAAGATTCCGAAGTCCCAGGCTTTAGAGTTTTTTGAGCTTGTTTGTTTCATCTTTCCCATTCAAAATGCAGTCTTGGTGACTATTTTTTAAGAAATTATAAAATTTTTAACTTAATTGTTAAAATTATTTAATTGTCAAACAAAAATCATCCTAAACCTACCTTCACCTCAAACAGAACCTAGCTTAGATATGCCAAAACCCAAACAAACCTCTCCCAGAAGGCTGGAGTGAGAGTGGAGAAAAACTACTTCCATAGTGTTTGTTTTATTTCTTAGTTTACCATTGTAAAGCCAACAGATCCTGTGGTGAATAGTGCCGATGCATGAGCTTGAATTTCATAGAATATGGTGTATTTAAAATTGTTTACGTAGCACTAAAAAAAAAAAAAAAAAAAAACAAAAACAAAAACAAAACAAAAAAAAACCCAACAAAAAACAAACTTAAAAAAATTGTTCAAGTACTTTGAGTACTTTTGTTTGCTGAAAATTTCAGGCTCAACAGAAGATTTATTAGCTTCATTTCATGCTTTCTAACTATTCGTTGTGATCATTAAATAGCAATCAAGGCTGTTTCTGTGTGACGAGAGATCACTTGTTATACTTCAATTTTCACTGGGAAGAATACGTATTAGCATTTAAATTGAAATTGCTAATTTCTCCTTGTGTATGTCCTTAGGGCTCAATCCTGCCAGATGCTGAGCACTCTGGTTGTAATCCAGGAAAAATCTGGGGTTAAATTAAGGCTTATTCAGACTTTTAAATGTTGCTTGCTGAAGCAGGGCCATGATGTTCATCATCTCTGAAGATGGAGGCCTTTCCAGTGAAGGTCTCACTGGGTGGTGTTGTGCTCTGGGATACTATGGGTGACTTGAGGGCAGTGGCTGTAGTCAGCGTCTTGTGAGTAGGCAGATAAAGCCATGTTCCAGATTTCATAAAATAAATCAAGTTACTTATTTAAAGTATTTTTTTTCTGCATGCAGTTATTTTAGGAGAAGCATAATATATGGGTATAGAGGAATAATGCAGGCCAAAGCAGTATTTCCCATCAGAGTAATAAGCAGGCAGGCCCATTATTTTGCATTTTCTATTTTTATTGTCTTCATGGACAAAGGAACATAGGTGGGATTTTTTTTCTCTTTAAGAATTCAAATTAAAATTTCTAAGCTGTGAGAGCATGTCTTTAATACGATGGTTGAGTTTTCATGACTTTTCTGTTTCATAACAGTTTCGTAACTATCCCTGATGGCTCTTCATTGAAGCTGTTGTGCTCAGGTATGAGAAGGCAGGACTTGTCCTTCAAGCCTCCTCTGTCTGTGTGAGTCAGCCCTTTTTGGGTGTCTGTCCGACATACTTCCTGGCTACAAGATGGCTGTCTTGGTACTCTCCGTAGAAATGGGGGCTGACAGTTCAAATGCCTTTAGTCCTGGGGTTAACACAGGATCTCTTTCCTCTTCAGCTTTCTCCCACAGCCTCCTGCAGTCACTGCAGTGCAGTCTTATGCTTTGGGGGTGTGGTTCTTCACGGTGGCATTGGCAGGAACCTCTCACAATTCAAGGGCAAACAACAAACCTTGGAAATCTTCCTATGCTGATTACTCTTTACTGCACACAGCACAAGGGAGACATAGAACAATATCCTTTTTTAATTGCCTGCATCTGTCTTTGGTCCCCTTTTGTACAAATTAACATTGTCGCTTTTTTTCCTTGGCATTCAAGGGTTCTTTCTTCTTCTGATTTCATGAGCAGAGTTGGTGGTTCTAGGTGGTGGACTCGTTCTTCCCATGCTTCCTGTTCATCGAAAGCCCACCTGATGAGGCTAATTGCTGCTTTTTTGTTTGGGGTGTTTGTTTTGTGGTTTTGTTTGTTTTGTTTTATACTGCTTTTCTGGAGGCTAAAAGGATTTCACTGTGTATCAGGGCTATTGTCAGTCTCTTGTGGATGTAATACGTGGAGACTCTTTCAGGGCTGTAGGAGTTTTCTCTGAAACTAGATTGAATTTGTCATTTGTACATGGCTCTTCATCAGATTGTCATGAAGGTTCACAGTTTAATTTATCATTAGCTTTGTATTAAGATTTATGCTAAACCTCTAGTAACTTTGGAGGCGATTTTAAAAAGCATGACCTCATTGGGAGCTAAGAAGTCATCTATGCCTTTGAAAATGCATCAGCTGTGGCCTTTCTTTATCATGACTCCTTTCATAAATGAAAGAGAAGCTCTGACAACAAAGATTCAGCCTTCCATGTCTCACAAGCCTGTTTGTTTCCAGGATGCTTTAGAGATTTTTTGAAATTACATTTTTCTTTGTGATTTTTACCTAATTTAGTAGCACTTAATCATATGTTTTATAATTTTCCCCTGTAGTGCAATGGGACTGTTCTTATGCTTACAAGAACTATATGATTAAGTGCTCTACTTGGTTGATGGCATTGAACAGTTTCTAATTTTAACATAATAGTTAATCTATTGTCCGTCTTGCACCAAGACACAAAATTCTGAATTGGTTACCACATTGTTAATGGAAAATTTTCACGCATCTGGCAAGCTATAACATAAATTAAGCAAAAGTCTTTTGGTGCTTTGGAAATGCATTGATAAATCATACTCAATTATGTTGTAACACTTAGAGAACCAGAATTAAAAAACAGTAGACCATAAAGTATGAATGTATGTGTTCTACGCTATTGATGATCTTTCATAAATAGTTAGTAAGTACCAGAAACCTTTGTTTCCCATGATGCTTTTTCTACTCCTGTTCCACATAGGTAGCTACGTTTTTGTTCAGAGTAGAATAATAGTTTTCAGTGGTAATTTAGAGACCATGTAGCTGAGATTTGTTATAGGTATGATATATAGACATTGGTGTCATTTTACTTTTCCTTGGAACTGCTAACAGGCCCAAAACTTGGACAAAAGAGGATTTATCCTCTGTTGTGATTCACATAGTCTAATAATTTCCCTTATAACAAAAATAGGCTGTGTCCTGATATTTTATTAATCTGAAATTTCTTAAGATTAGGCTTCCCTCTTTATGGATAATAAGCTTATTTCTCTGCTGCTTTGTTCCAGACTCCACAGATCCTGCTGCTTTGGGTGATAAAACTTATTAGGCCATACGTGACTCATATTTTTCATTGTTGTATATATTAGTCCTTTTAAGCAACTTGGGACATGACATGAGGCAGCAGAAATCCTGTGATTAGGTCAGCTAAGTTTGATCTTTGAGGGTTGATCACGAGAAGCAAGTTGCAGAGTTGGGGCCTAAATTAGCAGTGAGAAACATAAGCTGTCTCAGTGGACAAGAACTGTTTTATAAAATAAAAACAAACAAACCAACCCCCTCACATTTATCAAGTAGATAAAGGGAGCACAAAATACTTTCTCTCTCCTCTTGAGGTCGTGGAAGAAAGTCTGTGAGTTAATTCTTTCCTCTTCTGATTTCCCTTGCTTCTATGCATTTATAGATGCATTGCTGCATAAAGAGGATTGTATCGATGAGCAAGCGGTTTTTAACTGTTTCCTTTTAGCACTTCGTTGGAAAATTGTTTTCATATCCCCAAGCTTATTCCTTTGGAAATGGCAATTTGTATAGCTGTGGCTGAGAGAGTTAGGACAGCTCGGGTGTGAGGGGAGGGATGTTCTAGGCTCCACAGAACATAGGGCAACTATGTCTGTGTGATGTCTGGACAAAGTCTTTAGAGTAGAAATAAAATGACATTGGAATTTAACTGACCCATAGATGTAATGGTCCACTGCCACAAATCAGCTGAAACTTCCTTTATTAAAACCTGAGGTCAATTATACAGTTATTTCAAGCAAGTTTCTACAAAGCTGCAGGCCTTGGAAGACATGAGTGATTGGCTCCATGCAAGCAGCAAACTGACAGCAAAGTTCATGTCACCAGGTCTCTCCCCCTGCACCTTCCTCAGTTTCCTGCAGTGCCTTTATTGTTTTCACAGACTTTACTTTGTTAGAAATGACAGGAGGACCCTGAGGCTATTCCCTGTGTTCCTTCTACTTATTCTCTTTTTGCATTTCTACTTGATGCACCTTGTTTCTGGACAATATCCCTCTAAAAATTAGGTGCCGCTCTTGCCTTTCACAGACCATTTTACTTGCTGACACATGGAAAAGGCAGGCAGACCTGACAAGCCAGAAGACAACAATACAGGGTTTGCCTAAGATTTATGAAGTACATGTTGTGATGAGCATATTATTTACAGCAAAGCAGCGGTGGGTTTAATTAAAATCACTAGACAGTGCTGTTATCTTGAAATTTCAGAAAAATACCATTTCAGACAGTGCCAGTTACTTTATTTCTGGTAGAGAGAAACACTGTTCTCCATGCTACTGAAAGTAGAGAAAGGAGCCATTGAGCACAGGAAGCCGATCATCTTTTGACCACTTTGAAGAAGTCTGTATTTGTATTGCCTTGAAAAATGATATTAACCAGTATAGGAATTAATGTATTCTGTGTTGTTTGTCAAAATGGTGAACCAAGAGTCTCTCTGGGAATAATCGGATGCAAATATATAGACCTGAGGAAAACCTACACAGTGCTAACAGATGTGTACATTTTTTTCTTTGTATTGCCAGTTGTTTGAAGGATGAGTCTCACGATTGTTTAATCATGAAGTTGTAGTAGATAGTGAAGTCTTGAGATGTTTATTAATCCTAAAGTTAAAAGGAAGCTAAAAGAACTGGGCATGCTTCTTTTTAAGAAGAATTCTTAAATTAGTCCAGTACACTCAGCTTACTTTACATTTAAGCCATGGGATGATGTTCTTTGTCTGTATCAGGGTTTCCTGAACATCTGAAAGGTTGACCGAGACCTATTAGTCATCTCCTAAGTAACTTGTTTACTGCTCCAACACGGGATCCCTCTTCACAGGTTACAGTCCTTCATGAACTTCTCCAACGTGGGTTCTTCCCATGGGCTGCAGTTCTTCAAGAACTCCTCCAGCATGGGTCCTTCCTATGGGGTGCAGTCTTTCAGGAACAGACTGTGCCAGTGTGGGTCCCCATGGGCCACAGCTGCCAGAAAACCTGCTTCTCCATGGGCTGCAGCTTCTTTCAAGGCATATCCACCTGCTGCAGTATGGATATCTCTTCTGGCATGGTCCTCTATGGGCTGCAGGGGGAATCTCCGCTCCAGCACCTGGAGCACCTCCTCCCTCTCCTCCTTCTCTGACCTGGGTGTCTTCAGGGCTGTTCCTCTCCCATTTTCTCACTCCTCTCTCATCTGCTGCACATTTTTTGCCCTTTCTTAAATATGTTACCGCAGTGTCACTGATGGGCTCAGCTTTGGCCAGCGGTGGGTCTGTTGGAGACAGCTGTAAGTGGCTGAGTCCAGCACAGGGCAACCCTATGTCCTTTCTCAGAGAGGCCACCCCAGCAGCACATCCTGCTACCAAAGCCTTGACACCTGCACCCAGTACAGCTTGAAAGCTAGATACATGAAGTCTCCTTTTGGCCATGTTGAGACTTAAGTTTGTTAAAAGCAGTGTTAACTTCAACTCACAAAATGAGCATCTGCTGTAATGATTGATGTCCACTGTGTACTGTGTATTATATATACAGTGCTGTCAGGCTAATTTGAAATACAGCCATCTGGAGTTTAACCTCAGTTATTTAACTTTGCCCATACCAGAAAGCCCCTGAGGTCCATGGTGTGAATATATCAGTCACTCTGTTTCTATCCCGCACATAATTTTGTCTGCAACGTGTTTGTATCTTCTTTTTTTTTATTTTTATTTTTCCCCCAACAGAAATCGTGTTTATGTGAAGAAAAGTTTAATCTCTCACTGTAAAACAGCCTAAATTTGCAAGTGGCTATCTTCATATTAATTCTTATCGTAATTGGGCACAGTGTAAAAATGAATACAGCTCTGGCTCAAAACTGTGCAACTTACCTTTTCACATTTTAACATGTGTTTTTTTGGAAACACTTTTAAATCGGGGATATTGGATTTTCTGTTTTACATTGTTACCTGTCATGGAAAATATTTGCCCCTGTAGAAGTTAGACATGAAAGATTATCTAAATATTTGTGATTTGGGCCCTCAAAAGAATTACTCCTGAATGTGAGTAATGATACTATTTTCGCAAGACGTATCTGTTGGAAGAAATACATACTACTCTAAAAAATTTAAATATCCCACTTCTGCAGTGATTCGTAAAGTTGTTATGAGAGTTTCAGCTGTAATTAAAGAGAGAGTCTGTTCCATTAGAAGTAGCATGATCTTTCGGGTCTCAAGGATGATTTAAATGCAGAATGTAATTTGTTAGTGTGCACTAAGAGCAGCTGTCATTTTTGGTATACTTGACTTGTGAATTTTAGTCATCTCTATTGCATTTTGCTTTATAGTCCCACCTACAAGTCAGGTAAGCATTTTTAAAATGTACCTAGATTTCACTTGGCATTGCAGCAGTGATGGTGTTAATATTTATCTAAACAAAAACCTCTATAACATTAAAACCAAAATTTCATACTAGTTAAGATAACACTTTCTACTTTAAAGAATGCATTTACTCCTCCATATAGAGCAAATATAAATAAAACTGAGGATATTAAGTATTGCATTTAATGGGTAAGGAAAATGTCATACTGTGTGACAACTTACCAGAAATTTTATTTCTTGGCATTTTTCCTGCCCCAATAAGTCTCTAACATTTTCCAAAGGCTTCAGAGGTAATACTTTAGGAAATAATTTTTGGATTTTGGCATCACAGCCAGAATAATAATTTAGAAGTTCACAGGTATGCTTCTAAAATGTCCCTCTACTCCCTCTTTTCTCCATGGGAGATCCCTAGGAAGCGCTTAGTTTCCTGTCGTATTACTGTGATTTTTCCATGTCCATTCTAGTCTTTAGGATTAGCAGGAGAGGGGTCTTGAAATGGCTCTATAGAGCCATTCACAATGCGTGTATGCTGTGATGCAGAAAGCGCAAAGGGAACCACTTGTGGCTTTTTCTGTTTCAAGAAGAGAGCCCCATTGTGGGAGACAGACACCGGTGTATTTGCAGTGAGGTGGGACCAGTTAATATGTAGTTACCAGTGTGCCAAAACCCATCCTGACCTGAGAAGCAAGTTGCCCTCTGAAGGTACCATCAAGACTGCTGAAAGAGAATTCTTTTCCGGGTCCAACTCCCAGGGCTCAGGGTGGTGCTACTGCTTGTGATTTTCTTTTGTGCCAGTGTATCTTGTGCTTCCTTCTGGAGACAGGCATACTTTTACCAGGAGGTCATTCCTCTTTTTTCCCTGTTAATAGTATTCTATGCGTCAGGTATTCAGTCTGGTAAGCTTGCTTCAAAGATACTAAAAATGTTTTTTTGTCTCCCCTTGGTGTAGGTATTTTAGCCTTGCTGCAGGCCAGGTGCGCAAACCAGTCAATCTGAATACTTGCTACAAGACAACTGGAGTCAGTTTTTAATCAGACTTAGGTGACCTAAGTCTGATTAAAAAGGCCACTTCTTGCCCAAGGTGGTCCTTCTGAGAATGTCATGGGCATGTAAAAGGCATTATTTGGTATGAGACTGCTGTATCAGATTCATGCCAGCATGCTGCATGATCTACAAAGATATATTTGTGAAAGGGTTCTAAAAAAATATCTTCTCTGTTTGAGCCTGTCTCTCTTGTTGCTGCAACGTTCTTACTGTGTTTTCTGGTTGCTGGCCCAACAAATGCTTGTCCTGGTTTCCTGTACTTGATAGCTAAAGCAAGGAAGTGTCATCAGGCCATGCTGTTTAAATCAGAATTTGCCACGAGTCTGTTCAGACAAGTTTGCTTAAATAGAAGCACTGAAATTATATAGTTCAACAATTCTGCTTGATCTCATTTCTTCCATCTTAGTTGTCGCTGGCTTCTGGGTTTAACAGAGAAATTAAACTGCTGGAGAATGAGAAATGCCTGAGAGTGATTTATCAATGTTTAGTTTAAGCCTACCGTCAAAGTTAATGGATTTATTTCTTTTTTTTATACTTCACAGTTTGGAGACCTGAGGTGTAAAAACTGATTTGGTGTCACAGAATCACAAAAACTCTCAGATTGGAAGGTACCTCTGGAGATAGTCTAGTCCTACGCACCTGCTCAAAGCAGGGTCAGCTGAAGCAGATTGCCCAGGACCATGTCCAGTCAGGTTTTGAAAAGCTCCAAGGATGGACACTGTAATGTCTCTGGGCAGCCTGACGTCATGTTTGATCATCCTTACAGTTAAACAAAAAAAAAAAAGAAAAGATTTAGTGACTACAAAGTAAGAAGAACAAGTAGTTTTTTCAGTGTCTGAAACCAAGTATTTCTGTTTGGAAGCATCACTTCTCAATTGTTGCTCCAGGAAGCATGTTGAACTGTATCAGAATGGGCAGGGAAAGGCAGATAAATACTCTCAGACTTCTCACTCTGATGTGCTGAGTGGAGGTGTACCGTGGAAGAACTTGGGATAAAGGTTAAGTTTCTTAGTGCTAGGAGACAGGTCTAGAACAGTCCCTGAGCATACTTTGCTGTTGGCCCTCTTGGGCATGTCAGAAGAGCTGGCTTTGAGTAGACAATAGCATCCCTCCCCTCTATATACTGGTGAAATGTAGTTGGTGCTTCCTCTCCTAATAAAGTAGCTATTTCTGTACTTTCTGTTTCTATTACACGGTGAGATTACATAAAATACTGAAGAGCTCTTTCTGTCTTTTGTTGCCGCTTTGCCTGAAAGTTTCAAATGACAGCTCTTCCTTTGTGTAGAGATGGTCATTTTTCTCATATTAACATGCCTGGAATCTATTTTCTGTACTTTTGCCTTAATTCATGTTCCTCCTCCCTTCATCTTCTTTCCATTTCCTCCTCTGTTATATTTGGTGGTTTTTTCCAAGTTAGATTTTTAGTATGCTGCTTTTATATATTGTCAAATAGGCTTGTCAAAGTCAGGTTCAGTTCTCTGCGTTGGAACTACAAAGCCTTAGAAGCCTTTGCTTACTCTTCTGTCAACAACTCTAAATAGTGGGGTTTTTTTAAAGTTGTTTTGGTTTTGTTTGGTTGTGTGTTTGTTTTGGTTTGGTTTTTTGTTATTTTTTCAGTCCAGGGTGACTCTAGTCTGGTCCAGTCCTGTGGAATCAGCACCTACTAGCAGTTGGAGTGCCTTAAGTAAGGTTCTGGAGTACATCCTTTTGTGGATTTTCTGAGAGACATCCATGCATTGTGCTCCAGCATGTGCTCCAGTATATGCACAAAACTGCAGTAAGTCAGGATAATGAAGATTACTTTGAAAGCCCTCTCCAGATCTAGAAGAAAACACTTATGAAAATACACCAGAGTTCAGAAGTGTCAGAGGCACCTTTGTCAGCTCCTCTTGTTACAGCCCTCTGGTTAAACTCTTCCAGGTCATTGAGCTAACCCAGACTTTTACAGTAGTTTTATGGATTGGCTTTGCCTTTGGCAGAAGTAAGGAGAGGTGTTTCTATGCATGGAAAAAGGTACTTTTCTTCTTACAGGATTAGCTTTTTTTCAATCACCTTCCTTTTCATTCTGTTAATGCCTGATTTATTGTCCTTAATTCTTTTGATCTTGCCGTGCTATTTTTAACGCTGTTCTATGTTATTGAAGCAATCAAAGCTTTTTTTAACAAATTGAGGAGTGTCATCAGTATGAATTTGCTGGCATTTGTGTATTGCATACACACAGGTGTATGCTTCAGGTTGCAGTATTGCTATTGCTCTTATTGTTCCACTCTTTGCAGGTTTGCTAATTATGTAGGCAGGTGCCATGAATCTTGCTATTGTTTAGAGGAGTGAAGACTTGGAAGAATGTCATCAGATGCTGAATATGTTCACCTTGTTATGTTGTCATTGCCAAATGAGTGTGTGCTTGCATGTATCATAGCAGTTAGGTCAATATGGTTTAAAAGCCCTGCTTCTCACATACACTGTTGTGAAAGACTGCCTTGAGCTCCATCTTATTATTGGTGAAGGCAGATAGAAGAACTTTACCTGTAACAATGCACTTACCAGTAGCCGGTGTTTTATGAGTACAGTGCAGGGTGTCCAAGTGTTTGGAATAGATTTAGATGCAAAGACTCTATTTTTAATATTTACTTTTGTTTGTATATATGCTATTGGTATTCAGGAAAGTTTGCTACACACCAAAGAAATATTTGTACACCTCAATTCACCTGGAGGATTCTTAATGTCTCTCTCAATGTTAAAATAATTCCCATCTGTAACCCTTCTTTCTCTTGTCCTGGACCAGCTCTGTTGCTGTCCTGTTTTGTTTCTTTTCCCTGCCTGTCATAATTGTCTCTAGAATGGCTTCTTTCTATGTTTCTGGGTGCCTATGTACTTTGAGAAAGTTATGTCTGAAACAGGTTCTTTTTTTTTCTTCCCCCCCCCCCCCTCCTCCAGTGCTCTCCAGAGGGCTGAAGTACACTTCTCCCTGCTTGACAAACAAGGAGAGGTTAGAGAGGTTTGGAGTGAAACTGCTTGACAGAATCAAGTCTGCATCATGTGGAAGTTGAAAGAAGCGCTGGTCCTAGCTTGTCTGACTTGAAGACTTGGCACTCCATGCAATGCAGAAAGAGTCCAGATTTTCATAATTCAGTACTCACAGTTGCTTATTGTTCCTTTTGAGTGCTGAGTGCTTTATTTAGATAGACTGATAACTATTATTATTCAGCCCCACCATTACACAATGCATGTGTAAACCATTTCAGGAAGGAAGGCTGCCTGTGGTAATGGCACCAGGTAGAGCAATTGATTATGTGGCTGCAGAGGTATCTTTTACTTCGGGTTTGTGCTACTCACCCTTATTGAAAAAGCAAAATGACATGAGATGAACAACAGATTAATGAAGTAGTGTGCAGACTTGTTTTCTGCATTCTGAAAAAGGTGACAGAGTAATGCAAAAAGAGGTCTAGAGATATTACAGGCAGGTAGTACTGTCTTCCTTGAGAGCCATGATGATCTGACATTTATTGAAATAGGCGTATGTTTGCGGTGGAGCATGGCAGCACAGTGCAGGGCAGCAGGCCAGAATTCATTCTAGTGCTGGTTTGAGCTGAAAGCAAGGGACTTTTTTTTTTTCTTTTTTTTTTTGATAAAGAATTGTGATAGCCCTTCTCTGTAGTTGCAGTTCAACAAAGCACATTAGACATGAGAATATCAAGGTCAATAGAGCTGCTCACATGAATGCTTAAAGTTAAGCATATTTCAGTGTGTTCTAACCATACTATTTTTGGGACTCAGAATAGGCATTTTTTAATCTACAGCTGCTCAGTAGTGGAAAAACATAAATAAAATTTGAAAAGTTCAGATGAAAAGGAAAAGAGCTGAATTAAGCTTGAAAGACTGAAGATAAAAGGTACAAGTAAATACAGAGTGAATTGATTTTTTTTTTTTAATTCATTTGTTTAAAGTCATCTTATTACTACTTTGGTGGCCTAAAGGACCATCAAATCTGACCTTCAGGATTCTTTTATGCTGCCAGAGCAGCGTAAATGAGCCTTTGTACGTTCAGGATCAGAACTATGAAAACCAGGAAAACAGAAGACAGTTCTTAAAATTGAAGCAGAGGAGGTTGAACCTCATGGAACTTTCTGTATCATCAAGTCTAAGCCTGTACTGTTAAAGATGATCATGACATATAATTTGATTAATAAATTGACTATGCTCTAGCATGCAAGTGTTAAGACAAAACATCTGCTGAAAGCCCAGTTCAGAAATCATTCTGTGCTAGCTATGAACCTAATAGTTTCCAGCCTAAAGGTGTTCATGGCCATTTTACAGTTGTTAGTTCCAGTGCCAGCAATGACACTTAGCATATGGAGATCTTCAGTCCTCTGTCTCTTTCCACCGATTTAGAGGGAGGCTTAAGTGTGGCTGTGAAGTAAAGACAGATAAATGGCCTTGAGTCAAAGTAGCAGAGCATACAAAATATCTCAACTTGTGATCTGAGCTTGAATTTTCAGCAAAATTTGTAAAAGCATATTATGAATGGTGCTTGGGGTTTTTATTGTTTTGTTTGTTGGGGTTTTTGTTTTTGTTTTTTTTTTTTTTAGAGTATGTGCAACTAATAGCCACAGGGTTAATGGCATAGTGCTATCGCAGCAAGTTGAGCAGTTAATGATGAAAGTCCAGTAAGGAAAAAGAAGGTGAAAGGGGCTCTTCAGTATAAATATGCAAAAGATGCGAGGACTAGTAGAGAATTGTGATATGTGAAATGCTTCCTGGAAGGCTGCATTGTTGGAAGAAAAACTGTTACAGTAACGACCCCTGGAGCAGAATCCCCATACCTTGTCTGGCCTGGTTCAGTTCCTCCCATGGTGCTCTCCTTCGTCATATCACAGTTTTGTGGGGTTTGGTTGGGTTCGTAGTGATGTTTTCATAGAATCATAGGGTTGGAAGGGACCTCTGGAGATCATCTAGTCCAACCCCCCTGCCAGAGCAGGGTCACCTAGGGCAGGTTGCACAGGAACGCGTCCAGGTGGGTTTTGAATGTCTCCAGAGATGGAGACTCCACCACCTCTCTGGGCAGCCTGTTCCGGTGCTCTGCCACCCTCTGGGTAAAGAAGTTCCTCCTCATGTTTAGGTGGAACTTCTATGCTCAAGTTTGTGCCCATTACCCCTTGTCCTGTCCCTGGGCACCACTGAAAAGAGCCTGGCCCTATCCTCCTGACACCCACCCTTTAAGTATTTGTAAGTGTTGATAAGGTCCCCCCTCAGTCATCTTTTTTCCAGACTGAAAAGACCCAAATCCCTCAGCCTTCCTTCATAAGAGAGGTGTTCCAGTCCCCTAATCATCATAGTAGCCCTTAGGTTTTTTTCAGTCTGTTCAGTCTAATGGCAGCGTTGATAACGGCTGTGGCTAATGTAGTGATCGGCCCTGCCAAACCACTGCATGAACTGAAGGTATTCCCGTGGAATTAAAGGTATTAGGAATCAATAATTCAAGCCACAGAGTAGGCTGCCCCCCTACTTTTCAGCCCAATGGTTTGCCTTTCAAGGATAACCTGATTTTTCTTCCTTTCAGGTTAATGTTCCTACAATACCTATACAATGCCCATCTGAACTAATAATTCCCCACTTATCTGCATGGATAACGTATCCATGTTTTCCTTTTAACCATCAGTAATTGGATGAAAGATTTGTTTGGGGTAATTTATCTTTCTGACACTGTCACATACAGTGTGTGTCATCTTTCCTTGAGAATTGTTTTTGACCTGTACTTACGGTTGAGGTCATGCGTGTGGATCTGAAGTTGCTCGAATCAATCTCCCCTTAAAGGGAGGCACTGAACTAGCAATGCCACCTATCTTGATATATTTATAACAAATTCCTCCCAGGGCTTCAATAAAAATGGTGTGCTGGTTCCTTCAGTGTTCTTGGATGATGTATAGGTAGGAGCACATTTAACTCTGTTTTTCTTTTGTGATGTTATGCAGTTTCCATTTCTACATACTTATTGCTATTTTGCTTTTGTCTCCATGCTCTATATTGCTGTCCTGTTTAAAAACTGAGGCGAAACTGGTGTGAAGAAAACTAGGGCTGCCAAGTGAAGAAGGAGGATGTTCTGCCTTCAGATAGCGTTCAAGGCAAGAATGAGTAAAACATTAAAAACAAATTATTTCTTCACGAAGGAGCTTGTCTTTTCTATCCATAAATTGCAGGTTGTTGTCTGTAGCAGTGAAGTATCTGTAGTACTCCACAGATGAAGCATCTTTCAAGAGCAAAATTAAGATGGTGAAGTACTAACCTAGAGTTGGTGAATGAACCAAGGGAGGCTGAAAAACTGACTGGTGGTTCATGACTTCCTTGTTGGCAGAAAAGCAAAGTGTGTTATATTCCAGAGAGAACAGCATTATTTTTCAGGTGTTGGGGAAAGACAAGCATGGAATTTCAGTCTGCAAAGAGTATAAGCAATGATTTGAGGCTTTTTGGAGGAAGTAGGGAAGGGGACTAGGGTAAGGATGTCAATACGTAAAATAATTTGCAAACAACAAAAAAAAAAATACTTAAAAGATATCTTCAGGAGACTGTTATTCATAGATACCGTTCTTTTTTTGTCAGGTATCTATTCTTTGAATAAAAGCTATATACAGTCCAGTACTGCACTGCATTGAGATAAGAGGACTGATACTATAGCATTTTCTAGCATATATTTTAAAATGTTGTCATCAGAACATATTTTTAAATAGTTGCCTGTTCTGTAGGGTGAAGATTTTCGAATGGCATGTTTCTTTTCTATAGTCCTATATGGACTATATATTTTGAAATGAAACCTTTTGTGTTTTCTGCTGTTTAGTAGCATTTTCAGCACATAACTTCATTGGATTATTTATTGGCCACAGAGCATCACATGCTCTGCAAATTTGGGTTTACTTGCCTTTTTAAGAATACAGTGTTCTTGCCATTTCTTGCCTATTCTTGCCATTACACAAAATAGAGTTCAGTTTGGGCAGGGAAGTAGCTTTATCCTTACACAAGCAGCAGACTCATGGAGTTGCAGCATTACTAGCAACTTTCATCTGACCACCATCTTCAACAAAATCATCACGTCTTGCTATGCTTATGTCATCTGGCTTGGCTTATGTCAGACACATAAGTGCCTGACGAGGCTGCCAGGTGTTCTAGGGAATGAGCCTTGTATGACTGTAGGTAGAGGAGCTTGTCAGTATGACTGTTGTGAAGACAGCAGGAAAAAACCTATGATGCATATTGGTACGTTTGAATACCTCTCTCACATCTACCACTGTCAGCCCTAAAGCAGGTGCTTCCCATGACAAATAACTGATTCTGTGCAGAAATCCCCCAAGTTTCTGTACATGGTCTACTTTTGCTTGTGGGAAGGTAATGTGGAAGGGGGCGGAAGTAACAAAAAACAAACATGGGATGGCATCAAACCCAGGGAAAATGGGCTATTCATTTCTGAAAAGCTTTTGAATAGACTTGTGGAGAGCTGGACTCAGTAAAATATGCACTTTGCTTCGAGCTCTGCTCCTACCAGCAGTGGAGAAGGAGGGCAGAGCCTTCAGAACCTCCCCTGTGAATACCTGAGAACTGACTATATTTGAATCTATTACTTTTTAAAATAAATTCTAGCCTTCACTAATAATTTTATAAAAGCCATTTCTTGATGGTCATATTACACTTTCTACTTTATTGTAGTAGTAATAATAATAACTACTACTCTAATATACTCTGCTTAGAAGATTAAGCACCATCGCTCCTGTAGCTAAATGCTACTTTCTTTTGCAGTCATTGACATGCCCAAATCATAAACAGGTCAGTGTGTGTTCTGTTCCTCCCTGAACTCCTGCCGACTTCACTGGAAGGGTCAGGTCTCTAGTACTCCGTCCCAGGAGTGAAGCAGACTGTAGGCTGCTTTGACATCTTGATTTACATCCATGGTTAAACAGCCCAGTCAAGAGTAGTCTTGCTTCAATATGTGGTCAGTCTGAATTAACCTTCTTTGGGAAGGACTTCCTTCGGTGGCCAGCTTATTGCAGGAATGAATGCAGGGAGCCAAAATTTCAGCTATCCTTTGCCTGCAGGGTAAATCTCACCTGTTAAAGGTAATTCTGTGCTGAAATTGAACAGATAATCTGGTGCTGAGAGACTGCTGCCAGTTTGCAGCACCATCCAAAACCTTCAGTCTCCATTCTGCAGTTGTAGGGAAACATAGGTTTTTGTTCTTGTTATGCATTCTAAAAATGTGGGGCAAAGCAGACCTGAGCAAAGGGATGTTATTTTCTCCATGATATACTATTTCATGTGTGGCTTTGCTGGTTAGTCTCTTATCGTCCATTGCCCTCGAAGTGAAAGATTTATTTTCTCTGACAGAACACAGAAAAATAACCTTTCCTTTGCGGGGAGGTTTGCAGATTCCACTTAATTTTTGACAAAAATCATAGCAAAAAATCTTTTGAGAACAACTTTTCCGGTTTCCAGTAGTAAGCAATCTTTTTTTCCTTATATGTAAAAAAGAAAAATACAAACCAAAAAGACCTCAAAAAACTTGATGATAAAGCTAGGGGGATGGAAAGAGCAAAGTAAGACATTAAAAATCAGCAGTATATTCATATATCTAATCCGATACTTGTCTAAGAATGGAGAGGATAACATTTCTGTGTTTGCGTTGCAACTCATGCTTGTCTTCCCCGCAAATCTAAAAGACGGGTATTTTAAGTGATTCCTTTTCAAATGATGCGGTATCCTCAGGGAGCTAGATAAGAACTCTCATCACTTCTCATTCTAGAAATTGTTGGTCTAGTTACACAGTAAATCTTGCCTTTCATGGATCTTTTTATCTCTTGAAGTCATGTTGATCTATACAGAGAAACCTCTTCCTGATCACTGGCAGGGAAAATGTAGCTTCATCTCAAGAATCCGCCCACTTACTGGAAGATGGTAGATGCGTGTTTTCCTCCTGGAGAACTAGCAAATCAGAGGGAAAATAATTTGACTTACATGCATTGTGCTTCTTGCCATATGTGGCTGTACCGTCCCGTGCAGGATATTCTCCCTTTGCTAAGGTTAGGAGCAGCATCTTGGGGAAGGTGAGAAAAGTGGGAAGGAAAGGGAAGGAGTGTGGCTGTTTGCTGAGACCCTGCTGCTTAGCTGCTGGCCAGGAATCCCTCCCTAAATGCACTATACTTCCAAGTATGGTTCAGGTTGTCAGAGGACATAGCTGACTCTTAGAGGGAAATTTTCTCATGAAGCACCATCTGTATGCTCAAGAATTATGAGGGCTTCCATATCTAAGCATGGCATTCTATTTGGGCCAAAATGGTAAATATAAAAACTGTCTTGACAAAAACCAGATGTAGACTGATGTCTTGCACTGTGACTCCTAGATAGCCCACAGCCAGGGGTCAAGACTGCTGGTATGACTGTCGAACAGAAGAAGGGAAAACAGAAACTTTTAGTACTTCCCTCCTTTGAATGATTCCTCGCCTGTTCCTTTTCAGCTTTGTGTCCTTCATCCAAATCCAGAACCGCTTTGATTGTAGTAAAGGATGTTACACCAGACATATATGCCAGAACTGGTTTAATGGCACAGTGTGATCCAGCGAGAGCTGTCCTTTCTCTGGGAGCTTGTTCTTCCTCCCTGCAGTTTTCGTTGTCCAGCTCTCTGAAGACAGACACAGTTCTCTTGTAACCTGTCTCTGCTCTGCTGAAGTATGCTCAGAGGGTGGTAAAAAGGAGAGTCAGCGTCAGGAAGCAAGATCTCTCAGTAACAGATCTCACCATCTCCTGCATCAGTAACTGGGCTCTAACAGAAATGGATAAGCAGGAATCCTAAGCTGGTGGTGGGGAAGGTACAGTATTATTTCTCCTTGATGGTATGTGCTCTCTGGAAGGAGTTGTAATACTGAGTTAGCTCATGCTGAACTAATACACCTAGGACACAATAGAGAAACCCTGTGTTAACTCTTGCATGGTCCTCTTTTATTTTATGTCAAATGGATTTTTAAAATACCACTTTTTTGGCATTAAAAATGAAGTGTACCTCAGAATAACTTTGAAATAAAGCCATTGGCAAAATAGTCTGGTTTAGGAGCTGCTGGTAATCCTATTAGCTAATAAGAGGATCATTTAAATGTATTTTTGTGGGGATATTTAAGATCCTTAATGGTTGTGATGAATGAGGAATGTAGGAATACTTTTTGCCCAATTATATTTTTTAATTACTTGAGGTAAGCAGAGTCTTTAAATCTAGTGAGAATTACTGGAAGTAACTGAGAATGGAAAGCAGTATTTTTTCCTACTTCATGCAGAACATAATTAAACTACCTTTCACTGCAGGTCTGCACAGAAACCTGCAGAGCTGTCATGCTGAGAGTACACGCGGTTTATGTATTTCCTTTCTGGCCCGCAATGAATAGGCAGCATCTGGTTTGGAAGATGCTTTATTCATGGATATACCTGTGATAGTGAAGCCCTGGCGTTTAGTATTCCAGTGCAATAGAAGTAAAGTGCGCGTGGTGTATCACCAGTGTCAAGCTGGACATAATTAGTGACTGGTTTCCATAGAGTCATCTTGTGTAGGGTATCTCTTGAACAGACAGCCCTGTATTCCATTAGGTGAAGCTTTCTGTGCATAAATGAAAAATTGAAGAATGAATGCTCTCCTTTGGAGGTGAAACATAATGACAGCAGTGGGATGAACTAAAGCTTTTGTCTTTAATTAATGACTTAGTATCTCTTTCCTTTTATCAGCCTTCTCTTTTCCTGTGGTGCTATACTGTTTCTACTCTTTGTAGTGAACCATATTGTCATTTAGGGCAGCGAGGTTTTTTTGGTTTTTTTTTTTTTTTTGGAAGAAATCATATGTGTAATCCTGTAACCCATCGGGTATTTAACCAGCAAAGCATTTAAAGCAATGAGGTTGATATAAGGGACTGAAAATTTTTACAAGATTTAGGCTGTATGTAGTGTTTAATTATTCTTTCATTGTTGGTAAATAATGTAACCCTTCACAGCTAGACCGCCTGCATTTTGGTATTAGGTATTATTATTGCTGTATTTCCATCTTGTGATATGTTATTCCAACAGGAATAGCAAAAAGTGACTGAATGTAAATAACAAATGCATTTCCCCCTAGCTGGTGCTTTAATAGGTATTTTTTAGTGAGAACAAGAGTTTGCAGATTCAGATTCCTAACATTTTTCTGTAAATCCAAATTTCTTTCCTTCCTCTTACAAAACACCCTCGGTCACACGTAGGGCACAGAGCAGCTCTTTGCTTGAGTACCCAGAGACCACACCACTGCTCAGATCAGGCAAACGTTGATCAGAGTTACTGTGACTGATTGCTGCTAGTGCAAATATGCATTCAGAAAAGGCATTAAAGATAATTTTTAAAAAGTAGACAAAACAAGGGAACTGTCCCTTTGAAGTATATATTCCCTATATCATAAGACCTGATGGGAAAGGATAAGGGAGGGGAAGGATGTATCCAAGTCTAAACGCAGTTCTTCTTTCCTCTGGGGTACCATCACCAGTCTTGTATCAATCCACATATCCTGTTGCCAGTCATGCTGCTGTCTCCTCTCTCCCCAAATTGTACCAGGCTTTACCTTATTTTCCAACTGTCTTTTGGCTCAAACTGGTGAATAAAAACCCATGGGATGGGAAAACTTGCCCGCAGCAGTGAGGCAAAATTATTTGAATTATATGGCTTTAAAATAAGTGGAACAGCGGTAGGGTTGTTTTCTTACCTTTTTTGTTGTGGGGAAATGCATAGTTTTTAAAATATTTAAATTGAACTGTTGACAGATTAGTTTTCTGTTTGGCGTGACAAAATTGTTCATTACAAAAAAATATTATCTCTGTTTTGACATTGTTTTGGTAAGGATTTACTTGCAGTACTTTGCTTAACTGTTGCATAAAAATAAGTTGACTCTTTTTTTCCCTTTAATGTTATCTCTGCTCTTGGTAATAAAGATAATGTTGTGGCATTGTTCTCTTTAACTTCTAAAATACAGCTAGGTGGTTTCGTTGCTGTGTGCTTGACAGGTTTGCCCTGTGTTTCCTCCAGTTACGCAGGATTTCCTTCCTTCTGCTCACTACTCTGTGGCCCAGCAGGCCTAGGAAATGTTTTGTGTTTTTTGTCTGGGAGGTAGAGAAGTGATTTAACTGGATTTGAGTTCCTTCCAGGGTATGTGCTGCAGGGCAAGCGTGGCAACACACGTGCATTTTTTATGAGGTGGCAGCCTCTGTTTTCCCAAGCACATAGAGTAAGTTTAGATACATGGGGCAGCTTCAGATGTACAGAGGAAAGATTGTGCTGCTCAGTAAAAAACTTTTAGTTGGTAAAAAAATAATTTGGCACACATGTAGGTTTTATGTTTCATTCATTTCCTAGCAAACCTTAAAAGAAACACTTCTTTGTACTAACAATTTTTTACAGATTTAAAATCCATCATGTTTGCTATATCTAAGAGAGTATAGATTTTTATTTTTTTGGGTTGAAATAAATGCTTCTGTTTTGAATCCAGCTTTTCAGACACAGTGTTCCCAGCTTGCTGGCATGTTTTATCTACAATGGGAAGATCGGAGAGATCACAAAACTTAGTCTGCTCATGTTCACTCCAGAGTTCTTTTCAGAGAAAGATCAGATGATGGAGCGTAATTTTGGAGCTTGCTTTTATACAATATGGCTTTCCTGAGGGTTATATTTTTTTCTTGCTAGTTTTCTTCCATGCTTTGTGTCAATTATAAACAGGTGTTTCTACATGCATCTGGGGGATCAAATAATTTCCTTGTTTGAGGAGATTGTTTGGAAGGACAGGGGAGGGAGCTGGCTTTTGAAAGCAATGCACTAATTTGAAAGCAGCTTATTTCTCCTGCTCAGTTCTGGATATACTGCTTGTCTGTCTATCCACATCTACTGTACTCAAGTCATTGACAAAGAGAGTTTCTTAGTTCTTTGTCTTCCTTTGGAAAGATTTCCTAGAAATCCTGGAGAGAAAATACATATGCAGACATATTACAGAAACGAGAAAGAAGTAGTTGCTGGAAAAATGGAATACCACCGTTTATTAGTTATTAATATGGAGCATGGGTTGAGTAGTGGGAATTACAGTGGAGTTTTGTTTTTGCTGATAGCTGGAATTAATACAAGAAATGTAAGGAAGAGGGAGAGCCATGGGAATGTTGCCTTTGTGTTAGGCATGAAGGGGAGGGTCATGGGGAATGCTCAACAGCTCTGGAAACACAATTGAATTTCCATTTCCCATGTATGTTTCACAAGAGATCTCATGAGTATTGAACTTTGAAAAGATGAGCCTCAACCCCTTCAGTTTTTCCCTCTCACCAGTGTGTTTTGAATTGCAGAAGGTTTGGTTTTTCTCCTCAGTATCTTAAAATTCTGCAGTTCTTTTTCCTGTTCCAATTTCAGTCTGAAGACATGGCAGATGAGCGGTGATGTGTCTTCAAGAAAAGTACAGCATTCTGAAATAGCACAGTTGTATTGAAAATAATACGGTTTTCACACTACAAATAAAAAATAGATGTGTGCCTGGTGTTTATATGAGTAGCGTGCACTAATGTGAAGAAATTGAAACTACTTGCACAGATCCACTAAAGAGAATGAGGTTTAGAAGATTTGTCAGATATATTATTTCAGAAGAAATTATATTGTAGGGTATGATAACATTCTTGAAGGTAAGGTGATTATATAGATTACCACATGATGGGTGGTTTTAGTGTGGGGTTTTTTTGTTGCTTTGTTGGGTTGTTGGTTTTGGGGTGGTTTTTTTTATTTATTATTATGGTCTTGCAGTGCGATGTCTTGTGTCTTTTTCCTGCACATTCAGGAAGATTCCTTTCTTTGCTGTGATTGACTTAGCTTCATCTTTGTGTCTTATGATTTAAGGGTTCAGAAATTTGAAACCCTCTGATAAAGGGACTTTTTCATCTTCCTCCCACTGTATGGTGAAGGAAATCTGATAGCATTTTTTAACAAATAAGTCAGCACCACTGAAAAGAGTTCCTCTGAGAAACAGAAGTATGTTATTTGCCAAATGTAAACTTAAAGGTGCTGTAATTGCATGTGCACCAGAGACCCATTTTGATATACCACCTAATCCTTCTTAATGACCAAAACCCATAATATACATGCAATTTATACTTAGATACAAAGATGACATTTAATAACCACTGTATCTTATATATGATTATATATGTGCTTTGAATTGATATCATAATAGACAAGAACTTTGTCCATCACTTAAGATCCTAGCAGAGGTTTTGCCAATCTGCTCTATATAAAGCTGCAGATTTCCCAACAGACTGCTTCCTGCCAGGCCATAGAAGAGATCCAGCTTTCTGTTTCTAGAAGACTAAATCAGAAATGCTCTGGATTCGAGCTCTCCACCTAACTGAAAGTTATTCCAGGTAGGATGCCACTAGCTTAGCAGTTTGATAGAGTTGTAGCCAAGACCAAATGATGCTTGCTTATTTCTTTAATTCCCACTCCTCTTAAAACATGTCCCTGAAAGCACTCACTATTAGCTGAGCCATTTTCGGTTTTTAAATTTCTATTACATATGGCTAACTTGAATCTGCATGCACAGTTCTTGACACATCATCAACAAAAGAGGCAGAGTCGAGGTACCAAACCTTTCCTCCTTGGTAACATTCCCCCTTGTCAGCAACTTGTTCTTGAAGACATTATGTCCTGAGTTGCTTTTCTGTCACTCTTGTTATATAATAGAGTTGCTTTGGTGTTTTTCCACCTGTGACAAGAGCTTAAAGCTGTGTTCCTGGTCAAGCCAGATAGCTTATAAAATGAGCCCATTTACTTGTGAGAAACAGCTGAGTGGAGAAGTGCAAGAAATTAACCCTAAGCAAGTGGGAAGTAAGGGAGTATAATAATAAAATCTGAAATTATTATTTTTGTTCCTCTTCCTTCTCATGTGTTTCTTGTACTTCGTGGTTATAAATGCCTTTTCCCAAAGGACATTATCTCAACATACCTCTTTTTTTTTTTTATTGTTGAAATTTTTTTTTGCTGTGTCGAGTGGTTATTCCCACAGCATTGTACTTTTTGGATCGTAAGAATACCTTGCTCTGATTTAGCTCCGTATTTTAGTCTCATTTGTTGCTTTTCTTATACACAAAGTTAAATGGGGAAGAAGGAATCGATGAGTATTTTAATGGTGTGATTGGACCCTTCCAAAAGCAGACACATTGAGAATAAAATTTGAGTTTGTTAGGAAAACAGTGTTTAAAAAAAAACAAACCAACAAAACAACAATAAAAGAAAACAAAACCAAAAAATCCAAACACGCATGCCCTAAAAAAAACACCTAGTACTCTGTCATAAGCACTAAAAGCCTCCTGCTCTGATTATAACTTGAGTATTTGTTTAAATACTTAAATACTACTCCAGAGATTGCAGTGGATTAAAAAGGATGGCATGTGTGGATGTGTGCTCATTGGTAGCTCATAGATCTGTGAAGTCCTGGAGAGTCAGAGAAAAGGAGTATTTTAATTTATTTCTATGGTGATTATTTCTTTGCTACACTCTATTTGGATTCAGGTCCGTAGATTGCTTTCTCTGTAGCAACGCTAACTCAAATTCAGAGTCTCCATTTCCGCTCCCTCCTTCTGCACCATTTTCCCCAGGCTCTTCACTCTCAGGGACCCATTTGGGTGTCCACAGGCTGAGCCTGATGAAGTAACAAATCTGATGAAAAAACAAGTTCTCAGCCACCCCCCTCCCCCCCCCCCAGCTGCATTAGGACTCTGATGCTGTTTTCCCAGCAGCTCCATGCATTCCTGTGCTATCAGAATACCTGGTTGGAAAGGCACCAGAAGCACTTAAATGAGGAAAAAGGAGAGATTCTGATACCCACTGTCTCTACTGCTGTGCCAGAGAGCCCATGCCCACTGTGTTGCTGGATAATTGTGAATACTTAGCTGAAAAAAATCTGCTGTGCTATTCACAAATACCTTGTCAGTCTTAGCGTGCGACATGTATTTTCAAAAGTGGTAGTTCAGGTTTTCAGGGTGGGCAGCCAGTAACAAATGGTGGTCTGCACATGGTCAAAGTCAGATGTAGAACTGCCATGTTTTCTAACGGAGCAAGATTTCATCCCTGACTTCCAGTGCTGCTGAGCCTGCAGCTGCCAAGAAAGAAGCAGGAGGTCCTGAAGAGATCACCGCCTTGAAGGTTAATGAGTCAAGCTCAGTGGGACTGAGCACTGGCACAGGTTTCCCAGGGAGGTTGTGGAGTCTCCATCCTCGGAGACTTTCAAAAGCCGCCTGGACACAGTCCTAGGCAGGCTGCTCTAGGTGGCCCTGCTTGAGTAGAAGGGTTGCATGAGAGGACCTCCAGGGTCACTTCAACCTCAGCCATTCTGTGATTGTTGTATTCATGAGTCTTCTCTCCCCAGCCTGTGGTCATGGTTGCACATTAATCAGGCCCATGGCCTTTTCTCACATATCTAAGAAGCAGGATACCATTGGGTAGTGTAAAATTTTTCGCTGTTTATCATTACTCTGGAGATTTAAACTTGTAACTGTGATTCCATATGATGTGCAACTTGTTCATCCTCTTTAGTTTTTCAGTTTGGTAGAAAATATTTTCGTCCATTTTTTCCCCATTATTTTCTGCTGTTATGTTGGATAACAATGGCTTGATTTAATCTGTGTGACATTATTTTTTAGGGAATTGTTCTCACTGTGGGAAAACTGACACGATAGTATGATAATGCAAAAACTGCTTTGTCCAGGTTGATATTTTGGCTCTGGCTGTTTCTTTATTAGCTGACATGTAGGGGAAGAGAGAGAGAGAGGAGCGCAATTCACCTTGTTTTGTAGTGTAGATGCATTGAAAACGCACTGTTGATTTATGCCATGCCTTCAGATAGGTTTTTCAGCTTGCAGTAGTCAGATGAAATGTCAACACTTTGGGGAGAGAGTAAAATAGGAGTTGGGAGAGAGTAAAATAGGGTTATTTGTCTGTGAAGTACACTGTAGGGCTGATTCATAATGTTATGTTTTTTCTAGAATTTGGGATTTTTTCATTTGTCTTGAACATAAGCGTATATGATCGTCATGTTTCACAGACTCACCTAATAGGCTTAAAATTTCGAGGTTGCTAGTGAATTAAAGCTAGAAGTGGATTGACTGATTATTCCTTGTATCTTTTTAATAACAGAATTGATTTATGCTGCACCTAGATTTTCACTGCGACCCAGTGTAACACCACATAATCATGTGGTACCAATAACCACAAAAATGGGAAAATGGAACCCTGAAGATGGGAAGCAGGAAGAACAGGTTGATAGTAGAGGAGGGCTCATGGAATCTGGCTGCAAGAGGCTGGTTGTGCTTTTCTGGCTGCAGCTTTTATCATTAAGCTGGAAAGCACAAATGAAATACATACATTAGGAGCCCATAAAGATTTCAGCCTGTCACTGTTGGTGCGTGCCTGTCTTTCATGCTCCCAAATACAATGTTCCTGCATGTGTCTGTGTATGTCTCTGGCTCCACTCTGCTTTCAGTTACTTTCATCTGCTACGGCTAGATTTAAAGTGGCTGCTGATCAGCATGTTGTCTCAGTGCAAGGCAGGTCTCCTGTCTTCCTTTGAGGTCTCAATTGAGCTTCCAGCTACTGATCTGCTTAACTGCCACTGATGTCTGATAGCTAATAAGCATTTGCTGCTAATCAGCTGCTGCAAAATGCAGCTAGGGCCAGGTTCAGCAGTGGCTGCGTAGCACATGGAGCCGTGGCCACTGTAGTTCACAGCAGCTGATCAATGGTCTTGGAGATAACTGGTTTTTCTCCTGGGATGGGACAGAGATAGGGCTAGTTAGCTGCCTGGTGGTAGTTGTGTCTTGAAAAACTGATTATCTGTGGTTACCAGTGGTAACCTCCTAGTTCCAGCATAAATGGAACAGCAGTGGCACGATCTGGAGCTGGGAGCAAGTAGAGAACCCGATGGTTTAAAGGATGCTGAGTGAGCTGTAAGTAATGAACTTAATCAGATGCAGTGAACAGCAGACACTGAGCGGTTTCTTCTTACCTACTGGCTCTTGTCTGACAAGATAGGAACAGGGACGCTGCTTTGGTGTAGCTCTCTCTGCTCCCCAGTTCACACCCTTTCTGTCCTCACCTTCAGAAATTCCCAGGCTTGACTGTTTCTGGGATACCCAGCATATGGAGGTGAGCAAGTCCAGTGCTCTCCTTGTGGGCTGCCAGGCCAAGAAGTGGCAGTCTTTCTGGGCTGTCTCTCTGGGCTCTCTTGTACAGAGAAGGGAAGCGTGTCTGGCAAGTTCTCACCTACCTAGTGTGGCCGGATGTGTCTGGTGCTGTGGCCATGTATTGTTTGGGCTTGCCGTGGAACACAGAAAGGACAGGTTAAACTGAGATATGGTGGAAGGGATATGGATAGCAAATAGATGAAAATTGTTTACAGTATTGTTGTAATTTCAGTATTTCAGTTTTGGTCTTCTGTGGCATGGTTTAGCAACATTAACTTTCACTCCTCTGGCAGAAAAGCTTTGTGCCATACAAAATATTTCTGCTGAAAGTCCTCTGTATTGACACCGTGATTGGAAGGATGTTTTCCTCTCAAAGCTAGCAACTGCTAAGAGATTTGGAAGAGTAATTCAGGCTGTTACCTGCACTTTGTTCTGCAGATGCCCTTTTGCAAAACTATAAATCCTAACCTGCCCAAAGGGGCTCTTTAAGTGATGTTATTAGCTTGGTTCAAGTCAAACAATTTGACATTCTTTGAACAGAGGTATTATGTGAGGTTGATAGTCTGTATTCCTGTACTTCAGCTCAGAACTTGAAATTCATCTCTGCCACAAGCATGCATGGTTTGTTTTCAAATGCTTTGCAAATGAATATTTTATTAGGTAGCTGTGGCCAAATGCTGCAGGATGGCCTTTGATATGCTTTGTAGCCAAGCGGCTTTAGCTGTGTTGGCAGAGCCCTCTGGTGGGAATGCAGCCTGCGCCAGCAGCAGCAGCCGGTCCTGCGGGCAGTGCCACCCACTTCTCCCACATGCCACCAGCCAGCCCTCTCTCTGCTCGGTGGCATCCCACCAGCCGTTGGCTTGTTGGCCGAGGGGGTTCCCCTCCATCCCATTCCTAGCCAGGAGAGCAGAGCCCTGTGGAGCGCACTAGGCCTTTTTTTAGCAAACCTGATGGTGTGCTGTAAGCGCGTGTATAATTTTAAGTGCTGCTTTGCAAAATGTGACTGTTCTTTGAGAGTAGTAAAGTTAGCTAATTACAAGATAATATTTTCCTAATCCATATCACAGTGCAGGAGAGCTGTGACAAATTTCAAGAATTGCTTGAATGGATTTCAATGGTATCTGTAAATATTTTTTTTTTCTAAAAGTACCGCTTAGTAGAAGTAACTGATTTACTTAAGCATACAGTGGGACATTACTAAATCAAGAGCCACAGCCTTCCAGTTCTGCTTTTCCTAATCAAGGTATTTGAGGAAAGGGCTTTTGTGTTTTAAACTACCAACTTACTGAGCAGGAAGGAAAAATGTTATTACACTTGTCTAACCTAATAGTATTCAAAAGCCTAGTTAGGACTGCTAGATGCACTGCCAAACCAGAATGTGCAAACAGGTCTTTTAATCTGATTAGGTCCCTAAAGTGTTGATATAATACAGGCCAATAACTCTCCTGCAGGAAATCCAGCTGTTTGAGATTGTTGCACAAGTAATGCAGTAGTAATAAAGTGTCTTTTTTTCCTCCTCACATGCTGTCCAGAGCTTTTCATTCACCATTGATTTGAAACGCTCACAACTGTGCCTAGCATTTTATCTTCGTTAAAATGAAAAAAAAAAAGGGAACAGGCACGATGGCTTGAAAAGGCAATTGCCTGTGGTGGGCAGGAACCCCCTCTGATGAAGTTGGAGAGTGGCAGCAAGACAAAGGCAATCATATTTTTGTGTCATTTTATTTGTTTCATGATCAAGCTTTCATTAAGACAGACATCTAAATTCTTCCAAAAACTAAATTAACCTTCATGGCTTATATTTGAAATGCTAATTGCAGTTCTTTCCCTTTGCGTTGAACTCATCTGCTCCGTAGCTGGGGTTCAGCAACACGGAACCGCTCAGTTAAGAGACCTGTCATGCGAGAGGCAGTCGCGTGGTGGAACTCCTTGCTGCAGGCTGTTGTGAATTCCCAAAGCTGAATATGTTTCAGAAAGCAATTAAACACACTTGTGAAGGGAAAATTCACTAGTATTATGAGATGCAGATACTGCCTTTGTCTGAGAATTCCTCAGCTGCAGCCAGAGGGTTGGGGTGGGATGTGCATGGCTGTGTGTATTCACCCTCTTCCTCCTCACCCTTGGGTGAAGGCAGGGTGCTGAACTAAACACGGCTCCTTTAGGCCCTGGAGAGGGCTGGTTTTGTTGTGGTTCTGGTCCCCTTCTGCTGATAACCAGAGGAGCTGTGGTGGCAGGAGTACTGAGCTCTTCCCAGTGGAAGAGGGCTCTCACCCTCCTCCCGCATCCTAGAGAAATTCTTTGTTGATGGATATTGTTTCCAGAGGAGCCTTCCAGTTTACCTGCAGTCCAGTCTGGCATTTCCCATGGCCTGATGGCTTTCCTTACCTGTAACAAGAGTTTCACTGGAAGCTTATTACAGATGCACATAGGAGGCAGCACAAAGGTGTTTGTTTGTTTGTTTTTTCTTGCAGGACAGCTTCATCTTCCTGTTTCTCTTACAGTGTTGTGGTTAGGGACTTAAATTCTCTGGGAGGTCTCTGCATCTTTTGGCTCTTAGGATACCCTCTGCTCTGTGACTTTATGAAGCTGCTTAAAAGCTATTTTTCAAATTTCTTAATTGAAACTCCCTTCAAGTTATATTGCACAATGTCATAATGATTCAGATTTGTAGAATATGGTTGTACTTCCACAGGTCATCTTGTTCCATGCTCTTTTTAAGATATGCACGTGCAATTTTAATTCTGTGATGCAACAACCCTCCTGAGTTGTCTATTGTAACTCAGAATTTCAAATGTAAATGTTGCTTTAACATTACGCATGGTTATCTCTAATCTCAGTCTCGTAACAAAATCTCTTGGAGAGTTCATGCTCTTTTGTCTGTGCTTTTTATTTCATATGCCTATTTTCTTGGGAAGTGGCTGATGATATAATATTTGGAATTTTTTAAATAATCACTGCTCTTCTGAAGAACTTAGTGAAATCTAATATTACCATTCAAATAGGCAGGTGAGAGCTTTGGAGATCGGTAATTTGTACCTTTTAAAAAGCCGCACTGCCTCGCTTTTGTCTCAGAATTTATTATGCTTCCCAAGTATAATGTGACATACTGAATAGGGCAGGGGGTGGGGACATTGTCTTCAGCTGACATGCTGTTATCAGCGGGACTGTGTTTCTGGACACAAGATTTCGCAGTCATTGGTCGTCCGAAGAAAGCCTTTCCATCTGAGGATTGGACAAGAAGATGCGTCAATTTGCTGCCCGTCTCCAAGGTACTGGTGATGCTGCCTCCACAAGCTGGCTAACGTCACAGCTCCATCACCCAGCGGGGTGTGGGCTTTTTTCTCCTCTTCTCTGTTTTAATTCTGTATTTGCTTCCTACTGCATTTCTTAATCTGTCTTCTGCCAAATGCTAACAGCATGATATTTTGCAATCATTTAGGTGAATACAAGAAGGACGAACTCCTGGAAGCTGCTAGGTGAGTGCTGCTTAGAATATAAAGCATATTTTGGGGGTGGAAGCAAGAGAGGAAAAAGGATTTTTAAAACAGTAATGTTTTGTCATTGCCTTTCCGTGAAATAATGCAAACAAACCACTTCATTAGCATAGATCTCTTTGGACTTTACAGTCTGGTACAAATGGAAAAGCCTGTTTATGTAATTGAAATCCCCCACTATGGTGGTTATAAGGTTAATATTGAGTTTTTGCTTTAAGCTGCTTAAATCTTCTTTATCATTTTGTGACTGTTCTTTTTAGGGTCAAATTGAATATTGGAATTTTTCTTTCCTTTTGGTTTGTACTGGTACCTTAGGATATATTTTGAAAATAGGCTTTATCATAACAGAGCATAAGGAAGCCTATACAAAAGGTGTAAAGTTCAGTTGTATATTCCAAAGATGCTTTCATCCTGCCTTCTAACAGCACAAGACCGTTTTATATAGACTGTTAACCCTTCTAAAAAATTTCTGGATGTTGGTATATAGTTTTTTCAAATGTTATGGGCCATATGCTATGAAAATGTATTAAATTTAGAACATTTGATTTGGCAAATGGCTTTCAGAAGATCCATAAAATTAGATAAAGGAAATATAGGATGAGGTTAAGGAGAGAAATTAAGAGGTGGTTTTGCATGATTTTTTGTAATACACTTAACTGCAAATCTAATATTTCTTTTTTTCCTGTATTTACCCTTGGTTTTGAAACATTCAGAAGATCTTTTAGCCATCTGATATTCTCCCTGGCAGAGTAGAAATTTCAATATACTATACTTTGATATCCAGCTCCTTCGCAAATGTTTTGCAAAGAGCTCTCTCTCTTTTTTTTTTTTTTTTTTTTCCACCTTTCCATAATCCTCTCCTCTGCATTTACAGGAGCGGTAATGAAGAAAAACTGATGGCTTTATTGACTCCTTTAAATGTGAACTGCCATGCAAGTGATGGGCGTAAGGTAAGTTAATGCCTGCTTTGTATTTCTGTTATTCAAGAAAGGCCAATTTAACCTTACAGGGAAGCATAGATGTATAAACCAAGAGAGTGTATGGGAGGAAAAACCTGTGATGGCTTTTCACCATGAAATTAAATGCTGTGTACTTTACACTGGCAGTTGTGACAGATCAACAGTCAGTGGATGTGGATTTTGTGTGTGTCTTTTCTTTTAAGTGTCAGACCCTAACATACATGTAAAGTAAAACCTTAAGACCTTTTATAAAAAAAAAAAACCAAAATGTACTGTTGCAGATGAATAAAATAACTAAGGGAGGAAAGTTGTTATTTGTAATTGAACGTTGTCTGGGTGAGGTGGTTAGTATTCGGCTTGGCTCCTAATGCCCTGCCACGTAGACTGTATTGGTGTGCTTAACACCTTCTGCATTTTCTTAAATTTTACACTATTGTTTTGACGTTCTCTGGCAGGGATGTTTGAATGAGTTAAATTAAGGATTAGGCTGAAACTGGAGGAGGGAAGAAAATACAGAGTGAGAAGTAGATCCTATGATTTTTGATGTTTTAGACATCAAGATGATGGTCTGTCTAGACTGGATTTACAAACGTTGGTTATTTATTAATTTTTTTCGTTTCTGTGTACTAGAATGTTCTTAATCTGCATCTCTTAAAAACGTCTCTCACGTGTAATGGTACGTGTCACTCTTGGAGAGAAAAGCATGGGAGTGTTTTCCTTTATAGTTTTCTTTATTTTTGGTGGAGTGTTTTGGAGCATAGCGTAAAGATCTGCCCATTCTGGAGCTATTGTGGAACAGCCTAGTTCCACTGAAATCAGTGGGGATAGGCCAGTTGACGCTGCCTTTTACATTAAAAGAAATGTTGTTACTGAGTATGAAAAATGTACCTCCATTGTGAAAATACTGCTATTTTTAATACACATTTTAAAATGTTTTCTCGGTTGTAATACCTATGATACCTAATATGTGAAAGAAAACCCAGTCAGTTTTCGCTTGTTTACATTTATCACTGATTGGAAGTTTTATGAATCTTCCAGGTTTTTAAAACAATTAATTTTACAATCTGAGGACGGGTAAATGAACAAGGGCTTTATTTAGTTCAGCTGTGTCAGAACTGGTGAAATAGTCCCCATATTTTTAGGTTAAACGTATTGCCCGTAGTTCTTTGTTTCCCTTTTCTTTTTTTTTAAGACTTTACTATTAAAATGAGATTATATTTAGGTAATAATAGTGCAGAGTGTTGTTATAATTAAGAAGGTGGTATACAGCAGTGCCTTACTAAGTAACTGAGTCCCCATCACTATTGATTCAAGGCCAAAGGGAGAGTTGTGATTCTGTCAATATAGAGAGGAATAAGCCCTTGCAGAAGTGTTATCTACAATATTTATCACTCTTAAAACAAAAAAAACAACAACAAAACAAAAAACAAACAGCACAAAAAACCCTAAACCAAAACAACAACAAAAAGTAATGGAGAAAGCTAGTGGAAAATATTTATGAATTATTGCTGTCTCTGAATTACTTTGAAAATTTATGCCCAAAGCTCAGAAAGCATATTGCAGTTAAAGCTAACCAATGTGGACACTTTAATAATTTGTTTGTGTGTTTGGTTGTTGGTAAATGCACTGATTATTAAAAGTCCTTTTAAGATGGCTTGCCGTTTATATTAATTAGTTTTTTTAAATGATGTCTACCATATCTTTATTTTTTTTCCCACTGTATGTGTACAGACTGTCAAAGGTGAAGTAATTCTCTCTAGCAAGTGTACTATATAACTATTATGTATTTAATTTTTAAGGCAAAGCTTTCAGGTCCTGTACTAGTGCAAGATTACTTGGGATTTAATCATTCTAAGCTGCGCTGCAATTAAGTGAACTTTTCAGCCTACAGCACAGCATTCTTGTAAATGAAAGTCTTCGCTGGTGTAGCTGCCTCCGATTGGCCAACGCTGATTTACAGCAGCTGAAAATTTGTCCATTTTGGAAGTCGGTTTTTGCATTCCCTGATGCTTTTCATAGTTATTTTTTCCAGATCCCTTGAGTTTTCAAGCCTCAAACTTATCACAGCATAAGGCCACAGACTTAATGCAGCTGTCAGGGCAAGGAAGTGCAGACTCTGCGGAGTGGCCTGAGGTTCTCAGCATCACGTGTACTCTGCAATACAGACGTAGCCACAAATTCTTGTGCACATGCTTCTCCAGTTTGTGCATTTCCTCGGCTTTGCATGTTTCTGAGATGCCCAGCATTACTCTCATAAGGGAAACATTTAGCTTGGTAGGTAGAAAAGTAAATTGAGTCCCAGTACTGGAGGGGTAATTATTTTTTCCATATAGCAGGGGATGGTAGGGTGTTGGGTTTTTTCATATTTTGGGTTGTGAGTTTCCAGAAGTTGTCATCTAACACCCATTGCACTAGATCTGAATAGCAGAATAGTCAGGATATTGTTAATCACAGTATTGCTTATTTCATTGCTATATGCACTTCAACATTTCTTTTTTTTTTTTTCCTGGGGATCTCTTGTGTCCCATGCGTTCTAACTTCTGGAGTTCCTGGATTTCCCAAACACCACATCTGCTGTGAGGGTGTGCTTCACAGAACATATAAAAGGGATGGAAAACTCTAATGGTAGCTTACTGGCTTGAAACCAGCTTGGGTTGGAAATAATAAAGACGTACTGTGTTCTGTGTGCTGCTTGCAGGCTTTTCGAAAAGTACCGATAGCCAGAGTCCGGTTCCTACTGGACAGGAGTCCGTGCTGGTAACACAGTTACAGCTGGTGCTGATAACTATCACTCCATCTGTTTATTTAGCATAGAGATCAAAAACTGAATAGGAGTGAAAACTGAACTTGCTTCTTCCCCTCCAAGTCACAGTTTAGATAGATTACGTGAGCATTGTAGAAATGTTCACATTACTGAAGCTCTTCAGCTGTTGCCTGAAGAGGGAATTTGTTCTCTGTTACTACTCTTGCAATTATTTTCTGGAGTGAAAAATGAAGGTGTCTGTATGCAAACTAAAAAAAAATTTATACATCAGGAAAAGCATTCCTGCATACCAAGGATCTGTGTAATTTCTGAGGTTTTGTTTTGATGACCAAGGAAAATCAACAGTAATATCTCAGAGAAACAACTGTTTCATTCAACTACATAATGGTTGATTTTTGAGGAAGTATTGGTTTATGTGCCTGTTGAATGTATATCAGGGCACAAGTAATAGTGCACAAGTACAGAGCTGTGCAGTACAGCGTATGCAAGTTAGTGTTATGCAAGGGTAAGATTTCAAAAGAACTGTTTGTTTTGAAACTGTCCCATTTGCTTGCTTTTTAAAAAGCAATACCTGAGCTGAAATATAATAGTCATTTTTCATGCCTTTTAATCTTGCTTTGATTTTTTTTTTCAAACCAGAGACTGAGAAATCACAGAATTGTTAGGATGCGGTATTGTATGTAACATAAAATTTGTGTGTTATACCACTTCTGTTTAGATTGCTTCACAAAGTATTTGCTCTGTCAAAACAGAACTTAGACAAAATGCTCGTGGGCACCTGTGTATTTCTGATGGGTCTGAAACTTCACTGTGTCCAGGCTCTGAGCTCTGCCAAGCTGTTTAGTCTCTATGTAATCTATAGAAGTAATGACTTCTAGAAGACATGCTACAGTATGGAAATTAACAGACGGTACTGAACTTTCACACTGTTAAAAAGCCAAGCCACCCATTTACAAGTCTGTCTACATAAATGTGTGTGGGCTCTGGAGACCTGCTTTACAACCGCTGTTATTTTCGCTTAAATATTTTTTTCCTCTGTGGGTATCTTTTTCAAGACTCAGTTGTGGGTGAATTGTCAAAAAATGTTTTTGACTATTTTAAAACAACAGGTTCCTACCTGCTACAGGAAGCTAAAGCTGTATTATTTTGCTGGATTTCTGACTTGTAACAACAGTCACAGCTTAACTAATCCAGTAGTTAGTGGCAACAGACAGGCTTAAAATAGAATGTATGATGCTTGCATGTTGAGTTGAAGCCATCTCTTAGCCCTCTCATTTCCTTTAGAAAGCCATTGTTGACACTTGAAAGGTGTTTCAGGAAGAAATTGATGTTGCCTCCATTTTTAAAATAAAGAAGTACCTGAGCTAATAAGGAAGCACTGGTTTAACAATTCAGATGAGGACTCTTCTCTACAAGGCAGACTTCCCACATCACTTCTTATAGAATCATAGAATCTTCATGGTTGGAAAGGACCTTTGAGATCGAGTCCAACCAAACAACCTACAATCTCTGCCACTAGAGCATGCCCTGAAGTGCCACATCTAGACGTTTCTTAAACACCTCTAGGGATGGTGACTCAACCACCTCCCTGGGCAGGCTGTTCCAGTGCCTGACCACTCTTTCAGTAAAGTAATTCTTCCTAATATCTAATCTACACGTCCCCTGCTGCAACTTCAGACCATTTCCTCTGGTCCTGTGATTATTCACCTGGGAGAAGAGGCCAACACCCACCTCTACAACCTGCTTTCAGGTAGTTGTAGAGGGCAATGAGGTCTCCCTTCAGCCTCCTCTTCTCCAAGCTAAACATGCCCAGCTCCCTCAGCCTCTCCTCATATGACTTGGTCTCCAGACCCCCCACCAGCCTGGTAGCTCTCCTCTGGACACGCTCCAGCACTTCTATGTCCCTCTTGTACAGAGGGGGCCAGAACTGAACACAGTACTTGAGGTGAGGCCTCACCAGTGCCGAGTACAGAGGCACGATCACTTCCCTACTCCTGCTGGCCACACTATTCCTGATACAAGCCAGAATGCTGTTGGCCTTCTTGGCCACCTGAGCACACTGCTGGCTCATGTTAAGCTGGCCGTTCACCAGCACCCCCAGGTCCTTTTCTGCCAGGCAGCTTTCCAGCCACTCTTCCCCAAGCCTGTAGCGTTGCTTGGGGTTGTTGTGACCAAAATGCAGGACCTGGCACTTGGCCTTATTAAACCTCATACAGTTGGCTGTGGCCCATCCATCCAGCCTGTCCAGGTCCCTCTGTAGAGCCTTCCTATCCTCAAGGAGATCAATACTCCCACCTAGTTTGGTGTCATCTGCAAACTTACTGAGGGTGCACTCAATCCCCTCATCCAGATCATCAATAAAGATATTAAACAAAACCGGCCCCAAAACTGAGCCCTGAGGGACACCACTGGTGACCGGCCGCCAAGAGGATTTCACCCCATTAATCACAACTCTCTGGGCACGGCCATCCAGCCAGTTTTTAACCCAGCGAAGAGTACACTTGTCTATGCCATGATTCGCCAGCTTCTCCAGGAGAATGCTGTGGGGGACAGTGTCAAAGTCCAGATAGACGATGTCCACAGCCTTCCCCACATCCAGAAGGCGGGTCACGTGGTCATAGAAAGAGATCGGGTTGGTTAAGCAGGACCTCCCTTTTCTAAACCCATGCTGGCTGGCCCTGATCCCTTGGCTGCCCTGCACTTGCTGTGAGAGCTCACTCAAGATGATCCTCTCCATGATCTTTCCTGGTACCGAGGTCAGGCTGACAGGCCTGTAGTTCCCCGGATCCTACTTCCCACCCTTCTTGTAGATGGGCGTCACATTAGCCACCCTCCAGTCATCTGGTACCTCCCCTGTTGACCAAGACTGTTGATAAATGATGGAGAGAGGCTTGGTGAGCTCTCCCGCCAGCTCCCTGAGTACTCTTGGGTGAATTGGAACTTCTTGACAGCTGAACTTCTTGACAGCTTTCCAAAGTGAACTGCATCCAGCTGATATGGTAGCTATTGGCAATGGGAGGTTGGATTTTTGTTTTGAAGTTGGATTTTTGCTGGTATATAATATCCTGCTGCTGTACTACATTACACATGCTCAAATCATGCTGGCACTGAAATACTCAGGTGTCAGTTGAATAAAACCTTCTCTTCCTGCGAGGGAACCCAGCTCCTCTGGTCAGGAGCTACTCAAAAACCAGTTTGTTTTGCTTCTTTTCTTAAGGTTCATCTCTTTTGAAGTAAAGCAAGTATCTGAGATTTTGAGTGCTTTGGAGCACAGGACAATTATGTTTCTGTAAAATAAAATACATGCCTCATGTTTTGAAAGCATCGTTTCCATTGATCTGTAGCAGCTGTGTTTTGTATTTACATATTGTATGAACTATGTGAAAAACAGCAAAAACCACGGCATTACCAATGAACAGCTTGGTCTCAGGCATTTGTTCAATGTGAGGCAGGAATTGCTACCAGAAGGCAGCAGAGAATGCAATTCCTCCACAGCTACATTGTTTTTCTTCCTGCACCTTCCCTCCCTGCCTTGTTCCTTAGAAACTAGAAATGTAGAAATTTCTCAAACGAGTGAACCAGGGAGCCTGCACACAATGCGCTTTCCCAGTGCGGGATCATCCAGCACTGTGGATAAAGCAGTAATCCCATAGAAAAAAAAATAATAGGCAGTTATTTATTAAAAAGCCATTTCTAGCATGCATGCGATCCTACTTCATTTTATTTCACTGTAGTCTTCTGGCCCTTAATGCCCCTTTCTTTGTTTATTCCTAGTTTTCAGTCCTTAAGATCTCCCAGTACCAGTCCTTAATACGTGGTGTTATGCCTCTCTCATGCCTCTGTTGTTATGCCTTTCCAAACCAGATGTAGACAACCCTGGATCTAGAGCACAAGTAGCAGGCCTTTGCAGTAAGCTTTGTGAGTCATAGGAGGGAGATGGACTTGCCTCTTGATTTTGAGGCTGTTTCTTCATCCTGTTTTCTTCATCCCATTCCTTCCTGCCATACAGGCATTAATTTTTCTTGTGCATGGCATCATCCAGTTTCATGGATGCAGGGTACAGATGTAAGAAATCCAACTCTGAGAAGGTCTACAATGCAGTGCCGAGTATGAGCATCCTTGACCTGAAGCAACACCTGCACAAGATCTTGCGTGTGTGCGTCTTGTGGAGAGGACGGAATGCCCCTCAGCTCCTGGTGTGGGACACTTCTGATACCAAGTAACGTTCTCTTGGATGGGGATGCGCGTTCCTTCTCTTGCCTCCTCTGCTTCCTTCTCTCTATGTGCATCTAGCTTGATCAGCCTGTAAACAAAGGGCTGATAAATAGAAATTGAATTCTAACAAGATCAGTTGACTTATGTCTCCTCTTACCAGGGAGTCTCCAATTTGCTGCTGGTAAGTGGATTTGCCAGCCCTTGTTCCAGAATTCTGGTTGTTCTCAACCATTTTAATGAAAAATCCTGCAGTTCAAAAGAAAATTGGTATGCCTTCCAATTTCTGAGTCTATATGGAACAATCGATCCATGTTTTCACAAGCTTTTTCTTTACAGTTATTAAACCTACAGACTTCAGCAGAGGTTGAGATTCTCTGCTCTAGGGGCTTGGTGTTGAAGAAAAATGCTATGCATTGCAAGACTTGCGAACAAATTGTGTGCTGGTGACACTATAAACCTTTACAATAGTGTGCGTTTTTCTTGTGCTGCAGTAATAAAAATGAAAACTAATACCAGATAAACCTAACTAATACCACATCTGTGGTGTACAGATCATACGCAGATGAGTATGGAACATCTTTTGAAAGCAATTATTTCACATATAATAAAAAGTGTTGTTTAAATGTTGTGAGAATACACACTCTTCTACAAACAAAAGTGCATATTTGAGCAAAAGACTTGTGAGCACATACTTGATGCAAGGCATTTTTGTCATACCCCAAGGGTATGTCTGAATCTTTGTGTGTATTCTACGCATATGTATATTTTTTTGTCACATGTAATATTATTTAGTGTCACAACGTACATCTCATCTTCCCCAAGATTTTGTGAGCTTTTTCTGCTGGTATACATTGTTTGTGGTGTTTATAGATATATCAAAAGTCTCTAGTCTCAAGGCTTATCTGCAACAAAAAATAACTTGTGTGGAGGAGAGGAGCAAAGGAATCATACATTGAAACCAGATTAGTAGTTGACTCTGTATATTCTTGGTTCAGAACAAGGTTTCTCCTTTATTAGTCTAATAAAATACAAAATTTTTAAAATATATTAAAAAATTTTTAACTAGAGAATCTCATTTTATTTCAGAAAAAAAGACAGCTCCACATGGAGTAAATCCAAACCGGTTATTCCAGAATAACTGGGTAGACAAGCCCTTACTGAATCTGCTCACTTGCTGCTTACTGGCATAAAGTGTCAGTCTGGCTTTGATGAAGTACTATAAAACCACTTTTGTGGGTTAGAAATGTGCAGATTTTGGGCTCTTCGTTTGTGGTCCTGCAAAGATTATCCAGAAGTTTCATGATGCATGATTACAGCTTTTTGGAACTGTAGTTATCAAAAGAAGCGGTAACAATGTACCCTGTCAGCTAACGTTTGCTAGCATAAAGTTGGCCGTGACTGGTGACTTCTAAACACTGTAGTCTTTGTTGACACCGATCTTGAATGTGTTTTATGGAATGCATGTGTATCAAAGGTACATCTAGTGGTTTGAAAGTGTGTACATACATAGATATAAATAAATTTAAAAGTATATAGGTGTATATATACCTATATATACCCACATATATATTCCTATACACTGTCATATATACCTAGCTATATGTACTTATTTATGCGTATGTGTATATCTCAAAAGATATAGCTAGGTAATGTGCTTGCCTAGGGGAAGAAGTGAGCCAGCACTGCCCTATTTCTGCAAGCTAGTTTTCTGGGGACTGAGGGAGGATGGAGAGCATGTCTATTTCTATTTAAAACAAAAATGTTATTCTGAAAGCTTGTTTCAAAAATTTGTGATTTAAGATCCGTCTTTACTGTGGTCAGTGCCGGCTGCATTCTGCAAGTGCAATAATTGTTTGTGCTGCTTCTGCAGCCTCACCAGTGACCCATATTGGGTACAGGCATGTATACGGTCATGGGAGAACACGTCATCAGATGCCAGCTGCTCTGTGACAACTGACCTATATATGCTCTTATCCCACCGCAGCTACGAAGTCATTCACAGTTCCTGAGTAAATGAAGTGAAAAGGGGCAGCTGGGTCCAGCCTCAGTTATTCTGTGATACCTTGGTGCCCCACAGGAATATATTTGTATGGTCCATACCCTCAGCTTTGATTTGGATGGAGGGCTTCACAACTTTAGAGCCTACCGCTGTGTATGCTATAACTAGGAGGACTGACGGAGGGAAGAAGAAAGTCCTTCTAAGCAACTCTTCCTTAGTGAATATGTGCCTCAGTGGTGAAAATAAGTACCGTAGATCATATGCAGACATTTTTGTACTCTTTTCAGCTATAGCTATACTTCTCTGTAATTGAGTTAAATATTTTAAATCAAAGTCTGCACTCAAAATTAAGGGTCCTTCCTGCATTTAGGTAATGGAGCACTGTGAAAAAGGTGACATTTCCAATATTACAAAAAGGTTACAAAGCAAATGCCATAATGTTCATGATGTGCCTGGGGCAGAAGTGCACAATGCAGTACACACAAAAAGAACATTTAAAAACAGCCATAACTGTATTTTACCTTTATAATACCATTTTGTTTATTTAAAAAGATAGTTCAAAGGATTCATGTCGGAAATAGTGACAAGTTATGCTCTTTCTTATGCTGTGATCCCATCTTACTTCATCAGCCAGGCATGGTCAAAGTGGATAACACAAGAATCCCTCCCCTGACTTTGTACAGTACAGATAACTTGGCTTAATTTCTATCCCTGGTGTCACTTAACACTCTCTATAGCCAAAGATTATACCTTTTGAATAAAATGTGAAACTGATCTACCTGCTCTAAGTTTTCTGTTATGGGATCTTAAATATTTTCCAAAAAAAATTTCAGTGAGTATCCCTTCACCTGTTTTCATTTTCTTCAGAAATTATTTGAAGTGTAGTCTATCATGTCCACAATTAGAAAATGTGCACTTGAAGGACAGGAAAGAAATTGTTTGCTCTGTAATCATTCTCTCTGTATTGTTATCTAAAAATCAGGAAATCTCATTAGTTAGGTCTTAATCAATGTGCTCCTCAGGAAACCTTCAAATGTATTAAAGGTTGTGGGGGTTTTTTATACCTGAACTGTTTCCCTTTGATGATTAGCTTCACACAGGGGATGGCTTTTTGCATTATGCTCTTATCCGTCTACTGTCAAGAGAACATGCCCGCTCACCAGGGTCCTGGTACAAGAATGACTTGTTTCTTCTAAGCTGTGTACCGTGCAAAGAGTTCCTTTAGTTCCTCCTCAATGATTTCTCACCTGCAACAGCTCCATTTCTTGCCCAGCATCACCTTGCCCTACTGGACTGTCTGGTGGATTTTGTATTCTTGGTGGGTTGGAAGAAGGATTTATGGCTGATTTGAATTCCTTTCACTAGTTACTGCTCAAACTGGTTTTGCCTGTCTGATTGTATTTTTACCTTTAATCTGCTGGAGTTTATGATCCTTGTGATTTTCTTCAGCTTGTAAATTCAGCTTTTTGAATGATGCCTTCTTAAGTCTAGTAATCTCTTTTAGTTCGCTGTTAGTCACACTGGCTTCTTCCACTTTATCAAGCCCTTCCTAATAGAAGGCATGCGTTAGCACAGCAGTTCCAGTATTGTCTCCATTAGGAGTCTTTATGCTGTCTTCAAGGACTTAATTCTCTTAGATACCACTTTTAGCTTATTGTTAAAAAAACTTCCCAGTTTTTTGCATAGCTCCACTTTCTGAAGGCTAGCACAGTCATGTTGGATTATTTTAGCAAGCGTTTCCCCCGCAGGTAAGTTGAATCTAAGCATGTTACAGTCACTGTTAAAAAGCAACTTCTACTGCAAGGTTTTGCACCAGGCGTCGCTTGTTACTTGGTACCAGCTCAGTAGTTGCATTTACTCCTGCAGCCTCCCTAGCCAACTTCTCTGTTAAACAATCACGGATACTAACCAAACATTTCAGCTGTTAAATTACCCAAAGCCCTTCTGTTTTCTGCCGTTGCTGCCTCTCTGACTTCTCTGAGCGCATCAGTTATCACTTGCTAATACAACCCCATCGTTGACTTCATAGGTAATATGGGTAACTTAGAGTGATCAATTTAGTTCTAAATGAAAAGAACTACAAATACTTATGTGCAAAGAGAGGTGTATTTTCATAACCATTTCTAAAACTGTTGTTGAAGTTGACTGAGCAGGCAGCAGATGAATAATAAAAAGGGAGGAAAATGCCAAAATAGGGTATTGTAATTGATGATGGATGTGTCATTGATGAACAAGAAAATTGAGGTTATTTGATTAGTCTTTTTTAAGTAATATAATACACTTGTACTTATAAAAGAGACTTATTTCTTACAGATGAAATTATTTAGAATATTCATATTCTAATAACCATAACTTTTCAATTTTGAAACATACTAAAAAGAAGCGCAAGATAAATTCACTGCCTTTTTTCCTGTATTTTGCAAGGCTCCTCTTCAAAGGAACAGGGAAGCCTATTTGACTGGATTATAAAGGCATTAAATTCTGAAATTTGCAAATTATCACTGTAATGCAAAAGGAGCATTTTGTACGTTTAATTTTGTGAATGATTTTAGATCTCGTGTTTTAATTTCATGCCAAAATATAAGGCATAAATATTTATTTCACACTGAGCACTGGAGCTGAAATGCAATCAATTTGCAAGTGTTCTTAACAGAGTTCATTCTGACCCTACGTTCAATAAAATAGTGAAGTGCTGGTTTGATTGTCATGTTAGCTGAGGGAACAGTCAAATTAATATATTTTGAGAAGCTTTTCTTCTTTCTTAATAATGTGAAAATTTTATGAACTGAAACTTGGAAAGTTTCTAGTTGGAAGGGGAAGGAGGAGAAGCGAAGTAAATATTTAGAGACAGAATTGGAGAAGTGGTAAAAATAATAAGAGATATAAAAAGAAAAGGAAATAAAAGATTGATAGTTGACTGATAGAAAAAAGATTTTGATAGCAAGTGGAAAAAGAGGAGACTGAAACAGCAAAAAATAGCAGAGTTTTGGTTCTCTGGTGTTGCAGTGTGCATCCTCTTCAGATTGTTTTAATGTCGTATGTAGGCCTTCCCCAGGCATCTGGCATGGCTCTTTGGAGAGGAGCCTCTCATTAGCACTTGTTTGTGCTGCCAGAGCAACACCTAAATATTTCATTAAAACGAAGGAACAGCAGCCTGAGCAAATAATTAAAGAACAGAATTCTGTAGCTTTGGACACTGACTCACAGAACAGATAAAAATGTATGCATTTGTCTTGGAAGAGGGGAGAAAGTTGTCTCATCCTGCTTTCCTGGAGTCATAAGCATTTGCAACTTGCAATTTGACAAGATTTGACAGGTTGAGACTTAGGCTGCGGACTGTGCTGGCTGGCACTATGATGCTTTCAAAAACTCTGCAGAAACTTGTCTATCCGTGCCCCATTGCTCAGACCAGCATCAGTAGCATCTGTTCTTCCCCATGCACTAAACTTGGAATCACAGCTTCCAGCGTGTGACTTAACAAATACAATTTCCAGCTGTTGACAGAAGAGAATCTTGCATGCCCGTGTGCTCGGTCCACCAGCCCTGAAGTTTGTTCCCTAGCTGGCAGGTGTTGCCAGATGCTCCTTGGAATACTAGAGGTTTGAATAACTTTAGTTAATAAGATTGCAGGGTCAGTTTCTTCTTCCTGCCTTTGCCTCAGCAAGAGCCAGTCGTACTTCAGTGCCCAGATCAGACTTGTCCATTTTTGACTTGCATTTCTGACAGATTCCAGGTGATGAAGCAACAAAAATGGCCATCCTGGACACAATTATACTGTAAGTAATTCCTGTGTAGTGTTTTGCCATATCTTTCAAGGCAGTATCTATCTCCTTTTAGTGTTAAATAACATTAGCAGCATTCCCTTAGGAGAAGAGAGTGGGTCTTTACTGTCATTTCATCTTTATGTAGCTCAGCAAGCCACTATTCCCTCAGCTGCCATCATCTATCACCAAAGAAGCAGTGTATACTTCTCTACTTCTCTGATAATCCATCTCAAATTCCGTCTCCCCGTGTCGTTGAGTGCTGCTAGAGATCTTTTCTGTGCTTCTGAATGTGGGAAAACTGCAAATGCTGCTTCATGGTAGAAGCTCCAGAATTTCTTTTCATACTGCAATTCCATCCCCAGACAAACCTTCATGATTTGCCTGTAGAAATTGAAGAGATTCTTGTAAGGAACAGTTTTCTGAGAATACTGCAGGTTTGTGAGATATGTTTCAGCTTTTCTGACACATCCTCTGTGGAACTGTTTTACCAAATGGGTGATAGGTTAAGATACGTGCAAATGCATAAGAGTTTCAGGAGTGGGGGGTGTAAGGAGGTGTTGCATTTTAATTCTTGTTTAGAAAGAGATTAAGGATTACTAGTGCCTCATTTATGGTACCTGCTTTTTGTGAAATCCTAAGATCGGAGGTCAAGGTGCTGTTCCCATATAAATATTTAGATATCTCTCCCAGCCCTTTACCATTTCCCTCTTGGTCTTCTAGGTCAGTCTCTAAAAGTAATGTCAGCAACTTAATATGGAGTTGTTAGGGAATTAAGCTTCCTAATTCATATTTGGGAAGCCGAGATTCCTTTTACCCCTTTGCCATACCTGCTTTTTCTTGTGGATCACATTGATCTCTGCCTTTGAAGTTCATTCCAAACATGATTGCTGCCTTCTGTCTCACAGTATCTCTTTTTCTTCTGGCTTTTCTTTTAGCCCTTTTTTCTGCCAAGTAACAATGTTCTTTCAGGTTTGACTTTGTTTCCTTTTCTCTGAAGTAATCAATTTGAGTTATTCTCATTCTTATATAGCTATTGTTAAGAGAATAGCTTTCAGAGGTATCTACATGGATTAAGGATTTGCCTTCTGGTGTCAAAAGACAATAATCTCCATAATTTTGAAAGTCAGGTGTCATTTTCTGGAGAAACCTGCTGGGCAGGGAGACTGTGTTTTTTCTTCTGGGATTTAATAAGGCTTTTACATGGTCATCTTCAAACGTCCGTCTTAAGCCTTCCTCTGCAGATGAAACTTTCTTTTGTTGTGTGCTCCTGCGGTACTTGCATGTTTTCTCTCCTGTCAGGAAAGATATCTTTGCCCTTTACCCTCTTCTGCTTTTGGGCATATCTTGTTTGCCTCCACTTAACCTACCTTCTCTGTGGTGCTGCTGTTTCTATGCTAGCAGGAGGAGCTCCTGAGCAGAAAAGTGAAATCACTCATTTCCTGTTCTTCCTTCTTTTAACCTCTAAGAGACAGAGAAACTCTGGTTATTTCTTTGTCTACCCGTGTGCAAGATGATGCTTGTCATCTTTTCTGCCCTTCTCTACCCCAGGCATCTCGGTGATTTAAAAAGCTCTTCTCTCATAAGTCTCCTGCCCCTTATTTGTCAACACTTAGCACAACTTGCAGTGCAGCAGGGTCACCATATATGTCTAGAACTGATGTTTTGTCACACAATGGCGAAGCTCAGAGGTACAGTCAGAAACTTGTATTGTCTCTCAAAGGTCAGATCTACTAGAAAAACATTTAGTAGTCAGTAGTCTGGACATTACGGCCCTCTGAGAAAGAAGAGGTTTGAATACTCATTGGAGATTAGGAGTAAAAGAGTTCTGGTCTGTCACACAAGTAAATAATTTCCCAATGAGGGCTTATTCTGTCTGCGTATTTGCAGTATTTTTATTCTGTTCTTCCTGCGCTTTTTAACTCTCCAGGCATTTCATTACTTCTTTCCATTTCACCTTTATTACACATTCTTATATTTTCCTCCAGTTTATCAACATCTGCCTGGTCTGGGGGTGTCCAGCACTAATTTGCAAATAACATGCCAGGTGTGGTTTCTGCACAGTTGAATACAGAGAGGAATGTTTCTTGAATCTGTGATCACAAAACAATGCTTTGTAGCTGGTACACATTTCTAAATACTTCTAGGGGAGGTATGCCATCCCTGATATCTGACCTGATCTGGGCTTTGTACCACAACCCAGGTGGTATGATACCTGAATAAATTTCTGAAAGGTATTCAGCTGCAAGGAAGAATTCCTTTTTAATGCAGACTTCTTCTTTGTTCTCCTTCTGCCAAGGGACAGAATAAAAAGGAATGCAAGCGTTTCTCTTACTCTTCATGTAATCCTCATTTTCGCCTGATAATGCCCTGCCCTAGCACTAGTCTATATGCAAAATCAAGCTGGTTTTGTCTTCACTGGTTTACAGGTCAAAACAGTGGATCTTCTCCCCCTTCCCCCATACCCCCCCCAAGAGATCATCTGATATACTAGAGCTCTAAATTAAGATGCCGTGTGACTTGCAGATTCTGAGTAGGTGAGCCGTTCATTTTGTTTTCCCTGTCATTAGCTGTTAGAAAGCCCCATGTGAAATTTGTGATGTGATGTTTCTCTGAATTTTACTATAGGAAGTCTGTCCTGTTCAACAATCCAGTTAAGTACTACTGGCTGTATTTTGAAGGTAAAGCAGTTAAAATTAGCACTGGAAACACAATGGAGTGAGAAATGCCTTCTTTACACATTTTTAAATCCCTATCCTTAGGAATTGTTTTTTGTGGTTGGGTTGGTTTGTTTTTTTAACGAAAGAAAAGCAGTTTAAGTTCTTCATCCCTGTGCTTATTTATCTATAGAGTTTTAACTAGTTGCAGCTAGTTCATCTACAGTCAGCAGTCTGACATAACTTGTTTTCGTGGAGCAGCATTTATGAGTTTGTCCCTAAAGTGCAATTGTTGACCATGAAATTAAATAACTCAGTACTGCTATAAAATGATCAAGGAAGTTGCACAATTTAGGTGGCTGAAGTTGACAAGCCATGTGGCTGATGAACAGAAGCACAGCTCCTTTCCTGCTCTATTAAGAGCATTGTTCTCTAGCTGAGGTTTGGGACCTTTATTTCTGTAGTACCTAATGTGCAAGAGCATTGTAGCTTGCGTATGAAATAATTATTTGGAGTTGTTTGAAATACGTGTTTCTAGAAGGCAATTTTTTTTGTTCATGGTGACATGTCCAGTCTACCTGCCATACAAGCAAATGTCAATGAGATATTTTCCTAAGAAAGCTTGCAACTGAGTCTAAGATTGAAGGTGTAAATGGGCATGTTGCATAAAATTGGAATGCAAATTGGTATCTGGGCAGAAAGGAAAAGCCTGATCTTTCCATAGTGGAAAAGTTCAGGAATGTGTCTTCAAGATTGTCATGTTGTTGCAACTTGTTTTCTTATGCCATTAATCAGAATGATTAAGTGGCAACAGGAGGTATTCCACTCACATTCAGTATGTCTTCCCGGTGTACACTCATGATTGATGCTGTTCATTTTGGAGAAGTCTGTAAGAGAGCAGCATCAAGCAGACACAGACTATTGCATTGGAAAGAAAGATTCTATCATAAATTCTAATCCAGTGAAGAGGGAATTTTTTGCCTGCTCAGAGGTTTTTCCTTAGTATACCAGATTCAAATAGTCATCTTGCCTAGAGTCAGGACATCTTGCAAAACTGTGAAACAAAGGTCCCTTCTGTGATTAGAAGCCTCTCTGCTCTTCCCTTAATTCAGAGAAGGTGAAACACTGTTTTGAAGGGACCTTGCGAGACAAACTACAAAAGCTTAAGGTATTATTTTTATTACTACTGCTCTCTACAGGCAATATGGTCTGATTAGAATAAAGATTTTGTTTGACAAAAGTTAGTGCATACCTGCAATTTCCAAGTCGACCAAACCTGAAGATAGTTATAGACAAGGTAAAAAAGTCACATATATTAAAGTCTACATGAAACATTTTAAAAACCCTCCTTCCCCCTCCTTTTTTTTGACATCCTTTGTCAACAGGGTGTTGTAGAAGAGTTAACAATAAACATATGAGTGTCCTTAGATATCTTCTGCAAAGTCATACTTGTTTGTCTATCTGCATAAGAGCCACCCTTACTGGTGCCTATCCATGTGGGGACCTTTTGAACATGAGAGTAGCCGTAATACATCAAGGCCAGAACTGGCTCTCAAAGTCAGGGTGTTGCCTCTTTACTGCAAGAATGCCCTTCCCTTAAATGATGATAATTCTAAATTACTGTATAGTGTCATAAATGAGATGTATGATGAGTCATCATGCATGTGACAAGAGGATTGTTGTTTGTTGATTTTAATAGCCTTCAGGATGAGAACTTGAATGAAACACATTGATTAAGACTGTTATCAGATAGCACTATATAGAGACTTTAGTAGCAGAAAGCAAGAATAGACAATATTAGTTCTTAAAACAATTCCTGCAGCTGTTATTGATCATGCAGATAATGCATGATATAAGATCCTTACATAAGATCTCTCAGTTTAAAGTTGCCCATAAAATAGGCGATTCATAATTTGAATATGAAAACGCAGCTTTCTTCTGAGGCTGCGGCAGCATTGCCATCGAAGAGCTGCTGAAGACTTTTTAGCAAGGTCGGAAGGGAAATGGATGGTGCTTGGAGCCAGCACTCGCATGTTGCCTGTGGACAATTTGTTGAAATCAATTTTCTGATTTAAGCGGCAGCAGCTCATCAACGTGCAGCTCTGGCAATTCCTCAGTGCCCCTTTTATTTAATTGCAGGTGAAGAGGGGACAGCAAGTCCAAGGTGGCTGACCTTGAACAGGGATCATCAAATCAGCTGCTGGTAACAAAGCAGTGTGAAAATACCTAAGGCTCAATAATATCAAACTGCTGTCTGTACATTTTTTTGAATCTAAAAAATGCATTTCTCATATTCCCAGGTAACACATTTTCAAAAAGACTGCAGGCAAAAATACCTCCGTTAGTATAAATTGTAGGTATACAGGTTGACAGTGATCACCATCTTGTGTACAGTGATCTTCCTTCAAATGCACAGTACCTGCTTTGACTCAATTACATCTGCCATAAAACTTTAAAATAATGTGAGCATCTCACATGAGGGTCTACTTTACTTAATAAAAGTGGAGTTACACTTTTTTAATTAAACTAGCAAGTAAGACAGTGTGATTGGCTTGGTAACTGTGAATGTGAGTCTTGGAAGGTAAGTGCCCTCTAGGGATTCTTGTTAGTCAGTCCCTTGCCAGGTATTGCAAGACATGGGAGGAGGGGTTAATTGATAGCTCAATTAAATCTCTTTCCTTAATATTAAGTGATTACTTTAATATACCTTGCAGGTGCAGTATACAATACTTCTGTTTTTGATAGCTGCTTTCTACTTTTCTAGTGCCATATAAACAGTGCATTAATTTTAAACATCAGTCTCTCTACTTCCATCGTTCACTTGGGTTTTTTGTTTTGTTTTGTTTTTTAGGGCTGATAATCCCATATAATGAGCGGTTTGTGTACCATGACGTTATCTTTTAGGTACTTAGTTTCTGTAATCAGCATACAAGCTTGTAATGCAGATTAGTAATTTTAACTATTAAATCTGTAGCATTAATCAATGCTCTTTCTCACAAGAAAGGAACATAAGTCCTTAAAAAGTCATTGAAGTAGGGCCTTCCTGCTTTCTCCTTCCTGAAGCATATGTAAATGCAGCATTTTTAGGAGCCTTTTAGCCAACCTAAAAAGCAAGTGGCAGCGCTGGCTGGTGCGTTTTGATACACCAGACCTGAATACAGGGGGAGCAGCCCTCCAGAATCATTGCCTCTGCACACCCTCTGTGTGTGCTCAGCTGTCCTTGCCCCTCACTCAAGTGGCCTCTCTGGCCCTCTGACTGCCTGTGTCTCCAGCACTGCGTGGTCCTCCAGGTTACATGGTTCGCAATTGCAGAGTTGAAGCATGCAGAGTGGCAAACATCTCAGCCCCGTCTCCAGGGATGGGTGCAGGGAGCATCACTTATGTCCTCCTTGGAGAGGCAGCCACAGCACGGCACACGGCTTCCCTGAAGCTGCTGTGGATCAGAAGGCAAGCACACCAAACATCAGGCGCCTGGCTGAGTAACTAACTCCTGGTGCGTTGGAGAAGACGTGGTATTCTGTGTTCATTCTTGGGACTGTAATGTCTACATGGCCTTGCTCGGGGAGAATGAGTAGCTCACCTTCATGAAAGGCAGGGATATCAGTTGTCTGAAGATTTGGGATGACGCTGTTTTGTTTCACTGACATCATTTGTCTTGCAACTATAAGCTTGAAATGTTTTGGGTTTCTTCTCTAGTGAAGTTATTTGGCAAATACAGGTCTAATAACCTTAGAAATACAAAATGCACAGACCCAACTCGAATCATAATAGTTTTAATTTTAAGCAGTGAACAAGACTCCAGGGTTGATGTATATTTATTGAGAACATCCCTATTAATAATGCTTAATATAAGTAAAGCATCATCTTGGAAGTGTGCCATCGTTGTTTTAGAAGTACCATGCAGACAAGAAGGGATGTAGTTTAATTGTAGTGAGGTTAAAGGATCCTGCAGTGGTCCAAAGATTTAGTGTTTGCTCCAATTACTTCTGGAGTTTAAACCTTTCAATACACTGACTTTTCCTCAGTCAATTTCAAGTTCCTTTCAGGTTTCCTGGGTTATTACTTCGGTTGATAAAACTGGATTTAGTAACCAGACCAAGGCAATTGTCAGAATAAACAGTACTAAAGTATTCTGCCAATGTCAATAGTGGCATAATCTTTATCCACATTTTCATTATTGTTTATGATATCCAGAAGCCAGCTATTTTATAATAGGGACAGGTATGAAAAGAATATAACATCTTTTGGTTCAGTCTGAATTGTTAATTCAGTAGTAGAAGACTTCCTGAAACAGAATAATAGATCCTAATGATTTGAATGGCCAGATACTTGAAAGATTTGACCTGTTGTGGTGGTGGTGCCATTTTGTATTTTGGAGACACTTTAGGGATCTTCAGGTTAGGAATGTTAGAAATCCTTATATAGAGTACAGACAATTCCGAAGATGGGTCTTAAGGAAACTTGCATAACTGCTTCCCTAAATAAACGGAATTACTCAGATGTTTTTGTTAGAGATGTCCCGTGCTGTCATGTCTCTCAGTACAAGCTCTGTCCTCACTGTGGTACACAGGACGCTTGGTAGGTGTCAAAGTAGTTATTCTTTCCGGAGCAAAGTAGCAAAGTGCTGAGACTGTAGTAAAATATAATACAGACTACTCCAAGTTATGACCATACTAAATATGTGTTAATTCCTGGAATTCCATACCATTTATGGGTATGCAGCACCTGCTGCTGTTTGCCATGGATGAGATCATTTGTCTTGATTTTTGTTTTTTAAATCTCGATAATAGTGAGAATGTGATGTCTCACCTGTAATACTGTATAACGATCTTTTAATGCTGACAGTAAATCTGTACTTGGCTTAATACTGTGAGATACGTAAGTCTTCCCATGTGTTCAAGCTGGTTTATGTATGCGGTTTTACTGTAATAAAATCATGTTATTTGGTTGCGTGCCACAAAATAAATTACAACAAATATCCCTTTAAAATCCTCTGCTTCTCAGCCTTGGGAAGGAGGAAACGTTACCCATTTGTGTAAGAAGTCAGTTCCTTCAGACTGAGACAGCACACAAAACTTGCTTGATAATAAAAAGCTTTTAAAATAAACTTTGAGGGGAATTACCATTGTCAACTTGAAAATTCTTTTGAATTAGTTTCGGTGAAAGATGCTATTATTACTGTGTTGTTATGCAGCAAGGTATGTTACTGCTGAAGATGTGTGTTTTGCAGAAAACTGCAAACTGCTTACAGTTAGTTCCATGTGTATTAGCACAGTACAGCACATGTATGACTACTTGTCTGATGCAGAGCTGAAGGCAAATATTCCTGCTATGGGATAAATGCAGGGTTTCTTCTTCTGCAGTTTGCTTCTTCTGCGCTTGTTGCAACAAGCATACATACAAACAGTGTTGTAACCTGTGACTATGCAGCCCGAACTGCATAAATTTGCTTATGAATTTAAAAAATAAATTCTAGAATTTTAAAAATTATTTCAATTCTAGTATTTGGGGAAAAAAAAATAGCCCAAATCAAACAAAACCCCTGAAACCCAAACAAAACAAAGTTGGGCCATTATTTAAACTTTAAATGATGAACTTGTTATTGCCTGAGGAGATTCCTGGATTCTTCCCCACCTTACAGAACATTTATTTGGTTTGAGAACAGGAAGGGCATGCATGTGCTGTGTACTTGTTAATTTGGCTAATCAGAGAAGAGAAGTCTAACTTATCTTGATCCGATGTGTAAGAGAAATGAGGAGTACTTAAATGGCAGGGAGTGCAGGACTTCAAATTTATGCGGCTCTCATTCTTCATCTTTTTTTTGCTTTACTTTGCAGTCCACTCCTTTACACCTAGCAGCAGGCTACAACAGAGTTCGAATAGTCCAACTTCTGCTTCAGCATGGTGCAGATGTTCATGCAAAGGATAAAGGGTATGTACAATGAATTGACTTGTTATCTATTTGCAACAGTGGTTTTGTGTTCATCAAGATGAGGAATTATTTCTCTGTTTCATGTTGCAGCATAATCTCAAATAGTTGTCTGAGAATGCGGCGTTTGCTTCCAAAATCTGAGTGTGGTTCATCGTAAATAGGCTTTTGTTAGAGCCTCAATAATATATTACCTGTGATTGCACTTGTTTTAAGTCTTCAATAACACCTTTAAATTTTTTCCAAAGCTTATTATTTGCTTCCATGCACAGACTACACTTTCAATCATGTTTTTCTAGCATTATTTTAGGGAAGGTGATGGGGAGAAGGTACACGGGCTTAGTGAAAAGCACGTGCATTGAAAAATTTCTGTATAGTCTCATTAGCTTGTTGCATATGTATGGATGTAATTCCAAGTAATATCAATAACACTCATGTGCTCACTACTAGTGGTCCTTAGGGACCTATCTTGATTGATGTTGCCAGCAAAAATCAAGGTGTAGTCAAAGCTAAACTGTTGTATTTTTGCAGTAAGGATGGTAGTTACGTAAGACACCAACAAAAAATGCACAGTAGTCAGAAATCTGGAATGATACGTGTTTTACATTGTTCTCAGCCATACGTTTCTGAACTCCAAGGTGATGATTCTCATGGTACTTTGCTAGGAACGCTTAGTCTTAACACTGTAGAAATTGGGCCCCTGGTTAAAGCATGCATTCTGTATTCAGAGTCCATAGAGATAAGATATTAATGAGTGTGTGTTCTGTCTCCATCAGTAAACTTGAGGCGGCATTTCCTATATCTTTGTTTTCTGCTGAGTCCAGCCTACTGTTAAAAGAGATTTTAAATTAAGGTCTTAGCTTTTTTCCTTTTTGTCTTTTTCTTCCCGAAACCAGTCCCAAGCATACTTAAACGCTTGAAGATTGACTAATTGTATTTGTCTTTACTTTCACTCTTAATGACTTTTTTTGATCAGAATTGTGAAATGTGTGATGACCGATTATGTAAGTGAAAAAAAACCCAGAGAAAAGCTGCATGTAATACCTATTCAGGTAGATCCAGCATTGTTAAGCAAGTTTCAGGCACTTCACACCTTTCCGAAATTTCATAGAATCATAGAATCATTTAGGTTGGAAAAGACCCTTGGGATCATCGAGTCCAACCATCAACTCCACTCTACAAAGTTCTCAAAGCACTGCAGTGTAGATGCTTTAATGAGGTTTGAATGATCTGCTTGGAAAGTATGAAAAGTGTGAAAAGAAATAACATTGAACTTGGGGAGGGGGTGTCCAGGGAGAGGATGGAGAAAAAATAAGAAAGAAAAAAAATGTATTAAACTTAAAAATGATTTAAACATACTTAGTAATACCTGATAGCCCAGTAAGCTCCCTCTGTTTTTTCTAGCAGCATCACGCATTTGCAGTCAGTGTGGTATTTTGGTTTTTCTTGCTGTTTCTTATTTATACATAATTTATAAGTAAATAGGCTATAAATAAATGTAATTTGTCATTTATGGAGCTAAATTTAGGATACATTGATTCTAGACCTGTTAGATTTTCTTCAATGGGGTCACTTTGGAGAGAGACCTGAGGAACTGTGATGCGTCTTCAAAATGATCATCACTTTTTGTTAGTCCTGGAGAGGACCACAGCCAAGGAAGCAGCTCTTTTTCCACTGGTCCTTTCCACAAAGTCACAATGTGCTGGAAAAGGGGAGGGTATACTGCAGAAGTGGTCAGGTGGCTGTCTTTGATGAGACCTTGAAGGCCTCGGTTCTCTTAGATGACCATCTTTTTGGAAGAGGGCGGTTTTTTGAGTGCTCTGTGGACTAGATGCTCTTTTTGCATCTCGCACATGTGTAACCCATATGTTACAATTAAGAAAAGTAGGGATAGAAAATAACAGTTTGAAAAATTTCGCCAAAACAAATTTCCCTCTCCTGTGACAAATGCAGTGCTGCTTCTGAGAGCATCTACCTTAAAATTAAGTTTACCCTGTAATCTAGTACTTGCTGTCCCAATGCTCTTTGATTTTGCAATTCTGTGAAACATCCCCTGTATTTTTCATAAATGGTGAAGAGTTAGTTATTGGTTTCTGCGTATTACGCATCCTGATTTGTTGAGTCATAGCTAGCCTGTCTTGCTTGGCTTGAATTAAATTAATTTTGTCCTCTGTAATAATTGTCCTCTTTGCATCTCCCTTTCAATGCATGACTTTTTTATTAGGTTTTGTGCTTTTGACTAGATCCCTGTTATTTACTTTGCTAGTGTCATTTTTAAGTACGGCCTCCAGTAATATAGCTGTACAGAAATTACAGGGACTCTCTTAGAAGTGTCTTGCACAGTTAAATAGGTTGTACTGTAAAAGATGGAGTAAGATCAGGTCATTCCACAGTTTGGATCAGCTATTTCACTGTACTTTCTGTGGATATTTGTATATCTTCATAATATATCTAGGAGTTATGTTAGCGTTATCTGGGGAGTTTTGCCTTTCGCATACCATTTTAAATAAACAGGAGTTCATATTTAGGCAGAAACAGAACACTCTCTTCTCTTGAGCAAATTGAATGTGGAATGGGACTTTTCCCATCCTTAATAGGTTAAAGAAAGATCATTCCAAAGCCAATTAATGCTAATCTTACTGGTAGATTAAACATCTGTGGCTTGTTACGGCCAAATAAAAAAAAAAAAACAAAACAACCTCCATTTTAATGCCACTCTTAAGTAACGCGTTGTTTGCGAAGGTTAGATTTTTCCATTAGTTTGTTAATCTTAATTTTAAAATATTTGAATATTTAAATATTTTAGATCTAATTTTATTTCTTCTCATCTCTCAGTAGAGAGAAAATTGTTCCACCATCTTTAAAAATCCTGCTTAAATAAATCTGTCATTTGCCTTCTTCCATACAGTGGTCTTGTGCCTCTTCATAATGCATGTTCATATGGACACTACGAGGTTACAGAGCTGCTGCTGAAGGTAAGCAGAAGGATGAAGAGTAATTAGTGTAGAGTTAGATGTGTTAGGTGAGATATGAACTGTTTATATCAGAGTTGAGAAGGAAGATGTTTTTGGGTTGGTTTTGGTTTTTTTGTAGTAACAGGTTTCAAACATCCTGTATGTCATTTCAGAATCTTTCTGTGGTACAGTATATGGGGTTTTTTCCCCACCTAATTTCTCTGGACACTCAGTAGTGTTTCATTTATTTGAATTTTTCTGTGAAGAAATCTGTTCTACTGAAAAACTAGCTCATACAGAAATTCCAATTTTTTTGAGGATTCGACAGTATTTTTGCATGTATGGGTATTTTTATAGTTACTTTTTGCATTTGTGTTCATGTATGAAAGAATGGAACCAGTTTTTATAATGAAATGAAAATCTGTAAGCTTTTAGTTGTTGAAACTGATTTCTTACTAAAATAAGGCTTTCTTTGCTGTGCTAGCACGGTGCCTGTGTGAATGCTATGGACCTCTGGCAATTTACCCCCTTGCACGAGGCTGCTTCCAAGAACCGTGTCGAGGTCTGCTCCCTCCTGCTGAGTCACGGTGCGGATCCCACATTAGTCAACTGCCACGGCAAGAGCGCGGTCGATATGGCTCCAACGCCTGAGCTAAGGGAGAGACTGACCTGTAAGTGTTTTCAGACTGGAAGCAGTTGTCAGTAGGTGTAAAGGGGTCCTTTCCTTTCAGGCCAGGTTCCTTGTACTTCACAAGCAGATGCAAAGCAGCAGAGTAACTGCAGCTGTGCCTCTCCCTTTGAAATACGCAGACACCTCTGATATACTGTTTGTGGTATTATCTGGTTTTCTTAGATTTAAAATGTTTAAGGTACTGCTGAATCTGTGACTGTGGGAGTTTTTGATGCTTAAAGTCCAGTTAAGTCACATAGGAGGCTCTGTATCACACCTAAAGAGTAACTTCCAGAAGGTAGGTAGCTTTGGTGTGCGAACTTGAAGAGATGGAAATTCCAGCACCTTCTGTTGTAGTCTGTGCAGTCCCTGTGCTGTTTACAAAACAATGTTTGAGCTCTAATTTGAATTTGTCTGCCTTTATTTGCCCTCTTTTGGGGATTTGTTTTCTCATTGTTATAAACTGTAAAAGGTAATTAAATGAGACAAGTATGGAAATAAAGCATTATGAAGTTACAGAAAACTCCTTCTTGAGAAGTAGATTCTGAACTCAATTATAAATAAGCTTTTGGTTTTGTCTGTTACCTTGCCAATATAGCAGAAGCCCCCTGACACGCTAAGAATGTGATCCTTCACTACTCACAGTCACAGCTAGTCAGGTTCTCATCTGTCACTGCTCTATGCCTGCGAAGGCGGTGAGGTCACGTGCAGCAGAAAACATGGCTCTAGGAGAAAAGAGGAGAGCATTACTTCTCTGTTCTCTATTCTGCGCTAAATTTGGAGATGCTTCTGACTTTGAGGCAGATTAGTTTACCATTTGTTTAAAATTAGCAACCAAGCAAAAAACCATCTATTTTAAACTTTGGTTTGTTTATTTATTTATAGTTCCTGGAGAGGAGTGGGGAAAGTTTCATGTCCATTAATATCCACTGAAATGTGTACACAAATGTGAACGTTATGCCAAATTTGACAGTATCTTGATAGGACATCCTGTATTTGCATACCCAAAATAACATGTTTAGTATATTCTTGAGTTCTTTGGTTTTATACTTTAGGAATGATATTACAGTTATTTGTTATTTCAAGTTTTATTTGTACTTGTGCTTTGTGTAATGCTTTGTTTACAAAGAAATTCAAATTCTATTTGAAATGAAAACTTAGAAGTTACTGCATTTATTTTTATTTCTAAATCCAGAAATGCAGCAGATGTTAAAACAAGGGTGGGAGAAGAAAACCCCTCTTAACAAGCTCAGCATTTCAATCTTGCATATGAAGGAAAAATACCGTTATTTTTACTGAGATTGTTGAGCTTTTTTTTCTGTTTCCCAGGTTCAGATGTCATTTTTGCTAACCTACCTTTCGTTTGTACATTTTAAGAAAAACACGTTTAGTCCTCAAATTCAAAAGTATTTAAAACTAAAGTGAACTAGTTGCTGAACTGAACAAGATGTGACACTGAAAATAACAAAATTACCTCTCAGTACTTGCAAAGATATAGCTGCTATCAAAACCTGTTTCATCTTTGTAGCAGACTGGCTTCAAATGCTTAGATGGTTAGCTTTCTTGAAGACCAATAGTTTAATATTTTATGTTTAAATTTTATGTTGAGGCTTTACCTTGAATTATGTGTAGTTGTAAATACAGTGAGGTTTTTGAAAAGCAACAGTAATGGTTTTTTCTGAAGAGCATGTAATAGCATTGTACTCACTCGAACACATAAGTAAGTAATTTAGAGGTCACATATGCATTTAATATCGAGTGGGTGGAGGATAAGAGAGAGAAAGCTATAAGGATTGTACTCAAGGAATCACTTCCCCTTTCCTTTAGAAATGTCCCTTTGGTTTCAGTAGGCCATATTCCATGTTCTGTGTCCCAGGTTAGCCACTATCTGAAGATGTACAGAAAAACTCTTATTTCCTCATAATTTGAGTATAGTGGCCTTTCTCCAATAACATTTATCAATGTGACATGTTGCTGAATATTAAATGTGTCTTTTTCCCTAACAGATGAATTCAAAGGACACTCTTTACTGCAAGCAGCCAGAGAGGCAGACCTAGCCAAAGTGAAAAAGACACTTGCTTTGGAGATCATTAATTTTAAGCAGCCACAGTCGCATGAGACGGCACTGGTGAGGTTATACAGTCAATCCATTTGTTTTATGATAAATGTGGTAGTAGTGCTAGTTGAGGAGTTTTATTTCTACACTATGAAAACGTATTCATCATCTGAGATTGAGAATTTGCCATCAAACACTTTATAATGTTAAAATTAAACCACCATTATAGAAATAACACCATATAATTTTTATTACTTTTTTTTCTTCCTGGTGAATTACAGAAGCCCCCCAGCCACTCCTCACCTGTTCATTTTTCACTTCTCTGCTGCTTTTTTCCCCATCACTCTATTTTTTGTTTGTTTGTTTGTTTGGGTTTTTTTTGTTGGTCAGTTGCTGTCTTTTTTCTGGGGTTAAATTCTATTCCAGTGGACCAGTGCTTCCTTCATGTTTTATGTGCGCAAACTCGGATTACAAATTTTCTTCATAGGGTATGTAAAATTCTGGTGAAAAGAGACACTAGATGTATATCACAGGCTCTTACAGGATTAGAATAGTACTGACAATGCCATATTAGCTATGGAAGAAGGGGCCTTTGAGTCTTTCCTGACAGTATCGTGCTCTTACTTCATTGTTTGAAGAAACAGTGGAGGCAAAGAATACAGCCAGTATCCCAGATGCAGTTGAGAGAGACTAATGGTATTATTAAAAACTGTTATAGTTACGATACTTTATTCCAGTGGAACATTTTCTTCACAGTGGTAGGTCTCAGCTGCAGGCATACAACTGCATATTTAGCGTTATAAATATTGTGATGGTGATCAGAACATTGTGTGTTGACTACCAAGCATCCATATGCTCTATTCATTCCATGGAGGACTCGGCATCCTAGCCTGAACTTAGAGGCAAGACAGCGAAGAGATATTTAGAGGCTGAACGTGAAGGCAGTAGGAAATTTGGGATGATGTTATCCTTTCTTTCCTCAGTATATCAGCGGCTGATATGTGGCATTTCTTTAGCTGTGTAATGATCACTTAGTAGTCCTGTGGTGTTCTTTGCTCTTCTCTGCCCGCTTATTCTGCAGAGACGGCTAGGCAAAATGGGATATTTTAGCTCTATTGATCTCTTTGGTTCACTGTCCAGTAAGTGACTGTGATTTCTCAGTTTTTGCCTCCTGTACTTGAGATTCCCAAGTGGTCTCCCATCCAAGTGGCAGGGCTTAACTTCCAGGGTCAGATAAGGTTATGTACAACCTAACTGAGCGATTCCTGTCCTAAGTATGATATCTTTTACCATGGGACACTGGGGTCTGTGCCCTGTTACCCCACAAAGGCCAAAGCAAGCACCTGGTTTATGCTTCAGTGTTGCTCTGAGGTTTGGCAATATTTGAGCACTTGTGTTGCTTTTAGTGCTGCTTTAACCTATCTGTATTTCCTGCCAATATGATATTATCTGCAAAGCCTCAAAAATACTGTCACTTTTCAGAGCAAAAGTTGATCTTAATGTTTACTTACAAAGCTTACCTATGTGAAACTTGGCCATGCTCTGCTGATAACAGCCGTGTGGAAGCTTGAGTGGCAGTTACTTCATAGTGAAGGCTGAGACTAGGCAGAAGATGGTATTGCTACTTATTAGCATTCTGTTTGGGGTCTGTCTCATTGTAAAGGCTATTGTTCTGGTATTGGAAAGTATGAGAACTTTGTTCCAGCAGACTGTCTGCTTTTTCCATGTTACTGCTTTAAAACATGGGTAAACATAAACACAAAAATATTCAAAAGTATCTCCTGTTTCTCATGTTCTGCTATCTTGACACATCCAAACTTGAGACAAGCATTTCTGGACTGATTTTAAAGCGCGGTGTTCAGCTTATCTGGAACCGTACTTGTAATTTCAGGCCTCAGGAATGGATTGATAGGGCCACTGTTGAAAATGTCAGGACAGATTGAGTCTAGTCTCTGCAGAGATTCAAAGACAAAAGGGAGGAACAAAGCACTCACTTCTGTGTGCTGAATGCACAGATAAACCAACAAGCAGACCCCAGCCACATGCAGGAGAATAGTTACACCTAGCAAAGGGCTGTATGGGGTTCCCACAAGGGCAGGCTTGAGCATTGAAGAGCAGTATGGTGAACGACGTATCTTTCTCATAGCATGGAAAAGAAGATACTTTAAGAGAACATTATTGCCTGTTTATTTATTACATAATTTGTAACTGGGTGCATGACAGAATTGCCAGCGGGTTAACAAGTTCAATACAGGCTGAAATAGAAGAATGAACAAAGCAGCATTCAAAAGACACGTTAATCAAAACAGCAGCAGAATCTTAACGGACCCCTTTGGAGTCCCTCTGTAGGAAGTTAGGCTGCTTCGAGCCCTTTGTCTTTACCTCCTTTGTGCATTATGTGCTGGTTTTGTCGTGAGACCTTGTTAATGTAGTTGGGAACATACCACTTTTTTTCATTACTGACAAATAGCTTTAAAATGAAAACTGTTTTTCTGAGAAGAATAATTTAGCATTGATCACTGGCTTGTATTTTGTTCTGTATGTTATATGTTTTGGCAAAAATATGATGGATTCTGTTTGTAAATTTTGTCATCTGATGTTTAGCAGAATAAGAGATGAAGTCATGGATCTTAAAGCTCTTTGTCATCTGTGAAGTTGAAATATAATTTGTATTTACTTTTTTGCAGCACTGTGCTGTGGCCGCTGTGCATCCCAAGAGGAAGCAAGTTACAGAACTATTGCTCAGGAAAGGAGCAAATGTTAATGAGAAAAACAAAGAGTAGGTTTCTGAAATTTTTGAATTTTCCAAAGGACTCTGCCGTACTAGTAATGTAAAACTAATTTATTTTTTTTTCTCCTCTAGTTTCATGACACCTTTACATGTTGCAGCTGAAAAAGCTCATAATGATGTCATGGAAGTTCTGCATAAACATGGAGCAAAGGTAAATTTACTTAAATATATTTTATTTAAGGCAAAAGGCAAGAAAAAGATATATATTGATTAAATGCAGTGTTAGTTTTTATGATAGTTGTTGCCTTTTTTTTCTTGTGTTAACCTTGAAGTGTGTTTATCTTGGATCAGTACGGGATGTTCAGTAGTCCCATTTGAAAATTAGGCCTTCTCTCCAAGTAACTGAATACAGGCTTTAGGAGTCTAACTTACTCATTTTTAATGAATCTTGCTACTCATTTCAAATAAATGTGGTCATCCGGATGCCTCTTGTTGCTTTATTTTGTTGGCTTGACAATATCCAATGTCTGAGTTTGCTGATGCTGAGTCCAGCGGTCTAATGCTGTGCATCCCTTAGCGCTTGCTTTCTTCTTATTCTCTTGGCCAGGTTGTTTTGCCATGCCCTTCAGCCATTGATAGGTGCTGACCAAAGTAATTTGTAAGCCTATGGTGAAATTTGCATAGAAACACGTGGTTCAGCAAGTTATTAATTAAAGGGAGAGGAAAGTATAACTGTCTTTATTTCGGATGTCTTTTAAGCATCTTTCAGAAGTATTTCAGAATTATATTTCTCTGAGTTTTAGCAGCAAACTTGATGTTCGTGGTAATGATATACTCAGCTACTTAATTTTCTGAGAAACTCTTCTTGATGGGTATGTTCTTTGCATTGTTTAAAATAAAAATGATCTCCTTGTTTTTGCTTTAAGGGGCCTCACATTACTCTGAGCCTTCATCTTCATTCGGGTAGCTAGAAAAGAAGAAATATACGTGTAATAACAATCTAGTGTGTCACTCTTGACGTGCTAGGAGGTGCGAGCAATATAATTGTCTCCATAGTCAATACTAAGTCTTTTTATTTTGAAACAATGAAATGTAATTTATAAGCCTGTATGAGAGCTCATTGCCAGATTTCAGTATCTTAATTCACTTGCATAGTACTTTAAAGGCATTATAAAATAGCTTAATAACAATACCGTGACAGAGTTTATCTGAATTGAGAATCCTGATGCAGTGGTGACATGCCACGATTTTCCCAGGGGGGAACGCAGGGCCAGAGGTCTCAGAGTCATCAAAACCATTCATTATCGTTTTCGCAGATTCACTCTTACTATCATATCTTTGCACTAAAAGTTAAAAAAAATAATTTTGCCATAGAAGTAGATACCTCATGGCTTTATGGATCTGATTTTGCACATGAATTCAGTACTGATGGTACTTGGGTGGGCACTGAGCTGGACGTGCTGGAGTTTCAAGTGTATTGACACCCAAGTGCTATTTACTTTGAAATACAAGGAGTTTCTGCTTGCTGAGGGTTTCTGGAAAGCCTGCTACTATACTCTAGGTATTTAAATTAGTGCTCTCTTGAAGATTTAGCTCTGTGTAGCCAGGTTAGGAGCAAGCTCAAAGACGTCATCCTTACTAGAATGGCTCAATTTTATTGTTTATGTCAGTAGCACATTCTGACGATAGCTTGTAATTCTTTTATGTCCTGAAGCAAGGGTTCCTAAATCATGATCCATGAGTCATTTGTGGGCTGAGTGATGGTGGTGAGTGTCCTGCAGTTATCTACAGAACCATGCTGAGTGGTGTCTTCTATTGTTTTATCCATTGGCAGTGTGCAAATAGAGGTACATTAGTGGTCATTGAAACTCATTCTTCATTCATATCCTGGTGTATGCTTGCTATGTTATTCTAAGGATAGCCATTCACATTTAAGATCTAGCAAAGCACTTAAGTGCATGGCAGGAGACCACTCATAGTTAAAATTAAGCCTATATTTCTATACTGCAATGGATCAGGTCCCTCTTTATTTGTGTCCAAAGTTCCTAAACTGTAAAACGGTACCTAATGTAATCGTGGCTTTTCATGAGAGGTAGGTCATTAAGGCTTATGAAGCACTTTGAAGTTCCCAGATGGGATATGCTCTAGAGTATTAATTAGTTAACTAGGCTTATTTAATTACTCTAAAATGTTTGTCTTGTGTATTGTCATTTGACCTCTTGCTCAAACTTTGACTGTAGGCAATCAGTTTATCAGACACTCTTAACATTGATATTTCTTTGTTTCTGGCTATTGGGACATGGCAGCTTTAATCCCTGAAGCAGGCTTCTTTATTATTTTGTTTTACCATTTGTTGTGTTTCTGGAAGCTTTTTCTTCCTGTTTACTCTTTTTGTGCCTTGAATTTTCATTACTTCAGAAGATGTAGTACTAAGTTCTTTGATCCTGTCTAGTCGTATTTTTTTACGAGAGACGGTTTTCACAAGCTAGTGAATCCAGTCTGCCTGCAATAGCAGCTTCACAGTGAATATCCATTTGTTCTTTGAACAGCACACTCCTACGGTTTAAATACCTCTTTTCCATTTTGATGCTTCCTTTGCTGAGGTATTTGCAGGGAATGGATACTTCTTAGCCTTTGTTTTGGTAGGCTAAATGCCTCAAATGCTTAGTGTTCCCTCATAAGGGAACATCGACATTTCCTAATGATCTTTATAACCCTTCTCTTTATTAGCACCAGAGGAAATCTCGGAGCTCAGGCAACAAGAATGGAATTCATTCCTCCACTGCCTTACATGATGGCACTTCCATATCTCTGATGTAAATGCTGGACTAATGCATATTGGGTCATATTTGCCTTTTTAATAGACACAGTAGTACTCAGACCCTTCCTGTAGTATTGTAGTACTAAGAGAATCTCAATATTTATTTTTATTTATTTTTTTTCTTGCTAATTTTTCATATCCGTGCCCTTTGGCACAATTCTCCTGTGCCAAGATCATTAATGAAAATATTAAAACAAAATTATCCCACAACCAATCACTGAGCAGCCCTCCCCCTTTCCATACATTCAGTTCTTCAACCAATCTTTATTTTTCCATATAAACTAAATAAAAATGTCCTGTGTGATCCCATATCAAATGCTTACTGAAGTTTGGATGGATGAGACCTACCATATTTTCTTTGCTTTGCAACCATTTCTTCTATCAAAGGAAAGGTACGGTATAAGTCAGCTTTAATCTACCTTCTGGAAACCACTACTGATTATAGAGAGTGTAACAATTTGAAAAAGATGAGTAACTGGGGCTTCAAAGAAAGTGTAACTTTCTTCTGAAATCCAGTGCCAAAAGGCAGAGAGCTGACCCATAGAAAAACATCCGGTAATGGATTTAGGAGACAAAGTCATGTAAAGTTTTGTAGATTGAAAATAATTTGTGGTTATTTTAGCAATAGAGAGGAAACTGTTGTTTTCATGAGGAGCAGCTGTGATCTGTGTCAGACAGTAGAAGTGAGATAATGTGAAGTATGCCTGTTTCAGTAGATTTTTCTTGTTTTGCGAAATGGACTGAGGCATGGTAAAGACTGCTTTAGGGAATTTGTTTGGGATGAGCAAGAGATGGTTCGTGGTCTTGGAGCTGGATTTAATTATCCTTAATTTTATCACTGTGTGAATTTGCTCTTTGAAGTATGTCAGACAAAAATAAAAAAATGAAGGACTGCTTGAATAACATGTGCTTGATCTTGACATATTTTACAGAATTATTTCTAAGAACATTAGTATTGGCAAGAGTCAACCTATACCCGCAAATTACTTACTTTGGTGTGTCTTGCTGGCCCTTACTGACAACACAGGCTATAGATTAGTAATTTGAACTGTGAAGTCGTCCTTGGTGCACATCACTTGCATATTGTCTAACCAATACCCATTCCATGATCAGTGAAGATACTTTCATTAGCTTGTTACTTCAGTTTGCAGAAGTTGTCTGTCAACTGTACATCTAAAGCAGAGGTGAGAAACCTTGGGCTTTCTTAGAATTTTCTTCAAGTGTTGGTCATGAGTGTCTGTGGTTCTAAATGCCATACCCAGTTTTTACTTGTTTGTGTCAACTGCAGTGTGAAACAGCATTTCACACCACTGCTTATTTGATGTTGAATATCCTCGAATTACCTTACGAAAAACAAAATCAGAGCATCTACGAAGACTCCTCAAACATAAACTTTTTTTTTATCAGACCCGTGAGCAAATCTTGAAGTGCAATGACTGTATCTTTGAAGATGGTTGAAATCCTTTGTTTAAAAAGAAAGTCATTTGAAGGGGGTGAACTAATGAAAAAGTGGCGTTCATCCTGTTTTGTTGTATTGCTAGGTAGTTGGATACCTCTTATAACTAGCTCCTTGTATGAATTTACAGATACATGGGAAATTTAATATGTTGAGAAAGACATTCGGCTTTCTAGCAGTGCAGAAGAAAAGGATTAAAGTCTTTTCCGAACTGGAATGATTGTTGGAAAGAAAGACCTGCAGGCATGCAAGTTCACTGGTATCTTGGGCAAGTGTAGAGACGTCATGAATGCTGTTTGTTTAACTTTGTTATGTTTCTAAAGGATACTGTTGAAACTATTCTTCTACAAGAGAAAATGAGCCTTTCTAAGGTCATGTTAGACCGAGTGTCCCTATTCATAGCGGTAGCAGAAATGGCTTCCTTCTGCTCTGCTAGAAGGATCTTGCTGTAGGGATCTTTGCATGATACAATTATTTCTGTGCATTGGAGTAGCATATTGCCAGCCTTTCATGATCATGGATTTGAAAACTGTCATCATCTATCTAGACCCACAAGACAGGCTTAAATGGTTTTGAATAACCTTGTTGTGTAATACATTTGCTTCCAACGTTTTAGGTAGAGGTATGATTTTCTCAGGAAAGACTAAGCATTAAAAAATTGAATTTCCTTTCAGAAATGTAGCAGGTTCTGGACTACGATGGTTAACAACATGAAGAACTCTGTGATCTGTTGCAATTGTGTGGTTCAACTTTTCTCACTGCTTAGACATCCAAACTTAGTGACATTAATCTGAAGCTTTTATGCAAAGGGACATATGGCTGGATCATGTAGGAGCTGTCAGAGTGAAACTAGACCTCTTTTCTCTTTTTTCCATTTTTTTTTCCTTCTGACAGAGCTTGAAATTGCCACCAGCGCCTCTTCACCCCTATCCTGTTGTATGCACAAAGACACAAGACGTACTGCAAGTTGTCTTCAAAATAAATGCAGCAGGAGAGCAGTTAGAACATGTGCATTGCAGGGAAGGATACCGTGATACTGGAACTGCTGGCAGAGCACAAGTTCCACGTTCCAAGAAAGATCTCACAGAGAAAACTGCAGTGCTTGGAAGCTGTTATCTTTTGTGCTGCTGTAGTGTCAAAGAGTAGGAGGATATTTAGGGCATTTGATACCAACAGAAAGCTCATATGCTTATGAAGTCTTGAAAAAAAGTTTCCTGAACAGGCCTCAGCTGTTGAGCTGCCACAAGTGCCTGATAGCCAAGGGACTACTGCTGTAGGTGTGTACACTGTTCCAAGACAGCCGCGGTGCAGGGAGGAAAAAAATCTCTTCAGTGTCTGATGATACATGACCGTTTCGATTTCTCTACTGCATCTATCCAGGATGGGGAAAAGGAAATTAAAGGGACAAAAGGGAAAAACAGAAGGAATTCTGCATTGGGGAAATACACTGTATAGGACAGGATCTTTCCATGAAAAGCCTTACTTAAAAACACTTTGTTTGATAACTGCATTCCGCTTTTATGTTGCGAGTTGAGCAGTGGAGTGATTGCTTTCATACTAAGAGGTGAAGAAGCCAGAGCCAGTCTGCTGTGGAATAAAAGCTGTCAAATCTGTAATTTTTAGCTCCTTGCAGGAAGCTTGTCTGCAAAGTAATTCAGAGCTGCAGCCTTCTAATTTCAGACCGCTTATAAAGGAGACTAGTTGAATATTTGTCTTTTTTTTTGACTGGTGCAGCTGGAACAATATGCCTTCTCAGCACACAAATAAGGCAGTACACCTTGGATATTTTGCATTTTGTCAAATAGAGTTTAAACTTTTGAATTTGAAAGGGCATGTTTTTAGACCTAGTATTGAGCAGTGGTTAACCCAGTCATATGTCTTCCCAGGTTTGATTTTCATGAGAGTTTAATCTCAGTTTGTATTTCGATTTGCAATGCTCAAATTGATTTTCATCTGGAAATAAATCCTGTTGCTTTCAGGCTTAGCACGGTACATTCTTGGGTTGGTTTTAGACAAGTGCTGCGTGATTGGTGAAGATCAGATCTGCCTCAAAATGAACGTATTCCCCATGAAATTACCCTTCAAAGCGTAATTCTGCTCCTGAGGGAAAGAACAACTTCATTTGGTGCATGCGTCCCTCTGTCAGCTGCAGCCTTCTATCCCAGAAGTAAGCAGGCATTTCTGGTGGTTGGTGTTCTGCCACAAGAATCGATTGTTGGCAAAGATAATTATTTGGAGGTGAAAGGAGACCTGCATAAGACATGTGAGATGATGGATCTGATGACTCTGCTAGTGTTCTTTTCAAATGAATAGTAACATTTTTTCCAGGTACACAGTCAGTATCAAATTGTGCAGTGTGAATGCCTTGCTGCTATTCTTCAACAATTTGTTCAGTATGGGCATGTTTAACATTGGAATTCAGTGTTACAGAAGACGTTAGTTAAGATTCTCTTTCTTGGGCGAACAGAGTGTTATCAGCTACTTCCAGAATCCATAAGTCTCATTTTCTTTCTGCCTTCACTATCACTAAACCTGTACAGTCCCAGACTTCTGCTTTTCTTCATGCCCTTATCAGTGGTGAAAGGTATCCGGTGTCCTGAAACAGATGAGGATCATCATCTGAACAAAATGATGGATTTGGGACATTCAGCATCTAGTTAATATTTATGATAGCAGTAAGTTTTTATTTAAAACAAAACTTTTAGGGAAATCCCATTAGAGTGGCATGAGCTGAACACGGTTAGAAGAAAGCAGAACTGTTCTCCTGTGCATCTTCCTGCAAGAGAGGTTTGTGATCTGAGAAATTCCTGCTTTATCAGTCTGTAGAATTGTTAGGGATATAGAAGAATTTCAGACAATATCGAATCATGTTCCACTTTATTTACGTGGTGGTTCTTTGTTCTTTCCTGTAGCTTGGTATTGTTGTATTACAGGTATTTTACTTAATTTTTTTTACCGTATCTGGTAGTAGAGATATTTTCTACATAGTTACCCCCTAATTAAATTCCATTTAGTTACAGAATGCATGTCTTACCCAAAATGTTTTTTCACTAGTTTTCATGTAAAGGTAGTAGGATTTGCAGGCTGCATTTTAGGTGAGACATAACAAGCAAAACCTTTGTTCACTGCCACTGCAAAGATTTTGAGAAGATAAAAAGGTGGGGTTTTTACAGTAACAGAGTCTATTATGCATGCAGTTCACAGCCTGCAATCCTTAGGCCTGGAAACAGATAACAGGTTCTGAGTTGCTTGCAGAGAATATAGAGTAGTGTATTTCATAAAGTGGTAAAAAAGCTGTTGGACATTTGCATTTAAATTTGTCATGAATTGCTGCTACATACAAAGTGTCTTCTTGAAAGGTTGTTTTCATGAGGGTTTTTTTCTGCTTTTTAAAGCTTTCTATTATTCTCTTCCTTTCTCTGATAGTGAACCCATGGAGATGCTTCTAGTTATTTAGATACTCCGCTAGATCTTGACAGACAGATAGGTGTCCATTATATCATACTCTTTGAAAGCAATACTCCATTTTGCCTGTTTATACAGTCTTGTATTGAGTAGAATTATATCCAGTTATACTTAACATTTCTGTAAAAGTACAAAAAGTGAGGAGGAAATGGACTGTTTGAATCCAGCCTCTTTTTTTTTTCCCTACTCCTTCATAGAATTCCTACTCTGACATCTTTCCTTTGCTGTAATTCTTGGTAGAGAGTAATGTTAATTCCCCTTCTGAGGACGACAGATGGTAATTTCCTTAAAGCAGGAAGATCATTGAATTGTTTGGTTAATTATTTACCTCCTTCTCCTCTTCTGTGAGAATTTTGCTTTTCTTGCACAAGGTTGATCTTCATTGAATTTGCAAAAGCTTGATCACTATTTTAAGTATGATTTTTGGAATCCTGTGCTGTCTGTTAGCCATGCAAACAAATAACCTGCATTGTTAAAAGACAGGAGAGCATCCGCAGTAAATCATCTTTACATTGGAGTGTTTACTTGTTTTGTCAGTTGGTTTTGTTTAGTTGCAATGCAGAGGGATTGATAGAGAAATTTGTATGCTGGAAAATTCTTGTTACTGCCCTTCTTATTAAGGGCAGGGATAGGTGCAGGCTTTTAATTGTAAAAATATCTTATATTGCTGCTGATTTTTCAGATGAATGCACTGGACACACTTGGTCAAACAGCGTTGCACAGGGCAGCATTAGCAGGTCACTTGCAAACCTGCCGGCTCTTGCTGAATTACGGCTCTGATCCCTCCATCATCTCTTTACAAGGCTTCACAGCGGCACAGATGGGAAATGAAGCAGTGCAACAGATTCTAAGTGGTGGGTAAAAATAAAGGCTTGTGTATTTGAACTTCAGCTTCTCCCTTTACAGCTGTGGATCTTATTTCTTTTTCAATGTAAGAGACTTGCAGTTGTTTTCTCATCCCTCCCCTCTGCTGTCGTGTGCAGATATCCGCAGTATGTGCTGTGTGATATTTTTTCTTTTCTTGTGTGTTTTTTTCTGAAAAAAAAAGCCCTGCTCAATGCAGTGATTTTGTGCAAATTGGGAAGAAAATAAAGATCCTGTGGATTTAGAGCATGCTGCTGTACAGGGAGATTCTAGGAAGGCAGATGTGGGGAGTTCTGGGCTTTTTTTGGTAAAAAGTCCCAAGGCAACTGGAATATTGCTAAACATCTGAGAAACTTTATTCTTCTCATCAGCCACCCTGGTAGGTGCTCCATACTTTAGCAGTCACAAGCAGAGTATTACTGGCAGAAAAATATTGACAGTTGCTAAACCATTTGAACTTTTAGTTCAAATCTCTTCCTTTTCCAGCAGAGAAAGATTTTATTGTGACAGTGCTCTGGATACTCTTTAGATTACAATTTGTTCATATCTTACATTAAAAAGGTGAATAGATATTTGAAGAGGGTGCTACTATTTTCATGTAAGTGCTTGAGAGTTTGCATCCTCTTGCCCTATGTCACATTTGAATTTCTGCAAGTAGAGAGAAGAATAATTGCATCAGTAGCTACTACAGAGCAAGTAACTCACCTTACAGTGGTATATGCATGTAGTCAAAGAAATGCAGATATCCAGATAGATGAGAAGACCCATTGTAGGTAGAAACTCCATTTCCTTCAGTGTTTTCAACAATATTTCCTTAAAAAAGGCAAAAAAAAAAAAGGAGGGGGTAGCATTTTACAGCAGTGCAAGGAAGGACTGTTTTTGGAGTGCACCCACTCCTGAGATGTAGCTGGTTACACAGGTAGTATCACCTGTTTAAAATATGCACGAGACTGTATGTATGTATATTGAGAGAGAAGAATATTAGCTGTGAATCAGAAGAAAGTAAACATATCTCCTGCTGTTAAAGATAATAGGAGTTTGATTTTAAAAAAAATAGTAAACTTAGAAGTATTCTGAAAGCATTCATTTGATTCTGAATTTAAGATTCATTTTCACTGATTTACCTTTTCTTGGAAAACTAGTTTCAGATGTCATACTGAATTGGTTTTCATTGGAGAGGCAGCAGCCTTTCTCTTACATACCTGAAGGTGTGCAAGACTGAAAGATTCAAAAGCTGAAAAAATGCAGGTAGTGTAGGGTTGTTGACACTTTGTTCTCTGTGTTTCAAAGCTAGTAAATGAATGCTGAAGTTATTTATCAACTATTACTGCGTGTTCATTTTTGTAAGATTGAGTTAACGAATTATTTCTTTTAAATGTTGAAGTTGTTTTGATAGATATTATTACCTGACTCTTGAGTTCACAGCTTAAAATATTTTCCATATAGTATTGGATTGTTTTTTTTTTTCACACTTGATTGCTGAGCTACTTCCCAACTGAGATAACAACCACGAACACAGCTTTCTGATGACATAGTGGCCAGCGGATACCACTTTCCTCTAGCTGCTTGAGATTTTGGTTGCAACTGGTAGGAGTATGGCCAAGTAATGTAAGAAAGCTCATGAAGTGAGCTTGTTAGTTTTTTCAAATGGTTATTAGAAAATGCTGCTAGTTTTGCTTTTCTTGAAGGGTAAGATTTGTTTTGTTTCTTTGCTCAGTGCACAGCCTTTTGGCACTTAAGTTCTATCTAGTGAAATTGAAATGTCTCCTTCCTGTAGTAATTAGATTGTGTTTCTGATTGATTTATTTTTTTACCCTCACCAAACTCAGGGTGTTGGCTATCTTGTGAAGACAAGGACAGAAGTCCAGAGAAGACATAAATGATTGCTAAGGAGCAATTACTTTGGATCTAGTACAGGACGTAGCCTCACCTATTCTCTCCCTACCTCAGGATGCTGAGGTGGTGGTGCTGTTGGGGAGAGCAAGGGAAGGCAAGTAACTTCAGGTGAAGAAGGTGTGAGCTGAAATCTTATCCCACTCCAACAGCAGCAGTTTGATGCATTCTGTGCTCTGCCCACAGTCACTAACATTTGTGTCAAACTACTGCTGCCGTCCTTCTCTTGCAGCATGTGTTTGAATCACTTAGAATCATAGAATCATTTAGGTTGGAAAAGATCTTTAGGATCATTGAATCTAACTGCTTTCTAGTGGAACTGCTCCAGAGGATCGAGGTGGACTCGAGGAAAGGAGCTGGCAGCTTTGGCTGTATTAAAGGTGCCACTGTCCCTCTTTCCTGAGCTTTCTCAGCCTCTCCTTCAACTGAGAGCATTTCTTCACCTAACAGTTGAGTTTGTAGGAGATGCTTCTCACTTCCTCTTCCTCCTCCTTCTCCCTGCAGTGAGTATGGAGGCAAGGAGGCAGCAAAAGACCACAAAACACTGATCAAGAAGAGAAAACAGGGCTGCAATAGGAAATACTACCTCAAAATGAATAGATAAGTTGATGTCCTTCTGTAAGGATAGCTAGTTAAGAAAATAAATATCCCTTTACCCATTTTCCACTCCTGTGATATAGTCACAGATTACATTGCAAAGTTAGGAATTGACTGGATTCTGCAGAGACTGTGTTAACGTGTAAGTACCTTCTCAGAACATCTCTGGGGTTTCCTCTCAGGACATAGTACCAGTTCTCTAGATTTAAAGAAGTCTTCTAAGTATTTTGGATGGAGTTGCATGCCCATCTAGAATGCGTTTAGCCTGTTACAACACTCTGACTTTCTTACAGAATTCTTACAGAGGATTGCAACCCCAAGTTCACCTTGCCCTGTTTGTTTTGCCCTAGGCAGTCATTTCTGTCACTGATCAGGCAACATGCTGCCAAAACTTCTATTCCATAAATCCTTGAGCTTGAGAGGAGTGCCTTCTACAATAGAAAGCAGTTTCTATTACAAATGAAGTGATCAAGATTGCCTTTTCAGCTCCTTTTTGAGCAACACTGAAGAGCTCTAGGGGCAGCTCCTTTCCAGCCATTTCTTCTTCCTTCCATTGAGCATGCTTGCTTTCTCACAGCCATATTTCTAATGAGAAGTGGGGTAAAAAAGAGTTTTGAGGCCAAAACCTGTCATTGTCTTACAGTCATTTAAAGAGGAAAAAAAGCATCTCTTTAAAGATCTCCTTTTAATCACTATGTCATTCTTCTGATTCTGTTTTTAACCACCCCATGTTTGTAACAAGGGACAGATTTCATTGTTGCTATGAAGTGCCGTATAGAACTGGAGCATCATAACGCAGGCAGTCACCATGTGGCCAGGGCTGTCTTAGAAATCCCATCCCGTTGTCACTGCTTTGTAGTAGGAGACATATCACAAGTGTAGAGTACAAAGGCTATAATTCAGCTGCTGAATTGCGCATATTTAACCCTGGCTGTACTCTGGTGCCTCATGAAGTTTGCTGAAATTGTTGAGAAAGGTGCTTTTATCTTCAGCAAAACTTTGAATCTGTCTCAGTGAGCGTGTAGATTTCTTAAATGCAGAAATGGTCATTTTTACCATACATAGAATAAGCAAAACATTGAAATTCTGTTTGGCAGGATAATATTGGATTTAGGATCTAAATCTGACTGGTTTACACTGAAACTAGGGCTCCTTATTCAGCCATTTAGGCAATGTGAACTTGAACATCACAACTCCCACTGCATTTTTACAAATGGCAACAGACCTTTTTTTTTCTCCTCAGTTTGGAAAATATGTTAAGCAGAAGTTAATATAATTTAATGATCCTTAGTAGTCCTAAAACATCTTTTTCCCTTTGTAGAAAGTACACCTGTGCGCACATCTGATGTGGATTATCGGTTGTTAGAAGCATCCAAAGCTGGAGACTTGGAAACTGTGAAGGTAGGTTTGAGCAATTCATCTTAATTTTCCACTTTGTATTGCCGTGAAAAACTTGTGGGAAGCCTCTGCTACCAGAATTGTGTAAGTAGTACCCAGTGGATGGTAAATCATAAAAAATGGGAAGGCAAATCTCTTCATTATTTTTTTCTAGAAAATAGCGCATTAAGATATGCTGAGGTGTTTCTCTTGAATTTTTGGTTGTTCGTTCTCCTAGTCCTTCACACAGTATGTCTTCAATGGACTCAGATGCAATGTTGCAGATGCAGCTGTAATTCTTTGACGCGGACCCTGTGACCCTCGCAATGCCAGTTTAGTAGAAACAAGCCTCAGGTGCATGATTCAGTCAGAAGGCAAGCAAACAAAAGTGTTAACAGGTAGCAGACTTCACATTTCAAGCCATCCTTAATCTGAAGGTGAAGGGTCAGGCTGTGGAATACCAGCATCACAGGAAGGTTTGATCTCGTCTTTCTCACTTGATCTGTGGGCAAAATAGCCTACAGACAGACCGTTCTGCATGCATTCTCGCCTTGAACTTCAACATGATACATATTAATATTCAAACAGCAGCAATTTTGTGCACCAGCAGCTCCTTTGACTGCCAAGCTCAATATTTCTAGATTTCTGAATAGAACATAAGGTGGAAATGGTAACATATCTGGAGAAAGTTACATGGCCTTTGAACCTGGTGCTTGGTGATTTAGAGGCTCATCCTTTCTAATACATTAGGAATGTCTTCATACCGCTTCCATCATTTAAGTCTTGTTTGTTATAGAAGTACTTTCAGCCATAAATTTAGAGCAGCTATTTTTTTAACATTGCTTAAGTAGAAAGAAATTTCTTGAAGCCTAACTTCTAAAAATTTGTATATAATAATAAATGGATCAAATTTTGTGTTGGGGTGTTTTGGGGGCAGTAGTTCAGGTTTTTTCTTTTGGGGTCTTTTTGTTTGTTTAACTGTTTTTTGTTGGGGGGGGATCATTTGTTTGGTTTAGTTCTGTACTAGATTTTGGGTTTTTCTTTTGTCTTTGCAGCAACTTTGCAGCCCTCAGAATGTGAATTGTAGAGATTTGGAAGGCCGTCATTCAACGCCACTGCACTTTGCTGCAGGATATAACCGAGTATCAGTGGTGGAATATCTATTGCACCATGGGGCAGATGTTCATGCCAAAGATAAAGGGTACTTTTCATTCCATGATACGCTCTGCTGTTTTCTATTAGTGAGACTTATACCTCCCCTCCGTTCATTTTGCTTCAGATTTCAGTAACCATCATGTTTTTCTCTTAAAAATTTTTCTCTTTCCTTTTTGTTCTGCATTGTTCCTGACATCACTGTAGGGAGATTTATAGACCATTAAGGTACACATGGCTTTCTGGCAAAGCTGTTGTCATGTACGTAGTTGGCACTGTAATACATGATCCTCTTTTCCCCTTTTGCCCATTTTGGAGACTTTGTTCTACTTAAAAGCATCCTTTTAAGTTATTTCAGGTGATCAAAAATTAGTTTTGAATTGCATGGGGTAAAATACCAGGATTGTCCCTGGTCATTTTTAAAATTCTGCTAGTTAACTTTTATTAAGTTATTTATTCAGTTAATACCCAGTTAAATGATACAATCCATTTACAGGTTTTTGCATTATTTGCAAATCAGTCATGTAGAATAGCCTGATTATGTTTGATCTTTCACTCCAATATAGTGGTTCAGGGTGGGGGATAATTCATTCCCAATGCTAAAACATTTCCAATACTGAATTTTCAGGCTTTTCCTGAAAGAAATGTTTGGGTATTTTTCTGTATCTATGAGGCGTGCAGTGCTTACTAATAACTGTACTTCAAACCCCTTGTATAGTGTTATACCTTTTCTGAAATTTACAGTCAAATGTCCAAAGTCAGGACATCAGCAATTCTTGTGATTTAGTTTCTGGCTGTTGCTAACAGCATTGAAGTTACTTGCTGTGGAAGTTGTAACATTGGTGCTTGCTGAGTATTTAAAAGTCTCATGGATGAGAACTGAAGGAGGGTAATGGAGTTTTAACTGTTGTTTTAATAGCAGTGAAATAAAGCTATGAAAATTGAAAGACTGAAAGATGCCACTAATGTCTGGTGGAAGCGGGAGATTTATTTACTGGAACTTTGTATGATTGGATATTGGATTTTATTTTCTGTAGCTATTAATACTTTGTCTTTGATTAGTGGCTTAGTACCCCTGCACAATGCCTGTTCTTATGGACACTACGAAGTGGCTGAACTCTTAGTGAGGCACGGTGCTTCTGTCAACGTGGCAGACCTGTGGAAATTCACTCCTCTACATGAAGCAGCAGCAAAAGGAAAATACGAAATCTGCAAGCTGCTTTTAAAAGTATGTGCTGGAGTTCTCACACGTGTCTTTAAATGTTTTGATGTTTGTTTTTGCTGAAGATTAATTAATGCAAAGTCAATGGCATTCAGTGAGTTCTTTATGGTGTCTTTGAATATATTTTCATCTTACAATTGTCAGATAGTTTCTTGTGTAATGTCAGTTCACTTACAAGGAATCATCAGTACAGTTATTTTTTCCAGTACATGTATCAATACTATTAGCCAAGTAGGACAAGACTCTCAAATGGGAAAAAGCAGCTGAATTTGTGTGAAAGTACAAAAAAAACCACCTTATCCTATTTGTCCTTTTCTGGAATGGTTACTGCAATTAAGTAAACCTTTGCAAATACTTGTCAAGAGTGTGTTACAGGGCAATAACTGACAGTGGGGTCCTAAATGCTGTCTGGCATGTGAGAAATTTAAAACTCTTGTGTTAATGTATAATTTATCAACCTCCTGGAGGAAATGCATACTGGTATACTGTGGAAAAAATACGCAATTAGTAGAAGAACCTGTAAAAAGCATGAGGTAACGCCAACGTGTTTCTAGTGAGAGACGTCTTAACATAAGGTCATATCCTGCTGTGGGAGGGCAAAAGAGGGTGCTAGAGTAGAATTTCTTGCCACTCCTATTTCTTGTTTTAGCCTTGTCTGTTTCATGTCCCTCTGAAGCACGGCACTTAAAATAAGCGTAAGTCAGAATGTGGATAGTCCTAAAATGAGGTTCTTCCGCATCTTCCCAACTTTTCATTTGCTGTTACAAAGCCCTGCTATTTCCCTCCTATCTCATTAATTATTTCACTTGATTACCAAAAAAGCGTTCAGTTTGAAATATTTCTGCAGTAGAAACCAGAAGATATTCAGAGATGTCTGTGGAGCAGGCATGATGGTGGCCCTGTTAGTAACACCTGAATACAGATGTTAGCTCACGCCATAGGAGCTCTCATGATCTCTCAAGCACAGTGTTACTTTAGAGACACTGGACGTCTCTGGAGTTTTCTGATCATTCCACTGGGACTGTAGCCATTTTTTGTGTTCAAAGGATCCTGAATGGATGTACAACAGGAAATAGAGAGGTGATGAAATCTTTTTTAAATCACTGTTGCACAAGAGCTAAGTATGCCGTTAAGGTGACAGTTTTGTAAAGGCTCTGGGTGTCCATGGATATGTGCTCACGCTGCAGTTTGCTCAGGGCTTCTTCTGCCGTGTCTCTTATGCCAGCTGGCAGTGATGTCAGTTCTGCTGAGCGGTGGATGTTGAGCTTGACTCCTCCTGACTTGCGCTTTTTCTGTCCTGTCCTGCTTGAAGAAGGAAACAAAAATATATAGGCATTTTAGAGAGACTTTCTTTTTTTCATCACCTTTCTTTAAAATTACCACCTTCATTTGTTTCTATGCCTTTGAAGGGGTCTCAGAAGACACTGCCTCTTCATTTAGATATTTATTCTGGAGAGTATTTGAATAGTTCCAGTTTTGATGAGTTTTAAATTAAGGGATCAAAGATCGTATGCTGGAGAAGTCATTGCAGTTTAAAAGGCTTTGTGCAAAGAACGCTGTCTTCCCAAGAGTACCACAGATGTGGAGCTGGTGTTCTGTATAAGTGATACTCTGTCATTTTTTGTCCCTCGCTGTTTACCCTTTATACCCTGAGCATTGCTGTACTGCTTCCAAATACAAGGCAGTTAATTTCTTCTGCTGCCCCCATCCCCAGCTCGTTCCCTGTGGCTCACACTAACACAGCTTTGCCAGCATCCCCAGTGAGAAATGGCAGGGTAGCCTTGCTGGCAGGGGTTGGACCACTGTGATTATTCTGAAGGGGTCAGCTAGAGAACTGTAGTGCCAGCACCTGCCTCTGCCTTTATCTATCTTTGTTTTTTCCCCGTTGCTGCTGAGAGTGAGCAGGGAAGGAGTTGTCCTCCCACGAAATTGTATGTGGACATGATTCACACCATATGCTGTATGGAGATGTATGCTTCCCCCTCGTCCTGTGCCCCAGTACTGTGTTCTTATCGCTGGCTGATGTGCATGTTTTACCTGTGCAGATATACTCGAGCAGTCATCCAAAACCACTTTCCCACCACAGTGTTTTCTTCACTGCTTTCCAGGGCCTGTAAAC